>NC_042624.1:59012172-59612172 GCF_901001135.1 Rhinatrema bivittatum
ACCTGTACAAGGGAATAATCACTTCCCTTTTCTTACTCGATATTCCTCTCTCTATGCAGCCCAGCATTCTTCTGGCTTTTGCTATCGCCTTGTCGCATTGTTTCGCAGACTTCATATCATTAGACATTATCACCCCAAGGTCCCTCTCCTGCTCCGTGCACATCAGCCTTTCCCCCCCCATCGAATACAGTTCATTCGGATTTCCACTCCCCATATGCATGACTTTGCACTTCTTGGCATTGAATCTCAGCTGCCATATCTTCGACCACTCTTCCAGTTTCCTTAGATCCCGTCTCATTCTCTCCACTCCTTCCGGCGTGTCCACTCTGTTGCAGATCTTAGTGTCATCCGCAAAAAGACAAACCTTACCTTCTATCCCGTCCGCAATGTCGCTCACAAAGATATTGAACAGGACCGGTCCCAACACCGATCCTTGCGGTACACCACTTAAAACCGCTCTCTCTTCAGAGAAGGTTCCATTTACCATCACACATTGTCTTCTGTCCGTCAACCAATTTGCAATCCAGGTCACCACCTCGGCACTCACTCCTAAGCTTCTCGTTTTATTCACCAGTCTCCTGTGCGGAACCGTATCAAAAGCTTTGCTGAAATCCAAGTATATGATATCGAGTGTTCTTCCTTGATACTAAATTGAAGAGACAAGGGAAAGTTTCTCTTTAAGAACAGGCATTTTCTTAGCATCCAGTCAGATGAATTCAAAACAAGTGGGTTTATGCACTCCTCCAGCAGATGGAGATGGAGTAAGCTGATGTCACAGTACATATACCCCTGCAGTGACCTCAGCCTGCCAGTATTCTCTGTCTCCAGCAGATGATGGGCGTGCATTTGCCCACTGGGGATTGCTTCTCTTTTAAGCAGGAGAATTAAGGAAATAAAATTACTGCCACGCTCTCCTATGGCCATACCATTTAGTCCCTCCCCCAGTTGAAAATACCTGAGGTGATTTCTGTGGTCCCTTAGAGGTCTTCCTTGGTCCGGTAGCTGGTTTTGCTGGCATGTACTTAACTGCTTTTGCAGCTGAAAGGTGCTAGAAGCCGTGCGCGGTGGTGACAGCATGCCCCTTCCCCCCCCCCCCCCCCCCCCTCGGAGCAGGAGACCGACTCTGTGCTTAGCCAGGTAAAGCTGAACTCCGGTAAGTTTTCTAAAAATATATATATACAGAGACATAGCGGGATGTTTTTTTTTTACTCTGCAGGGCTTCCTCCTGTCTGGTCTCCGAGCTCGGTGCGCCATTCCAATATTCATCCCGCTCTGTGGGAAGTTGAGGGACGTAGGCAGCCTGACAGGTTGAGTAGTCTCTGATGGCTAGGTCCCGCTCATAGGTTTTTTGCTGCACACAGTGTGGTAGGCCAATGGATTTTCCCACATTTTCTGAGGCTGCCCTCTACTGGCTTGTTGGTCCAGCGTGTGCGTCTTGCTGTGCATTCAGTTTTAGCGCACAGTAAGGCCTTGAATTCTGAGCGCCCACTTTCAGTACTGCCTAGTGGCCGTGTGCTTACATCAGCACACAAGTGGCACTGTGCTTAAGTTTTGTGTACTTTCATTCTGGCCACCTAGGTGTCCGTCTTGAACGCATAATTTTTGGGCGCCTAAGTTGGGCATCTATAGATATATATATATAGAGAGAGAGACATATAGATATATTTAAAAAAGAACATAATATAGACGCATGCCTTAGGCCGTCATTCAGCGCATACTAAAAATGTATTATAATGTCTTAGGAAGGATTGTGTATCTTATTGAGTAGAGTACTATGCACACTGACAGTGCTATATAAATATTTCAGTATAGTAAAGTATTTCAGTATACTAAAGTCATTTAGCCATCGCATAAATGCCAAGAATTCACTTTTACTTCCTTCTCATATAACCAGTATATCATTAATATACCATCTCCATAATTTTATATGTTGAATATATGAATTTAAAGGCAACCACCATTTTTCAAAGGCACCCATATATAAATTAGCAACATCAGGTGCCATTGTTGCCCCCAGAGTGACCCCTTTCTTTTGTAGAAAAAATTGACCATCAAACATAAAAAAATTATTACGAAGAGTTATCGAAGCCAGGGAGCAAACAAAATCAGGTGAAATCTTATTATCCCATAAATGGCAAGAAAGTGATTCACTTATAATATTCAAGGCTTCATCTTGTAAAATCTCATTACATGAGAGGAATCCCTAATGTAAAAAGATAAAGTGGTTACCACTGGTGCTAAAGATTTATCAACAATTACTGACAATGGCTCAAAAAGAGACCCTCTCTGTGAAATGGTTGGACATCCAGGTGGATCCTGTAATGTTTTATGAATCTTCAGAAGTATATACACTACCTTCTAGTGCAGAGCTTTCCAAAGTGTGTGTCGCGACACTTTAGTGTGTCGCCTGCAGTGTGCCGGTGTGTCGCGCAAGCCCGGTGCACGTGACACACTGGCAAGTGGGAGCCAATGCGGCCGCCGGTGGACCTCATCCCACTAGCAGCTGAGTAGTGAAGTTTTGCTGGGCTGGGCTGTGTGCCGGAGACACACAGCAGGAAGATCAGCAGGGCCGTGGTGGAGCGCACGTCACCACGGCCCGAAGAAAAACGTCACGTGTAAACGTGCAGATGCTCCTCCTCCTTCCTGCCCACGCGGCCCGGAAGAAAAATGTTGCCGGAGCCGCACGGGCAGTAAGGAGGAGGAGGAGCATCAGCCGCGTGCAGAAGAGGAGCAGCGGGCTGAGAAGAGGAGGTGGCCCGGTAGCAGGGTCCCCACCGCGGATCGGCCCGCAAAGATCAGGGCTGCCGCTGCTGCGGATCGGCCCGCGAAGATCAGGGCCGCCGCTGCAGAGCCCATCCTGCAGCGACCCGTGAAGAGGAGGCCCAGAGGTAAGAGAGAGGCTGAGGGCCCGTAGAGTGTGTGTATGAGATGAGTTGAGAGATTGTGTGCGTGTATGAGATGAGTTGAGAGATTGTGTGTGGGAGTGAGGACCTGAATGTTTGCAGAGATAGTATGTGAGAGCCTGTGTGTATGTGAGAGAGACAGCATGTGACAGTGCGAGCCTGTTTGTATGAATGATTGTATGAGAGAGAGCATGTGACAGTGAGAGCCTGTGCTTGAGCAAGACAGCATGTGGGAGTGAGAGAGAGCCTGGGTGTGTGAGAGACAGCATGTGCAAGAGAGAGACTGTATGAATGATTGTATGAGAGAGCATGTGACAGTGAGAGCCTCTGTGTGTGTGTGTGTGAGAGAGAGAAAGCATGTGACAATGAGAAGAAGATAGATGGAGAGAAAAGAAATAGAAAAAAAAGACAATATGAAAGGAATTGGCAAAAAAATAAGAAAGCAGAGGTAGAACAAAAAAGCCTGTGACCAACCGATTAGAAACCTAAGATCAGACACCAAAGTTAAAAAAAAAAAAAAATTACTTTTTACTGATTGGCACCTGTAATCTTTGGTAATGTGAAAGAGTAGCACTTTCTCTGTACGGATCTCACAATGTACAAGATCAACATGGAGGAAGTGGAAACCCACGGGGCCTGCACAGAGGAGGCAGCAGAATGGGCTTCAGTGCCAATAGCAGCAATCAGCGCCTCGCAAATAGCCATGCGGCATCAGTGACAGTGGCAGCAGAGGAATGAAAGAGGCTCCGAGGTTGCTGGCAAAAGAAAGAGAGGGGGTCTACCTTTAGTGTGTGCATGTGTATGAATGGGAGTCTGCCTGGGGGTGTATGTGTGTAAATGCATGGGTGCCTGCCTGAGGGTGTGTCTGTGTATGAGAATGTATGGGTGTCTTCCGGGGGTTTGTATGTGTGAAAATAGGTGCCTGCCTATGTGTGATGTCTGTGTGTGTGTGAGAATGAATTGGTGCCTGCCTGGGGGTCTGTGTGTGTGAGAATGAATGTGTGCATGCCTGGGGGATGGTGAGGGAGTGGGGTGAAAATGAATGGGAGCCTGCCTGGGGGTCAGTTTCAGTGTGTGAGAATGACTGGGAGCTTGCCTGGGTATGTGTGTTTGTGTGTATGTGAGGGAGCCAGTGAGAGTGAGAGCATGAGTGTGTATGAGAAAATCCAGGGGAGTAAGAGTTTGTGTGTGGGGGGGGGGGGGTGTGTGGAGGGGGAGAGAGTGTCTTAGAGCCTGAGAGTGTGTCAGTGTCTGTGAGAGCGAGAGGTTAAGGTGGGTATAAGCATGAATGTGTATGTATGTGACAGTGTATGTGTGAGAGAGAATGGACATGTGAGTATGTGTGTGAGAGAGAGAGGATAACCTCCTAATCCTTGACAATATCAGGGTGACTGGAAATCAAGAGCTTCCACGTATGGACAGCAGGGGCTTTTTAAAATCCTTATTAGTTTTAATTATTGTGTGTTATTTGATATATGTGCTGTTTTGAAATATTTTATTGGTGTTTGGGAAATTGTAAAAAATGTATATGATTATATTTAATAGAAATTCTATTTATCAGTAGTTTTAAAATATTCTTTTATTAGTATGGTTTTACTATTATAACTGATGCTTTATGTTTCTTGATTTTATTTGTTTTATGAGGAATGATGGTTCTGTTTTTCCATTGTTAATACACAGAGTCTGGCTTCTTGGGGTTTCCATTTCAGTTTTTGTCTAATTTGTGCTTCTTTATTTTGTATTCTGTATTTGGTGAGGGTCTGTCTCTGCTCTGTGTGTGTGACCATGATGAGAGATTCTGCTAGCATAGGGATCGATAGCAATCTGGTTTGTTTTGTTTCCTCAGTAGGTGGTGTATTAGTATTCTAGGACCCAGTGTAATATTTACCCTTGCTTTTTCACAGGTAGGGTTATTGTTGTTTGTGTCATTGGTGTTATTACTGTTGTGTTACAATGGGATTGCAGTATAGATTTTGTGTTAGTTCACAATGTGCCTGGCAGTGGAAGGTGTTTGTGCTGCTGTTACTGTGAGATGACACCAGAATTTGAAAATATCTTTTAGTATGATGAGCTGTAAGGGAAACATCCAAGCTTCATTGTTTGGGGGAATTTCAGTGGATGCACAGAGTTACAGAACTGGAGGTGCAGGATTTATATTGACATTCTGTCCCTTCCGATAAATTCCAGACTTCACTCTCATAGCCATATAGAATTAGTTGAATGAGGCTATCAAATAATTATATAGTGTGAAACTGGCCAGCTTTTTAAAATTACGCAGAAGACCCTTTGGACTTTCTTATTAACACCAAATATTCAAAAGCTGTGTTCATCCCTTCAAGCTCATATATCTCATTAAAGAGGTAAATTGAATAACACAATAACTTTGTTTTATTATTGTTATTCATAAATTATAACAATAACATTAATCTTGGAATATTATATATTTTTAATATAAATGAAAGATTTTCACAAGATAGGTTGTGTCATGAAACATTTTATTATGTATATATTTAAGGAAACATACATAAATTGTCGAAATACATTTCGTTCGTTTAACCTTTAATCTCTGGTTTGCTAGTAGACTGAATTACTGTGTCCCGAAATTATGTTTGTCTAAAAAGTGTGTCACCAACATGAAAAGTTTGGAAAGCTCTGTTCTAGTGATTTGAAATGTTGCGACACCTGGCTCATCAGATGTTAGTCACACGAAAAGAGAAGTGAGCTAAAGAAGGGTCACCAACCTTGACCAGGGAGGATAGCCTCACTAGGTTCTCACAACTCCCTGGGAGGCTCCTTTTGAAATTTCTCCACATTTTCTTCTATTTTCTTTTTTAAACTCAGACTGCAGGTTTGGCACTAACTGCCATTACTGGAGACAGAAAAATACTAAGGGACTACAGGTGGCACTCTGTTATATAGCAGTTCAATAAAACTGTCTCCATCTGCTGGCAGGGGTACAAAACCCAGGAGTCTGGACTGATCCTGTACGTTCAAGAAACACTTTTACCAGATAAAAGTCACGTCAAACAAATCAAATTGATTTTTTTGATGGGGTGTTAGGAATTAAATCAAGGTCAGGCACTTGATGTGGTTGACTTAGATTTCAGCAAAGCTTTTGCTATGGTCTTACATAAGAGACTCATGAATAGAATGAGAGGCCTACTAGGAGGGGGTCCCAAGGTGGTGTAATGAATTAAAAACGTGACTGACAACGGGCAGTGTTACATGGAAGTCACTCAGAGAATAGAAGACTGCCTTGTGGATTAATTAAATATTTTTGTGAGCAATATTGTGGAGGGGTTAAAAGGAAAGGTTAATCTCTTTGCAGAGGACACCAAGATCTGCAATAGAGTAGAGAACCCATAAAGAGCAGCGATCATGAGATGTGATTTAAGAAAGCTAGAGGAGTGATCAAAAGTTTGGCAATAAAGATTCAATGCAAAGAAGCATAGCATTATGCATCTGGGGTATAGAAATCCATCAGAACTGTGTGATGGGTAGGGAGGAGCGGGTGCAAGAGCCAGATGTGCATGGACCAGGAGAGAGTACTCAGAGTGATATGGTATCTGATCTGAAGGTAGCAAAGCAATGAAACTATGTGATGGCTATGGCCATAGTGATGCTGGGCTGCATATAGAGGGGAACATACAGAGACAAGGAGAGGATAATGCCTCTGTACAGATTATTGGTGAGGTCTCACCTGGACTACTTTGTTCAGTTCTGGAGGCCATATCTCGAAGAGGAAAGAGGATAGAAGCAGTACAAAGAAAGGCAACTAAAATAATGCGGTGTCTGCACTGTAAGACACATGAAATTTGAGAACCTAAATATGTATACCCTAGAGGAGAGGAGAGAAACTGGGATATGAAAGTCATTTAAATACCTGAAAAGTATTAATACAAACAATTCAAACCTTTTCCAATTGAAAGCAAGAACTAGGGGTCATGACATTATGTTCTAAGCAGGTAGGATCATCAGGAATTTATTTATTTTTTGTTAACAGAAAGGGTGGTAGAAGCCTGGAATTCCCTTCCAGAAGAGGTGGTAAAGCCACAAATGGTATTGAAGTTCAAAAGGTCAGATTACAAGGATCATTTTAGTCTTTATCTGCCTTCATTCACCATGTTACTATTATCCAGGCATTTCCTAGCGTGTAGCAGATGGACTCAAAACAAGTGGGTATAGTGTGCTCGTGCTAGCAGTTGGAGACGGATCTGACGTCAGCACGGGGTACATATACCCCCACAGGAAGTGCAGCAATTCAGTAATTTCCGTCTCCAAAGCAGTTTGGAGCTACCTCACGCTCGCTGAGCGTTTTTCCTAATTCTAATGACTAAATTCATAGAAGAAGCCTACCTGAAGACGAGCCCCGCACTCCTGCGGTGATACCATTCGGTCCCTCCCCCAGTTGAGTTTCCCGAGGTGATTTCCGTGGTCCCTCGGAGGTAAGAGCCTCGGTCCGGTGGCCGTCTCGCGGCAGGGACCTAGCCCCCGAGTGAGAAGGGCTCGGGCGCGGCACAGAGGCAGCCTCGGTCCCGGTGAGGACTTGGCCCCCGAGCGAGACGAGTTCGGGCGCGGCCTAGAGGCAGCGGGTGCACTTCCTCGAGCGTGGCGGTGACGGTAATCACCCTCTCCCCCCGCAGCCGGAGACCGCCCGGGTCGCAGCCGGGAAGCGCCGAAGACAAGCTAAGGCGTTCATCTTTACTTGCTGGTCTCCGAGGAGGCGAGGATTAGCAGGGTCTGCCTTCGTGGCAACCCGCCAAGGAGGTCGCCATTTTGCCTGCCTGCTCGCCGATGCCATCTGCCCTGGTTTGTCGCCTCGCTCTAGCGCTCAGGCCAGACTATGCGCATAGGCGACGGGCATATATGTTAGGCGCCCGAAAATACTTGGGCGCGTATTCGATAAAGGCTTACATCGAAGTCACCTTGATTCATGTTGATAGGCGCATGTTGCTAAGCGCACGCTGATAGGCGCACGTTGCTAAGCGCACGCTGATAGGCGCACGTTGCTAAGCGCACGCTGATTGGCGCACGCTGCTAAGGCACGCTGATAGGCGTCCGTTGTTAAGCGCACGCTGATAGGTACCCGTTCCTAGGCGCCCGTTCCTAGGCGCACATTCCTAGGCGCACGTTCCCAGGCGCACGTTCCCAGGCGCAAGTGGACAGGCGCACGAGGATAAGCGCATATTAGTAGACGCACAGCTTTCGCGCATATTACAAGGCGCATACTCCAGCTGAGAGGAGATAACAGACGAGATGGAGCGTAAGAGAGCCCATGCGTCCGCAGAGCCGGCACCTCCAGAATCAGGCATAAGAGCTCTAAGCCTCTGCTCAGCATGCAACCTCAGAGCCACACTGAGCGAGGATGCAGACTCCCTATGTGTGCCCAATGTGAGGAGGCCCTGGGAGTTGCAGGCCAGGACCGGTCCCAGCCCAGCGTACTTGCCAGTTCCTCAGGGAACACCCCGGACTTAGCAGGCCGCGGTGAGCAGCCAGGGAACCCGAGAGACCTGGTGCCCCTAAGGCCAGATCCTGCTTCACTCTCCTGGGTGGAATTATTCAAGGGGATTCATGCCTTTGTCAAAATGCAGTCTGATCCCCGAATGGGTCCATACGTACCGGATGACCCGGCCCCTGGACCCTCAAGACCTAGGCATGACCACTCGCCACCCGGAAGCCCCACTTATGGGGATTCAGATTGCTCTGAGGAAGATGACGAGCCCCCCGAGGAGGGAGAACTTCCCTCGGGGATAGAACCATATCAGACCATGAGACGCTTCTTTCGGAAAGAGGATCTCCCAGGCCTGGTCTCTCAATACCTGTCAGAACTGGCAATCCCGGGCCAGGACACCCCAGGGGAACCTAGAATGAACCCCCTGCTAGAGGGCCTGCGCCAAACGGCTCATCATTTTCCCCTCCTACAAGCAGCACAGCAGCTAATCGATCTGGAATGGAATGTGCCGGAGGCCTCATTCAAAGGGGGTCGGGCCTTGTCTGGCATGTACCCCCTGGACCCGGCGACCAAGGAGCTGCTGGCGTGCCCCAAAGGTAGACGCCATAGTTAGCGCAATTGTGAAGCGCACCACCATTCCGGTGGAGGGGGGAGCGGCCCTCAAGGATGCACATGACTGGCGCATGGATGCCATTCTGAAACAAGCCTTTGAGGTGGCAGCCATGTCCCTACGAATTGCGACCTGCTGCACCGTGGTGACGCGTTCCTGTTTATCACAAGCTAGGAACAACACCCTGGGAGAAGAAATGGAATCGGCTCTCTCGTTCCTCACTGACGCAGCCTCTGACCTAGTCCGTACGGCAGCCAAGGGAGTGTCATCCTCAGTGGCAGCCAGTAGACAGCTCTGGCTATGTAATTGGGCGGCCGACTCTTCCTCCAAGACACGCCTCACAAGAATGCCCTTTAAGGGATCCCTCCTGTTCGGCAGCGATCTCGAGAAACTGGCTAATAGATGGGGCGCCTCTCCATTACCCTGTCTACCAGAAGACAGGTCAAGGAGGAGCCAGCGTTCTTTTCCTAGGCCATCCAGAGGTAGAAACTCTCAGCGCTTCAACCCTTACAGGGCTCGCTACCAAGCACCTCGATCTCAGGCCAGGAACCAGTTCTTTCGGCCTAAGCACAACAAGAGGAGAACCGGCTCGGGTTCGGGTCCCGGCCGCACCCCACAATGAGAATCAGCCGACCCATCTGAGGGTAGAAGCCATAGGGGGCAGGCTAACCCTCTTCTACCGTAGGTGGGTCGAGATCAAGTTTGTGGAATCTCCTTGTCCACCCCTCAAGAGGGCGGCACTGGAAGTTACCTTGCGGAGGCTCCTGTCCCTAAAAGCCATAATCCCAGTGCCTGCATGGGAGATAAATTCTGGGCATTATTCCATTTATTTCATAGTACCCAAGAAAGAGGGCACTTTCAGACCCGTCCTGGACCTCAAGTCAGTCAACAGACACCTACGGGTCCCCAGCTTTCGCAAGGAAACTCTGCGGTCAGTCAAAAGTGCAATACAGCCAGGGGAGTTTCTCACATCCCTGGACCTGTCAGAAGCCTACTTGCATATCCCAATCCATCGGGATCACCAGCGCTACTTACGCTTCAAAGTCTGGGCCAACACTTCCAGTTCCGAGCTTTACCCTTCGGGTTAGCCACCGTGCCACGGACCTTTACCAAGGTCATAGTAGTAGTGGCGGCATCACTCAGGAAGGAAGGAATTCTCGTCCATCCCTACCTGGACGATTGGCTGATCAGGGCAAAATCACCGGAGAAGAGCTACCAGGCAACCAACAGAGTTATATCTCTTCTGGAAAGCCTAGGATGGGTAGTCAACATAAACAAGAGTTCCCTACAGTCGCAGTCCCACCGGTGAAACATGGCCATGTCGGGGGACTGTATTGCTGAAAATTTCTATATGATAAAAAGCTTAGCCAGCAATTTCCAGTTTTTACAATGTTATTTAAGAGTTCAGTTTAAAACTGAACAGTTTCAACTTTTAGCTCACACATTCCGTAGCTCAAGGAATTTGCCACAAGAATGCCCAGCTGCAGCCTTGATAGGATTCCTCCGAATTTGCCTTAACTGCCTGTAAAATGGGTTCTCTTTACATGTTTGCAGCTCATTATTGCTTGGATAAAGATTGGTGTCAGGCAGTGCCTTTGGTCAATCAGTCCTGGGCAACCTGTTCCAGACCTGAACCCAACTCTTCGTGCCCTTGTGGGAACCAGGCAATCCCCTGCTGATCTACAGCACTGCAGTTGTGTTGTGCCCGTTGGCACCTTGTTCGGCCACTGTTGGTCTCTCCTGTTCACAGGGACAGTCTGGAGCTTGGTATTCACCCATATGTGAGGCCTACCATCTTGCTTGTCCTAGGAGAAAGCGCAGTCTGTTCTCCTAGGACAGCAGGATGTTAGTCCTCAGGAATCCCGCCCGCCTCCCCACGGAGTTGGGTTCTCCTTCTGATTTGTTTTATTTTTTCGCTCGTATTTTTCCTCTATATTATGAGACTGGAGGGGGGACCTCATGTGGGCGCGTGGATAGTAGTAGGTTGGGAATGCTCAGTATACTGGTCAAAGCTTCTAGAAACTTTGACAAAGGCTTTTCGTGCTGGGCTCCATCGGATTATGTCACCTACATGTGAGGATTACCATCTTGCTTGTCCTAAGAGGTTTCCCCTGAGAGAAATGTGTTTTAGCTGTGTTGAAATCTGGTTGAATCCTGGGTCATATAATCTGGTCATATGTTTAATAAGTTAAACTTTCTGCTTTCTATAGAGCTGTGTGTCATGATGATGTGGTAAGTTTGATATAACTGCATATCTGATTTGCAAATTATATGTAATGTTTTGTAGTCAGCTAAACAGATATAGCATGAATGATATAAGGGGATCATTTTTTATGCAATACCATGCTATGATTTATATCATGTGCTTTTTAATTTAAATGACGCCTGTAAAACTGAACAACGTACAAATGATTATTCATTGTTTGTAGTTTTTCCTGTGAGTGCTCTCAGTACTTTGCTGTGATGTTTTACTGTAAGTTATGAAGTCTGCTGCTCTAACTGAATAGAGAAAACTATTTGCAGCATGGTCTAGAGTTACCATGGCTACATTATTGCTCAATGACCATGCAATATGAAGGGAAGTAAATGCTGAGAAAAGGGACGCATGATATTAAAAACTGGCACACTTCATTAGATAAATCACAGAACATTTAAATAGAGATGGTTTAATGGGACCCAGCCAGCATTGGTTTACCCAAGTCTTGCTTCACAAATCTTCTACCTTTTTTTTTTAAGGGTTGAATAAACATGTGGGCAAAGGTGAACCGATAGATGTGGTGTATTTGGATTTCCAGAAGGCATTTGACAAAGTCCCACATGAGAGACTTCTAAGAAAACTAAAAAGTCATGGGATAGAAGGTGATGTCCTTTTGTGGATTACAAACTGGTTAAAAGACAGGAAACAGAGTAGGATTAAATGGTCAATTTCCTCAGTGGAAAAGGGTAAACAGTGGAGTGCCTCAGGGATCTGTACTTGGACCGGTGCTTTTCAATATATTTATAAATGATCTGGAAAGGGGTATGACGAGTGAGGTGATCAAATTTGTGGATAACACAAAATTATGCAGAGTAGTTAAATCTCAAGCGGATTGTAATAAACTGTAGGGAGGACCTTATGAGGCTGGAAGATTGCGTGTCCAAATGGCAGATGAAATTTAATATGGACAAGAGCAAGATGATGCGTATAGGGAAAAATAACCCTTGCTATGGTTACACGGTTAGTTTCCATAATAGGAGTTACCACTTAGGAAAGAGATCATAGTGAATAATACATTGAAATCGTTGGCTCAGTGTGCTGTGGCAGTCAAAAAAGCAAACAATCCAGGTCATTCATCAAAATGCGTTATTGCATTAACACACGCAATAACATGTTAACACACGCAATAACATGTTAACACATGCATTAATGCCATAATGCATGCATTATTGTTCATAACACATGGCGTGAATGCAAATGTTTTGGAGGGGTGGGATCAGGGTGGAGTTCGGGCAGGATTTAGTTAAATGAGGGGTATTATCGCACTGTGCGATAGCATAACACATGCTATCGCACAGTTTTAACGCCTGAAATAACTACACCTTTTTCCTGGTGTTAGGCTGTGCAATATGCCCGAAATGGCCGTAATGTAATTTTTAGAATTGCATTTTGGCCATTTCTGGGCTTGGGGAGGGAGAAGGGGAGAGAGGGAGCCTCTGAGGAGGGGACTCACTGTGTGTATCTATTTCTCTTTAGGGGGGCCTTCTAAAAGATCGAGTTGAGGTGTTGGTGGTGGTTTCAGGTTTAGGGGCCAGTTTTCCATGTAGAGAGATGTATGAACAGCACAGTACACCTTGGTGAAGATTTGACGTCATTTGGAGTGAGGAAAGTCTCACAAAAATGAAATTTTGTACTATGTTATCTCACCCTAGCTTGATGGTACCCATACTACTGGGACCACTGCTTTTTAATATATTTATAACTGATCTGGAAATGGGAACAAGTGAAGTGATCAAATTTACTGATGACACAAAATTATTCAAAGTTTTTAAATCACAAGAGGACTGTGAGAAATTGCAAGAGGACCTTGCAAAACTGGGAGACTGGTCATGCACATAGAAAATAAAATTTAATGGGGACAAATGAAAAGTGATGCACTTAGCGAAGAGTAACCCAAATTATAGCTACACAATGCAAGGTTCCACATTAGGAGTCACCATTCATGAAAAGAATCTAGACATTATCATTGATAAAACATAAGAACATGCCATACTGGGTCAGACCAAGGGTCCATCAAGCCCAGCATCCTGTTTCCAACAGTGGCCAATTCAGGCCATAAGAACCTGGCAAGTACCCAAAAACTAAGTCTATCCCATGTTACCGTTGCTAGTAATAGCAGTGGCTAATTTCTAAGTCAACTTAAGAGCAGGTAATGGACTTCTCCTCCAAGAACTTATCCAATCCTTTTTTAAACAAAGCTATACTAACTGCACTAACCACATCCTCCAGCAAAAAATTCCAGAGTTTGTGCGTTGAGTGAAAAAGAACTTTCTCCGATTAGTTTTAAATGTGCCACATGCTAACTTCATGGAGTGCCCCCTAGTCTTTCTATTATCCGAAAGAGTAAATAACCGAATCACATCTACCCGTTCTAGACCTCTCATGATTTTAAACACCTCTATCATATCCCCCCTCAGCCGTCTCTTCTCCAAGCTGAAAAGGCCTAACCTCTTTAGTCTTTCCTCATATGGGAGTTGTTCCATTCCCCTTATCATTTTGGTAGCCCTTTTCTGTACCTTCTCCATCGCAATTATATCTTTTTTTGAGATGTGGCGACCAGAATTGTACACAATATTCAAGGTGTGGTCTCACCATGGAGCGATACAGAGGCATTATGACATTTTCCGTTTTATTCACCATTCCCTTTCTAATAGTTCCCAACATTCTGTTTGCTTTTTTGACTGCCGCAGCACACTGAACCGACGATTTCAATGTGTTATCCACTATGACGCTTAGATCTCTTTCATGGGTAGTAGTACCTAATATGGAACCTAACATTGTGTAACTATGGCATGGGTTATTTTTCCCTATATACATCTTGCACTTATCCACATTAAATTTCATCTGCCATTTTGATGCCCAATTTTCCAGTCTCACAAGGTCTTCCTGCAATTTATCACAATCTGCTTGTGATTTAACTACTCTGAACAATTTTGTCTCTGCAAATTTGATTACCTCACTTGTCTTATTTCTTTCCAGATCATTTATAAATATATTGAAAAGTAAGGGTCCTAATACAGATCCCTGAGGCACTCCACTGCCAACTCCCTTCCACTGAGAAAATTGTCCATTTAATCCTACTCTCTTTTTCCTATCTTTTAACCAGTTTGTAATCCACGAAAGGGCATCGCCACCTATCCCATGACTTTTTACTTTTCCTAGAAGCCTCTTATGTGGAACTTTATCAAATGCCTTCTGAAAATCCAAGTACACTATATCTACCGGTTCACCTTTATCCACATGTTTATTAACTCTTTCAAAAAAGTGAAGCAGATTTGTGAGCAAGACTTGCCTTGAGTAAAGCCATGCTGATTTTGTTCCATTAAACTATGTCTTTCTATATGTTCTGTGATTTTGATGTTTAGAACACTTTCCACTATTTTTCCTGGCACTGAAGTCAGGCCAACCGGTCTGCAGTTTCCTGGATCGCCCCTGGAGCCCTTTCTAAATATTGGGGTAGCATTAGCTATCCTCCAGTCTTCAGGTACAATGGATGATTTTAATGATAGGTTACAATCGTTACTAATAGGTTGAAATTTCATTTTTTAGTTCTTTCAGAACTCTGGGGTGTATACCATCCGGTACAGGTGATTTACTACTCTTTAGTTTGTCAATCAGGTCTACCACATCTTCTAGGTTCACCATGATTTGGTTCAGTCCATCTGAATCATTACCCATGAAAACCTTCTCCAGTACGGGTACCTCCCCAACATCCTCTTCAGTAAACACCGAAGCAAAGAAATCATTTAATCTTTCCGCGATGGCCTTATCTTCTTTAAGTGCCCCGTTAACCCCTCAATCATCTAACGGTCAACTGACTCCCTCACAGGCTTTCTGCTTCAGATATATTTAAAAAGGTTTTTACTGTGAGTTTTTGCCTCTATGGCCAACTTCTTTTCAAATTCTCTCTTAGCCTGTCTTATCAATGTTGTACATTTAACTTGCCAACATTTATGCATTATCCTATTTTCTTCTGTTGGATCCTTCTTCCAATTTTTGAATGAAGATCTTTTGGCTAAAATAGCTTCTTTCACCTCCCCTTTTAACCATGCCGGTAATCGTGTTACCTTCTATCCACCTTTCTTAATGTGTGGAATACATCTGGACTGTGCTTCTATGATGGTATTTTTTAACAATAACTACGCCTCTTGCACACTTTTTACTTTTGTAGCTGCTCCTTTCAGTTTTTTTCTAACTATTTTTCTCATTTTATCAAATTTTCCCTTTTGAAAGTTTAGCCTGAGAGCCGTGGATTTGCTTACTGTCCCCCTTCCAGTCATTAAATCAAATTTGATCATATTATGATCACTATTGCCAAGCGGCCCCACGACTGTTACCTTCTCACCAAATCCTGTGCTCGACTGAGAATTAGATCTAAAATTGCTCCCTCTCTCATCAATTCTTGAACCAATTGCTCCATAAAGCTATCATTTATTCCATCCAGGAACTGTATCTCTCTAGCGTGTCCCGATGATACATTTACCCAGTCAATATAGCCTGATTTCTATCTTTAAAAGCGGGCGAAGATGAGAATTGAGAGAGAAGGTTGCCATCGGGATGACATCGTGAGAGAGCGAGAGAGACCACGCCTCCTCCCACAACGTCACTAAGAGGTTCGCCGGTGGTTGAAAAACACCTCATCACCGGGCGACGAAGGGGCGCGACAAAGGGGTTCCCCCCTTTGTCGCGCCCCTTCGTGCTAACCTTTGTGCTCCTTTGTAACATAATTTTGTTTGTTTTATTTGTAAAGGTAATCTTTATAAATGTTGTTTTAGCTTTGTACATTTTTTAAGTAATTAAAGAATTCCATTTCCTGCTTATACTGTTTCACTGTAAACCGGTTTGATTTGCATTTGATGCAAGAAAATCGGTATATAAAATTAAAAATAAATAAATAAATATTGGGGTAATTGAAGTCTTCCATTATTACCGCACTACCAATTTGGTTAGCTTCCCTAATTTCTCTTAGCATTTCACTGTCAGTCTCACCATCTTGACCAGGGGGACGGTAGTATACTCCTATCACTATAGGTATGTTGAAATCTTCTGCTCAGTGTGCAGCAGCAGCCAAGAAAGCAAATAGAATGCTAGGAATTATTAGGAAAGTAATGGAGAATAAAACAGAGAATATCATAATGCCTCTGCATCTTCAGCATTGTGTGCAGTTTTGGTCACCACATCTCAAAAATATAGCAGAATTAGAAAAGGTACAGAAAAGGGTGACCAAAATTATAAACAGGCTGGAACGATTCCCCTATGAGGTAAGGCTAAAGAGGTTAGGACTCTTCAGTTTGGAGAAGAGACTGCTGAGGGGAAATATGATAGAGGTCTATAAAATAAAGAGTGGACTGGAACAAGTAAACATTAATCAGTTGTTTACTCTTTCAAAAAGTACCAAGACCAAGGAACTCACAATGAAGTTACTAGGTAATACATCTAAAAATAATAAGAGAATATTTTTTTATTCAATGCATAATTAAGCTCTGGAATTTGTTGCCAGAGGATATGGTGAAAGCTATTAGTGAAGCTTTGTTTAAAAAGAGTTTGGACAAGTTCCTGGAGGAAAAGCCCATAAACCATTATTAAAGTGGAGTTGCAGAAATACACTGTTTATTCTTGGGATAAGCAGCTTGGAATCTATCTACCCCTTGGGATCCTGCCAAGTACCTGTGACCTGGCTTGGCCACTGTTGGAAACAGGATACTGGGCTTCATGGATCATTGGTCTGACCCAATATGACAAGTCTTATGTTCTTATGCACATATTTTTTTATCCTAATGTTAAATATCGGAAGCAGAGCAATAAGTAGAACAAACCTACAGGCCACGCGTTTTCCCTTACCCCTTATTCAGTAAGGGGCGGAAAACGCGCGTCCAACCTGCGGCACCTAATAGCGCCCTCAACATGCCAAATGCATGTTGATGGCCCTATTAGGTATGCTCGCGCGATACAGAAAGTAAAATGTGCAGCCAAGCCGCACATTTTACTTTAAGAAATTAGCGCCTACCCAAAGGTAGGTGCTAGTTTCTGCCGGCACCGGGAAAGTACACAGAAAAGCAGTAAAAACTGCTTTTCTGTGCATCCTCCGACTTAATATCATGGCGCTATTAAGTCGGAGGTCCTGAAGAGTAAAAAAAAAAGTAAAATAAAATAAAATTTTAAAATGGGCCAGCGGCTGTCGGGCCGAAAACCGGACGCTCTATTTTGCCGGCATCCGGTTTCCGAGCCCATGGCTGTCAGCAGGCTCGAACAAACGCCGGCAAAATTGAGTGTCAGCGGTCAAACCCGCTGACAGCCGCCGCCCCTGGGTCAAAAGGAGGCGCTAGGGATGCGCTAGTGTCCCTAGTGCCTCCTTTTGCCCGTTTCTACCGCACCACCTAATTTAAATACTGCATCGCGCGCACAGGTGAGTTGCCTGTGCACGTGCCGGGAGAGCAGGCGTTCGTCCGCTCTCCCGCGGACTTTACTGAATCGGCCCGATTGAATGCAGCTGGCTTTCTATTACGTTTCAATCATTCATCCACACAATCCCAAGGAATTGTGCAAGAGTCTACAAACAAAAAATGATAATGTTCTCTGACTTACATTTTTCAATTATTTTTTTCAAATGCCATTAAGAGCAATATAGGCATAGCATAACTTCTAATAGTTTTAAATCGAAAACTCCGATGTCAGCTGGCGTTTCGGGTAATTGTACATCAGGGGAAGCTTATCTTAGCAAACAGTCATTCTGCTCCAGTTCTTTCAATCATATTGTATTTAAAAATAGTCCTCTGAACTCGGCCGAAAGTAGACACCCATAAAAATAAATTGAGACCCATTGTGAAAAAGAATCTTTTTCTTAATTTTTCTCCTGTTTAATTTATATTTTGCTGATTCTGTTTTTGTTTGGTGATGGTTTTGAGGCAACATCTCAGGAATTTTTTTCTGCGAGTTTCGTTGATTTCTATTATGTTTACAACATTTTTGTAAAGATGTGGAAAATGTTTTGGATTATAGATTAACTTTGTCATTTCTTTTGTATAGGAAAAGTTAAAAAAAAACAATCCTTCTTAAATCAAATCTTACTACCAGTGAGAATTCCACACCAAAGTAATCTCTCTTGTTTAATAATTTATATATGGCAATCATATAAAGAAATTGCTACCCTAAGATGACTACTGTAAACAATTACTGTATCTGACTGACTAGAAGCATGGTTTTATGATGTATTGAGAGTCTTAGATGAAGAACAAAGATGGTCTTCAGTAAGGAGTAGATATTTAAAAACCTGCTGATGGGGTAAGATAACTGTACTTTTACCTTGTTATCTTTAATCTGATATTCAGCCACATTTGGGTGAAAGTGTGGCTGAACATCTGGCTAAATCTAACTAGTCAAATATGACTGGCTAGATTTAGACCAGCTGCATTCTCCAGATAAATATAGACAGTTACTATTGAAAATCAGTGCTAGTTAGCTAAGTTCTCTTATTAAAAAAAAAAAAAAAAAAAGGCAATCCATGTCTCCCCCCTCCATAGGGAGAAGAATGGTCAGGAAAAAAATATTGCCTCTGAATAGGACCCTGCTGAGACCTCACTTGGAATACTGTGTACAAATCAGGAGACTGCACTTTCAAAAGGATATAAACAGGATGGAGTCAATCCAGAGGGTGGCTACTAAAATGGTCAGTGGTTTTCGTTCTAAAGCATATGGGGATAGACTTAAAGATCTAAACATGAATACCCTAGGCCTAGAGGAAAGGTGAGATAGGGGAGATAAGTTAGAGACATTCAAAATCTCAAAGGTTTCCATGCACAGCAGGTGAGCTTCTATAATGAAGGATGAAGGTGAAAGATGATAGACTCAGGAGTAATCTTAGGAAATATTTCTTTACAGAGAGGGTGGTGGATGCATGGAATGGCCTCACAATAGAGAAAGTGGAGACACAAGTGGTATCTACAGTACCTGAATGTAATCTGCTTTGATATGATGAAAAAAGTGTGAAAAGCGGAATATAAAAAAAATCTAAATAAATCTGAATTCAAGAAAGCATGAGATAAACACAGGGGATCTCTGAGGGAGTGATGGGAATTGTAAAGCTAAATTGGTTGGGTGGATGGGCAGACTAGATAGGCCATGTGGACTTTTTCTGCCATCATGTTTCTAAATTCCTATGTTTAAATATGAAAATTCAGACCTGTTACTAGTAATCTATAACCTGTCATTAAAACCAGCCAAGGTACCGCCACAGAAGACTGGAGGGTGACCAATATAACACCAGTTTTTAAAAATGGCTAAAGGGGTGATCTGGGAAACTACAGACGGGGAGTCTAATGTCCATACTATTAACTTTTTTGAATGTGTTGAATAAATGAAATAAAACAAACAGAAGGAAAAAAAAAGCAAAAATAAATTGAAAATACCAAATGAAAAAATGTTCAGTGCATACTGCTAGTTTTGCCTTAGTTAAATCAGCATTAATTAATGGGGTAAATGGCTTTGGAAAATTGACCTCTCCAAGCCTGAGCAGCAAGAAAAGAATTCAAAGAAGAAAGATTCATTCTGAAAAGTATAACAATAAGATGAGACAGGAGCAATTCCAGAAAGACTGGACAATAGGAGAAGGAGACATTGACTTGCAGTATTGAACAGCATTGAAACCTGTAACAAGATAAGAGTGAGAGAAAGATGAGTAATTATTTGCTGAAGCGAGAGTGTGAAGAGCTAAAAGTGAAAACGCAAGAGAGAGAAGTAAAAAAAAAAAAACAACTGGTGGTACGCGGTTATTTCTAGGACTTTTGAAACCGTCCACATTGGGACAGAGACTGCTCATGCTTTTTACCCATGGGCTTTACACACCTCTCAAAGGGAAAGTAGGTGTGTATGCTTGATTTTCAAAATTGCCACAAGTACAAATTACTCAGTCATTTGCGCCTTCTTTTCTTGTGGGTTGAAATTTTATGGAAACTTACATGTGAAGATTTGAAAATACAATTTGCACATGCACTTTTCTTCCCCCTAACCTAAACACACGCCCCTGGCAGTGCTTCTTCTCAACGCACTAGAAGCGCGCAGGCTGGTGGAAACAATACACCTACTCTTAGCCGCGTTGAGGTAGGGCAGTGTAAGCTAAAAGTACACGCTACCTGTGCAAATCCCTTAGAAATTTACCCTCCAATGTCCAAGTATCCTTTTAGCACACTTACTTTGACAGTTTTCCTACAGAAAGTACATGGATACTCCCTCATTGAAAAGTACATTAAGTAGATGTGTTAAATGTGCTTCTGCATACTTTTTTCCTATTCCTTTGTGCAGATGGCTGAAGAGAGTAAAGTAGCTCATGTACTAATGAAAATGGATGTGTGCCTGCCCTATCTGCCTCCCCGATCGAAACCTGCTTCTGGGAATGCTTCCTCCCACTCTAACTAGAAGTAGGCACTGTGGAAGCCCATCTGCACTTTCAGTCCAGCAGAGGACGGGGAGCCTGTGAGCTCACTGTGAGGGTCGCATCACTGGAGTTGGAGGTATATGGAGAAGGGGCTGAGGCAGTGGCAGCGGTGCTTTCAAATGTCAAAGGAAGGATTATCATTCTGCATGTGGGAGGGGTGCAGAAAGTTTTCACCTTCAGCACAGGCCTAGTAGGCCTGTGCATAAATCCAGGCATGCTTGACTACCTACACAAAATAGTAAGTGTGCGGATGCACCCGCATACTTGACAACTACATGGATACTTGAGAATTAACCTTTAAATAGATAACTGTGTCTATGTGTAGAAGGGGAATGTTATGTCATTAGAAAATAAAAATGAAACAATTATACATAATCCTTCATGGCCTCTCTACTCCCCCTCAACATGCCAAAGGCGGCTCCCTACCGAGCTTGCAAGTGACAGTAATCGGTAAAACTGGCAAAAGCCTAGATGTACATTGTCGGTAAAGGTCCGATATGTGCTGGAAGCCCACTTGTTTAACCTTTAAAAATGATGAGTCACTGAATGCTGTAGTGGGCTACCTACTGGAATTATTTCTTTGCAGCTGCTCCTTTACATGATGGATGATTAGTCATCACTTCCGATTCTTGCAGCTCTTAGAGGTGTTATTAGGTCAGGAAGAAACCTGTTAAGCTTCTGTAATCTTGAATTTTTATAAATTCATTTTTCAAGGTGTCATGATATTCACTTATAGAATTTAATTAGTTCACGTAATATTTTCTCTCATTCCCATTTTCCTTACAGAAATATATACCAGCATTCCTTATTCTTCTAAAGTAGGGGTGCTCAAACCAGTCCTCAGTGCCCCCCCCCCCAAGCCAGTCTGGTTTTCAGGGTATCCGTAATGAAAATGCATGAGAAATATTTGCATACATAGGTTAGTGCATGAAATGAATCTCATGCATATTCATTAGAGATATTCTGAAAGCCTGACTGGCTGGTAGGGCCCCTGAGGACCGGTTTCAGAACACATGTCCTAAACCAGAACCTATCTCAGTCCTGAGAGTCCAAGACTGAGACCACATCACAACACACGGTTTCCTTCTTCAGATGCAACTTCCAATTATTGTTAAAATCTTTGTGATTGGTCCTGTACTTTCATTTGCAAACTCATTCACATCTTACTAGTGAGGAAAAGACAAAAAAAAAGACAGTTTGTCCATAAGATCATAGCATCAGCTCCTAGCTCTGATCACCTATGCTCAAGTCCCTCACAACTTCATCATTGCATAAGAAGTAAACAGCATGCACGCAGAATAAAGGCCCCCTTGAATCTGACAATAAGCCTGGAGCCAGCACATTTCATGAAAGATATAAAACTTCATGTTGATGAACATTCTTAAAATTTAGACTTTGGATAATCTAAAATAGCCTTAAAGCTCAAAGGCCAAAGGTATAAAGATCTGCTACCACCGCAGCTCCATTCCATCAACAAATCCAGCTTATATATAAGACAGTGTGTGTGTGTGTTTTGGTCTTGTTTGTCTGTTTCAGTGTAATGGATGGCGCATTTGTAGCCTGTGCCTAGACTGCCCAAAGTTCTGATTACTATCAGTGAGAGAGATAGTAGCTTGGAGAACCATATTAATTTAGCTAACAGGCAGCGCAGGCGCCGTCAGTTCACGAGGGAGTCACACCGATTCAGCTTACCGATGAGGCTGGCAGGGAGGCCACAAAGAGAACGTGGATCTGACTAAATTGACTGGCGTAACTGGCAGGGAGCCCAGATTCCACCAGCAGAGGACACAGCAGAGCTGAGTGTATTCACTGGCATAATTGGCAGGAAGTGGCACCTGGGAAAGTGATTTGCCAGAGCAGGTTCAACAGAAACAAGATGGTGAGAGTTGGCACCTCTTTCTTTACATCTGAAGGCAGTGTCAGCCTGTCATTTGTGACAGGCCTTTTCAACTAATATAAGAGTTAAACACTACAAAACATCCATGCAAACAATCTGCCGGATGGTTTGCAAAGAATGGTAGGCAGAAAGCAATCCCTAAAAATGTAATTTGCTTCATGTCAGAGGTTAATTTACTGCATTAATAAGAACATAAGAAATTGCCATGCTGGGTCAGACCAAGGGTCCATCAAGCCCAGCCTCCTGTTTCCAACAGAGGCCAAACCAGGCCACAAGAACCTGGCAATTACCCAAACACTAAGAAGATCCCATGCTACTGATGCAATTAATAGCAATGGCTATTCCCTAACTAAACTTGATTAATAGCCGTTAATGGACTTCTCCTCCAAGAACTCCAAGAATCTCAGGCTCATAGCCAATGACAATGTGGGGAGTTTGCATTAATTATGGTGAGAGATCTAAAATCCAATTACTAGATACTCAGTTCCTCCATTAATGAAGCAAAGGATTGTGATGTAATTGGCCTTGGAAATTTAAGTGATGATGTATTTATAATTTCCACTTATCCACAGAACAGGTCAATGACAGTTCTTGCTTCTCTATACTGCACTACAATGTGCCTTACCACTTCCAAGAGCAAAAGAGAAATTCACTCCCTCTGCTCATGCAATCTTTGACCTATATACCGAGACTACTAAAGAATGTCAAGTAATGCCTAATTGATTTGTTTTATTTTTTTAAATATTACAGATACCTGTTCTCTGGGAACTGGACTAAGATCCTCATCTTATTTCACATAGGCCTCTAAATGACTTTTGGGCGATAATGATTTTCTTAGTTGAATTAGAATTTGTGACCTAGAGATGAAAGACTCTCTAAACCTGTGCCAATAAACTATCAAGTCCCTCAACAATCTCTCCCTTCTGACTAACTATTCTTATAATGAAGGCTAATCACCTTTTACCAGATGCTGCAGAACAATCTCCAATTCTGTGCAGCTCTGGTATCTGGATTCTGCCGTGAGGGATAGGCTAACCTGCATGACCCAAGGGAATGACACTTGCACTTCAGAAACAGAGTATACACAGATTGTTGTGCTCCAAAACAAAAAAACAAGTTTATGGGGGGGAAAACCCACTCACAGTTCAGCAATACAACAGAATTAGATAGCACAGGATGCAAAATTTAACACTTCAAAAACACAAGAAAATGTAGATGCAAAGATCTACATAGAATTTATCTTCTCAACCCGCTCTAGGATAGTCTCCTAGCTCTCCAAGACACGTATCTTCTCCCTTGTAATTTCTTTGGATCCAGAAAAATCTACTTCTCCGATTCACCAATGGTATCACACTATGTGGCTGGTGACCCAGTTTCTTGGATGAGCTATCCATTAGATACCCTCCTGAAAATGGATGCAGCTGGCTCCCTTACAGTATCCACTCCAGCATTGAGATGGAAAAGAGAGGAAAGCCATCCTTACCCTTACTGGAGCCTTGGAGAGTCATAGTCGCCAGGGCTGCCTCTCAATGCTCCCTGAAAGATGTTTTTTTTTTCCCAACTCCCTCAGTGACTCAAAAAACTTAGCCACCCTTTAGGGGATGGACCCTTATTATCACTCAAAAAGCAATCCCTCGCATCAAATCTCCCATTGCTGGAAGTTTCCTGTATTTATCCTCTGGGAAGGCCTCGTCAGCCTTGCACACAAACAAACCCAACATAAAACTGGAGAATTGTAGGAAAGATCTCAGTATGTTACTCTCTGCTTTACCTTTATTTAAAATACCCCTCTCCCCCCTTCAACCAACAACAACAAAAAAAAAACCCCACCACACACACAGTAGAGGCACAATATTGGAGAAAAAGGCAATGGTTTGTCTATATACGAGAAAAGCAAATATATATCCAAAGCAAGGGACCCAGGGAAAATCAATATGCAGGAAACCATATAATGCACAGATCAAAGTATTAAAAGTGCCAGTCAAATTTTCCTACAGCTTTAGTTTCAGAATTTCACACATTTTGACGTTAGCAGATTACAGTAAGCAAATATAGGACAACCTTGGGTCTGTGTGGGCAGATACCAGAGTATTTTTATCCAATCTAAAAACTGTCTAGTTGTAGCATTAGACTGGTAAAAACATACTACTTTAGTACTAAAGGGTATACAACATACAAATAAGACTTGGAAGCATGTTTAGAAGTGTGGATCTTCTGACACCTGTGCAGTCATATTTGAAGTATATGACATGGCAGTCACATTTTAGCACTAAGTACTTCCAGCTTGCAAGGAAAAAAGGGAGAAATAGCGTGTTATTTTGAAGTTATAGTTAGGTAACTCAGAGCACAGAACAATAAAGTGACTTAGCCAAAGTAGAACCAGGACTCATATCCGTGCATGGGTAAGGATGTGCTTTAGTTTGAAACAAAATAGGAAATATTAAAAACATTTCCTATATTGTTTAATAAATGAAATAAAATAAAGTGACGTTTTTCTTCTTTCATTTTATTTCTTCCGGCAAGTACCCACTTCCCCTGACACCCCTTCAACTACCCCATCTGTGGGCCCAAATGGGGCAGGAGCAATCCCCAGTCATTCCTGCCCTACCAGTTCTGAACTTCAAACCATAGAGTCCAACAGGATAAACATCCTGCATGAGACTAAATGCACAATCTAATCTTTATGGGTAGAAATCCCTTGTGTGTCGGGGAAGACTATAGTGATAGGAGTATACTATTGTCCACATGGTCAAGATGGTGAGATGGACAGTGAAATGCTAAGAGAAATTAGGGAAGCTAACCAAATTGGTAGTGCGGTAATAATGGGAGATTTCAATTACCATGTAACACAATATCCATATCAATAGAGTCAAAAACTTACCCAAGTAAGGGGGTCATTTATCTAAATGCAGGAAGGCGTTTTTGCATGCATTAAGGGCTTATCGCATGCGAAAGCCCCATTAACGCATGCGATAGGCCCTTACCGCATGCAAAAATGTCTTTAACGCGTGCGATAGCACCATATCGTATGGTGCGATGCAAATTTGGAAAAGAGGAGGAGTTAGGGGTGGGAAGTGGGCTGGGTATGCCAGTGTGCGAAATGGTATCACACAGACTTAACGCCGATTTTAACTACACCTTTTTGAATAGCATTAAGCCGTGCGATAGCTTGCGTTACTGGGCAGTAAGGTTTTATCGCATTTAAAGTGCGGGGGGGGGGGGGGAGAGAGAGAGCGAGCCTAGCCATAGTATCCTCTCCCTAGACAGGTATTATAGAAACCTAGAAATGACAGCAGAAGAAGACCAAACGGCCCATCCAGTCTGCCCAGCAAGCCTCACACATTTTTTTCTCTCATACTTATCTGTTTCTCTTAGCTCTTGGTTCTATTTCCCTTCCACCCCCACCATTAATGTAGAGAGCAGTGATGGAGCTGCATCCAAGTGAAATGTCTAGCTTGATTAGTTAGGGGTAGTAGGGGTAGTAACCGCCGCAATAAGCAAGCTACACCCATGCTTATTTGTTTTACCCAGACTATGTTATACAGCCCTTATTGGTTGTTTTTCTTTTCCCTATTTGTATCCCTATTTGTATCCCTATGGTAGGCCCGCCTAGTAACTTGAGGTGAGGGTTAGGTATTGGTGTAGGGGGTTAGGGGCCACTTGGACATTTGATGTGAGACGTACGAACAGAACAGTGGTCTCTTATGAAGATCTGAGGTCCGACAGAGAGAGGAAACTCACTCCAAGATGAGATTTGGGCAATGTTCTCTCAACCTAACTTGAAGTTACCCAGGTAGAGAGTCCATCAAGCTAGGTGGAGAGAACATTGCCCAAATCTCATCTTGGAGTGAGTTTCCTCTCTCTGTCGGTCCTCAGATCTTCACAAGAGACCACTGTTCTGTTCGTATATCTCACATTGAATATCCAAGTGGCCCCTAACCCCCTACACCAATCCCTAACCTCACCTCGAGTTACTAGGTGGGCCTACCATAGGGATACAAATACCTGTCTAGGGAGAGGATACTAAGGCTAGTCTCTCTCTCTCTCTCTCTCTCTCTCTCTCTCTCTCTCTCTCTCTCTCTCTCTCTCTCTCTCTCTCTCCCTCTCCCCCCCCCCCCCCCCCCCAGTGGTTGAATGTAGGAAATACATCAGGTCTGGCACTTATCGCAAAGTCTGAAAAGGTTATCGCAATGTGCACTAACTTAGCTCTTCGCATAGGTAAATAGCACAAATTGCGATAAAATGTAAATTAGCATAAACCACACCCCTTTTGCTATCGCATGCGATACTTATCGCATTTTGATAAAGCCAGGCCTAAGTTAGTAACCCAATCAAACCAAATGGGAACTACAAATCAATATTATAAATATAGCCTAAATGATGGTGTCAACAAGCTTGATGTTTCAACCGAAACCAACCAGTCTTCTCGATCATTCACCTTCAAACGTTAATGCACTATACTTTGTAGAAAAGGTTTTAGAATTTTTTCAAAAATATTTTTTTCTTAAAATGTAAACCATAGTCCAGAATTTATATTCCAAAACAAACTCTGAAAGTCATTAAATAGCGCCCAACACGGCCAGTGTTCGCAAAAATTGTTTCTTCAGGGGCATTTAAATAATTCATGAACAATTTCTTTGTCGAGTTGGAATATGTGCCTATAGATGTAACAACAGAAAGATTCTTTAGAAAGACATGCAAAGTTGGTCATAAAACACAGCAGTACTTATCTTTGTTTACAGGCTACCATTTTAGTCTGGACTCGGTGTCTCAACCGTCTCTCATCATGAACAGAGGAACTGAGGCTAGCCTTAGCGTCTCTTTAAATATCCAGCTGAATCCGAGAATGAGACCTTGATGTCACTAAATGCAAATGAGGGATAACAAATGTAAGTTCTTAACGTCACTCAAAGTAGATGAAGGAGAAAAAGACCATTTCAGTACAGTGCGATCCTAAAGCGAATCCTTCATATAGAGTAAATATATCAAAAAACCAAAATTTATGTCATCCTAAGAAAACATGTAAATCTAGGTCACTATTCAAACCATTAGGAGTGATTGTTTTAAGTCAATAAATCCAGCGTTGTTCTAATTTGAGTAATTATAATTCCTTATTTCCTCCATGCCAATATGGTACTACTTGATCAATGGCACAAAAAGTCAAGTCAAAATTCTCCCACCGTGAATGGCTTTTTCTGCCCCGATTCAATGAGGAATTCTCAAGTCTTACATGCATTTTACCTTTTTCGCCTGAAGCTAAATCAATTAAAAAATCCATCTTGAAGTACTGGCATGTCTTACAAATGCATGATGTTTTTCAATCTCCTCCATGCCTTACTTTCTCTTGTGCGAAAACTTTGAAGGACTGTTTAGTTCATTCTGATTTTTCTTGTTCATCTGATTCTACAGTTTCAACTACTGGGTCACATCAACCATGTCAGACATGTTCTGTCTGTTCTGCGTCTATGATGGTAACAAATCATTTGGAATAAAAATCTGGGTTTAAGATCTGCTTAAAACAGAACACCACATGCATATCCACTATGGTGGTATATTTGATTAAATGTCCTTGTGACTTACTTTACATCGGTAAAACTAAGCGTATGTTCAAGACCCGTATGATAGAACATCGAATATAAAACATGCTCGTATTGACGACCCCCTGGTTTCTCATTGTACTCAGTTTGGACATATTTTTACTGACTTGACTTTTTTTGCCATTGATCAAGTAGTACTACATTGGCATGGAGGAAATCAGGAATTACAATTACACAAATTAGAACAATGCTGGATTTATCGACTTAAAACAGTCACTCCTAATGGTTTGAATAGTGACCTAGATTTACATGTTTTCTTAGGATGACATAAATTTTGGGTTTTTTTAATATATTTATTCTATATGAAGGATTCGCTTTAGGATCACACTGTACTGAGATGCTCTTTTTCTCCTTCATCTACTTTGAGTGACGTTAAGAACTTACATTTGGTATCTCTCATTTGCATTTAGTTACATCAAGGTCTCATTCTCTGCATCAGCTGGATATTTAAAAAGACGCTAATGCTAGCCTCGGTTCCTCTGTTCGTGATGAGAGACGGTTGATACGCCGAGTCCAGACTAAAATGGTAGCCTGTCAACAAAGATAAGTACTGCTGTTTTGTTTTTTTTTTACCAACTTTGCATGTATTTCTAAAGAATCTTTCTGTTACATCTATAGGCACATATTCCAACTTGACAAAGAAATTGTTCATGAATTATTTAAATGCTCCTAAAGAAGCATTTTTTGTGAAACACTGGCTGTGTTGGGCGCTATTTAATGACTTTCAGAGTTTGTTTTGGAATATAAATTCTGGACTGTGGTTTACATTTTAAGAAAAAAATATTTTTGAAAAAATTCTATAAAATATTCTACATTTTGTGCACTAACATTTGAAGGTGAATGATTGAGAAGACCGGTTGGTTTCGGTTGAAAACAATGTCAGGCTTGCTGACACCTTCATTTAGGCTATATTTATAATATTGATTTGTAGTTCCCGTTTGGTTTGATTAGATTTCAATTACCCCAATATTGACTGGGTAAATGTATCATCGGGACATGCTAGAGAGATAAAGTTCCTAGATGGAATAAATGACAGTTTATGGAGCAATTGGTTCAGGAACCAAGGCGAGAGGGAGCAATTTTAGATCTAATTCTCAGTGGAGCACAGAATTTGGTGAGAGAGGTAACAGTGGTGGGGCTGCTTGGCAATAGTGATCATAATATAATCAAATTTGAATTAGTGACTGGAAGGGGGACAGTAAGCAAATCCACGGCTCTCGTGCTAAACTTTCAAAAGGGAAACTTTGATAAAATGAGAAAAATAGTTAGAAAAAAACTGAAAGGAGCACCTACAAAGGTAAAAAGTGTGCAAGAGGCGTGGTCATTGTTAAAAAAAAAAATACCATCCTAGAAGCACAGTCCAGATGTATTCAACACATTAAGAAAGGAAGGCAAAACGATTACCGGCATGGTTAAAAGGGAAGGTGAAAGAAACTATTTTAGCCAAAAGATCTTCATTCAAAAATTGGAAGAAGGATCCAACAGAAGAAAATAGGATAATGCATAAGCGTTGGCAAGTTAAATGTAAGGCATTGATAAGACAGGCTAAGAGAGAATTTGAAAAGAAGTTGGCCGTCAAGGCAAAACTCACAGTAAAACTTTTTAAAATATATCCGAAGCAGAAAGCCTGTGAGGGAGTCGGATCGTTAAATGATCGAGGGGTTAATGGGGCACTTAGAGAAGGTAAGGCCATCACGGAAAGATTAAATGATTTCTTTGCTTCGGTGTTTACTGAAGAGGATGTTGGGGAGATACCCATACTGGAGAAGGTTTTCATGGGTAATGATTCAGATGGACTGAACCAAATCACGGTAAACCTAAAAGATGTGGTAGGCCTGATTGACATAAGAACATAAGAAATTGCCATGCTGGGTCAGACCAAGGGTCCATCAAGCCCAGCATCCTGTTTCCACCAGAGGCCAAAACCAGGCCACAAGAACCTGGCAATTACCCAAACACTAAGAAGATCCCATGCTACTGGTAAAATTGATTAATAGCCATTAATGGACTTCACCTCCAAGAACTTATCCAAACCTTTTTTGATCCCAGCTACACTAACTGCACTAACCACATCCTCTGGCAACAAATTCCAGAGCTTTATTGTGCATTGAGTGAAAAAGAATTTTCTCTGATTAGTCTTAAATGTGCTACTTGCTAACTTCATGGAATGCCCCCTAGTCCTTCTATTATTCGAAAGTGAAAATAACCGAATCACATCTACTCGTTTAAGACCTCTCATGATCTTAAAGACCTCTATCATATCCCCCCTCAGCCGTCTCTTCTCCAAGCTGAACAGCCCTAACCTCTTCAGCTTTTCCTCATAGGGAAGCTGTTCCATCCCTTTTATCATTTTGGTTGCCCTTCTCTGTACCTTCTCCATCGCAACTATATCTTTTTTGAGATGCGGCGACCAGAATTGTACACAGTATTCAAGGTGTGGTCTCACCATGGAGCGATAAAGAGGCATAATGACATTTTCCGTTCTATTAACCATTCCCTTCCTAATAATTCCTAACAATCTGAAGAGTATTAAATCACCTGGACCAGATGGTATATACCCTAGGGTTCTGAAGGAACTAAAAAATGAAATTTCAGATCTATTAGTAAAAATTTGTAACCTATCATTAAAATCATCCATTGTACCTGAAGACTGCAGGGTGGCTAATGTAACTCCAATATTTATAAAGGGCTCCAGGGGTGATCCGGAAAACTACAGACTGTTGCGTGACGGGGGTGTTTGTGTGCCCTTGAGCCTTAGCCCGACCCCAGGCGCATCCAGGACCGAACCGAGGGTTGACGGCGTGTTCCACCATGGCTGACTGTCTTAGCCTCTGCCAGGCATGCAAGCTTCCAAGGCCAACAACAGGATGATGTTGGAAGTTGAATGGTCCTCTGACCATTCGAGCCCTTTCAGACCTGCCACTTGGATCGGCATGGAGCAGCAGGCCTGGCCTGAGGTCGAGGGCAGACGGGCCTTGACACGAAAACATGACAGCAGGATCGACGCAACGGCATCACGTTCGAGGACTTGACACCAAGGCTGATGCTGATGGCATCAGAGACGAGGGCTGGCACAAGACAAGACACCAAGGTAGCTGAAGACATGATACCAGGGTCGATGCAACGGCATCGCAGATGAAGACATGACACCAAGGCTGATACGAAGACATCACGGACCACGGAGGAACTTGACAGTCCAGATGAGACGAAAAGCTGGGCGGAAGGATATTGGCACTGTCTCTCAGGGCGCCCTACTCAGTTCACCCATGGAACTGAGTCGCAGACCACCCTGTCCCACTGCGCACCCTACACAGCCCTAGGAGGCTGGTCACGGACCACGCTGAGAATGGGACGAGCACAGGGAAGGATCCAGTCGAAGCAGAACTCCGACGGAGCCGATGTCATTCGAAGCTCCACCAACAGTTGGCAGGACATGACGGCTCAGGAGCGCAGGACACCAGTCCACCTGCAGGCTAGTCCCCACTCGGGAAAGACATCATCCGAGGGACTACGGCCTACAGGCCCAGAAGGCTCAGGAGTGTTGACGAAACAGCAAAGGGCAGGACATCGAGGAAGCGGAGGATCAAGACGAGACACCAGGACACCTGGATGAGGACCTCAGGCATGAAGACTTAACTTGACATGGCGTGATATGACGTGACAACCAGAACTCCATGGAGAAGATGAAGAAGACCTGATGGAGCTCTGGCAGGCAGGAGCCTCCAGAGTGAAGCAACTCCAATGCAAGGCCAAGACTGACGGACTGAGCAGCCCTTTTATAGGGCTAGTACAGGAAGTCCCATTAAAGGTGGGGCCAGCACACTTCCTGTGTCAGGCCCTTTAAATTTTGAAGAGAGGCATGCGCCGGTGCCTAAGAGAGAGCAGGAAGCTGTGCAGGACCGCGTACAGCGGCCTGCACAGAGCCAGAGACGCAGGGCTGGGCCTGAGGAGCAGGCCCGATGACGGCAGCGGCCCCAGCCGCTGCAGGAGACCCCAGGGGCGGCTCCAGCTGCTAATCCAGCTCAGGGATGCGGCCTTCGTGCCGCGAAGAGAAGGTGACGTCAGTGGCGGCTCCGTGCCGCATGGGAGCGTCAAAGTCCGCGGCTCCGGCCACGGTGAAGAGGAGGCTTGCTGGACGGCCACTGGGCCTCAGGAAAAAGCGAGACCGTGGCTCCGGCCGTGCAGGGAGGCCCGATGGCGGCGTCGGGTGAAGAAGCAGCAACCACGGGTGAGTGCCTGCTCGCGAGGGGACCCGCAGGCAGAGATTCATAACACAGACCAGTTAGCCTGACTTCAGTGCCTGGAAAAATAGTGGAAAGTGTTCTAAATATCTAAATTACAGAACATATAGAAAGGCAAGGTTTAATGGATCAAAGTCAGCATGGCTTTACCCAAGGCAAGTCTTGCCTTACAAATCTGCTTCACTTTTTTGAAGGAGTTAATAAACATGTAGATAAAGGTGAACCGGTAGATGTAGTGTATTTGGATTTTCAGAAGGCGTTTGACAAAGTTCCTCATGAGAGGCTTCAAGGAAAAGTAAAAAAGTCATGGAATAGGTGGCGATGTCCATTTGTGGATAACAAACTGGCTAAAAGGCAAGAAACAGAGAGTAGGATTAAATGGACAATTTTCTCAGTGGAAGGGAGTGGGCAGTGGAGTGCCTCAGGGATCTGTATTGGGACCCTTACTTTTCAATATATTTATAAATGATCTGGAAAGAAATACGACAAGTGAGGTAATCAAATTTCCAGATGATACAAAATTGTTCAGAGTAGTTAATTCACAAGCAGATTGTTATAAATTACAGGAAGACCTTGTGAGACTGGAAAATTGGGCATCCAAATGGCAGATAAAATTTAATGTGGATAAGTACAAGGTGATGCATATAGGGAAAAATAACCCATGCTATAGTTGCACAATGTTAGGTTCCATATTAGGAGCTACCAGCCAAAAAAGAGATCTAGACATCATAGTGGATAATACATTGAAATTGTCAGTTCAGTGTTCTGCCTCAGTCAAAAAAGTAAACAGAATGTTGGGAATTATTGGAAAGGGAGTAGTGAATAAAACGGAAAATCTCATAATGCCTCTGTATCGCTCCATGATGAGACCGCACCTTGAATACTATGTACAATTCTGGTCGCCACATCTCAAAAAAGATATAGTTGCGATGGAGAAGGTACAGAGAAAGGCGACCAAAATGATAAAGGGGATGGAACAGCTCTCCTTTGAGGAAAGACAAAAGAGGTTTGGACTTTTCAGCTTGGAGAAGAGGTGGCTGAGGGGGGGGATATGATAGAGATGTTTAAAATCATGAAAGTTCTAGAATGGGTAAATGTGAGTCGGTTATTTACTCTTTTGGATAATAGACTAGGGGGCACTCCATGAAGTTAGCATGTGGCACATTTAAAACTAATCCGAGAAAGTTCTTTTTCACTCAACACACATTTAATCTGGAATTTGTTGCCAGAGGATGTGGTTAGTGCAGTTAGTGTAGCTGTGTTTAAAAAAGGATTGGATAAGTTCTTGGAGGAGAAGTCCTGATATTAATTGGAGGAGAACCTGATATTAATTAAGATGCCAATTAAGATGTGTCATCATTCTCTGCTATATACTCTAACTCTCCCATCTTAGACTTCTGGCATTAACATACAGACAGGTCAAAGTGTGTTTTTTTTGTTTTTATTAACATTCTGCTTTTCAGTTAACAGGAATCATCTAGAATCTTTTAGCTCAGGTGATTCTTTATTATAGGCACATGGACTACTTTTATTATTATTGGAACCTCTCTATTGGGATGTCCTAACTCTAATGCATCATTAGTATCCTTCAAAGATACCTCCCTCTGAACCAAGTGCTGCTGGGTGACAGTTGGCTTTCCCCTTCATTCTAGTTTAAAAGCTGCTCTAGCTCCTTTTTAAAGGTTAGCGCCAGCAGTCTGGTTCCACCCTGGTTAAGGTGGAGCCCATCCCTTCGGAAAACACTCCCCCCTTCCCCAAAAGGTTCACCAGTTCCTTACAAAACTGAATCCCTCTTCCTTGCACCATCGTCTTATCCACGCATTGAGAGTCTCGAGCTCTGCCTGCCTCTGGGGACCTGTACGTGGAATAGGGAGCATTTCAGAGAATGCCACCCTAGAGGTTCTGGATTCCAGCTTTCTATTTAAGAGCCTAAATTTGGCTTCCAGAACTTCCCTCCCACATTTTCCTTTGCCATTGGTTTCCACATGTACCATGACAGCTGGCATAATATGCCTACCTGGTGAGAAGGTGATGCGTGAGGTCTGTCACCTTCTCACCAGGTAGGCATATTACCAAGTGATCCTCATGCCCACCAGCCACCCAGCTATCTTGATTCTTAATAATTGAATTGCCAACTGACAGCTGAACTAACTCTTCCCTTCAGGGCAATAATCCTGGGAGACAATCCTTGGTGCGAGAGGACAATGCATCTCCTGGAGAGCAGGTCCTTGCTACAGAATCATTTCCTGCTGCACCAGATTGATGCTTTCTGACAGGAGACCTTCCTCCTCCAAGGCAGCACCAGGGCTCCCAGACTGGAGTTCGGTCTTGGCTCTGAAGGTCTCATCTATAAACCTTTCTGTCTGCCTCAGCTCCTCCAGGTCTGCCACTCTAACCTCCAGAGATCAGACTTGTTCTGAGAGACAGGAGCTCTTTGCACCGGGTGCACACACACAACCTCTCATGGGCAGGTAAAAATATGATACATGTGACACTCGATGCTAAAGACTGGATGGTCCCCTCTGTTGCTGCTGAACTGCTGCTTTCATCTTAAATTTGTTCTGGTGGTTGTGGGAGTAGAAATGCATACAATTAGAGTCCTTTAAATTATTAGTGTATTCACTATTTAGCTGGTAGTGACCTAAAAGGGGATGTTTAAACTCTTGATAAGCCCTGGAGCAATCCTGAGTTTATTTTATTTATTTATTTATTTAACACTTTTTTTTATACCGGCATTCGTAGGACACATCATGTTGGTTTACAAGTAACTGATAAAGGAAAGGAAATTACAATGAAAAGGGGAGGAGTTAACTGGAAGATATACAAAAGTACAGGAGTAGAGATTCAGCAAGAAGAGTTACAACTATTTGCATTCATATTAGGATTAGAAGTGCAAATGAACTAACAAACAATGTTAAGGGGCGTGTGCACTTAAGAAATTAGTTTATGAAACTTATTTACAATATGACAGAGGCAAGTGCACGTATATACAATTAAAAAGCTGGTGCGGGGGGGGGGGTTGGGAGGGATGGAGGGAAGAGGGGAAAAGGAGTGGAGGGGGTGGAGGGAAAAGGGTGCAATAGGGTGGGGTTTAAATTAAGACTGATTAATTTTTTAAATTGAAAATGTCTCCTGCCTTTAAATCAAAAGATGAGCTAAGGATGGGAGGGAGGGAAATACAAAAATCAAAACTCCTGGCTTTTGCCTGCTTCTGACTCGTTATTTAATACAGACACACAAACACTAAAGAATATACCCAATAGATAGTTCTCCCCAAAACTTTTACGTTCTAAAATTTCCAAAGCAATATTTACTGATTCTCGTCAGCCACCTGCAAGGTGACTCTCTCCTCTCAGTGCTCCCACTGAATTGTAGGATGCCCACGCATATACAGTAGCTGTCTCATTTCTTCAAATTTTGTATTTTAATCCGCCAATTTGAAGTGCCTGTTTAAAGGTGGCGAAGTGAAAATGCCTACCTTTCTCATTCCCATGGGAATATGCTACATACCACCACGAGAAGAATATATTTGAATTAAGGGAGCAATATTCAGAAGTTCTAAGCAAGCAAACATGTGTATACCCACTTAAAAATGAGTCTTGAAAATTCCCAAATTTATAATCAAAGAGTCAATACAGTAACCCGTCTGGTAAACTGTAAACAATGAGGGAAGCCAAAATTGTTTTAAATATAGCCTAAGTGACGGTGTCAGCAAGCCTGATGTTGTGATGTCTCAAAAAGAACCCAACCGGTCTTTTAATCATTCACCATCACTAACAAAAATCTTTTATTGGTAAATCAATAGATTTTTGTTAGTGATGGTGAATGATTAAAAGACCGGTTGGGTTCTTTTTGAGAAATCACAACGTCAGGCTTGCTGACACCGTCACTTAGGCTGTATTTAAAACAATTTTGGCTTCCCACATTGCTTACACTTGAAAATTCCCCCCCACCCCACCCCACCTCCCTCTTATTTTGGGTAAAAGCGTGCGCGCTGTTTCACAAAAGTACCCGTGTTCTGTTCGCAGCCTCTGGGGAAACTAACAGTAATTTTACAACCGTGATAGCTGGTGGCTAGACATGGATCAGGTACCACAGGGAAGCTGCAGTCTGTGGCAACAGGCTAAGGACTGTTGCAATGCCAGGACTAGGGCAGGCCGAGTTATAATAAAGAAGGAAAACCCCTGGGTAGCTGCAGCAGAGTTAATTTAGCACGACTAACTGTAGACGTGTCATAGAGTAGTCCTAGAGAGGGGTGGATAAACTTATCTGGCTAGCTGGCTATATTCAGAAGTGCAGCTACATCACTGAATATCCTTCCGAGGATAGCTGGCTAAGTTTATCCGGCTCATTCTGCAATCTGGCCCGTGACTGAACATTACACCCTATATAACTAGCACAATATTAACATTAGAATGGTGAAGAAAACAGTATTTTCTCAGCAAGATTTCCTCTGCAGTAGCTGGAATTGCTATAAAACTACTTTGAAGAGCTAACTGAACATGGAAACACAAATGTTAAAGCTTTCATATTCTGCAAAAAAAAAAAAAAAAAAAAAGACTAAAGACCATTCCTAGTCCAATGGGGGCTGCTTCATTTCTTAGAGCTGAGCAAGAAACAGTGCATCTCTGAAATTCGTCCTCTTCCTGGAGTTACCCCACTGAATGCTTGCTCCTGTAAAGCCCCCCATAGATGCTGAGTGATAACAAGAGAGAGCTTGATTAAAACCAAACTGTGAAAAAGTGATAGCATCCTCACGAAAATAGTACTGACATACAGAGGGCAGGAGAACGGAAGCATATCATCCTCAGCATATCCTGTTTCAGGCTGACGGAGAAAAACATCAGGGTATTCCCCTTCCCCTTTGTTAATCAGGTTTGCAGGCTGTGGTGTTTGTGCTGCTGCTGCTGCTGCTGCTGCTGGGGGTTAGCCTATTGATTGAAAGTCACAGCAATACTTGGGGGTTTCTCAAAAGTTACTTAGGGACCACCCCACTATGGACACAAGCTTTCTGCTTATCTTATTTTCGATGGAGTTCAGGAAGAAAAGTGGAGAAATGACTACTGTCAGCAGCCGCGGAAAGCAAACTGAATTAAAATGGTTAAAATGATTTACTTTTATGCAGCACTAGCAAACCTTGCTTATTTATTTATTTATACTTTTAAAATTTGTATACCTCGTTATCCAATGTCCTAATCAACTAACAAATCCCCCCCCCATAATCAGAATGTGACCCGGCTTTGCCTGTCACTAACATATTCCCCAGGTTTTCATCTTGGGCAGTGGGGAGGGGACTTTATGTGCTTTTTGGAATCTCCCCAAGCTTTAACCTCATCTTTTTGTGAGAGGCTTATGGGGAATATATAAACCCCATGGAGCAGGGGTGGCCAACTCAGGTCCTTGAGCCACAAACAGGTCAGGTTTTCTGGTTATCCACAATGAATATGTATGAGATAGATTTGCATGCACTGCCTCCATTGTATGCAAATCCATCTCATACATATTCATATATCCTGAAAACCAGATTTGTTTATGGCTCTTGAGGACCAGAGTTGGCCACCCCTGCCATGGTGCATGCTTGGAGATTAGAAGGAAGGGGGAATTGAAGGAGATCAGAGGGAAGGAGTTGGAGCTTTTCGTATGGTCATTGCCTCATCCCTGGAGGTTTTTGATCAGAAGGAAGAGGAAAGGATTTTGCTACAGAGTTTTGTTGGATTTTTTTGACCAGTCTGGAAGGAAGGGTGTTCCCCCTAATATCCAGAAGGTCTGGATCATTGATATTTTTGCCCAAGCTGAAAGTTAAAGGCAAGGTTGAAGAGAATATTAGTATTTTGACTATTCCAATAAGATCTACTGAGTTGGTTGAATTCTGAAGATTTTGTTTGGATCTAAAAGACTATTTTTTATCTTGAAAATTTTTCTGTCTTTTGGCCCAGTTGATGTTGGAGTTGCATGCCAGTCTCCCTACCCTTCAAAGGGGAGGGATTGTTAAGTATGAATGGTGGTGCAGAAGGAAGAAGGCCAACTAGGAGGAACATAATGGACAAGGAAACTATGGTTTTTCTGACTTTAATAAATGTACTTTAGATGAGAAGTGTGGGTTGAGAATATAGACTATCTTCTTCTGTGGGAGGTGTTATGGTGGGTATTTATTTTTCCACCTGCTATTCAGTGGTGAATGAACAGTAATTGGAGTGACTGCTATTGGCCAGTGTTTTTCTTTTTCTGGGTCTCTGCTTGGTTCCTCCTACATTTTCTGGGGAACACCCACAGCCATTCAGAGGTAGTGAAGATTTGACTTACTGACCGTGCCAGGAGCCCAGGAAGTTAATCTTTCCCCCCACCTGGACTTGAGCCCCGGACCTGTAGCACCCCTGGATGAGGTCAGACAGCCAAACAGAAGATCTGCTACAATAAAAATACACAAATATACCAGATAACAGTAGCAAACAATCACAACAGCTTGAAGTAGTCAGTCAAATATATTGAATAGATGTATAAACCGCCCTGAAGGGGAAGCCTCTTCTGCTGTGGTGTCTTTATGTGGGCCGAGGGTATATAAGGCAGAGCCCTCTCTCCAATTGGGTGTTGCAAGTGAGGGGACTGTACTCCACCCAATATCGTCTCTCACAGGTAGGAAGGAAGGAAAGGTACTGAATGACTGGATTCCTTCTGCTGATTAGTAAACAATTTATTAGCAAGAACAGAAATAAAATACAAAGAACTATAAATGATATTGATAACAATACTTACATTTTCTTTTATATACAAGATGTCTTCATATATTCTAAAAATGTAACTATTCTTGAGATGGTTGGGAAAACTAGACTTATCTTATTAGCTAAAACTGTGGCTAAGAGTTTAAGGTCACAATTCAACGGAGAAATTGGTCTGTAGTATGATGGTTGTGTAGGGTCCTTTCCCGCCTTTGCCAATACTGATATGTAGATCTGATTGAAATCCCGTGGGAATGTCCCTTTAACTAGGACATCTATGTAAAATAAACTCAATGGACCTACTACCTGTTCAATTAGGATTCTGTAATAGTTGTAAGAAAACCTATCTGGACCTGGGGATTTGCCTGACTGACTTGTTTTAATAGCATTTAAAATCTCAAAGGATTGAATTGGTTTATTTAAGTAAGCCAATTGATGTACCGTGGTTTGTGGGAGAGAGAGTTTCTGGAAGAAGGCATCTTCATCAATTTTTCCCCCAGGGCTATCATCAGTATATAAGCTCTCATAAAAGGAGCATAATGTTTCACAAATATCAGGTCTTTGAATCATCCATGTTCCCCAAGATGTTCTCAGTTTTTTTATATAACTTTTGCCTTGTCGAACCCTTACGGCGTTGGCCAGAAATTTACCAGTTTTGTTCCCATATTTAAAAAAAGAATGTTTTGAGTATTGTAAATATCTTTGTGCCTTTTGATGAAGACAAGCATGTAGACTAGCAAGGTGGCGTGGTATACTGATTTAGTTTCCGCAGTGGGCTGCTGGATCATTTTTTCTTTAGCTAATTTCAATTTGGTTTCCAGTTGAAGGATCATTCCATTTAAGTGTTTATTTCTGTTTTTTAGATAAGAAATAATTTCCCTCCTAAGCAGTGCCTTATTAGTTTCCCAGAACAAGCTTGGGGTAGAAACATGCGGGGAGTTAGTATCAGTGAACTGTGCTCACTTGGATTTTAAAAAGGAGTGAAACTCTGTTATTTTTTAAATAAGACTGGAATCTCCACCATCGTTCCCCCCTTTTTTCGGGATCTTCAATGTTGATATCTATCCATATGAGAGCATGATCTGAGACACTAGCTGCTCCAATGGTAGCCACATTAATATGAGGGAAAATTTCCTGTGAACCTAAAATATAGTCAGTTGCTCTTCTAAATGCTTTGCTACATTCTGTTTTTGTAATGGAGCAGGAAGCTGATTCCACAAAATTGGCCTTGTGACTGAAAAGATCCTGTCTCCTTGTACCTGATTTGATGATGACTAGGGATATCAAGCAAAAATTGTCCCTCCAATCAAGCTTCTGGTAGGGCAATATATTTTTAACAAAGAATCAATACAAATTGGAGCTTCATTGCTTAATACATGGTGGATCACAGTAAGAATTTTATATTAAATTTGTTACTCAACTGATAGTTGAGTACTGGAGTAATGTGATCAAATTTATTGATCCCAATCAATATTCTCACAGTCAAGTTTTGAATCGCCTGACAGGGCCTCCAAGGTGTAATGAGGGAGGCCCAAATAAACCAAATTGCAATAATCTATTTCTGTGATTATCAAAACCTGCAAAACTGCTTAAAACCAGTTAATTCTAAATATGATTTCAATCTGCAAAGCATGCGGAGGTTCCAGAAAGATTTTTGTATCAATGTTTTAACATGTACTTTGAAAAAAAGATCTGCTCTATAATAACCCCTAGATTCCTAAATTGCTAATTAATGGAGATGTCATGTCCCTAAAACATAAATGAGGGTGGAACTGGGCTTACTGAATTCTTGGGATAAGTGGATAATCTCAGTTTTAGATAAATTCAATGATAATTTTATTGTGTGATAAATTTGTTATTCATAGCAGATAAATGGATAATAGTCCTAGAGTGGTATTGTTATCTCCAGCACAGGGGAAAAACAACTGAATATCATCGGCAAGGCACTGAAGCTGTACAATTAAACATGAAGAGTTTACACAGGGGCCTCAAGCAAATGCTGAATAGCATGGCTGAGTGCCTTGACCTCTGTGGTACCCCTGTATTTAATTGATACCAGGATGATGTTTTCAAACCGTATTTAACTTGTTGAGTTCTGTTGGATAAATAAGAAACAAACCTGTCTAGGACTGTTACAATTATTCCAATCTGGGATAGGTGGGTACAGATGTCTTTATGATTTTTCATGTCAAAGGCTTACTCCACTATCAAACCCGCGATAAAGTACGTCTAAACTTGATCTTAATAAGTGTTCTGCACTGAATGCCATCTAAAACTGTGTAGGATTGCTATAGTAGTGTGTATCCAGCCAAAATAACTAGGCAAAATATTGCAGATATATATTCTGAATAATCAAATTCACAGTAAGAACATTTAGGATAAATGGATTAAGAAATTATTTTTATTACTACTAGTAACTAACTTTTCTATAGTGCTGTGAGCCATAAGCAGTGATATACAGACACACATAAGATACATAAGAACATAAGAAAATGCCATACTGGGTCAGACCAAGGGTCCATCAAGCCCAGCATCCTGTTTCCAACAGTGGCCAATCCAGGCCATAAGAACCTGGCAAGTACCCAAAAACTAAGTCTATTCCATGTCACCATTGCTAATGGCAGTGGCTATTCTCTAAGTGAACTTAATAGCAGGTAATGGACTTCTCCTCCAAGAACTTATCCAATCCTTTTTTAAACACAGCTATACTAACTGCACGAACCACATTCTCTGGCAACAAATTCCAGAGTTTAATTGTGCGTTGAGTAAAAAAGAACTTTCTCCGATTAGTTTTAAATGTGCCCCATGCTAACTTGCTAGATCTCTCCTCATTTTCCACATCTTCCTGGCTGTCTAGCCTGTTGCAGATTTTGGTATCATCGGCAAGACAAACCTTTCCCACAATTCTTCTACAATGTTGCTTATGAAAATTTTGAGAACAGCTGGTCCAAGGAAGGATTGTAGAAAAGGCTGCAAATCCTATGGGAGAGGTAGAGTATAAGGGGTGAAATTCTGTTAAAGCACAAGAGAAGAATGGCAGCTGGGACACATAAGGTGACGGCAGAAGTCAGAAAGATGCTTAGGAAGAGAAATGGTCAGCAGAAAAAGGGAGATGATATTACCTCTTTGCAGGGCCCTGGTAAGATCTCATTTGGAATATTGTGTACAATTCTGGAGACCGCACCTTCAAAAGAATATAAACCAGTTGGTGTTGGTCCAGAGGGTGGCTACTGAAGTGGTCAGTGGTCTTCATTTGAAAGTATATGGGGACAGACTTAATGATCTAAACGTGTATACCCTAGAGGAAAGGTGAGATGGGGAAATATGACAAACATTTAAATACCTCCAAGATTTCCATGCAAAGGAAGTGAGCCTCTTTCAACAGATGAGTGAAAGGGGGAAGACTCAGGAGTAATCTATTTCTTTAAAGAGAAAGTAGCAGATGTATGGAACAACCTCCCTGTGGAGATAGTGGAGATGAGGACAGTATCTGGATTCCAGAAAGCATGGGATAAACACAGAGGGACCTCTGAGGTTTCTCTCTGAGATTAGTCATGCAGCTGTGTTCTGTAGTAGTTCAAAGCCTTCAAAGAAAATACCAGAAGTCCAATATAGAGAGCATTGCAATAATCAATTAAAGGAAGAATTGAGGATTGCACCACCACCAAAAAAAATCAGAATAATCTGATAGCTGTTTAAAATACAGAGAACACAAAGTTTAAATGAAAACCCACCAAACAGATTTAATATATTGATGAAATGCAGTTACAGTAAATCCAGACTCCCAGACTTGTTACAAGGGATGGATTGGAATAGTAACTGATGATGGAGGTAGATTAGCATACAGACATTGTATCACAATTAACTGATTTAGCAATGTTCACTGCTAATTTGTTTTAAAACAGCCATTGTATAACAGTGGACAGACAAAGCTCAATTAGCTTTACAGTATTGGACCAACTAGACTGAGCACAGATTAAAAAATGCTTATTGTCCATATAGATCCTGTCAACACCATTTGAAATTAGGTTTGAGACAACTCAATGTCTTACCTTCAGCTATCAGGCTCCAACACTTTGGAACTTATTTATTTATTTACAGTATTTAAAACCATTTATGGGCCACCTATGTCTACAGCTCAAGGTGGCATACATTTCTGCCTAATTCTTAATATCATTCAGTGAATTTTTATGTGGGCAATATTATTCTTTGCATACTATTTATTTTTTAATTTAGTCTTAACTTGAGCATTCTAAATCTTTTTTAGTTTAATTATATTTTTATTGTTGATATATTTGTTTTATGTTGAATTGTATTGTATATTATATTTACAATTTTGTATTTTGATGTATTTTGTTACATTTTGTTTCTGTTAATCACTGATTTTATATCGAAAAGCAGTATAACAAAGAAATTAAATAAAAACATAATTGGACATCATGGGCCGGATTTTAAGATTAAGGCGCGGGCGTAGATTTGTGCATGCAACCCGGCGTGCACAAATCTATGCCCAATTTTATAACATGCGTGCGCAGCCACGCGCATGTTATAAAATCCATGGTCGGTGCATGCAAGGGGGGGTGCACCTTGCGCCTGCTGAGTCGCGCAGACTTCCTCCGTTCCCTCCGCCCCCCCACTTTCCCCTCCCTTCCCCTACATAACCCACCCCCCAGCCCTACCTAAAACCTTTAACTTAGAAGTTGTGCCTGCCTCCGGGCAGGCATAGGTTGCGTGCGCTGGCCAACGGCCAGCCCGCGATCCCGGGGATAGCGGAAAATGGCCGTTGTGCCTGGAGGTTCTGGCCCTGCCCCCGGACCGCCCCACCCATACCCCGCCCCCTTTTCCAAGCCCCGGGGCATGGGCGGGGCATAGGCCTATGCAAAATAGGCTCGGCATGTGCAGGAGGGATTTTAAAGGGTTACGCGCATAACCCTTTTAAAATCCACCCCCATAGGTTTAAATATTGAACTTTGTTTCGAATAGTTATACATAATACAAATAGGTTTTAGAAAATGTGTCTGATGAATATGTTATCTGTGATTTTTTGGGGTAGTCTGAAAAAAAAAAATCAAGAAATGAATTTATAAATTAAAAGAACTCTATACTGTATTGATTGAAAGTGTTCTATGAAATGGCTGACAGGCCTTAACTAGGATGTTTCCCCTTATTACTCACTACAGGAAAAAAAATAAAATTATTTTGACACCTCAACAGTAACACAAACTCCCTTCATTACTCGATATTTTGTGAACGATCACTGGAATATATAGTATACAGCAAACCTGTCATATCAAAATAGCACTACTCAAAAAGCAACAACACTTTATGAATATACTGCAAATATTCCACCAGGCCCTAGAATACCAATATACCTTTTATAGAGAAAACAAGATGGACTGCTACAGAAACTACATGCTATCAGAATATCTTATCTCAATCACCCACACATGGAAAACTTTTGCCAGTACAGAATAAGTGACTGTAAATTAGAAATATAAATATGCACACAAATTCTTTATTGCTTTGCTGTCCACTCCAGCCTCACCTCTCCCTTTCTGTTCCTTGAATACAGGGCTGGATTAGGAAGCAGAGTGACTTATTTGCTCAGTTCTGTGCTCTGTCTGCTCCAGGCTCACTCCTCTTCTCCTGTTCCCTGCAGGCTGCCTGGGAGTGAGAAGCAGAAAACAGAGGGCTATTATCTGCTGCTTGAGGTTTAGGGCACTGCCCAATAGAATCTAGGGATGTGCCGAGGCAAAAATATTGTTTTAGTTTGTTCATTTCATAGGTAGCACTCATTTGTTTGGTTCATTTTGGATTTAAAAAAAAAGTTTATTCATTCATTCATTTCCCATTAAAGTCAATGGGGGAAGCAATGCACCCTACTTTGGGCTCCCAAATTAGGGCTTTCGAATCATGAAACTTGTGGGCAGATATCATCAGAAGGATTATGGGCACTTCAATGCATCAAGACTGTCAACATGGCACCAAAAGAAGAAGGGCGACCAAAATGATAAGGGGCATGGAACGGCTCCCCATGAGGAAAGGCTAAAAAGGTTAGGGCTGTTCAGTTTGGAGAAGAGACGACTGAGGGGGGATATGATGAGGTCTACAAAATCATGAAAGGACTTGAACAGGTTAATATAAATTAGTTATTTACTCTCACTCAGATAATAGAAGGATTAGGGGGCACGCCATGAATTTAGTAAGTAGCTCATTTAAAACAAATTGAAGGAAATTCTTTTTCACTCAGCGCATAGTTAAGCTCTGGAATTCATTGCCAGAAGATGTGGTTGCAGAAGTTAGTGTAACTGGTTTTAAAAAAGGTTTGGATAAGTTCCTAGAGGAAAAAGCCATAAACTGCTATTAATTAATAAGGAATAGTAGCTTGAGATCTATTTAATGTTTGGGTACATGCCAAGTACTTGTAGCTTGGATTGGCCATTGTTGAAAACAGAATACTGGGCTTGATAGACTTTTGGTCTGACCCAGTATGGCAATTCTTATGTTCTAAAAATGGCACGAATAGTCTAAGAACACGAAATGGGGCAAAATGATTCCAGCAGTGGCAGGAGTTCTCCAAAGAACATTGAAAGGATCAATACAGCAGCAAGAGTGGCCAGAACCCCCCAAGGTTCTGAAAGGAGCAAAGGACACCATGAACAGTGGCATGAACCCTCCGACACAGCATGAGAAGGGAAAAGTAGCCTCAAGTGTAGCATGAATAATTCAAGTCACCATAAAGAAGGGAACAAAGCACAAAAAGTGGCAGGAAGGAGGTCACATGATGTGGTGGGCTCGATTAGTCGCGTATGAGTTGAGCTCCGGACTTCCCCTTCCAAACTCTGCACTTCCTGAACTAGCAGATCTGGTCTGCTTGGAGCCCAGCAGTGAGGGGAACACTTCTGTATACCAAGGTCCTGCTTCCTGAGAAGCCCGGCAGCAAAATGGCAACGAAAATTGTAAGAAAGGCAAAAGACAAACTGAAGGCCCTTGAAACCAAAATGGATGCCACCCCCACGGAGGCACCTGCCGTTTCTGCCGAGGGAATGCAAAAAGAGAAAATAACAGTGGCGGTGGTAGCGGCCTTAGATCCCAAGCTATCGAACATTTTGGAACAAATAACTGAATTGCAGTCTTCAATGACTAAATTTGGTGGTTGGATGGACCTGGCAGAAGGCCAGATCAGAGTAATCGAGGACAAGTTGCTAAGCTTAGAATGGAAAGTCGCAACGCTGGAAAAAGAGACCTGAAGTAGGGAAGATAAAATTGATGAACTGGAGAACTGCTCTCAAAGAAACAACTTGTGGTTTGTTGGATTCCCAGAAAGCATTCCTGAGCTAGATCTAGTGGGCATATTGGAGTGGTGGATAACCTCTGAGTTCTTTTCTTTGGATGGGGCAGCAGCAGTGCCAATTGAGTTCGTGCATCAGCTAGGCCCAAAAATGACAAGCAATCAGAGGCCAAGAGTGGTCCTTGCAAAGTTGCTAAATTATGTGCACGAATGTCCAAATTTTAAAAGGCCTGCGCGCGTAAATTTTGGAGGTTACGCGTGTGGCCGGGCCTTGCTCATGTTGCGTGCATTTTCGGAAGGGCCTGGCCATGTACATAACGCCTGTTACGTGCCGAACTGCTGGTCCTGTCAAAAGGGGCGGGGTCTGGGCAGTTCAGCGCCATTCAACGCTATCCCTGGGAAATGTGCACTTGCAGCCGACCGACATGTGGAGATTACTTCTGCTCCAGAGGAGCTGTAAGTAGCAAAATAAAAAAATGTGAGATAAGTTAGGTTTAGGGGGCAGGGAGGAGAGGGGAAGAGGGAGGGTTAGGAGTAGAAAAGTTCCTTCCCAGTCTGCTCCTTAATTGGAGTGGACTGGGTGGGAACTGGGGGAAGCCCAATTGCATTGCTGCGCGTATTTTTCTAAAATTCCCCCCCCCCCCCCGCTGCGCACGAAGTAGGCCACCCACCCGCACATGTGCATGCAGACATGAAAATCCAGCATGCGTGTATGTGCAGGACCCATATTTTATTGCATGCGCGCACCAATATCGGAGGAAAAAAAGAGAGGTTCACTTTGAGAATTGTAAGATTTTAATATTTCAAGATTTCTCATTGCGGGTCTCTAATCAACACAAGGAGTTTCCCCGCAATGTGCACTGAATTGGTGCGCAGAAAAGTATGTTTAGCTTTGCAATATCCAGCCAGACTATCAAGGGTCCATTCATGTTTTTAATACAGCGGGAGCAGATGCGGATTTTATGAATTTGCTATCAGGAAGTAAGTTGAGTGAAAATAAAGAATGACTCCACAGGCGCTTCCAGTAAAATTGTTTTTTTATGTGTTTATATGTTGTAGCGTATATTATGTTCCTAATATAGGTTACACTTGCTGATGTGCACTGCTTGTACCTTAAGGTTTGCATCTGGGTGAAATGTCCTCTTGTTTTGTCTGATAGGATATGGCAAAATGTTGGGAAGTTTGATGTAGCTTACATAGGAGGGCTGAAATCACTCAAGTATGGTAAAATGGGGAGGTGGAATCTGAGCACTTCAGAATACTAGTATGACCTTGACTCTCTCAAGTAGAGCTGATTATGAAGAGGATGTTGGGGAGGTACCCGTAATGGAGAAGATTTTCATGGGTAATGATTCAGATGGACTGAATCAAATCACGGTGAACCTAGAAGATGTGGTAGGCCTGATTGACAAACTGAATAGTAAATCACCTGGACCGGATGGTATACACCCCAGAGTTCTGAAGGAACTAAAAAATGAAATTTCAGACCTATTAGTAAAAATTTGTAACCTATCATTAAAATCATCCATTGTACCTGAAGACTGGAGGGATAGCAAATGTAATCCCAATATTTAAAAAGGGCTCCAGGGGCAATCCGGGAAACTACAGACCAGTTAGCCTGACTTCAGTGCCAGGAAAAATAGTGGAAAGTGTTCTAAACATCAAAATCACAGAACATATAGAAAGACATGGTTTAATGGAACAAAGTCAGCATGGCTTTACCCAGGGCAAGTCTTGCCTCACAAATCTGCTTCACTTTTTTGAAGGAGTTAATAAACACATGGATAAAGGTGAACCGGTAGATGTAGTATACTTGGATTTTCAGAAGGCATTTGACAAAGTTCCTCATGAAGGCTTCTAGGAAAAGTAAAAAGTCATGGGATAGGTGGCGATGTCCTTTCGTGGATTGCAAACTGGCTAAAAGACAGGAAACAGAGTATTTATTTATTTTATTTTTTTTATTTATAACTTTTTATATACCGGCATTCGTAAAAAACATCAGAGTAGGATTAAATGGACAATTTTCTCAGTCCAGAGAATTTTCTCAGTCAATTTTCTCAGTAAGGGTCCCAATACAGATCCCTGAGGCACTCTGCTGTCCACTCTCTGGACAGTGGAGTGCCTCAGGGATCTGTATTGGGACCCTTACTTTTCAATATATTTATAAATGATCTGGAAAGAAATACGACGAGTGAGATAATCAAATTTGCAGATGACACAAAATTGTTCAGAGTAGTTAAATAACAAGCAGATTGTGATAAATTGCAGGAAAACCTTGTGAGACTAGAAAATTGCGCATCCAAATGGCAGATGAAATTTAATGTGGATAAGTGCATGGTGATGCATATAGGGAAAAATAACCCATGCTATAATTACACAATGTTGGGTTCCATATTAGGTGCTACAACCCAAGAAAGAGATTTAGGCATTATAGTGGATAACAGATTGAAATCGTCGGTTCAGTGTGCTGCGGCAGTCAAAAAAGCAAACAGAATGTTGGGAATTATTAGAAAGGGAATGGTGAATAAAACAGAAAATGTCATAATGCCTCTGTATTGCTCCATGGTGAGACCGCACCTTGAATACTGTGTACAATTCTGGTCACCGCATCTCAAAAAAGATATAATTGCGATGGAGAAAGTACAGAGAAGGGCTACCAAAATAAGGGGAATGGAACAGCTCCCCTATGAGGAAAGACTAAAGAGGTTAGGACTTTTCAGCTTGGAGAAGAGACGGCTGAGGAGGGATATGATAGAGATGTTTAAAATTATGAGAGGTCTAGAAGGGGTAGATGTGAATCGGTTATTTACTCTTTCGGATAGTAGAAAGACTAGGGGGCACTCCATGAAGTTAGCATGGGGCACATTTAAAACTAATCGGAGAAAGTTCTTTTTTACTCAACGCACAATTAAACTCTGGAATTTGTTGCCAGAGGATGTGGTTAGTGCAGTCAGTATAGCGGTGTTTAAAAAAGGATTGGATAAGTTCTTGGAGGAGAAGTCCATTACCTGCTATTAAGTTCACTTAGAGAATAGCCACTGCCATTACCAATGGTAACATGGAATAGATTTAGTTTTTGGGTACTTGCCAGGTTCTTATGGCCTGGATTGGCCACTGTTGGAAACAGGATGCTGGGCTTGATGGACCCTTGGTCTGACCCAGTATGGCATTTTCTTATGTTCTTATGCAGTGCTTGGGTGTAGGTTTGGGATAAGGAATGGGGGGCTAGGATGGGAAGGATGTTTACATGCAATCTTTATAGACAGGGAGGAAGTTGTGATATGGGTGATTTGGATAGAAAATGTAGGATAGGGGTACAGTGTGGGGAGGTTCATACCAATTGTTCTATCCCCTGGGGAGCACAGGAGGAATTAGACTTTTGGATCTGAGCAGTGACGTACCTAAAGTATTTGGCACCTGGGGTGGATACTTCCTTTGGCACCTCCCTCAGATTAACTTCTCCGTCCCTCCTCCCCCCCCCCCCCCCTCACTTCTCCATCTCTTCTTGCTGCCCCCCCCCCTCCCCCCACACACACATACCCAGCGATCTCCGGTTCCCCTGTCCCTCACACTGGCTCTTTCTCTCTCTTGCACACACTTTCACACACCCCTGCACACAGGCTCCCTCCATTTCTCTCTCTCATACATACAAACCCCTTCACACAGCTCCCTCTCTCACACACACACAGACATACTCTAACACAGACTCAAACACACTCTCTCTCACTTCCTACTCCGCTCCCCATCAGAAGCACAGCAGCAGTTTCCTCCTTCAGCCCCCGCGACAGACGGGGACTCTTCATTTTTCTTAAGGCGGCACGGGGGCTGGGTGGCTCTACTTCCTGCATCTGCGGTGGGGAGGGTGGGGGGCAACCTGTTGCTCTTCCTCCTGCTCCGGGCCGTGACTGCATGACATTTCCTTCTTCCTGCCCGCGCAGACCCACCACTTCCTCTTCCGGGCTGCGGGGGTGGGGGGACGACAAGGCTATGTAGCTGCTGGCTCCAGATCCGTGGTGCTCTAGGCGGCTGCCCAGTCCTTCCACCCCTCGCGGCCCGAGGCCTCCCTCTTCCTCAAGCGCGAGCAGGATAAGCTTCGCTCGCAGCCTCCAGCCTCCTGGCTGTCACCCAGGGTGGACCCCCTCCCTGCACCCCCTCCCCTCCAGTACGCCACTGGATGTGAGCACCAGATTGGAAAGTTTTGTGCAGGATAATACTAAATTTCTGGAAGTCACATGGATATGGTGTATCCCCTGGATCTCTGATTACTGTTTAATTTGTCACTTCATGTAATAACCTGGAATGTTGCTGGGCTGGGTACCCTGGTAAAATGGGAAAAGGTGCTGAGTAGACTGAACATATTACAGGCCAAAATAATATTTCTCCAAGAGACGCATCTAACTTCCAGTGAGGCTACAAAATTAAGAAAACGCTGGGTAGCCCAGGTCCATTTTGCTACTGGATCTACAAAGAGTTGTGATTTAGTGATTCTCATTCATAAAGCAGTCTCCTTTAAATTGATAAAAAGCATGGAAGATCCTAAAGGCAGGCACATACTGATTTGGGGGGATTTAATGGGCTCCAAAACTATTTTTGTTTCGGCGTATGCTCCAAATATGACCATTTTTTATGGATCTCTTTTCTCAAATCTCCCAATTGTGGGGCTACTCAATTCTAATAGGTGGAGATCTCAACTGTATGGAATAAAAATCCTAATCTGGGAGGCCACATGATGAGTGAACACAAATGTGTTCAGTTTTTGAGTAATCATTTGCGCTTATTGGATTTGTGGTGAGTTTTACATCCTGGAGAAAGAGGGTACTCATATTGCCAGGGCTCATAAAACAAAGTCAAGGATTGATTACCTATTGATTTCTGAGTTATTGTTGCCTCAGATTACCCAAGTTAATATAGAAGATATGGTGATCTCCCACCATTGTCCTATATTGGCTACTCTGGTCGTGAGGGGGCAGATACTAATCAGTGGAGAATGCCATCGGATTTACTTAATGATCTGGAGTTCCCACAATATTTAAAAGATTATTTGGAGTTTAATGGCCAGCATTTGGACAAAGAAGCAAAGAGGAAAGTGATCTATGATAGCCGTGGCGGATGTCTTTGAACGTACATGTCTCCATTACAATAAATACGTTCAAAGACATCTGGCATCTATTCTTCTGTTGTTTCCTCCACAGCATTTGGACAATCCATTACTGTTTTGGGAAGCAGCCAAAACTGTACTAAGAGGGCAGATAATTAGCTATGTCAGATAATTGCGCAAAAAATTAAATATGGATATCATCAAGCTAGAGGGGAATTTAAGAGTATGCGAGTGAAAATTAGATGGAGATGTTGATGGAAAGGACTTAGCTGAATATAGAACAGTGCAAACGGCTCTGAAAAGTCTGCTCCATTCCAGGGCTACTACTTCAATGCCTCAAATGAAGTATAAACTTTTTCAATTTGGTAATAAGTCAAGGTGACTTTTAGCGAATCTTTTGAAATACCAGGATCCACCAAAGTTCATCCCAGCAATCAAAAATGGGAGGACTGATATTCTTATTTCTACAGAAGATATTGCACGGGTGTTTTCAGAATATTATCAACATATTTATGCAGCTGAGAGCACTGATAATGCTGCCATATAGTTCCTAACAGTTTGGTTGTCCTAAGGTTTCAGAAAATGATTTGCAGAATCTGAATTGTCCATTTGAAATGGGGGAAATTAGAGAAGTCCATAGCACCAATGAAGGCTCCAGGCCCAGATGGGCTTTTTTTTTTTTTTATAAATCTTTAATACCTAACTATTTGCACATCACATTTGAAGCTATGCATGCTGGTGACAAAATGCAAAACATAATGAGACAAGCTACTATAGTTGTCTTATTGAAACCTGGAAGAGACAAACCTCTTCCCTCATCATATACACCTATTTCGCTCCTTAACTTGGACATTAAGTTGTATGCAAAAGTGATAGCGTCCTGTCTTAAAATTTGTCATTCCTAAATTGATATCCATTCATCAGGTGGGCTTTGTGTATGGGAGATGATCTACGGCTAACAGACAGTATGTAGCTTTGGAATGTTGTCACTACAAGCTTATTAGTGATCCCCTGTTGGTAGTTGCGATGCAGAGAAGACATTTGTCAGGGTGACATGGCCCTTCTTGTTTAGGGCCCTTAATAAGTTTGGATTTGTTGGGAAGATTTTTGAAGACATTACTTTGCTTTATACAAATCCTTCTGTGAGGATCTTAATAAATGGGCAAGTATTGGAGGCCTTTCATCTTCACAAAGGGACCAGACAGGGATGCTCTTTTAGCTTTTATTATTCATATTGATGTTCAAAAGTTGCGATTGACCAGGGAAGTGATGGGGATCCAAATACATGATTTTCAGACGAAAACTCTGTTATTCGCAGATGACATTCTTTTGTTATTGTTTAATGCTAAAACTGCACTGCCAGTGGCTATACAACTTTTTTCAGTATATCAGGATCTTTCAGGATTTAAGTTAAATCTGGACAAAACTGTGGCATTTGGATGTATCTGATTCCTTATGTCACAATTGGTATAATTTCCTGATTAAATAGCAGGGGATTGTATAAAATACTTAGGAATAGAAATCCATAAATGCCCAGACCAGTGGTATGATGTAAATATCTCCCCCAATACTAGATAAGATTTACAAGAAGCTGGAAAGTTGGCAATCTCTTCCTTTTTCACTACAAGGGCGCATTGCGCTAATTAAGATGACTATAGCTCCCAAACTATTATACTTGTTATTAATACTCCCTATTTATTTGACAGTAAAAGATTGAAGAGCTAGCCAAAAAATGTTTGAGAAGTTCTTATTGCGAGGCAAGAGTGCGAATACCCTACTCAACAATGATAGCTCCAAACCAACTCCTAAACCAACCAGAATTCAGAACAATATTGCAATCCCTAATTTTCTCATGCTTCGACTACTGCAACTCACTATTCTTAGGACCTCCCAAAACAACCACACGTCCTCTCCAAATTCTTCAGAACGCCACAGCCAGAATTCTCACCGGACACAAAAGATCAGAACACATCACCCCATTACTAAAAGATCTGCACTGGCTACCCATTGATAAATGTATTGAATACAAAATGCCCACAATAATCCACAAAACCATACATAACAATGAACCCAACTGCCTAAAGACATTATTCCAAAAACACCATCCCCAACAAAACACAAAATCAGCAAACAAAGCCCTACTAGCAATTCCTCCAATCTCCTCAGCAAACCTCACAACAGTTAGAGAAAGATCAACTTCAATAGCCGGCCCATACCTATGGAACTCACTTCCAGAAAACATAAGGCTACAAAATGACACAAAACTCTTCAAAAAAACTACTCAAAACTTGGCTATTCTGACAAGCCTACAAAGACAATATTGGATAAGTGGACGGTAACGGACACGCTGACTGTATTAGAAAAGCAGTGATCAACCTTTTGCATTTGTTTTTGTTTATCTCATAGGTATGCTATTTAACTGCGCTCCCACGAGTTGTTATTGTCTTCTGATATTTATATATTTTAGTCAATATTTTAGATTCTAACTGCTTACTACCAATGCTTTACCTCTGATATATATTATAACTGTTATCATTCCTTTACTACATCATTATTGTACTTTCCTATAGCATTATTGTATTTTCCTTGCTAAATGTTTGTAAACCGTTATGAAGGTCCCCACTGATATGACGGTATAGAAAACCAAATAAAGCTTGAACAATTAAAGGAGGCATGGGGGTTCCTGATTTTAAAATGTACTTTTGGGTGGCTAATCTAAGTTTTGGGGAGACTGGATATTTGGCAAATCTGAATATACTGATCATTTATTTATTTAGCATTTTTATATACCAACTTTCCAATAACAGAATTATTGATCAACTCGGTTTACATTATAACAGAACAATCACATTTACAATTAAATGTCTTACAATGAACAAAATGATCATCAGTTAATTCAAGCCTTGTGTGTTCCTATTAAGCCAACTTTTATTTTGCATGCCAAATCTGAAGAACTACACCTCATTAGGCCCTCTTTACTAGTTGGGGGGGGGGGGGGGGGGATTAGGAAAATTTGGTATATGATAAGCAAATTTGTATCTCTTGACAACTATCGCTTCCCCGCATTTGCTTCTGCGAGGTAACCCTAGCTTTCTCTGTTCTGTGTTACCTAAGAAATATAACTTGAAAGTATCCCCTGAATGGCAGTTAAAAGATTTCTGTGATACTGCTACTGGTTCATTTTTTTCTTTTGAGCAATGTCAAACTCGTTTGGGCTTTAAAAATGTGCACTTTCTTTTATATGAGCAAATCTGTGCTTATTTTTAAAAAGTCATGGTATTAGCAGATGGGGAATTAAACAATGTAGCTTATCAAGTGCTGTTAAAATAATTTGTTGCCAAACAAGGGTCTTTATCTCATCTCTACAAATTTCTGTTGCAGCATAAAAAGTATTTGATTTTTGCTAATTTAGAAAAAAGTAGCAAGGGGAAGTCGAAGGGGAATTGGATGACCTCATGATTCGGGACTTCCATGACCTGATTTATAAAGTTTCGAATAATGTATGTTTAAGAGAATTGCAATTAAGTGTTTCATCGTACCATTATTTCACCCCTGCGGGAACACTTAGGATGGAATTAATAACTGAGAGTGTTTGTTTAAAATGTGGTTGTGCACAAGCGTCTATGTTTTATTGTTTATGGGAATGTTGTCCTGTACAAGACCTTTTGGAAGAAGTGACATAAGCAATAAGTGTTATTTTTTTTGAATGAGATTACGCGGCTTTGACCTTTTGTATACATGGCAATGATTGAGGGGGGGGGATGATGGTGTCAACTCACACAATGTAATGTTTTTATTGAAAGCTTTTCTAATTATAAAAAAGTGCATCCTTCTCCATTGGATTAAAGAGTCCTTGCCCATGTTGGATATGTGGCACTCCTTAATGTCAGAGCTTTTTTAGTTGGAATATGGGTCACTCTACAAGAAGTTCTCTGACAGAAAGAAGCCACACTTCAAAGAGATCTGGAATTCCTTTTTTCTCAAGTTGCCTAATCGTATACGTTCTGTGTTACCACTTGAACTGTTTGAAGAATCATTTTGCAGCTACTAAAAGCTTGAAGGAGATTCTGCATAGGTCTGGTACTGCATTTCATTTTAATTAGTTTTGTTTTTTGTCTCTTTCTTGTATCTCTTCAATTTTTAGTGGAGTGGTGGTCCATCTATGGACATTTAATGGATCTGGGTTTAAGGGGCGGGAAAATTTGGGAGAAAAGTCTTAGGAAAACTCTTATATTTGTAAAATTATACTTTTGTGACGTGTATTGATCTGTATTCCTTAATAAAGAGATATGGGGGAAAAAAGTGGCAGGAAAAACCCCAAGGCAGTGAGGACCAAAGCAGGAAAAAGAGTGGCAGGAAGAGCCCAAAGCACTATGAGAGGTACAAAGCGGCAAGAACACCCCAATGCTACAAGTGAGGGACAAAGCCCTAGGCAGGGAGAAGCCAAAAGAAATTCCTGGAGTACGAGTCCTCATGTCATTTTCAGATACCATCTTTAGGGAAAGGGGCTGGCTGTTCAGGCTTGGAGTTTGTCTTCCCCTTTGCTGCTGTATAATGGTAGCCCTGTCAGTGTCATCTGCCTCCTCCACCTTCTCACTGGAGGCTAAGATGCTATGGACTAGAGGCCCCAAAATTCTCTTCAGCCATTAGTTGTTTGGTATCCTGTGATTCAGGGAATCCAAAACACAACTATTCTTTTGAATCAATTTTTGGAAATACTGCCTCCATTACCTGAGAAGCAGTAATAATGGAAGAGAACACGGTCCTGGTTTTGAATGCCACATTTCTGCTTCCCTTATCTTTTGTTGTGGCATAATCTATTGAAGGCTAAATAGTGGACAAGAACAATGGACATAAGGAGGTCATGAAACTATTAAGGGTACTAGCAAACTTCTTTCCAATAGAGAAACTGGAACCTTTGGTGACACACTTCAGAAGCGTCTATGCTGATGTTTCCCTTTAAGCAACAGTTCTGTGAGACCTTCTCCTAGCAAGGCAGTCTTTCTTCTGACTCCCCACAAGACAATTTCTTCTTTCATCAAAATACTAAAGAATTCCCTCTCAGACAGATAAGGAGCATGAGCTTAACATTTGCAATATTTGCTTATCAGATAAAATGAGCACATATGGCAAATAATGCAAAGTGTGTGTGTGGTGTATGTAAGACAAGGAGAGTGCTTCTGTGTCAGTGTGATGGAGGGTGTTTCTGTGTTTGTGTTAGAGAGAGATGGAGCATGTTTCTGGCTGGCTGTAGCTATGAGAGTAGGGATATGTGTGTGATTGAGAGCTTGTTTGTAAATGAAATAGAGAGAGCATGTGTGTGATTGAAAGCCTGTGTGTAAGTAAGAGAGAGAGCCTTGTGTAATTGAAAGAGACTGGTCAGAGAGGTGACGTGTGTGTGAGAGACTGGTCAGGGAAATGATTTGTGTGTAAAAGACAGAGGGTTTGACTGGTGTGTGTGTGTCTGTGTGAGAGAGAGAGAGAGAAGAGACTGGTTGTGGTCCCTAAGGAAGAGGTCTGTGAGGACAGCTTCAGCAGCTGCTGCTGCTTCTGGTGTGGTCTCCAAGGGGAAGGAGTAGGAGAACTGCTGGAGAGGGTAAGTAAAGGTGGCTTTTTAAGTTCATTTTTCTTGATTGACTGCCATTTTAATTATTGGGTATTATGTGATGTGTCTGTGTTTTGAAATCTTTTATTGGTGTTTGGAGAATTTTTAAGAGTTTTTAATTGTTAGATGTTCTGTTCATCAGCTCTTTTAACAGCTTGGCTTTTTCAGTTTTCCTAATCGGAGGCATTTAGGGCCTGATTTAATATTTGTAGTATTGCCTTTTTATAGGTAGGGTTGTTCCATTTGAGTGTATGCCATAATGCAGGTGTAACTTCATGCAGATTAGTTTGTGTGCATTATTGCAGATCCTGATACTATGTTAGGTGCTATATTTCTCTTTCCATTTCTCCAGGTTCGCACTGCATGCAGAGTGGCTTTTTTGGTTTTCCATTCCCGTTTCTGTCTCCATATTTGTAATTTGTGGTACTTGGTGAAGGTCGATTTTGTGTATATTTGTTGTGTTTTCTCAATAGGACATGCATTGGGGGTGAACTGCTGTCTTCTTATAAGTAGGGATATTGTGCCTGGTAGTAAAGGGAGTTGGATAGGGGTGGGGGTGGGGGTGGGGTTAGCTTATTAGGCCAGCAAACTGTTTTTCTTACAAGAAGACAGACCTAAGCCTTTCTACCTATAATAATCTAAATGTCACACATGCAGTTTTTCTCTGATTGAACTATTTGGACTGGGCACTTCTTTCTGTCACAGCCTGTCTCAGAATGTTCTTATATCAACTTATTGCTTCTCTTTAGTTTTCCAAGTTTTAGGTATCTTTCTGTACCCTTTTCCCCAATTTATGATTTATTTTTACACAAAAAAACTGTTCTTCAAGTCTGGTAAATGATACACTGTTTAGATTTTTTTTTCCTCTCAGTTCATCTCATGATTTTTCCTCTCAGTTCATCTCATGATTTTTTCCTCTCAGTTCATCTCATGATTTTTTCCTCTCAGTTCATCTCATGACTTTCCCCTGATGCAGACCAGATATAAAAGTATGAAACACATATCAGGAATTGTAAAAGATTCTGCCTCCATTAAATTTACATTTTTTCTATTTGAACTGATCGTTTGTATTTGTAAAATAGTTTGTGTCTATTTAAAAGTTCAGCGCATGGTTCAGAGGGAGGATTATTCGAAGGATACTAATGAAACAGGAGAGTTAGGCATCCCAACAGAGAGATAGTCCATGTGCCTATAAGTGAAGAATTAACTGAGCTAAAAGATTCCAAATTATCCCTGCTAGTTGAAAAGCAGATTGTTAATACAAACAAAAACACACTTTGAAATGTCTGTATGCCAAGCGTTAGAGTGTATAGCAGTGAAGGATGACATAGACATAATTGGTATCTCAGAGACATGGTAGAAGGAGGATAACTAATGGGACAGTGCTATATAAGGGTACAAATTATATCGTAATGAGAGGGAGGATCAACTTGGTGGTGGGGGAGGCACTTTATGTCCAGGATGGCATAGAGTCCAACATGATAAAGATCCTACAAAAGACTAAATGCACAGTAGAATCTTTATGGGTAAAAATCCCATGTGTGTTGGGGAAAAGTATAACAATAGGAGTATACTACCATTTACCTGGCCAAAATAAGATAGTTGATGAAATGCTAAGAGAAATTAGGGAAGCTAACAAATTTGGCAGTGCAGTAATGGAGATTTAAGTTAGATCAATAATGACTGGGTAAATGTAACATCAGGACATGCTAGCGCGATAAAGTTCCTGGATGGAATAAATGACTGCTTTATGGAATAATTGGTTCAGGAACTGATGAGAGAGGGAGCTATTTTAGATTTATTCTTAGTAGAATGCAGGATTTGGTGAGAGAGGTAATGGTGGTGGGGCCACTTGACAATAGTGATCATAACATGATCAAATTTGAATTAAAGACTGGAAGGGGGACAAGTAAATCTACAGCTCTAGCATTAAACTTTTAAAAGGGAAACTTTGATAAAATGAGGAAAATAGAAAAAGATGAAAAGTGCAGCTCCAAAGGTTGAGTATACAACAAACATGAACATTGTTTAAAAATACCATCCTAGAAGCACAGTACAGATGTATGCCACATGTAACCCCATCCCGAGAGGCTGGCTACACTCCGATGAGACCATATAAATTTTAAGTCTCTTCGGGGCTGTGACTTTACCAGGCTGGCTCTTACATAATTTCTTATGCCCTGGCCTGGACTCTTGGTTGACGGGGGGGGGGGGGGGGGTACATTACTTCCAAGGCCCCTAGTGCTAGATGTAACCCTTTGTATTTTTGTTTTTGATCCTGAGAGAGAGGTATTTGTATTTCACTATGTGCGCTGAGTGTACCATATAAAACCACAGGAGCCACTGAGTAGGCGTCCAAAAATAGTCTTTACTATTGAAAGCTCTGATGAAATATGGCACCAATGTAATCCTCAGCAAAATTTATCAGTTTTATAGTTTCTTTCCTCAATCTGTGCAGAAATCTCTGTTACCAGAACCAGAGAATTTTCTACCCTCCAAGGCTTAGAAGATAGTCCCCATGTGGGTAGGGAATCTCTTAGATGGGGAGAAAAGCCCTTCCAAGCTGGCAAAGAAATGTAAAAGTCACTGCACAGAGAGTCCAAACCTCTCTATCCCCAGAGTGAAGACTCCAGTTGGATGTCCTCAATGATTGTAAAATTCTGTTATCAGAGTTAGTTGTGCTTTTAGTATTCTTAAGCGTTCTTGTACAAATCCCTGTTGGAAGGGATCCCAAAGCTTAAATAAGTAGCCCCTGAAGTCCTTGGAAGAGGGTCAGACAAATAATTCCTCCCAGATCTTCACAAAACAATTTCTTCTGGTCCCAAATGAAGTATCACAAAAGTTGCCCTTGCAATGGGAAACCACATCAAATGAGCAGGTCCTCCCTATCCCTGAGTGCCACAAACTTAGGGTTCTGTCTGCCTTGAGTCTAGGAGAAGCCCAGGTGTCCAGCAAGGCTCCTATCACAGAAAAGGTATAAAACCACAAAACAATCATAGAGTAAACACTTACCCACCAGGGAATGGATAGGCAGGAAATCCCTGACCTTACTCTCAGACTTCCAGTAGGATTGGCCAGAACCCCTAGAGTAGGCCCAAAATCAACCTAGAAAAATACTCCTCACACCTCCTCTAACTTTGAAATCATTTCACACTTCCCCCAGAGCTCTCAGTGGATATAACTTCTGAAAGGGGATGGCCATTCCATCATCTGCAAAAAGAGGGGCTGCACTGAATGGATCCTCCCCAATTTTCTGTAGAGCACTAACTGCTCTTAGGTAGAAATTTCCCAGGACTTATTGATAATGGAACAGCAGTGCCCATTACACAAACATTAAGAAAGCTGGAAGGAAAGCCAAACAATTGCTGGCATGTGTTATGTCAGCCAGCCAAAGAGCCCACGTCCGCTGTCCGTCCTCCCTCACCTAACGTTGAGCCACCATAGCAGGAACGCACCCTGACTCCCCAGCGATGAAGGGGAAATGACCCTGACACATCTCTCCATTTTGTGGCCCTGCTTGCTGCTGGCGCTCCTCAAAACACAGCAGAGATGCTGCCACCATCTGCTCCTTGTATCTTGGCCCCCTTGGCATGCGGCCTTCCTAGGTTATTTAAAGGGCCCGCAGCAGGAAAGGGCTGCCAGCCCTTCCTGATGATGTCATCAGTCCTGGACTATTTAAGGCAGGCTCTGGCAGTCAGAGCTTGCCTTGGCAACAGGTCGCCTCACTTGTCCTTAGCATTGTTCCAGAGTTGCTGCATTACTGATCTTGAGTTCTAGTCTTCGTTCCTGCTTGTTCCTGATCCTGAGTTCTAGTCCTCAGTCCTGTTTGTTCCTGATCCTGAGTCCCACTACCCGTTCCTGTTTTGATTCAGTTCCTTCGCCCTGCTCATTGGACAGACTTTGGCTTGACCCCTGGACCAGACCCGACTACGAGTTTGCCGCCTGTCTCTGACCCTTGGACTGGACCAGACTTCGAGTTTGCCACCTGCCTCTGACCCTTGGACCGCATCTGACAACGAGTTTGCCACCTTCCTCTGACTCCTGCACCGGACCTGGCTTCTCTCATTACCTGCTGTGGCCTCTGTACTGGATCCTCGCTATTCCTTGTCTCGCTCCATGCTTGGCTGTTCCCGGGATCATCCACGCAGAGGCCCACCTAAGACGCCCCGGCACCCAAGGGCTCAACCTGTGGGGAACGAGGGCTGGTATTGGAAAAGTTCCTGTTTGCCTCTGCTTCGCCTCTGGCCTCGCCTCCCAACAGTGGGGACATAAGAACATAAGAACACAGGAAATTGCCATGCTGGGTCAGACCAAGGGTCCATCAAGCCCAGCATCCTGTTTCCAACAGAGGCCAAACCAGGCCATAAGAACCTGGCAAGTACCCAAACACCAAGAAGATCCCATGCTACTGATGCAATTAATGTACATCAACCAACCTCTTTCCTCCAATAGTAATTCATCAACCTACACCAATACAAGGGACCACTTGTGCTCTGGTGTTACTTATGTCCGGTGGCTATGTTAAAGGACAGCCCATTTGGTGGGTGCCCTTGTCTTTCGCCCCGTCTATTATTCTTTATTATCTCAATTTATTGTAAATCCTTTTTTTAATTTTCTGCAACGTCAGTCATTTTCATGAAAAACCCCAATTGCCCGTTTTCCGAGGCGACCCGCTATTGATGTGTATATACTTATCGAGGCAACCGTCTCAGCTTCTTCTCACGGGTACGCGTCTGCTAGCCCGACATGGGCCATGTTTCGGCACCTCCGTGCCTGCTTCAGGGGCTACGGGTGGGGTAGTGCTGTGTCCTAGCAGGTACACAGTAGCTGTTTGCGTTTCCAATTATGTGATGACCATACTTCTGCGTGGACGGCGCCAACTCTTCCGTTGGCGCCGGAAGAGTTGGCGCCGTCCACACAGAAGTATGGTCATCACATAATTGGAAACGCAAACAGCTACTGTGTACCTGCTAGGACACAGCACTACCCCACCCGTAGCCCCTGAAGCAGGCACGGAGGTGCCGAAACATGGCCCATGTCGGGCTAGCAGACGCGTACCCGTGAGAAGAAGCTGAGACGGTTGCCTCGATAAGTATATACACATCAATAGCGGGTCGCCTCGGAAAACGGGCAATTGGGGTTTTTCATGAAAATGACTGACGTTGCAGAAAATTAAAAAAAGGATTTACAATAAATTGAGATAATAAAGAATAATAGACGGGGCGAAAGACAAGGGCACCCACCAAATGGGCTGTCCTTTAACATAGCCACCGGACATAAGTAACACCAGAGCACAAGTGGTCCCTTGTATTGGTGTAGGTTGATGAATTACTGATGCAATTAATAGCAGTGGCTATTTTCTAAGTCAGCTTGATTAATAGCCGTTAATGGACTTCTCCTCCAAGAACTTATCCAAACCTTTTTTGAACCCAGCTACTCTAACTGCCCTAACCACATCCTCTGGCAACAAATTCCAAGTAATGCTAACCCTGCCTCGAGCCAAGGGTTCACCTCCGTAACAGCATGGTTAAAAGGGGAGGTGAAAGAGGCTATTTTAGCCAAAAGAACTTCCTTCAAAAATTGGAAGAAGGATCTATCTGAAGAAAACAGGAATAAGCATAAACATTGGCAAGTTAAATGTACATCATTAACAGGACAGGCTAAGAGAGAATTTGAAAAGAAGTTAGCAGTGAAGGCAAAAACATAATAAAAACTTTAAAAAATATATCAGAAGGAGTCAGTTGGGCAGTTAGATGATCGAGGGGTTAAAGGAGCACTTAGGGAAGATAAGACCATTGTGGAAAGATGAATTGAATTCTTTGCTTCAGTGTTTACTAATGAGGATGTTGGGGAGATCCTGTTCCATTCCGGAGATGGTTTTCAGGGGTGATTGGATGAATTGACCCAAATCACGGTAAACCTGGAAGATGTAGCAATCCAGATTGACAAACTGAAAGGTAGCAAGTCACCTGGTCTGAATGCTCTACAACCCAGGGTTCTGAAATAACTAAAAATTGAAATTTCAAACCTATTGCTTGTAATTTGTAATCTGTCATTGAGATCATCCATTGTACCTGAGAACTGGATGTTGGCCAATATTTAAAAAGGGCTTCAGGGGTGATCCAGGAAAATATACTGGTGAACTTGACTTCAGTGCCAAGAAAAATCATAGAAACTATTCTAAAGATCAAAATCACAGAACATATAGATGGTTTAATGGGAACAGCCAGCATAGATTTTCCCAAGAAAGTCTTGCCTCAAATCTGCTACAGTTTTTTGAAGGGGTTAATAAACTTGTGGATAATACTGAACTGGTAGATATGTTGTATTTCAATTTTCAGAAGGCATTTGACAAAGTCCCCCATGAGATACTTCTAAGAAAACTAGAAAATCATGGGATAGGAGGTGATGTATTTTTGTGGTTAAAAGACAGCAAACAGAGGAGGATTTAAATGGACAGTTTTCTCAGTGGATAAAGGAAAACAGTGGAGTGTCTCAGGGATCTGTAGTTGGACCAGTGCTTTTTAATATATTTATAAATGATCTAGAATGGGCTACGACTAGTGAGGTGATCAAATTTGCAGATGACAGAAAATTATTCAGAGTAGTTAAATCACAAGCGGATTGTGATAAATTGCAGGAGAACCAGTGTCCTCCACCGACTGAAGAGAAAACCATCATTTCCCTTAATTTGGTGCATTCTGTGCATCAAAAGACAAAGATATTTTTAATATATTCTCCTTTTTCAGGCACTTCAAAGCAGATTACATTCAGGTACTGTAGGTATGAGTCTATGAAAATAATTCAAATGAGCTACACTGAAATTAGGATGGATCTTGATGGTCATGTTAGCTTTGCTGGGTAACTTTGCTGACTCACTTGACAGCCAATTGTTTCATTTAGTGAGATAACAGAAGTAACACTTTGGTTTAACAGACTGAGTACAGGGTTAGAAGAAGCGTTCTTGTCAGTATAACACTATGATATCACCTGCAAGGGAAAGTCCCTATAAAGTTTCACGAGCAGGCCAGGTGTCTACAGAGGGACTAGGGGAAGTGGGGCAAGCCCCCAAAATTTTTGCTTATCCTCTAACCAGAAAAGTGCATTTACAAATCATGATTCTACTTTTGGGTGCACAGCTCTATTACATAGCTGAGTTGTAAGATGCTGCCAGGATCCGCACTATTTTGGCACTGTTGGCTAACATCTCTCTGCACTGCAAGAATAGAGTAGATAATGCTTGTGTCACAAAGAAGTGGAGGTAGACAGCGAAGTGAGACAGGCCATATAGATAGGGAAGGGATAAACAACTGGTAATGGGGGTGGAGGGGACAGGAAGAGAAAAAGGGAGAAGAAAAACACTGAAATGTAAAAACTGAAGATAAAGACCTCCAGGCCCATCTTCCCTTCCTACTTTAAAGACACAGGCTCAATTTAATACCCCATGATAAGATTAATATGTGCCTATCCCATGCCTGTTTGAATACCAATAGATTTTGGCTCAACCACCTTTACTGAACAGTTCCATGCATTTTCCTTTGAAGAGCCTTAGCTTAAATAGTGTTTATCATCCTCCAGTCTCATATCATAATGACTTCTATGTTTCTATTATCTGTGTACTCCTGTTTTGACTGAATTGCTCCTTCAAGGTTCCATTCCTCTAAGCCAGCTTTGGATAGTAGGAGTTCTTGGTTCAAGTTCATTTAATGGTGCTTAGTGGATGAAAGCTTTTTTGAGAGGTTGGTGCAAGGGTGCAACTCCTGGTGGGGCTCCTGCCACTGGAACAATATGGTATTTATGGTCACATCTAAAGCATCCATCTTTAAACTGAATTGGTGCAAAGTATCAGCATTACCTGTTAAATAAATGCCCCTTTTAGCTAGTCTAAGGCTTTTTGTGCTGCTGGGGTTCATCTGAAGGTAGTAGGTTTCTTCATTGTAGATGATAAGGGTGCTACAACAGTGGAAAAGTTTTATATGAAGCTCTAGTAGAAATTAGCAAAGTCAATGAAACACTGAATATCCTGGATCCCATTCTAAGTCTGCAAATGAGTGGTACTGCTTGTACTTTTTGGGGATCCATCTATACCCTCTGAATGATAGATGTCCAGAAACTCTACTCATTTCTCAGCTTTGGCATACAGTTAATGTTTGTGTAGTCACTGTAATACCAATGTCATGTTCTCTGTGTAAATTATGTTTTCAAGATAGATTACAATTCAGAAGTCTAGGTTATCCCTGAACACATCTTTGACCAGAATCTGAAAAGTGGCAGGTGCACTGGTAAATCAAAGGGCATGACTGTACTCATAATGAACATAATGGATACTGAGGGCAGTCTTCCATTTGTCTCCTGGCTTAATTCTAATAAGGTTATATGCATTTCACAAGTTCAACTGTGTGAAAATACGGGCGGACTGGATATTATCTAGTAGTTCTAGTCTCAAGGGCAATAAGTATTGATTCTGAATGATAATGCAGTTTAACACCCAGTAATCCACACACTACCACAGCGTACCATTACTCATTCTTAACAACAATACTGCTGCCCCGGTTGGCAAGGTCAAGCATTGGATGAACCCTTTTTTCAGGTGATCATGGATATTTTCCTTCAGCTCTGCAAGTTCTGGTTTCAACATCATATATATCCTCCCAAATGGCACTTTTACACTGGGCTGTTAATCTAAAGTCATGTTCTCAATGGGGTGATAGTTTAAAAATATCTTCTTTTCAATAGCATCTAATATTTTATTCAGGCAACAGGGTCTGAAGTAGAGGATGGGGTTCTAATACTAGGTCTCTTCTCCTGAGGTAATGGCACCATGATCCTTTGGTTATCCATGTGAATGGGGCTGGCATTACATGGTGCAGAGCTCTGAGCAGGACTTCACTTATTGAATAGCCGAAATGTTCTGAGGGTTGTTTAGAGAGTCAAGGAACTGAAGGGTGCATGCTGTAGAGATAGACCATTCACCCTAAAAAGGAGTGTGCAACTAAACCAAACTGAGGCCTGAACAACACAAGATGGAAGTCCAGCCATGTGATGACCCCTTAAGTTTTAATGTGAATGCCTGTGAGAGCAACACTGAGGGAGAAGAAGCTGCTATTGTTCTTTATATCGAGCAGTCTGTCTTCACCTTACAATTTTGCTGCCACTGCCGGACACAAACTTGCTGAGTCTGTGGCCTTGACAAACTTTGTATCCAGTTATGAGACTAAGTATTTTTTGCCAGATGTTCTCCAACTTATGTCAGCATCTCCGTGAGAATTATATATGTATCAGCTAAGAAATCACATCGGAAGCCCACCAATCCTATGCCAGTGGAATGTGGTAACATCCAATGAATATCAATTTTTGAATCTTGTGCATATGTATGAAGTCCTGAGAAAAGAAAAAGACTTTGGCCTTAAAGATTCAGGGCCATGCCACACTGTTTGTTGCAGTTCATGCAAACTTCACAGCCATGAACTTTGCACCCGAGACTTTTCACAAAGCTTAAGCCTGAGCTTTGAGGCTGGGCTCCCTACTCGGCTCAGCCTTACTCCATTAACTTTGTAGTACCTGTCTGTTCATCCTTGCCCAAGCACTGGCAAGCTAAGCCAATCTTCACTTCCAATCCCTTGGTCTGCAGCCCTGAGACGGTTGTGCTAACCTGTTCTTGAAAAATATCCAGCTAAGTAGCGCTGTCATCTACTAAAGAAAAAATAAGTTGCCCCATCCCCTCCCTCCCTACCCCCCCCCCCCCCCCACACTCCCTCAATCTTTTTAAATTGTAGAGATTTGCTCCATTTTGGAAGCCAGGCCTCCGTCCTGATGTTATCTTTAAAAGGAGCTCAGCCTATCTCCCCCTCCCACCTACCCACTAGGAAAAATTGTGGATCCTGCACCCCATCCCCCTGCCCCTCCCCATTCCCGCCAATACCTTTTTCTTCATTGCCGGGAGCAAGGGACCCTCTTCCCCACTCCCGGCGTTTCCAGCGCTGCTCTGACAGAGGCAGCACGGCAAGCGTAAACTTGAACATAAGCTTACGCCTCCAGCGCTGCCTCTGCCATGGAACAGCAGAACCACCATGGATCCCATCCCAGGGCAGCACAAGAGGGAAACTGCAGTGCAGCGGGACCACTGTGGAACCCATCCCACAGCAGCCCAAGAAGACAAGGCTGTGCAGCAGAGCTGCTATGGACCCCATCCCACCGTGACCCAAGAAGAGGCCCTGATGTAGAGCATTGTGCACCTATATTTTGGGTGTCCGTAGTGTGCACTTACCGGTATTGGACAGACTTGATTTTTGGGCACCCTGTCCACGCTCGCTTGTGCGGGCACGCAGCTGGATGCACAATTGTCAGAGGCTTTGGGCATGTGCTGTCAGTGGGTGTTTTCCTTTGTGCTGCTTGCCATATTCAGGCACCTCAGCTTGGCGTCCCCCCTAACTTGTGCCAGCACTGCTTGTAAGCTCAGAGAGAATTATCTCTGGCTGCTTTTACTGAGTCCACCCTTCCCAGCATGATGTGGGAATGGGACCAGAGGGGGGGGACCTATCAGAGGTTTCGCCTGGTTATGGGGCTCCCCTAACTGGATCATCAGTAGTGGAAGGCTACTCAGGGGGCAAAGGACCGATGCCCCTTGGTTTTGGTGTGGACCACAGCGGCGTTCGTGCAGTCTTGTACGTGCAATTCTGCTGTGAAACAGCTTGGCAAGTTGAGCGGCCCCGCTCACAGGTTTTGCTCAGTCGCTGCGTGGTAGGCCTAAGAGTTCAGGATCGCAAACGGCGGATCCCCACATGCTTGGTGCCATGGGTAAGCGTTGGAGTACCATCTACACCTGCTGAGGGGTCACGCTGATAGAGACCCAGATGGCATGGATGATGAAGGTGAGCCTTACTCCCTGGAGGATGGAAAATTCCTCCAGGGTTGGAGCCGCATAGAACAATGCTGCATTTTTTTCATAGAGATGAGATGCCGGCTCAGATCACCCAGGCACTGAAGATGTTGAGGGTGGTGTGCTGATTCCATGTCTGAGCCAAAGAAGAATCCCATTTAGATTCCTTGTGTAAAGCATTATGGATACTATTCAAGAACGGATTGATCTTGAATGGGGCACCCCGGAAGCTAATTTTAAAAGGGGACTTGGTAGTGCTGTACCCTCTGGATCCGACAAAGAGAGAGAGAGCAGTTGTGCTTTCTGAAAGTGGATGCGCTGGTGCGTGCCGTCAACAAGCAGGCAACTATCCCTGTGGAAGGGGGAGTAGCTTGAAGGAGAGACGCAGGATAGGAGAAGTGAGGCTATCCTTTAGCAGGCTTTGAGGCAGTGGCAATGAATTGCAGATGGCCTCTTGCTGCTCCCTGTTGGATCGCTCTTGCTTGCTCTCTCTCAGGAAGTCAATGGTTTCAGAGCAATGCCCTATGGCCAATCCACCCTGGATGCACCCAGTCTCATCTGATCTTGAAGCTAATCAGGGTTGAGCGTCAGCTATGGCTGATGAATTGGTGTTGAGAAAATTTCAAAGTCTAATCTTATGAAATGACCTTTTAAAGGATCACTCTGGTTTGGGAGTGAGTTAAAAAAAAAATGGGCAATAAGTAGGGTGAGTCCCAGGTTCCTCGGTTACTAGAGGATTAAAAGTAGGCGCCACACTTGTTCGGCGTGACAGGTCATGTTTGGGGTTTTCAAATGTTTTCGACTCTACAGAGGAGCGGCTTCTCAGAGGGCTTGACCGTTGGATAGGTCTCAGTCCTTCATCCAGGCCGCTCAGAGGGGGCGTGGGCTCGAATGGTGGTGCCCCACCCCTGACCTCCTCAATGAGGGTGTGCCAACCCACTCCCAGAAACAGTTAAGGGGTCGCCTTCAAACATTTTTATCGGAGGTGGATTGAGATGATGTCTATGGTCTGGAGTTACTCAGCATTCCTTGGGACATTTTTGTGGTGTTTCCCTGCAGCTTTCCTCAGAAAAGATAGATAGTGGAGTGTACATTGTCAAGACTCCTCAGTCTGCAGGCTGTAATCCTATGGCCCATGTCACAAGAAAATATGGGTAAACAAAAAGGTAAATGCCAGATGTCTTATACAAGTATTTATGGTGATGGAGATAAATACTTGTATAAGACATCTGGCATCTATTTCTTTTTGTTTACCCTCAATTCTTTTATAGAGCGCCTACCGCTTTACAAGAAAATATGGGCCAATATTCCAATTATTTCATTGTATCAGAGATGGAGGGTTCTTTTCGCTTCCTTCCTGGATCTCAAGGGAGTCAACCAGCATTTGCAAGTGACTCATTCCTGCATGGAAACCTTACACTCGCTGATAATGGCAGTACAGTCGGAGGAGTTTCTTCAGTCTCTGGACAGTCAGAGGCGTATCTGCTTAATCCCTTCTGGCTGGAGCATGAATGATTTTTCTGTGTTTCGCTATTTTGGGACTAAGCACTTACAAGGATACTTCAGGAAAAAAGCCCCCCGCAGTTGTAAAACCTGTGGTCTCATGAGGAGATGATACAAAATTGTTCAGAGTAGTTAAATCACAAGCAGATTGTGATAAATTGCAGGAAGACCTTGTGAGACGGGAAAATTGGGCATCCAAATGGCAGATGAAATTTAATGTAGATAAGTGCAAGGTGATGCATATAGGGAAAATAACCCATGCTATAGTTACACAATGTTAGGTTCCATATTAGGTGCTACAACCCAAGAAAGAGATCTAGGCGTTATAGTGGATAACACATTGAAATCGTAGGTTCAGTGTGCTGCGGCAGTCAAAAAAGCAAACAGAATGCTGGGAATTATTAGAGAGGGAATGGTGAATAAAACGGAAAATGTCATAATGCCTCTGTATCGCTCCATGGTGAGACCACACCTTGAATACTGTGTACAATTCTAGTCGCCGCATCTCAAAAAAGATATAATTGCGATGGAGAAGGGCTACCAAAATGATAAGGGGAAAGGAACAGCTTTCCTATGAGGAAAGACGAAAGCGGTTAGCACTTTTCAGCTTGGAGAAGAGACGGTTGAGGGGGGATATGATAGAAGTGTTTAAAATCATGAGAGGTGTAGAACGGGTAGATGTGAATCGGTTATTTACTCTTTCAGATAATAGAAAGACTAGGGGGCACTCCATGAAGTTAGCATGTGGCACATTTAAAACTAATCGGAGAAAGTTCTTTTTTACTCAACGCACAATTAAACTCTGGAATTTGTTGCCAGAGGATGTGGTTAGTGCATTCGTATAGCTGTGTTTAAAAAAGGATTGGATAAGTTCTTGGAGGAGAAATCTATTACCTGCTATTAATTAAGTTGACTTAGAAAATAGCCACTGCTATTACTAGCAACGGTAACATGGAATAGACTTAGTTTTTGGGTACTTGCCAGGTTCTTATGGCCTGGATTGGCCATTGTTGGAAACAGGATGCTGGGCTTGATGGACCCTTGGTCTGACCCAGTATGGCATGTTCTTATGTTCTTAGAACCCATTTTATTTATTTATTTATTTAGACTCTTTTTTTTTATACCGAAGTATAGCAGGCTGCCTTCACTCCGATTTACTGTATAAACAACATAATACATATAACACATTCGAATAACACATATTAAACTGTTTATAAACAACTAGTTCCATTTCAACATAAAGCAGGAGTGTACAAACAGGTATAAGAGAGTACAATCTAAAAATTAGCCTTACTGTGTGTGAACAGATAAAGCTTAGCATTTGAAGACATGACTTAAATGTAGCATCGCGCAGGTGGTGTATTAATGAGACTTTCCATGGGTTAGATTCGGTAGAGGGATAGAAGGGTTCTCGGGAATAGGGGGGGACAAAGTGAATTAAAGGACACAATTTAATGTGAGAGGGTTACTGATATGTGTCAAAAGGGGGGGAAGGATGTTATTTAAGCAGGGCTGGGAGGGGTAGTATGTCTGATCAGATGGGATTAGTTTACCCAACTCCGTCTGTGAATGTTTGTCTAAATAGCCATGTTTTGAGTTCTTTTTTGAAGGATTTGGTGTCTCTGATTGAGCTTAGGTAGTCTGGTAAAGAGTTCCATGCTTTCGGTCCTGCAATAGAGAAGGCTCTATTCCTGGTGTTGGATAGTTTAGCAGAGGGGAGGGAGGGTATGACTAGTTGCAGTTTGCTGGTGGCTCTTGTTGTGCAAGGTGTTTTGTGCAGTTGAATCATGTGATCGAGGGAGGTGTTGTCTGCTTTGTAAATTTCGTTTTGTAGTATAGTTAAAGCCTTGTATTTGATCCTTTGTTCGACCGGTACCCAGTGAAGACTCCTCAGAACCGGGGTGATGTGGTCAGATTTCTTCTTGCCAGTAAGTACTCTGGCTGCGGCATTTTGTAGCAATTGAAGTGGTTTTAATGTGGATTTGGGAAGGCCAATGAAAAGCGAATTGCAGTAATCGAGACTTGAGAAAATGAGTGATTGCAGGACGGTTCTGAAATCTTGCAGGTGTAAAAGCGGTTTGAGGTGTTTGAGTATATGAAGTTTGTGAAAAGCCTTCTTTCGTTTTCGTTGCAATGCTCTTTTTGAGGTTCAGATCGTTGTCTATCCAGATACCGAGGTCTTTTACAAAGTTCTTCAATTGGGTGTTATTGTTGTCAATTTGTATGGAAGGCATTGGGGTTATTTGATCTGAGTTGTTTTTTTTGATGAGGATGCATTCTGTTTTGTTTGTATTGAGGCATAACTTTAGTTGGTTCAGCAAGTTTCTTATAGAGATGAGGTGGTTTGCAGTGAGGCTGATATCATCTTCGATAGTAGAGGTTATAGGGATGATTAGTTGAATGTCATCGGCATACAAAAAGAATGTGATGCCTAGACTTAAGATGAGTTTACAAAGTGGGAGTAGGTATATATTAAAGAGGGTGGCCGAGAGGGTGGACCCTTGTGGTACCCCAGTTTCAAGGGGACAGGGATCAGAGGAGGTGTTTTTAAGGGTAATTTTGAAGAACCTGTCTTTTAAGAATGAGGTGAACCAGTCCAGAGTTTTGCCTGATAGACCTATGCTGGCAAGACTTGAAATTAGTATTTTGTGGTCTACGGTGTCGAACGCAGCAGAGAGATCGAGTAGGATTAGTAAGTAGCTTAATTTGTTGTCAAATCCTCTTATTATTTTATTGGATAAATTGAGCAGCAGGGTTTCTGTGCTGCAGTTCTTTCTAAAACCGTGTTGTGAGGGATGAAGAATATTGTTGTTCTCTAGGTGTTCATTGAGTTGTTTCAATGCTGCTTTCTCTGTCATCTTGGCGAGTAAGGGAAGGTTGGAGATGGGACGGTAATTGTTCAATCTTTTGGGTCCAGGTTCTTTTTTTTCAATATTGGAGTGATGGTTGCGGTTTTTAGGTTGGCTGGTAGTTGACCCTCTTCAAATGATTTGTTTATTATGGCAGTTAATGTTGGGGCAATAATATGTGCCGTTTCCTTTAACACGTGGGTTGGGATAGTATCCAGATCATGCCGAGCTGGGTTTATTTTTCGTAGCATCTTTTCTGTTTCGGTGATTGAAATTGGTTCGAAATTCGACCATGGTGTGTTAGTTGAAGGGTCAGATGGTATTTCAGCAATTGAAGGGTTGTTGAAGGTGTCAGTTATTTTGCTTATTTTGTTCTTAAAGAACATGGCAAGGTCTTGGCATAGGTTATTTGCTTCAGCAGTGGGGGTGTTTTTGTTGTTCTCGTCTATGAGGTTTTTAACGATGTTGAAGAGGGAGTTGGATTTATTTGTGGAATTATTTATCTTTAGACTATAGTAGTCACGTTTGGCATTCAGAATCATTTTCTTATATTCGGCGAGTTGCATGCGGTATCTTTGAAGGGTTGCTGGGCATTTGGCTTTGCGCCATTCTTTTTCCAACTTCCTGAGGTTGGATTTCATTGTTCTGAGGTATGAGTTGAACCAAGGGTTGTTTTTCTCCCTGTTTTGTTTTATCAGTTTCATTTTCTTGGGGTTTATGTTGTTTGCAGTTAGCTTTGTAAGATGGAACCAGGACTGAGTGGTGTTATGTATATTGGATAGGTCTAGATTCATTAGTTGTTTCCCCAATTCTTGTTGGAGTGTGTCAGGTTGGAAGGGGGGTCTGTATTTGAATGATAGCCGTTCTTTCGTTCTTGTCATTTTGTTGGTATTAACTTGTGTACTGCATTGTATGAGGTAGTGATCCGACCAGGGGACAGGTTTGAGAGATATTGTAGTGTCAAAGAGGTATTGGTTGGTGAAGATCAGGTCCAGCGTGTGACCTGCTTTGTGAGTGGGGTTGTTTACAAGTTGGTTCAGGTTTAGGCCGGAAAGCATGTCGAGCATGATTTGGCAGTTTTGTGATCTGGGGTTGGCATCAGTATGAAGATTGAAGTCACCAAGTATTATGGAGGGTTTTTTCATGCTGATGTTTGTTACTAAGAATTCAAGTAGTGGTGAGATCTCGTTGTCAAGAAGCTTGGGTGGGCAATATACTAGACATATTTGTAGGACTTCTGAGTTGAGTAGAGCAATTTCGTATTTCTTAGGGAGGTTGTGTGGGATCAGCATCATAGAGAAATGTTTTTTTATGATGAGGAGTAGTCCTCCTCCTCTGCAGGACTTGCGTGGGATAGAGAATATGTCATAAGCATTGTTGGTTAGATGACTTGTTAGGACTTGATCGGTATCTTTGAGCCATGTTTCTATTATGGCGAAGAAGTCTGGGTTTTTTTCTTGGATTAGGTCTGAAATTATCATGAATTTCTTGGTGGGAGATTGGGCATTTATCAAGAAGAAGGTGAGGTAGAGTAGGTTTCTGGCATGTCTTAGAAGTGGGATTTTAAGCAGATAACTGTTTCTCATCTGGTGGGTTAGGGTGGGGGGAGCCATGATGGTGCTGACTGAAAATTTCTTGACGAGCTCTAGTGTTCTCCTTATCTTGGAGATAGTAATTGATAGAGGTTGTGTTAAAGAAGATGTTGGGCTGCTGGGGGGGTCGTGCAGGAGGGACTTGCAGTGATGAAAACGTATCGGGCTTGGTAACGATGTTTGGCGATTTAGTGGGGTCTATGATCTGAGCTGTAGTGTGTTGATAATCATATGAATGCTGCCTTGGAAACAGGTGAGAGTTGGGAGAGAGTTGGATGAGAGCTGTAGGCAGTCTAAGGTAGTGCTGGATGGAGCATGATTAGCATCGAACTGGATGATTGCTGGTTGAGGTTGGGATGAGTATTGTAGCTGAATGAGGTTCGATGAAAGCAGATGGGTGGTGGTTCTGAATGCAGTAGGATTTTGTCCGGGATGCTAGTGTGGAGGTTTCTTGTCAGATGTGGTCAGGATACGTGAAAGTATGTGTATGTGAGGGAGATTCTCTGGGGGAGAGAGAGCCTATGACAGTGAAAATGTGTGTGTGTTTGAGAGAGCCCGTGTGGGAAACAAAGCTTGTGAGACTGAAAATGTACATGTGTAAGGGACCCTGTATGTGTGTGAGAGAGTGAGAGCTTTTGCAAGTGTGTGTGTGGAGATCCTGGAAAAGGATTTAGGAGAAAACTGAGAAGAGGAAAGCATGAAAAAAAGACCAGGACCAGACAACAAAGTAAAAAAAAAAACCAAAAATCTTTTTATTTCCAGTTTTAGTGACTGGAATATGTCAACTTTGGGAATATGCATCTCTGATATGTTGGTATTTTGCACATTAAAAGAGGAAATGCATTTTTCCTTCAGTGTTGCACTGCATGCAGAGTCTGGCTTCTTGAGATTTCCATTTGTTTTTGTTTGTATGTTTCTATTTCTAATTTGTGGTAACATGAGATGAAGGATTATGCTAAAGTGTAAGGACGCTAGGATGTGTAGCAGTCTGGCTTGTTCTTTTTCCCAGTAGGAGGTGTTTTAAGGCCTACTGTAATATTTTCAGTGCTGCCGTTTCATAGGTAAGATTGTTGTTTGAGTCCTGGGAGTTAGTACTGTTATGGTATGGAAAATTTGCCCTATAGATTCTAAGTGATTTTTTTTTTTGTAAGGTTTTGTTTTACTTTACAGAGTGCTTGGTACCAGAGGGAATTGCTTTGCTTTGACTAAGGTGACACAGTAAATCTCCCTGCTTTCAAAGGGTGAGTTATAAGGGGAACCCAACTACCTCTGCACCGCACCTATTGTTGTAGAAGTTGGACGCAGTATATGTTTATAGAACTTGAAGTGCAGGATTTATATTGGGATTGTGTCTCATCCTGTTTAAACCCCAGACTTCACTAGTCGTCTGATTTTCCCAGCATATGGGTGGGGGCGCGATGGCACCAACAATGCCTAGAAGTGATAAAATCCTATATTTATCACTGGAGAAGCAAGATTGGGTAGGAATCGTGCTGAATAGCAGACACAAATTGGTCAGTTTTGATCTTGACAATAGGGAACCAATTGTTCTGGTGATTCTTTCCCCAGCATTCCCTGTTTCAGGCTATGATGATTTGCTGTTTTTGCCAAATTTCTCCTGAATAGCTGCTTTTATAATAGCTAAATTTGGTGTTTTACTACTGTTTACACTCCAGAGGATTGAAAGAATTTGGGGAACTCGTCCCTAAATCAATCAGGTGGACCTATGGATATCCTTACAGACACCTTTAGATTATAGGTGATTTTGAATTTAGTACTTGTAAACCAGGGTAGGATTTTATGAACAAACTGCAGGATATTTTGTGCAGTAAGGAAACTGTGATTGAAACAAAATAATACTGGTGATTAAGATAAAATCAGGAAGAGGAGGAGAATGAAGATAATATAGTGAGAAGTAAGATAACATCCTACTGAGTATTTCAAATTCCGTTTTTCAAGTGGTATCCCAATTTAAAAGTGCTGGGGTTTTTTTATTTTTCTTGAAACGGGGAACAGGAATAGAAAAGCTAAACTTTACTCCTCTGAAGGTATCCACATATTTTGCCCCTGCTTGTTCCTTCAGGGGAGTGGGACAGGGCAAAATGATATGCACTGACCTGAAAATTCAATTGCTGCATGTGGTTTTCCTCTCCCAAACGGGCCAATACAGTTAAGTGCGCTCCAGCGGAGTGCGCTGTTAGCCCGTGTTTGGCTACGCGTTTTCGACGCACTATTACCCCTTACTGTATAAGGGGTAATAGCGCGAAACTAATAGCAAATGCATGTTGATGGGCCTATTAGTCATTTCCGCACGATCCAGAAAGTAAAATGTGCAGCCAAGCCGCACATTTTAATTTCGGCCAGAACCGGGGAAATGTACAGAAAAGCAGAAAAAAATGCTTTTCTGTACACCCTCGGACTTAATATCAAAGTGATATTAAGTCCGAGGCCCCAAAAATAATAAAAAAAAAATATTTAAAAATCTGCCCGCGGGTTAAAAGACGGACGCTGAATTTTGCCGGCGTCTGTTTTCCGAACCCGTGGCTGTCAGCAAGCTTGAGAACCGACGCCGGAAAAATTGAGCATCTGTCAAACCCGCTGACAGCCACCGCTTCTGTCAAAAAGGAGGCACTATGGACGTGCTAGTGTCCTTAGCGCCTCCTTTTACATATTTTTTTACTGAATCGTGCACAACGGGAGAGCGGGCGCTCGCCTGCTCTCCCGCAGGTTTTTCTGTATCGGCCTGAAAGTAAGTACGTCACCAGGAGCCCCTCTGTCACTGTCCAGCTGACAGTATGCGAAATAATGCACGTACTGCCGGCTGCTGCATGGGATGAAAGTTCCACCCCTACTCCAGAAGGTTTAGTCGAGTAAGTCCTTGGCTACCTGACTAGATCCATTTGAAAATTTTCCTCAGAAAAATTTGTAAAGAAAGAACTGGACTATATAATGATTAATAATGAACCAGACCTGGATGAAATGCATCCGAGTACAGCATAAGAAATAAGTGAAATGGTTTCGTAATCACTGTGCTTTAATAATTCAGGAATCAGTCAGATTGCGCCGGTTCCTCAGGGCCGCAGGCAGCAGAAAGGAATCAAAAGTACGAAAACAATATAAGACTGGTTAATCTAACAGCAACTCTGAGAGAAAGCCACTGCAAATGAGGAGATGGTTACACACCAGCAGGGTAGGGGAATGATGGGCAAACCTGAGCATCGGTTCAGGAGCAACACATTTCAACAGAAGAACCCTACTGTGGTTTTCAAGAATGTCAGTTTCAAATTTACTATGGGGAAATATGACTGACACAGTTTGTCTAGATATTAGTAATATGTTTAAAATGGACCATACAAAAGGCTAATTTCCAATTTATAAGGGATAGGATTTGAATATAATGAGCTTGATGTGCTCATGGGTTTTTCCTATTTTATATCTATGGGAAAAATGCTTATTGCCACCCCCCCCCCCCCCCAAACTCCTATATATAATATATATATAGAGAGAGAGAGAGACCTATTCTCTCTTTCTCTCTCTTGCTCTAAAAAGATATATACATATATACACACACGTTCACACATAGTTGTGTGCTAAAGTTTAGGCCCCCCCTGGTCAAATTGTATGTTTCAATGAATCTCTAAGTGAAGAGAACCTGACCGAAGCTCTTCATGGTACAAAGTTAATCACATGATGATCCCTTGGCGTCTGAGATCAGAAAGATATTGCACAAGTACTGACCTATGTTAGGTAGCAATTTGGCTTTGAAGACAGCAACTGTGGTGACTTTTTCACGGGTCAGAACATAGGCGATGTAGTAGTCTTTGCAGATCTATAAGCCATATTCACTTGGATTTTCTACAATCTTCTGTGATCAAGGGACATTGGAGATGTGTAAATTGCGCTAGGTGTGAATCTTTGTTGGAACGACAGGAATTTTGTCATCCAGATGCTGACTGGCCATATAGATTGACAAAATCAGTTTACTAATTGCTGATCTACATATGTTTATTTATTTATACAGCTTTTTTGTACCATTATACAGAAAACAAGTTTCTATCTCCACGGTGTACATGTTTAAAATATAAATAAACATAAAATAAGTATTTAGAATAAAATTACATAAACCATCCAATAAAATAAAATAATACTAAAAGATATCTAAATTCATTACTTAAAAGAAACCGTAAAAATAAATTAAAACTCATATGACTCTCAACCTGTATCTTAGTAATCAACCTTATATGCTTGTTGGAAACACCATATTTTTAACTCTTTTAAATGTACTCAAATTGGGCTGCAGTCTCAGATTTTGTGGTACACTGTTCCAAAGTTTTGGTCCTGCGATCGAAATGACACGGTCTCTCACTTCACTTAGGTGGGCGGATTTAACTGTGGGTATTATAAGAAGACCTTTATTGGCAGATCTTAACTCACGTTGGGGTGTATGGAGTCTAATCCTCGAGTTTAACCACTCTCTCTTTTCACCATATAAAATCTTATGGATATTTCATAACAATTTATGATTTATTCTAAATTCTACTGGTAACCAGTGAAGGTTTTGCAAAACTGGAGTAATATGGTCTCTTTTTCTGGTATTTGTCAAAAACCGAGCCGCGGCATTCTGAAGTACCTGTAAAGGGTGGGTAGTTGTTTTAGGAAGGCCTAGCAGGGTAGAATTGCAGTAGTCAATTCCTGTAAACAACATAACCTGAAGCACGTATCTAAAATTCTTCCAAGAGATTCGTGGTTTCAGGCGTTTTAGCATCCGTAACTTACAAAAACCTTCATTGACTTTCTTTGCAATGTGTGATTTATGTCATACATTGACATGCTTTATGTGAGCAAAACAAAACACATGGTAAAAGCAGGGATAATTGAACATCAAAGTATCACCACAGGCAAGCTGGAAGCTCCTTTAGTTTCACATTGTACTTTACAATCTCACACATTTGAGGATGTAAGATAGTTTGCCTTGGATCAGATTACTAAATCATGGAGAACAAGAAGAAAGAAAAGTCTCTTACCAGTTTAGAGTAAAGATGGATTTTTATATTACAATCAGTTTATCCTGCTGGTTTAAATAAGGACATTGAATGGGAGTCTTGTGTTTGAACAAACAGTTTCTATTCCAGGTGAAGAGCATTTCCCACAGGTCTAAATAAGGATATTTTATAGAGAGCCTCCAGTTAAGCTCTTTCTATGGTCACCTATGTCATCGGTGGATTCTTCAAATCCCATTTGCTATATGGCAACCTTTCTCTAATTGGTTAAAGCAATGGTTCCCAAACCTGTCCTGGAGGACCCCTAGCCAGTCAGGTTTTAACAATTTCTGCAATGAATATGCATGAGATTAATTTGCATGCACTGCTTCCATGACAGATTTGGGAACTCTGGGTTAAAGCATTTGCATGCGATCTGATGTCATATATAATTTTTTTCTTTGAATTTCCTAGGGCAGGAGCACTAAGTTGAACAATGTGGGGCAGATTTTCAAAGCCTAAGCACCTAAATCCAGGCGGATTACGTGCGCTGGGCCTATTTTCAAAAGGACCGGCGGTGAGCGTAAAGCCCCGGGATGCGCGTATGTCCTGGGGCTCGAAAAAAGGGGCAGGGCATGGCAGTCTGGGGGCGGGGCAGGGGCATGTCCAGAGCCTCCAGGCACAGCTGCCATTTGCCGCTGTGCCCGGGATCGCGGGCCAGCCATCGGCCGGCGCATACAACCTACGCCTGCCCAGAAGCAGGCGCAACTAATAAATTAAAAGTGTGGGGGGGTTTAGGTAGGGCTGGGGTGCGGCTTAGATAGGGGAAGGGAGGGGAAGGTGGGGGGGGGGGGAGGCCGGAAGAAAAGTTCCCTCCGAGGCCGCTCCGATTTCGGAGGAGCCTCGGAGGGAACGGGGAAAGCCATCGGGGTTCCCCTAGGGCTCGGCGCGCGCAAGGGGGTGCACTAGTGTGCACCCCCTTGCTCTCACCGACCCTGGATTTTATAACATGCGCATGGCTGTGCGCATGTTATAAAATCGGGCGTAGATTTATGCTCGCCGGGTTGCACGCACAAATCTACACCCGTGCGTAGCTATTAATATCTGGCCCTGTGAGTGGAGCTGTTTGCCATTTCCATTTTATTTTTCCAAAACTGGAGCCATCTGCTTTTCCTTCCCCCAAAGTAGGCACTAGAAGGTATCAAAATCTGGTAACATCCGGCAAGAACTTTATTTAAAACAATGGATGATTGAACTTGAGAAGTTTTTTCATATTTATACTTTCACCATAATTAAGATAAGAAGAAATGATGTTTCTAAGTTTCGGATATTTCCATGGATGGATGAATATTTGAGTAATAGATAAAATAGTAATATAAGAAAAAAAAAAGAAAGGAGCTATGTGTGTGTCTTCTCTCCTATATTCTAATTTCTTCCTTTATCTTAAACAACAAAGAACTAAAGTTAAGTAACACCAAACTTTTAACAGAGTTAGAAAAACTAGACATGACTTATAACACTCACCAAATAGTACTTATTATGATATAATGTTACAGTATTTTTTATGGCACCTGTTTAAGAGTCAGAATTCTAGACACTTTATTCAACATAGTTTTTGTGCCTTATTGTGAACCGTTGTGATGGCACCCACTTAACGACGGTATAGAAAAGATTTTAAATAAATAAATAAATATTTATAATGATTACAGCCTCACAGTATTGGTTGTGATTGGTTGCCATTTTCAGCTGATCCACTCTACTTTAGGATTTATATATTTGGCTAATATATTCATTGGATTTTTTGTTTCTTTTCATTTGATTTCTACACAAAGTTAAACACAACATCTTTCTACAATGCTTCATTTAAAATTACTAATTACTTGCTGATTTAACAGATTGAAAATAATAAAAAAGAGAATAGGGCATGTACAAAAGTTTGGACACTGAGAGGAGATGATTACCTTGCTGATGGCTGAAAGGAATCACTAAGTTTTTGCTTGGGAAATTTTATTTTTTAAAAGTATTGGGGCGAAGTTAACTATTTGGGAATATTATTTAGTGTTTTTGTGTGTTTGTGCTTTTAATAGTCAGTAAGGCAGCAAATAAACAGAAGTTAAACTGTATTTTTAAATATTCAGTAAGTAAGGCAGCTAGTAAGCAGAAGTTAGTGTTTGTATATTAAAAAACAAAAAAAAAAGTAGCCAAAAGCTAGAAATAAGCTAGGAGTAGTGTATACCTAAGTAAAAAGGTTGAAAAGTTCAGTTCAGTTACTCACCTTGGAAAGGTGTTAAGGTAGTGTGATTGGTTTGATTAGGTACCAACATTTGTTAATCAAGAGAGCAGTGAGTCACTCTGGCTGACTAACTGAAGTTAGACTGTTCGTATTTCCCAACCCTCCCACCCCTTACTCACCCACCCCTAGCTCATCCTTTAATTTATAGGTAGGTGCCACTTTCAAAAAAATAAAACAACTTATTGAGAGTTTGATCATTCCCTTGTAGGTCACTACCAGACATATAGTGAATTCACTAATACATTTAAAGGACATTAATTAGACACATTCCTACTCCCATAGCAACCTAAAACTTAAGTAGGAACTGAACAAATTTGAGATGAAAGCAGCAGTCCAGCAGCAAGAGGGGGGCTTCCCAGTCTTTTGCATCGAGTGTCACATGTATTATTTTTTACCCGCCGGTGAGAAATTGTGCATGCGATGCAAAGAACTCCTGGCTCTCAGAGAATGAGTCTGATCTCTGGAGGCTAGAGTGGCAGACCTGGAGGAGCTGAGGCAGACATATAGATGTGACCTTCAGGGACATACTAGCCAAGTCCCAACTTCAGACTGGCAGCCCTGGTGCTGCCTTGGAGGAAGAAGGTCTCATGATTAGAGAGCATCAACCTAGTGCAGCAGGAAAGGATCCTGTAGCAAAGAGCTGCTCTCCAGGTGGTGCATTGTTCTTTTGCACTGAGGATATCTCCCCAAGGCCTACTGCCCAGGAGGGAAGGGTTAGGTCGGCAGTCATAGTTGGTGATTCGATTATTAGAAATGTAGACAGCTGGGTGGCTGGTGGGCATGAGGATCGCCTGGTAACATGCGTACCTGGTGCGAAGATGGCGGACCTCATGCATCACCTAGATAGGATTTTAGACAGTGCTGGGGAGGAGCCGGCTGTCGTGTTACATGTGGGCACCAACAACATAGGAAAATGTGGGAGAGAGGTTCTGGAAGCCAAATTTAGGCTTCGTGTGTAGAAAGCTTAAATGCAGAACCTCCAGTATAGCATTCTCTGAAATGCTCCCTGTTCCATGCGCAGGTCCCCAGAGGCAGGCAGAGCTCCAGAGTCTCAATGCGTGGATGAGACGATGGTGCAAGGAAGAGGGATTCAGTTATGTAAGGAACTGGTGAACCTTTTGGTGAAGGAGGAGTCTCTTCTGAAGGGATGGGCTCCACCTTAACCAGGGTGGAACCAGACTGCTGGCGCTAACCTTTAAAAAGGAGATAGAGCAGCTTTTAAACGAGAACAAAGCCGACAGTCGCTCAGCAGTGCATGGTTCGGAGAGAGGTATCTTCAAAGGATACTAATGATGCATTAGAATTAGGGCATCCTGACAGTGAGGTTCCAATAATAAGAAAAGTAGTCCAAGTACCTGTAACTAAAAACTCACCTGAGCTAAAAAAAATTCCAACTTATCCCTATCAATTAAAAAGCAGAATGAAAATACAAACAAAAAACAAAATTTGAAATGTTTGTATGCTAATGCCAGAAGTCTAAGAAGTAAGATGGGAGAATTAGAATGTATAGCAGTGAATGATGACATAGACTTAATTGGCATCTCAGAGACATGGTGGAAGGAGGACAACCAATGGAACAATGCTATACCGGGGTACAAATTATATCGCAATGACAGTGAGGAGCAACCGGTGTAGTGCTTTATGTCTAGGATGGCATAGAGTCCAACAGGATAAACATCCCTGCACGAGACTAAATGCACAATTGAATCTTTATGGGTAGAAATCCCTTGTGTGTTGAGGAAGACTGTAGTGATAGGAGTATACTACGGTCCACCTGGACAAGATGGTGAGATGGACCGTGAAATGCTAAGAGAAATTAGGGAAGCTAACCAAATTGGTAGTGCAGTAATAATGGGAGATTTCAATTATCACAATACAAAAACAGTTAATAATTAAAGTGCAACGAACTACACTTGTCACCCCTCATTTAAGGAACCCATCCGGTTAGCATACTCTCGAGGAAGAAACATTAAAGACCAAGTGGTCCACTCTAGCTTCCATGAGTCCCTGAACATTGAGGACCCCATTATGAATTGTGTAAATTGTGCCCATTGTGCTTTAAAATCACCACAAACAACTATCACATTAAAATCGGGCCGGATAGTCTCTCTACCTCAAACCACGTGCAAATCTACTTTTGTGGTATATGCCATCTTTTGCCCATGCCCACTTATTTACGTGGGCATGACTAAACGTCAGTTTAGAATTCGATTGACTGAACATAAATGTTGTCTTAACACGGGTCGAGCAGAAGAACCTCTAGTAACACATTTTAGAGACTGTAACCACAATTTTTCAGATTTAAAATGGACCATCTTGGAAGTTATTCATTCACATTGGAGGAAGGGAGATCGAGTGAAAAAACTGCAACAATGCGAACAACGCTGGATTTACCAATTAGACACAGTGACCCCCGGTGGCCTTAACAAAGAAATAGAGTGGATTCACTTTATGTGAATCCACACACCTGTTGAATCAAACACACCGGAGGAGCAGGGTGATCGTATAAAATCATGGCAGATCTCGCGGCAATTCAGCAGAATGCCGGTAAGAGGAACAAGCCATTGAGTGCGGTAAGAAGAGACTGTCATTCTTGTAATCCATTGGGAAAGTGCATATCTTATGTTTAAAAAGTGTGTGTGCAAAAAAACATATGTGGTATCATATTTATTGTCATTGTTATAGGCATTAAACACCGCATGAATTAGACGGAAGCAAACATTCAGGCATTTAAGCATTGGAGTTATGTTGGCGGGAATTAATCTTGCACCTTGTCAAGTTCAAATTTTACAGCTTCCTGACTAGAACATACAAAGAGCAGGAGGTGGAGGAATTAAAGCAATAAATAAAACTGCAACGGACTATTTACAGGAATATACAGCACAAATTGCGAAACGTACGTCGGACTATAGGAGCTCGTAGATGTATGAGCACCCTCATTCGGAAGTTCATCTCATTCTCTGCTAACAAGAGACGGCAGCATTGAAGATAAGTTTTGGAAGCGCGGCGGCGCTCCGCACAAGTAAAATATATACTGAAGACAAAGGTTTGGAAACGCTGTGGCGCTCCACTCAAGTAAGAAAATTCCGCTTCAAATATACTTTAATAGCATCAACAAGATTTTATTATAAATGAACAAAAATAAGATGAAAAAGAAAAATTTAATAAAGCAGTGAAGGACATTACTGGACCGATGATTAAATGTGACCCGTTGTGGTTGTAAAACGGGGCTAACTGCCTAAATCAACCAAGGGTGGTATGATGGTCCACAGTTTCAGATAAATTTCATGCACAAAAAAATTTAAAAAAATTTTTGGTTTTTGCGACGTCTTTTTGAGAGATTTTAATTATCCCAATATTGACTCGGTAAATGTATCATCGGTACATGCTAGAGAGATAAAGTTCCTAGATGGAATAAATGACAGTTTTATGGAGCAATTGGTTCAGGAACCAACAAGATAGGGAGCAATTTTAGATCTAATTCTCAGTGGAGCACAGGATTTGGTGAGAAGGTAACAGTCGTGGGGCTGCTTGGCAATAGTGATCATAATATGATCAAATTTGAATTAATGACTGGAAGGGGGACAGTAAGCATATCCATGGCTCTCGTGCTAAACTTTCAAAAGGGAAACTTTGATAAAATGAGAAAAATTGTTAGAAAAAAAACTGAAAGGAGCAGCTACAAAGGTAAAAAGTGTGCAAGAGGTATGGTCATTGTTAAAAAATACCATCCTAGAAGCACAGTCCAGATGTATTCCATACATTAAAAAAGGTGGAAAGAAGGCAAAACGATTACCGGCATGGTTAAAGGGGAAGGTGAAAGAAGCTATTTTAGCCAAAAGATTTTCATTCAAAAATTGGAAAAAGGATCCAACAGAAGAAAATAGGATAATGCATAAGCATTGGCAAGTTAAATATAAGACATTGATAAGACAGGCTAAGAGAGAATTTGAAAAGAAGTTGGCTGTAGAGGCAAAAACTCACAGTAAAAGCTTTTTTAAATACATCCGAAGCAGAAAGCCTGTGAGGGAGTCAGTTGGACCATTAGATGATCGAGGGGTTAAAGGGGCACTTAGAGAAGATAAGGCCATCGTGAAAAAATTAAATGATTTCTTTGCTTCTGTGTTTACTGAAGAGGATGTTGGGGAGGTACCCGTACCAAAGAAGGTTTTCATGGGTAATGATTCAGATGGACTGAACCAAATCACGGTGAACCTAGAAGATGTGGTAGGTCTGACTGTCAAACTGAAGAGTAGTAAATCACGTGGAACGGATGGTATACACCCCAGGTTTCTGAAGGAACTAAAAAATGAAATTTCAGACCTATTAGTAACAATTTGTAACCTATCATTAAAATCATCCATTGTTCCTGAAGACTAGAGGATAGCTAATGTAACCCCAATATTTAAAAAGGGTTCCAGGGGTGATCTGGGAAACTACAGACTGGTTAGCCTGACTTCCGTGCCAGGAAAAATAGTGGAAAGTGTTCTAAATATCAAAATCACAGAACATATAGAAGACATGGTTTACTGGAACAAAGGAATCTTCAGGCAGGGTTCTTTGTCACAGACAATTGCTTTACCCAAGGCAAGTCTTGCCTCACAAATCTGCTTCACTTTTTTGAAGGAGTTAATAAACATGTGGATAAAGGTGAACCAGTAGATGTACTCAAAGAACTCCACTGGCACCCCATCACATCCCGAATTCTCTTCAAAATTCTAACCATAGTGCACAAGTCCATCCACTCGCACAATTCCAATTGGTTGGATGAACCCTTTCGTCCTATACGCACTGAACGACCCACTCGCACTGTCAACAAAGGCACCCTCTCCATTCCCCCTTTGAAAAAAGCCCACCTCTCCTCTACTAGGGACCGTGCACTATCCATTGCAGGCCCTAAACAATGGAACGCCCTCCCTACCACTCTCAGGCTAGAGCCATGTTACGCCAAGTTCAGAAAAAAACTTAAAACATGGCTCTTCCGACAAGCCTACCCTGATTAAGTACACTGACTTCCGCAAGTATCTTGCCTACGCCTTGTATATTCCTGTAAATAGTCCGTTGCAGTTTTATTTATTGCTTTAATTCCTCCACCTCCTGCTCTTTGTATACTCCTCCTTGTTCGCCCTCCCTGTTCATTGTAATTTCTGCCTTTTAAGTTACATTGTAAACCGGTATGATGTATGCATACTAATACCGGTATATAAAAGTTTTTAAATAAATAAAATAAATGTAATGTACTTGGATTTTCAGAAGGCATTTGACAAAGTTCCTCATGAGAGGCTTCTACGAAAAGGTGGCGATGTCCTTTCGTGGATTACAAACTGGCTAAAAGACAGGAAACAGAGTAGGATTAAATGGACAGTTTTCTCAGTGGAAGGGAGTGGACAGTGGCGTGCCTCAGGGATCTGTATTTGGACCCTTACTTTTCAATATATTTATAAATGATCTGGAAAGAAATATGACGAGTGAGGTAATCAAATTTGCAGATGATACAAAATTGTTCAGAGTAGTTAAATCACAAGCAGATTGTAATAGATTGCAGGAAGACCTTGTGAGACTGGAATATTGGGCATCGAAATGGCAGATGAAATTTAATGTGGGTAAGTGCACATTCGTGCATATAGGGAAAAATAACCCATGCTATAGTTACATATTAGGAGCTACCACCCAAGAAAGAGATCTAGACGTCATAGTGGATAACATATTGAAATCGTCTGTTCACCTGCGATATCTGGACTGCCATGAATGCTGCACACTCTTACCTCTCCCTGACAGCACACTGGTGGGACCTGGCTGAGGGTAGGGGCAGGCAGCAGCTCTATTAGTGAACAGGTATCAGGGTGGAGGTGGGCTTTACTGCACACCCACCTGACAGATGAGGCCCATACCTCAGCCAGTATTCTAGCATGCATCAGACAGATGCTGGCAGGCTGGCAGGTACACCAGCGACACAGGAATCTTCAGGCAGGGTTCTTTGTCACAGACAATGGTGCAAACATGGTAAAGGCAATATGCAACAGGCGCTTTCAGAACATTCGATGTTTTGCACACACTCTGCACCTGGTAGTGACGTCAGCTCTGGGGTAGGAGTCTAATCACCAAGAGAATGAATTACCTGCATACGTTAATACACAAGTGTAGGAGCATAGCAGCGCACTTCCAAAGAAGTGTGAAGGGGGGGCAGATTCTCCGACAAAAGCAGACTGATTTGGAAATGCCTCACAAGTGTCTCATTCAAGACATTGGTACCTGGTGGAATTCCACCTATATGATGCTGCAGAGGTTAGTGGAGCAGCAGACACCCCTTCATGAACTTTCTGCGGAAATGGACATAGGTGTGCAGGTGTGCAGAGTCCCCTAGGGCATCATGATTGGTTAGTCATGAGTCAGCTACAAGGGCCTGACCTCAAACGCTGTGCCTGTCTGTCCACTGTCCAGCCCTTACGTCACTACAAGGGCCTGACCTCAAACGCTGTGCCTGCCCATCCAGCCCTTATGTTACAACAAGGGCCTGACCTCAACTGATGTGCCTGCCCATCCAGCCCTTACGTCACTACAAGGGCCTGACCTCAAATGCTTGCCACACTTTGAAGGCTCTTGCTCCACTCTAGGGGCCAATCCATTCTATGGAGTTCTTTCCTGTGCACTGGAAAGGGAACTCTATCAACACTACAGCAACCTGACTGCCTCAGCTCTGCCAGCCTGTCTTGCCCCTATCAAAACCACAGCGACCTGACTACCTCAGCTCTACCAGCCTGTCTTGCCCCTATGAAAACCACAGTGAAATGACTACCTCAGCTCTGCCAGCCTGTCTTGCCCCTATCAACTTTCTGCCACTCTGCCTTGCTGCCATACACCAGATGACTCACTCTACTCCTTGTGGTGTTCTTGCCACTATCATAGTTCCTCAGTGTGTTAGTGCTAGTCTTTCTGCTGCTTTGTCCCTTTATCGGCGCCTTGATGATTTTTCTGATACACTTTCTACTTGCTATGTTCCCCCTTTATTGTGCTGTAGGATGTTGATGCCACTTGTCTTGCCACTTTGCCTGTCGTGCTGCCTTCGAGGGTTCATGCAACTGTTATCGGTGCTCTCTTTTGAAGCTGAGGTGTGTTTTTGACACTCTAGCTGCTGCTTTGCACCTCTGTTAAAACACTCTTCCCACTCCTGGTACCCCTTTGCCCCTTTATAGTGCCTTAGACTATTCATGCCACTTTGGTGCCACTTTGCCACAGTCTAAGTACCTTGGAGCTCTTTTCTCATTCTGATGATTGCTCCCCAGAAGCTTCATCAGAATTGATAAGAAAACCCCAATTCTGCAGCCAAAAATAGACTGCAAATACTTCGCCCATTGACTTTAATGGGAAAACGAAAAATGAATGAAACTATTAAACGAATTGGTTTTCCCCCCTATGAAACTAATGAAACTAATTTTGGTCCCAGTGAAATGAAAAACAAAATGAAACTAATGTTTTCCTTCTGCACATCCCTAGCCACTTGTCTGGCTAAGTAGCACTGAATATGAAGCTTCATATTTATTGTTTTTCTATCCCGGTTTCCTAAGTAAAGAATTCAGTACTTGCATGCTGCCACTGAAGAGTGCTGAGAAATATCTGCTTCACAGTAAGTGTTTCTCCTGGAGGTATGGATGTTCCCCATTGTACACATCTGGCTCTGGCCCTGAGCCACTAGATTGGGCCAGATCAGTAGCAGAAAGAAGAAATTTCCACAGGTGTGAGTGTGTTAACACAAGTTACTGGGCACAGTGACCGGGTACTTGCAGGTATTGGACAGCACTTTATTCATGGACTCTTTTGAGCCTTTTTAACTCAGTTTTTTGCATGTGGTACACATCAAGCATATAAAATTCATTAAAAAAAAAAAAAATCACATAATGTCCAGGACCGAGTTGGCAGGGAAAAATTAAAGTACCCGCTCTGATGTTATGAAGGTCCTCAATTGACAAGACATTATGCCTTTTTTTGAATTTGGTGCTGAACTTATTCTAACCATTTTCTTGTACATTTCACCATGGCTTCCTGCGTGATGTTTGAATTTCTTACCAGAGTGGCTTGTTATGACAGTAATTGTGAGGATATTATAAGGAAAAAATTGTACTGTATGGTTTTATGTGGTGAACGTTCTATCTGTCTCACTTTTCTGTATTGTGCTCAATGGACTGGAGCAGAAATGATAATGCTAATTTTAGGTTTGTTTCATCCGTGCCACTCAGTTTTTCCATGACTGGACTGCGCTTTGTGGTCACATCTCTGTTGTGAGACTGTGAGCTGAAGCCTAGTCCTACTCTGGTTTTAGGTTACTGCCTATTCTCTGCTAAGCTCCTGGACTTCCCATAAGGTCTGAAAGTATGAATGAGTCATATAAAAGTTAGCATTCATATCAGATAAAGGTTCGCAAAGCTTTTCCTGTGCAGTGGCAGAACTTAATGGTAGCAGATCTATGGTTTTACTTGTACTGATTTTAAAACAGCAGTAGAATATTAACCTTTTTAAAAATATAATTCAGCTGACCAAACAAGAAAAAAAAATATCAGCATAATGTTTTTCTTCTTTAAGTTTCAATCGTAGCATTTAAACTGCTTTGTAGCAGGTACAAAGTCAACACCATAAAGCACTCGCAGGAATGTTTTGCCAGCTCCCCTCCCCCTTAAAGCCTTGTGCTCCCCGACCTCACCAACAGCATATATATCAAATTTACATCTGTGCTGTGGCGCCAACCAAAAAAGCAAAAAAGATGCTTGGAGCCCAAATGTTATTATGCCTATGGTAATGAATGCTGGGTGTGGGCTTGGCCCTGAGAAAGCCATGAATAGCTTGAATTACAATTACAATATAGTAAATCTCTTATACCAGAATAGGACAAAAACTAGCACAAACTGTTAACAACCCTACCTATGAAAAGACAACACTGTAAATATTACACCAGGTCCTAGAGTACCAATACATCTCTTATTAGGAAAACAGAACAAACCAGTTGTTATAGATCCCTATGCAGAAACTACAAACTAGCAGAATACCTCACCTGGGTCACAGCCTGTATTTGAGGGTCATGAAGAACATAGACAGACTATGGTATTGTGGGAAAAATACTGCAGCTTAATAAATGACACCTAAGTTTATACCTGAGGCAGTGGAGGGTGAAGTGGCTTGCCCAAGGTCACAAGGAGCTTCAGTGGGATTTGAACCCTGGCTTCCCTGGTTTGCAGCCTACTGCTTTAACCACTAGGCCACTCCTTAGTGGAGTACCACTCATTTTCAAAATAGACTTACACACTAGCTGTTATAAAATTGGTCTCTAAAAGGGTAAAATTGTGTACCCCCAACCCCTCCAGAATAAAGAGCCCATAAAGTATGAATAGGTACGTGCTATCAAAAAATGAAATGGAAACTGCACCAAGACAGACTCTGTATGCAGTGCAACAATGAAAAAAGCCAGAAACATTACCATTCCTAATAAAGCATCAAATAAAATCAAGAAATATAAAACAATCATAATAGTAAAACCATACTAATAAAAAGAATAAATATTTCAAAACAGCTGAATAGAAGATTCAATAATTAAAATCTCATAAAACTTTCCAAATGCCATTAAAATATTTCAAAACAGCATACAAATCAAATAACACCCAATAATAAAAAAAACTAATAAGGATTTTAAAATATCCCTTACTTTCCATACCTGTTAACTTGTGTTTTCCAGATGCCCTGAGATTGTAGTAGATTAACAGAGGGAAGAGTAGGGTGGTTGTTGTGCAAAAACTTTCTCCTCTCTCTGTCCCATACTCAATCATATACACACACACACACGTGTGCGCTTTCTGCCATGTTCAATCACACTCATACTCATTCTCTTATATGTTTAATCTCACCCACAACCTCGCTCTCTGCCATGCTCAATCACACACCCATATCCATACCCTCTGTCATGCTCAATGCCACACTCTCACACATTCTTTGCCATTCTCAATCACACCCCCACACACGCTGTCATGCTCAATAACACCTATACTCACGCTGTCTGCCTTGCTCAATCTTACTTACATCCAGACACACATATGCACACACTCTCACTCACTTGTTTGCTCCTTCTGGAAGCACAAGGAGCAGGAAAAGCAGAAGTGGCAGCAGCAGCCTCCTCTTTAGCCCTAGGATCCCCAAAACTACTCCTCCTAGCATTGGGGCTGAGTTGTTCTTGCTCCGGCTCCAAAGTGAATGAAAGCTGATCCTGCATCTTCTGGCGAGTGGGCAGTGCTGCAATTACTGTTCCTGACTGTGAGAGGAAGAGAGGGAGATGATTTATTGTTCTTGCGGCCCCGCAGGCCAAGCTGCTCTTTTGCTCTTGAATGCCGGGGGGGGGAGGGGGGAAGGAAGCTGATGTTTCTTGGGGTCTTATAGGCACCATTGCTCTCACTGCAATTAGGGGGCAAGCCAAGGCGTCGGCTTCAAGCAGGCAGGAACTTTGCTTTCCCTACTCCCACCTGATGCGGGGGAGGCAGACGATTCATCTCGTGGTACTGCAGACCTCTCTGCTCCAGACTGCAGTGCAGGAGGGAATCCTGCGCAGGCTGCCTCCACTAGTGCGGCCGCGTTGGTACTTTTGTCGCGATCCTCCCCGCCTTCATGGATGACCCTGAGGGGAGGGGGGACACCAAGAGCAGGTACAGCAGTTCATTTTTCCTCCCCCCGGTGGCAGACCTCAGCACTGTATCAGAAGGAAGGGAGGAGGATTTTTCCAACATTATGCGAGAGAGGCAGCACCCATGGCCGTGGCCATAGGCTAGCTACAGTCTGGTCTGGGCAATAACGATTCAGACCTGCAGGCCCTAATGGTAGAGGTGGATTTGGACGTCGTTGCTGTTACAGAGACCTGATTCATGGAGGCTCATGATTGGGATAAGGCTATCCCAAGCTATAACTTGTTTATTAAGAACAGAGAGGACAGAAAAGGGCGAGGAGTAGCTCTTTATGTCAAAAACAATATCCAAGCTACTGAAATGCAAGGGATGTGGGGTAGGGAAGAAGCGCTATAAGTTGCCTTAAAAAAAAGAAGATGGTGCTTTCATTTATGCTGGTGTGGCCTACAGGCCTCTGACTCAAAAAGACAGAGATCTGACCAAAGACATCTAAAAGGTGGGAAAGAAAGGAGATTTTGATGTGCCACATGTGCAAGAAGTAAAAGGGAGAATGGATGCACTTCAAGGGGATCTGCTTAAACAAATGGTAATGGATCACTCAAGGAAGGGAACGACACTAAACCTAAAGCTCACAAATAGGGATAATGTCTCTAGGTGCTGACCTGACACCACCAATCATCAGACAGTATGGTTCAATATCATAGCCAGGATAGAGAGAAGTTAAACGAAGATACACGTTTTGAGTTTCAAAAATACAGACTTTGTCAAAATGGGGACATATCTGAAGGAAGAACTAGAAGACTGGGAGAAAACAGGTGAGGGGGGCCAAATTATTAATTTCACTTTTTCAGGAACTTCAAAGCAGATTACATTCAGGTAGTGCAGGTGTTCCCCTCGCCCCAGAGGCTTCACGAGTGAAGTGCTTTGCCCAAGGTTGCAAGGAGTGGCAGTGAGATTTGAATGCTGGCTTCTGTGCCTCACAGCCCACTGCTCTAACCGCTAGGCTACTCCTCCACTATTACACTCCACTCCTTCGCTATTATAAAGGCAACAAATCTATATCTTAGAAAAGTAAACAAAAGTAATAGGATAAAAAAACCCAAACAATCTGCTTCTCAAAGAAGGTGGCTGAAAAAATAAAGAGGAAAAGAACAGCATTCAAGAACTACAAAGGATCCCAATCACAGGGAAGAATACCTGATGAAGGGAGCCGAGGAAAGAAATCAGGAAAGCAAAAGATCAAGCAGAAGAAAGGATTGGCAAAGAGGTAAAGCAAGATGATAAAACATTTTACAGATATATCAGAGAAAGGATTAAGGCTTGAGGTGGTTTAGTAAAATTGAAAGGTGACAAGGAGCAATGTCTGGAATAAGATGAAGAAATAGCAGAAATATTAAACAAATACTTCAGTTTGGTGTTCACTAAAGAAGATCCTGGAGAAGACTGTTGCTGGTTGGCAAGACCATGGATTGGGAGTGAGGTAGATGCTAGGGGTGTGCATTCGGATTGACCGCATTAGTGAAACGCAACTCTTTTTTTTTTTTTACTTAAAAAATTGATTCGACATAAACGATCGGATTTCCCACATATCGAACATAGATATGTTCGATATGTGGGAAATCGCGATTGTTGAGCCAAAATAAAAATATAAACCCCCTCACCCTCCTTAATCCCCCCCCCCCCGACTTACCACAACTCCATGGTGATGGAGCGGAGTGAGGACGCCATTTCTGCAATCCTTGGCGAGAAGCATGTGACGTCGGCGGCACGTCGAGTGACGCCGGCGTCACGTGATTCCCGGCGAGTTCGCGCCGGACGGCTCGTTCGGCCCAAGAAGAACTTTTGGCCAGCTTGGGGGGGTCAGGAGGCCCCCCCAAGCTGGCCAAAAGTTCTTTTTGGGCCGAACGAGCCGTCCGGCGCGAACTCGCCGGGAATCACGTGACGCCGCGTCACTCGACGTGCCACCGACGTCACATGCTTCTCGCCAAGGATTGCAGAAATGACGTCCTCACTCCTCGCTCGATCACCAGGGAGTTGTGGTAAGTCTGGGGGGGGGATTAAGGAGGGTGAGGGGGTTTAATTTTTTTTTTTGCACATATGTACATATACCCAACTCATTGGATTTTTTTTATGTCCATATTGGCCGCAAGTGGGACCCCCTTTCGGACATAAAAAATATGAACATAAAATTTTGCTCTGCACATCCCTAGTAGATGCAACCTTATTTACATAAGAGAATGTATGAGACATGGTCGTGGTGCCAGAATACTAAGGTAGCTCAGAGATGTGCTGGCAGGATCTCCTAAAGGACTTGTTCAATAGATCCCCAGAAACAGGAGTGGTGCCGCAGGACTGGAGTAGAGCGGTTATGGTCCTGCTTTATAAGAGCAGTAGCTGAAGAGAGATGGAAACTATAGGCTGGTTACGCTCAACTCAGAGGTGGGAAAATTAATGGAAACTCTGCTGAAGGAAAAGATAGTGAGCTACCTACAGTCAAGAGGATTGCTGGATCTGAGGCAGCATGGATTCACCAGGAGAAGGTCCTGTCAGAAAAATCTGATTGACATTTTTCATTGGGTGACTAGGAGAAATGGAACAAGACAGGGCACTTAATGTGATTCACTTAGATTTCAGCAAAGCTTTTGATATGGTCCTGTATAGAAAGCTCATGAATAAAATCAGAAGCTTGGGAATGGGCATCAAGGAGGTAGAATGGATGACAAACTGTTTGACTGACAGGAGACAGTGTGTAATAATAAATGGAGCCTATTCTGAAGAGAGAACATTGTCAAGTAGCGAGCCTCAAGGATTGGTTTTGGGACTGGTTTTGTTCAATATCTTTGTGTGCAACATTGCAGAGGGAATAGAAGGTAAAATTGGTCTTATGCAGATGATACTAAGATCTGCAACAGAATAGACATGCCTGAAGGAGTAGAGAGAATGAAATGATGATTTAAGAAAGCTTAAGAACATAAGAACATGCCATACTGGGTCAGACCAAGGGTCCATCAAGCCCAGCATCCTGTCTCCAACAGTGGTCAATCCAGGCCATAAGAACCTGGCAAGTACCCAAAAACTAAGTGCTATCCCATGCTACTGTTGCTAGTAATAGCAGTGGCTATTTTCTAAGTCAACTTGAAGTCAGCTTGAAGAGTAGTCAAAGATTTGGCAACTGGGACTTAATGTCAAAAAGTTCAGTCATGCATCTGGGACATATAATCCAAAAGGGTTGTATGCAATGGGGGGGGGGGGGGAGGGGCAGGGGGCAAAGAACTAATGTGCACTGATAAGAAGAGAGACCTTGAGGGTATTTGTGTAATATGAAGGCAGTGAAGATGATAGCCATAGGCAGAAGGATGCTGGGATGCATAGAGAGAGGGATAACTACTAAGAAAAAAGAAGTGATAATGCCCTTGTACAGGTCCTTAGTAAGGCTTCACCTGGAGTATTGGGTTCAGTTCTGGAGATTGTATCTAATAAAGGACAGAGACAGGATGTAAGCAGTCCTGAGAAAGGCAACCAAAATGGTGTGGGGTTTGTATTGAAAGACTTACGAAGAGATGTTTATTTATTTATTTATTTATTTAATGTCTCTTATATACCGATGTCCGTTTGCACATCGCATCGGTTCACAGTAAAACATGAACTTTATGGGCGAAGCCCTTACAAGGAACAGATAAATACAGTTAACTAAATATGTATATCCTGCAGAAGAGGAGGCACAGGGGAGATAAGATACAGAACTTCAGATAACAAAGTTATGAATGATGCTCAAACTTCAAACCTTTGCTTTTGAAAAGGAAACTGTAGAACTAGAGGGTTCACAAAATAAAACTACAAGGGGAACAACTTAGAAATAAAACGGAAAATGTCATAATGCCTCTGTATCGCTCCATGGTGAGACCACACCTTGAATACTCTGTAAAATTCTGATCGCTGCATCTCAAAAAAAGATATAATTGCGATGGAGAAGGTACAGAGAAGGGCGACCAAAATGATAAAGGGAATGGAACAGCTCCCCTATGAGGAAAGACTAAAGAGGTTAGGACTTTTCAGCTTGGAGAAGAGACGGCTGAGGGGGGTTATTGTGAATCAGTTATTTACTCTTTCGGATAATAGAAAGACTAGAGGGAACTCCATGAAGTTAGCATGTGGCACATTTAAAACTAATCGGATAAAGTTCTTTTTCACTCAACTCACAATTAAACTCTGGAATTTGTTGCCAGGGGATGTGGTTAGTGCAGTTAGTGTAGCTGTGTTTAAAAAAGGATGGGATTAGTTCTTGGAGGAGAAGTCCGTTACCTGCTATTAATTAAATTGACTTAGAAAATAGCCACTGCTATTACTAGCAACAGTAGCATGGAATAGACTTAGTTTTTGGGTACTTGCCAGGTTCTTATGGCCTGGATTGGCCACTGTTGGAAACAGGATGCTGGGCTTGATGGACCCTGGGTCTGACCCAGCATGGCATGTTCTTATGTTCTTAAGGGATTTTAATTGCATTAAAAAAATATCTTCTATAAAAAATATCTTCTATAAAAAAAAAAAAAAAAAAAGACTTTGTCAGTGACTGATGATTAGAATGTAAGACGCAGTCCAATTGGAGATTTGGCAATACTCCAGCACTGAGTAATATCAGCATCTTTGTATGATGATCATGAAAATTCTAACACATCATACTACGAATTAATAATACACTATCATCTCAGCCAGTTATATAGGTGATTTTTTGTTTTGGTTTTTAGTTAAGGCACACAAACTTGAATTTAGTTTACCCCACAATTTCACCTCCCCCCCCCCCCAACACTTAATTCCCAATATTATCTAGCTAGCAATACTTACCAATCCTCTTCAGCCATCAGGAAAATCTTCCTCTCCTCTCAATACTCCCTCAGGATAGTTAGATAAGTTTGTCTGGCTAACTTCGATCAGCTGATTAGTAGAGCTAACTTATCCAACTAACTAAAAAGTTCAAAATCTGCATATCAAGCTAGGTTAGCCACATAAGTAGATCTACCCTGGAAATCCTTCACCATGCCCCTCATGTATCTGGATAATGTTTTAGCCAGATAAAGTTATCCAGATAAGTGGCGGCTACTGAATGTGGCCGAATATTGAAACGATGCCACTTAGCCAGATAAGCCCTAAATTATCTGGCTAAATGGCATTGAATATCGATATGTTATTTGCCCTGGCTCCATGGGAATCAATGGGGAAAATCCCAGCACTCAAGCACATGCTAAAGATAGGGTAAGGGCAAAAAAAAATTAACATTCAAAAAGTACAAGGCACCCAGAAAGGATATGACAAGGAAGATTATGTGGAAAAGCTGAGAATAGCTAGGCATATAATCAAGACATCAAGAGGTCCATATTCAGAAGCATTTAACTGGATAATTCAGAAGTTATCAGGCTAAATGAATATTTGGGTACTTATTCAGCTATTTTTTAGCCAGATGACTTATTATCTGGCTAAAATTTGATCTGGTAAGTTAGGGGCGTAACTAAGAGGAGCAGATTTAGCTGGATAAGTTATCTGGTTAACTCCGATATTGAGAGCACCCGATAACTTATCCAACTAGGACTGGTCGTCCCATAGACCTGTCCTAAAGTTAGTCAGATAGATTTTAGGATAGCCGGGCATAGTCAGCGGTGAACCTGTGCTGCAGAATATATAGGCTAAATTAGCAGTATAATCGTATCTGGCTCGCTAGCCAAGCTCCACAGCAGCTGAATGTGAACCCCTAAAGATATAAATGGAAGAAAAGTTAGCAAAGATGATAGAGCATGGTAATAATACTATTTTCAGATACTTCAGTGAAAGTAAGGAATTGCAGAGAAGGAGGTAGTAAGACTGAGAAGAGAAAACAATGAAATATGTAGTGGGTGAAAAGAAAAGGCAGAATCACTAAACAAATACTTTTATGCCATATTCCCAAAAGAAGGGACTGGAAAAGGATCGCCAAAAGGTGGCACAGGTACATATGGTAATGTAGCCCCTTTCTGGGGCACATAAAATGATAGAACTTCTGATGCCTTTTTATGAGCTAAGCACCAGCCTCTTTTTTTGTAGGTTCCAAAAAAATAAAACTGTGACCAAGCAAATGGTGCAGTGGGCCTGGGCCAGAGGCAAGGGCTGTATTTACTCGTGCTAGAGAGGAAAACACAAAGCCTTCCCCCTCGGTGATCATCAGACTGCACTCTAATAACAGAACTTCTTCTCTTCAAACGACCAAACTCACATCTTGAACCCACAAGCCTGGGATCTAATGAGTAATGTTTCAGTCTAATAGCATCTTCCAAAACTGAGGACTTTTATTTTCTGAGCCTACCAGCAGTCCAAAAAAAAAAAAAAAAGAATATTAAAAACTTGGATGACATCCCAGGAATTTGTAAAGAAGAAAATAGCAATGCAGCAAAGACAAAATGCACTTCACACTTCCTCTTCCTCAAACCAAATGGTATTCAATACTCACTCACCCCCCCCCCCCCCCCCCGCCATTACGTGGGTTAGCAGTGCTGTTAATTCATGTCCACATGGATTTCCACAAGACTGTTGTGGTCCATAAGCCGCCAAAGACTGTCACAGGGCACAACTTAGGAGCTTAGCAATAGTCCATTGGCTTCCTTTATAGTGTATCCTTGCTGGACTGGGCAGGCTAGCTGCCTCCCAGGAAAAACAGACAAGTACTTTCTACTCCTGATTGAATCTCAAAGTAACACACCTCTTCTCATTCTGAGCACCATCTTATATTGTGCCAGTGTTGCAGGTGTGGACCCTTGGGCTGAGGCGGAGTTGACGCAACCTGCAGGGAGGAACCCTAGAGATCCCCACCAACGGCAAGTGGACCCAGACGAGGCAGAAATCCAGCTGGAGCTTCGCCTTTACAGCCTATGTTCCCCTCTGGTTGAGACTTTGGGTACCAGGGCTGGCAGGTCTTAGGTGGGGGCCTCTGCTTGTGGAGAGATCTGTGGATGTAACAGGGTTGGAAAAGGAGAAGACGAAGCATATCTGGAGGCAGGCTATGGCGGAGGCAGGCAGTTATCAGTGGCAGGCAGCAATGAGAATGTCTGGCCGTCAGAGGCCAAGGTCAATATCGAGTATCCATCTGAAGGGAAAGGAGGAACAGATACACAGGGCAGGCAGACAAGGTGCAGAACAAGCAGGTGAGACACACTGAAGAACTGAAGAGGCAACCACAGGAACTGACTAGTAAGACAAGGGCCACAGAGACTGGAGACGAAGATGAAAGAGGCTGGAGACGAAGATGAAGGCCGCTGAAGCTGAAGACTGAAAACACAGGATGAAGATTCTGGAACTGATGACACTGGACAATTGATGCTGGAGGCCAACTCACTCTCCTCGGATGTAGGGAGACCTGTTGCTGAGGCAAAGACTGAAGGAAGCAAGGGCCTTTCATAGGCCAGAGCCTATGAGGTTTTCACTGGGTGCTGCAGGGAATTTCCCGCTGTAGGCCCTTTAAATCAGGGCATGTCAGGTGCATGCGTGCCTAGAGGAGCCCGGGGAGCGAGTGCAGGAGCAGCAGCATCTGCCACATGTCCGTGGTGTCGTGCCGTGTTGAGGAGCAGCCAGCTTGGCTGGGACCACCAGCCGCGTGCACAGAACCGGCAATTCTAAAACCAGCACACATTCTCCTTAGGAGTTCTCCCTCATAACACCATTTTAAAGAGCAAGATTGATCCCCAACATAAACCTCTGCAACAGTGCACATCACCCATACCACCCAAAGTAGAGATTCATTTACATCCTTTCAGATTCCTTAAAGAGCAAATATCTAATGGCAGGATCATGATTTAGGGCCTGTGTCAAGTAATGAGACAGATTCCACACCAAGGAAAGGAGAAAGGTTTGTATGGAACTATCAAACTGAAAGTGAACATAGCTATAAGGCTGGATGAGGGAGTTAAGGAAAGTCAGACAAGTTATGACAACTCCACTGACAGATCTGTTCTTTAGAGATTGGTGTGGTTACAGAGGATTGAAGAAGCAGATATCCCGCTTATGAAAAATGGTACAGGGAGGAGGTAGAAAACTACAGGCTGATTAATTTGTAGTGAGTAAATTAATGGAGATTCTGATAATGGATAGGCTAATGAAATATCTTGAAGCCAGTGGGTGATAGCACAGTTCTACCAGAGAGAGGTTATGCCATCAAATCTGATTAATTTCTTTGGTTGGGTGACTAAAGAATTAGATCATGGCCAGGTGCTTGATTTCAAGAAATCCTTTGATGCTATCCCAGATAGGAGACTCATCAATAACCAAGTAGCCTAGGAATGGACCTCACAGTGGCTAACATGATTAGCGACTGGTTGAATGATAGACCACAGTCAGTAAGAATAAAGGGGACCTTAACTGTGTTATAGATCCTCAACTAGACTGTAAGAATAAAGGTTACCTTAACTGTGTTATAGATCCTCAACTAGACTGTTTTCCTCCTAGGAAGGAACACCCTTTAAGTGAAATGTTTTCTGTGCAATAATCTTCACATATTGAATTTATGGAGAATTTTACATCCTGGGGAGTGCGATTTTACCCAATTAGCCTGGGCTCACCCCTCTAGAACACAGGTTCACCCCTCTAGGACCCGGATTGATTATTAATCTCTGAATCTTTGCTTCATAGATTTACCAGTCTCTATTGGGGATCTGATTATATCAGACCATTGTCCAGTGATAGGGAGCATGACCATGGATGAATCGCGAGGTAAGGGGCAATGGAAGATGTCTGCCAATTTGGCCATAGACCCTGATTTTCCGGGATATTTGCAGCGTAAATGGACTGACTTTGTCCATTTCAATGGGCAGCACCTCAATCAACCTACTTTATTTTGGGAAACAGCAAAAGTGGTGCTCTGAGGTGATGATATTAGCTATATATCCCAAAAATGGAAAACAATGCAGGCAGAGATAAAATGCCTGGAATCACGCTTGAGAACGCAGAAGCGTACCTTGGAGGAGTTTAAGGCCACTCAAAATCTTTGAGTGGCCTTAAACTTGTAACTTGAAACTTGTAACTTGTAACTTGAAATATCAATTGTTCCGATTTGGGAATAAATCTGGACGTTTAATGGCTCGGCTGTTAAAAAGCCAAGAATCCTCCAAATGTATTCCAATTATTAAGGATATTAATGGGCGCCTCAAAACATCTTCTTTTGAAATAGCACAAGTCTTTTCTGATTTTTATCAGAAACTGTACTCTGCGGACCAAGTTAATCCAGATGGTATTAATAGGTTTTTACAACATATCTCCTGTCCAATCTTGTCAGATGTGGCATTGCAGAAATTGTACCCCAAAAGAAGTTTCTGAGGCTATAAAATCTCTGCTTGCATTAAAAGCCCCGGATCCTGATGGCCTTGATTCTCTTTGTTACTAATCTCTACTCCCTGATATTTCCAAAAAGCTTTGTGTTTTATATGAGGATATCTCTGCGCAAGGTAGTATGCCTGTAACTAGGAGAGCAGCCACAATTGTAGTTCTACCAAAACCGGGTAGGGATAGCCAGTGGCAGTTACCCTCTTTGTTCAGACTGACCTCTCTTCTAAATTTAGACATTAAAATGTATGCTATGATATTAGCAAACAGGTTGAAACACATCATGCCTGTACTTATTTCACCTGAACAAGTGGACTTTGTCCATGGGAGGCGCTCGACAGTTAACATTCATAAGGTGCAGGTGGCCTTGGAGAGATGTGACTTAGCTGTTACACCAGATCCTCTTTTGGTCAGCTGTGATGCAGAAAAGGCCTTTCACCGTGTGGCGTTATTTACTCTAACAGTAGAACCCCTAGTTATTAAGTTAATGAAGCCCTCTGAGGTCTTAGGAATAGCGGTGGGGCCTCACCAATACAAAGCCCTATTATTCGCTGATGATATTTTGCTCCTCCTCTCCAATGCTAAGAGTGCTCTCCCAGCGGCCTTGCAAATGTTTTCAGATTATCAGGTGGTATCTGGCTTTAAACTCAATCTAGGCAAGACCGAAGCACTGGATATTTCTGGCAACTGCGACAAGAGTGGTTAGACTTCCCGGTGAAATGGGCGGGGGACTCTATTAAATATTTGGGAATCTATCTTCACAAACGTCCCACTCAGTGGTATAATATTAATATTCCCCCGCTGGTAGAAAAAATGTTCCAGAAGTTAGTCAGCTGGCAGAACCTTCCTCTGTCCTTGCAGGGTCGCATCGCAGCAATAAAAATGGTTCTGGCCCCAAAACTCCTATATCTCTTTGTGATGCTCCCGGTAATATTGCAGTCTAGGGAGCAACACATATTACAGAAAAGTATGGGATCCTTTATTTGGAGAGGGAAGCGGGCAAAGATATCATTTCAGACACTATGTACCCCGCGGGCTCAAGGTGCATTCAGTGTCCTAGATTTCAGGGCTTATTCATGGCTGCCAGCCTCCGTTTTTTAGGAGACTGGTTAAATAATACTTCTGAGTACACCGATACTGACCTGATATCAGCCATTACTGACTCTATAAACCCCAAATTTGCCCTCCATGCTTCCGGCTGTGAGCTTCAAGAGGCCGGGATTCATTCTGGGTTGATGAACACAATGAGAAAAGCCTGGGTTGAGATACGTACACTTTTGAAGCTATCTCCCCACGTATCCCCAGAGTTCCCCATCAAAGGAAACCCGTGTTTTACACCACATAGTCTGCCCAAGCGACAATGTTTCTCAATTTCCCCTGATTGGCTTTTTGGGAGCTTATGGACCCTGTTTCGGGTCAGTTTTACTCATTTGAAACGTGCCAGGTGAAATTAGGTATTAAGCCCACACAATTTCTATTATATGGCCAATTGAAAGCTTTTTTTGCTCACCATATGAGAAACAATTTGAGGTCAATGACAAATTCAGCTTATGAATTTTTACTATGATTATTCACAGCTAAACAAGGCTCTTTATCGAACCTATATACTTTTTATCATGGTTCGAAATCTCATACTATTTTTCTGCTCTCCTTGGGAGGTGGCAACCAGATTTCTCAGAAAAGCTGGATGATATCATGCTTCGAGACTTATCTCTTTATTAATAAACTGTTAATGTCAACCTCAGAGAAATGCAAATTAGGATTTTCCACAGAGCAATATTTTCCCCTGTCCATGCCCACAAAGCCCACCCAATTGCTTCTAGTATATGTCTCAAATGTGGCTGCTCTTAGGCTACACTTATTCACTGTCTCTGGTCAAGCAAACCTGTTCAAAGATTTTGGGAATGGGTACGCAAGCAAGTTTCGGACTGTATTAGTGTGGACGTTTGGTGGTCTCGTTCTTTCTGCATTTTACACAATGATTGTGGAGAGGATTAAATGTTGATTATATAATATTTATGTTGATAATATAATATTTATTTCCAAAGCTTGTTTAATTGCAAAAAAAAATGCATTTTACTTCACTGGACTAAACCTTCACCCCCCATCTGAAGAGACATGGAAATCACTAAGGCTAGAACTATTTCAATTGGAATATGGTTTGCAATACTCCCACTTGTTCTTCAAGGACATTTGGGGAGGGGGGACGACTTTCATCGGACACTATCAGCCAATGTTCAGTCGCTTTTTCCTCTGGACACCTCAGTTTGAGCTGGAAAAACTTGGTTGGTTTTTATAATTCCTATACAACAGAGAGCATTCTCCTTTTCTTTTCTTTCCTTATTGTTTCCTTTTGTTCCAGCTCCCAGTGGGGGTGGGATGGGATGGGGGGAGGATGTGGCATAAAGGATAAAAATGTATAGGAACACTGCCTTATTGTACATATACAAATATACATGTAGTTACTTAATATTTGTTGCAGTATTCCTAATAAACAATGTTTGAACCACCCCCAAACCTAAGTTAGACGGCAAAGTTTTAAGGGTAGGGGCTAACAGGGTAAAAGGGAGGCTAATTAACTGGGGGGGGGGTTAGGAAGTCCTATCCTTTACCTGGGAAAACTGGGAATAAATTGGAGAAACTGGTAATTGCATTGGCGCGCTTGCCCACCAAAATCCAAACCTTTTTTAAACCCACTGTGCTGTAACCACATCCTTTGGCAAAGAATTCCAGAGCTTAATTATGCGCTGAGTGAAAAAGAATTTTCTTTGATTTGTTTTAAATGAGCTACTTGCTAACTTCATGGAGTTCCCCCTGGTCCTTATCTAGGAAAGGCTGAAGAGGTTAGGGCTATTCAGCTTGGAGAAGAGACGGCTGAGGGGGGATATGATAGAGGTCTTTAAGATCATGAGAGGTCTTGAATGAGTAGATGTGACTCGGTTATTTACACTTTCGAATAATAGAAGGACTAGGGAGCATTCCATGAAGTTAGCAAGTAGCACATTTAAGACTAATCGGAGAACATTCTTTTTCACTCAACGCACAATAAAGCTCTGGAATTTGTTGTCAGAGGATGTGGTTAGTGCAGTTAGTGTAGCTGGCTTCAAAAAAGGTTTGGATAAGTTCTTGGAGGAGAAGTCCATTAACTGCTATTAATCAAGTTTACTTAGGGAATAGCCACTGCTATTAATTGCATCAGTAGCATGGGATCTTAATGTTTGGGTAATTGCCAGGTTCTTGTGGCCTGGTTTGGCCTCTGTTGGAAACAGGATGCTGGGCTTGATGGACCCTTGGTCTGACTCACCATGGCATAGAAACATAGAAATGACGGCAGAAGAAGACCAAATGGCCCATCAAGTCTGCCCAGCAAGCTACGCACTTTATCCATTTTTTTTCCCTTTTTCTCTCTCCCACCTGTTACTATTGGCTTCCAGTACCCTCCAGCCCTAATTCCCCTCCACCCAATTTAGAGAGCAGCTTTGAATCTGCATCCAAGTGACATCCAGCTCAATTGGGGGTAGCAACTGCTGCAACAAGCAGGCCACCCCCTTGCCCCATACTCTTACCCGCCCCTGTTTTTATTTTTTGTTTTGTTTTTTTTTGGAAATAGCAGCCCTCCATCCTTCCGCTCCGTGAAGGTGGAACACCAACTACTGGCCACTGGCATCCCGCTCCGTGAACGCCTCTGTGGCTACTGCCGCTCCGTGCAGTGTTTGAATGCCGCTGCGGCTACTGCCGCTCCGTGCAGTGTTTGAATGCCGCTGTGGCTACTGCCGCTCCGTGCAGTGTTTGAATGTCTCCACTTTATTCACGCCCTCTAGACTTGATGGATCCACAGTGTTTATCCCATGCCCCTTTGAAGTCGTTCACAGTTTTAGACTTCACCACTTCCTCCGGAAGGGCATTCCAGGCATCCACCACCCTTTCCGTGAAGAAATACTTCCTGATATTGGTACTTAGTCTTCCTCCCTGGAGCCTCAGCTCGTGACCTCTGGTTCTGCTGATTTTTTTCTGATGGAAAAAGTTTGTTGATGTCTTTGGATCATTAAAGTTTTTCAAGTATCTGAAAGTCTGAATCATATCACCCCTGTTCCTCCTTTCCTCCAGGGAGTACATATTTAGGTTCTTCAATCTCTCCTCGAATGTCATCCTGTGAAGACCCTCCACAATTTCTTATGATCTTATATTCTTATCTGAGAGAGTAAATAACTGATTTACATTAACTTATTCAAGTCCTTTCATGATCTTGTAGACCTCTACCTCCTCAGTTGTCTCTTTTCCAAACTGAACAGCCCTAACTTCTTTAGCCTTTCCTCATAGGGTAGCCGTTCCATGCCCCTTATCATTTTGGTCGCCCTTCTCTGCACTTTTTCCAGTGCAGCTATATCCTTTTTGAGTTACGGTGACCAGAACTGCACACAGTATTCAAGGTGTGGTCTTACCATGGAGCAATACAGAAGCATTATGATGTCAACCATCCGGCTAACTCTGAATATTGGAGTTAGCCAGTTAACTTAGCCAGCTAAGAACGCCCCTAACCTATCTGTCTAAATTCTAGCCTCCTACCTCATTAGTTGTCTAGAATTTAGCTGGATATGTGCCCAAATATTAATTTAGCTAGCTAACTTCTGATTAGCCATATAAATGTTTTTAAATATGCACCTCAAAAAGTTCAAGTTCTCCTGGGGGCCTTCCTGCAAACCCAATCTCTGAATGAATCTTATTTATTTATCTAAATGATTTATATTCCACTCATATCCATGGTTCATCTGACCCCTTCCTGGGGTCGGAGAAGTCCAAAGATGGAAGGAGAGACCTCTAGTCTCTCCTGCCCTGTCGGGTCAGTTTTTCAAAATGGCACCAGCCTGCCCTATGGCTAGCACAATTTTGTTGTTTGGAAGTAACTCTGTACCTCCATAAATCAAAATCTCACTGGCGCCATTTCAAAAAAGCAAACTTGCAGGACCGGGATTTGTTCCTGTCCCCTTTGGAAATTCACCGACCTAGAGAAGGAGTAAAGCGTGTCTAGGAAGATGGGAAGTAGTGGGTGTGGACTGGCCCCTGGGGGGCCTTGAATTATTTTTAAAAATGTTCCCATTTGTTTCATAAAAGGGTTTTTTTTTGTTGTTTTGCTGTTTTGCTTTGTTATATAGTGTTTGGCGCTGATAAAGATAGGCAGTGTAAAATGTGAGTTATAAATAAACGTACACCTCTAATAAGCACAGACGTTCTTTTAAATTCAAAAAAGTGAAGGGAAAGTCACAGACTAACTGATCTATGGCCTTGCAAAAGGAAGCACTTAAGGCAGATTAGAGTCTCAGAATATTTCAAAAGATAAGACCACGTTTTTCTTTTATAATCAGAATATAGACTGCTAATGCCTCAGCAAGCTGCAACATATCATATGTAGTGACATATAAATTCATTGGAAAAATTTGTATTGTTGTATACAAAACATTTTATCAAAAGTCTTCAAAAAACATTTAATTACTATTCATAATTGGATACATAGAGTAAATAAATATTCACCATAAAAACATATTCATACACTCAAGCATACTTGCCGCATACAGAGAGAAAGATGAAACTGTGGGACCAATAAATTTGGTTTATCTGTATGCGGCAAGAGTAAGATACTGTAAAAATTGTGTGGATACATTTGGGTGATTTCGTGGAGGAAACTTTCGAAGATCTGTGTATTATGCTCCCCTGAAGAAGCCGATTGTACGGCGAAACATGTTGGGAGTATGATTTTGTGAATTTGAACTACGGAAGAAATACAATACAATGGTGTAAAGAGGGAGTGGAACAACTGTATTGTATAGATTCTCTAAAAAGAAAAATTTTTAATAGTATGCTTGAGTGTATGAATGTGTTTTTATGGTGAATATTTATTTACTCTATGTATCCAACTATGAATAGTAATTAAATGTTTTTTGAAGACTTTTGATAAAATGTTTTGTATGCAACAATAAATTTTTTTCCAATTAATTTATATGTCACTACATATGATATGTGGTATTAGAGTGTGTGATATATTTTATATACATTTGCCATTTTTTGTAATCAGCAAGCTGCAAGGCATAAGGAGCTGCTAGCAAAAAAAGCCAGCATATGTTCACATGGAAAAAAGTACTTGTTCAGATCCACACAATCTTCCTTCTGCATCCTTCATTCAGAGCTACCTTCTCTGTGAAGGGACAGTATTCAAAGGATGCTAGCGCTCGCCTTTCCCTTACAAACGTTCAGTCCTCTCCCCCTTCAACCCCTATATGACTATCATAGCAATACAAACTTGCAACCCCCCCTCCATCCAGGTCAGCAAGGCTAGAAGCACTAGAAACTGGAGCCTTGACTGCCACCCACAAGGGCTCCATCATTGCATCTTTCGCGTCACGTGCTTTTTTGGTGCTCTTTTCGTCTGTTTAAATCTCCTCGGCATTTTTCGCCCTCTGCCTTGAGAGCCGTTATATTGGAACCTCATGTTTCCGCTAACTCTTGTAAGATAACTTCATGGAGTGCCCCCTGGTCCTTCTATTATCTGAAAGAGTAAATAACTGATTTATATTAACTTGTTCAAGTCCTTTTCATATCCCCCCTCAGTCGTCTCTTCTCCAAACTGAATAGCCCTAACTTCTTTAGCCTTTAGTCTTCTTCCAGCACTAGGGTATGCCAGTTCTTTGGCTCTTTCTTAACTTTTGGCACATTATGCCAGTGCCTTGGCCTCCCATGATGCTGAGTGCCTCTTGACCCTTCTCCTCAACGTCGGCACCAAGGCAACTGCTTATACATTCTGTGTTTTGGGGGTTTTTTTGTGGCCATTTCCCTAGATGTTCACCTACCTTGACTTCCTATCTTGGGGATTTTGCGAAACCTTCAAATGAATCTGAAGCCAAGTGCATCCCTTATTGTGATGGCATATTTTTTCTATGAAAGCTCCCACAGCCATTTAGAACCCAGCTGTTGAACATGGTTATTTTCCTGTACTTGTCTGTTCTTTTTACAAAACAGTTTCAATGACCAACAAAGAACAGCTGATGCCAAAACAACACCCCACCTTCAGTTTTACAGCAGATCAGAGCTCGGAATTAAGCCCACATTTCCTGCTAAACAATCCACAATACTTTCCACTAACCCATGTAGCCAGTTTTGTGCTCACCAAATTCACTTGAAAAAAAACAAACCTGAGAGAAATAATCAAAAGCTTTCTTTCTTCCCCTCTCCCCAAACCCCCCACGCAACGCATTTTGTCTATCATTCTTACTAATCATTAATGATGATGTCTTAGCTAAGGTAAAATCAAGGTGATTTCCCAGACACATTATAAAGGTCAGCAATGAATGGTCAGCAATTATCTGCACGGCTTAGATGACAGTACTGTAATGTCTTGCTAAATATGATCAGCCTACTAAGGATTATAGAAAGGGAAGGGGACAAGAGACTCTTCAGTGTTCCCCTGTCTTCATTCCCAAAGTTTAAACAAAGTGCATGTAGGACCCCTTTACATTATTATTGGGATTTACTATCTGCCTTTTTGAACAGCAAATTCAGCCAAGGTGGAGAACATAATTACAAAAACCCATCGGTTTAAGCAAACATCTGGTGTAGTAGCATGTCACCGGCCTGATGACCAGGACGGTCTAAAAAATAGGTATAGCAGCATAACAATATCTACATCTAGATTAGGTAGATGAGAAAATAGACAAAAGCTTAGCAAATAAAAGGTCATAACAGAAAATTCATGTTATTCATATAGTGCCAGAGAAGGGTTTGAGGTTAGTCAGTCAGTGGTAGCAACCACTAGAAGTAGTCATGAGATTAGCCTTTGTCAACCACTAAAAGAGATAATCATGAGGTTGGCCTTTATAGGCTTGGTGGAAAATCCAGACATATACCAGCTTCCTGAACTGAAACTAGTCATATGTTTGGCAGAACTCTTCTGGGAGTTCTGCCAAACAAAATCAAAAGATAAGCCACCTGTCAACAAGCTTTCCCAAAGCTTGTTGACAGGTGGCTTATCTTTTGATTTTCTTTTGTCAATGGTGTGGTTATGGAGGCTTTGAGGGAGGGCCTTAGTGGTATGGCAGGTGTACAGGAACACAAGCTGTCTTTCAAGTAGCTCACAAAATCCATTTCCTCTTAGGGCCTTGAAGATAAGAGTCAGGGTTTTGAATTTGCCAGCCAGTACAGTTTTTGTAGAATTGGTGTGATGTGGTCTTGGCATCTGCATCTCTCTAGCATTCTTGCTGCAGCATTTTGGATTAACTAGAGTTGGTGCTGACCCTTTATTTTTAATCTGTTATATAGGTGATTATAGTAATCCAGCTGTGAGATTATCATAGCATGCACTATCTGACTAGGTTTGCCTTCTCAATGAAAGGGTGGAGTTTTTGCAGTTGTCACAAATGGAAGAGGCATTTAAACTTTTGGATTTGGGGGAGAATAGTTAGTTCTGAATTTAGCATGATTCCAAGGCTACTTGCCAGTGATTTTAGGAGAAGCTGATAGTTTCTGAATGGGATTTTCTGGCCTGGTATTTTGTACCCACAGAATCTCTGTGTAGGTTTAGATAAGAGTTTGTTGCTCTTTGTCCACTCTTGTATAGCTGTGAACTATGTAGTTTTTTATGGCTATTGCTGGACTGAGTCTGTTGGCAATACTAGCTGAACGTTATCTACCTAGATATAGGACTATATGTCAAAAGATTAAATCAACTGCACTACACTAGTGGCCATAGGTAGATGTTGAAAAGTACTTGTGATATAATAAGATCCCTGTAGGTCTTCAAGGCCCAGGATGGTGATAAGATACCAACAGACTATACAGACTATGGTTGTCAGTATATGAATCAAGTTAGGACCTTGCATCTCAAGCTGGCCTCAACTAATCATGATAGCATGATTGTGTGATCTACAGTATCAAAAGTTGCTGAGAAATCCAGCAGCACTAGTACTGAAGCCTGGTCTCTGTCGCAGTTTCTAAGGAGATCATGCTGCAAGAAGACAAGGACAATCTGTTTTATATTCCTGTTGAAGCCAAATTGGCAAGGGCTTAGCCATTTAGTTGAATTTGGACTGTTCGTTCTAGGAGTTTCCCCAGGAATGGAATATTTAGCACTAGATAGTTGTAATGTTTTGTATGACCACGGGATGTCCTGCAACCGGCTACACTCACCCTAATGTCGCCATTCGGAAATGCCGCTGATTGAGAAAGATTTAGATATCCACACCTTGTTACTATTGTCTCGGATAACAATTTTTGGAATCTGTTTTTCGAGAGTCCCTCCTGACGCAGTCCCTACAGCCAAACACGGCTGTGTTTGGGGACTGTACCTTTATACTTTTTGAAGTTGACTATATAAAGCTGGTCCTGAGAAATCCCTCAAATTATTGTTAATTTATTTCACACAGATCAGCATCACTGATTGGCTTCACACCCTTCTTTTTGCTATGTGCTATTTCGTGTGATCCACATTTACTTCACACTTACTATTGCAATAATCTTAAACCTGCCAGAATGGTATTTGTGGATGCTAATCCCCATGTGGAAAACAAGATCCAGTATGTTTCCTATCTCATAGGTAGGAGATTTGATAACCTGCATCAGGGGGAACGTTTCCATGAATTCCATATCTAGCAATCTGTCTCCAGTCACTGGACTCAACTTGCAGACTTCAGACTAAGGAAAGATTTAAGATTTTGCTGCTCCTAGGCACGTTTGGTGGTTTTACCCCCTGTAAAGGGTCTGTTACAGGATAGCAAAGGACTGCTCTCTGCTAAATGAGATTCAGAGCAAATCTTAGCCAGCCTGATCGCCCTAAATGTTTGCCGCCCAAGCACAGGTATAATGGATGCCCAATGACGATACAGGGCTTTCATGCATGACTCAATGGTTAATGACTGATAGAAGAGAGAGTTCAGATGACTTAACCAAATTCTCCACTGTGGTAAGCTTCTGCAGCTCTTCACTGGATCAGTTGTTTCCAGGCAGCCTCCTGGTAAAACTCCTCATTGCTCTCCCTCCTAGAAGTGAACTTCTAGAAGGGAGATCTTAACTCTTGTGCCTACAGGCAAATCCTACTTCCTTCTAGCAGTTCTCATGCCCCCTGGCAGGCTGGGTATAAATGTAAAGATAAATGTAAATAAATAAATACCACCAAGTGCATGCATCACAGGGGCTATACAAAGTAGGGTGATACCACCTATGCATTAGAGTATGGATCTAAGGTAAATTTACTATAGCAGATTCTAAGTGCCCTACAAATGTATAAAGAAATAAGAGAGGGGCAGGCCTGATGGTTCCATGGCAGTGCTCTGCCGGGTGAGGTTTTCTACTCCCCCTCGCCAGCTTAGGATGCTACAGAGGCAACATTCACAATCCCAGGAGGAAGGAATCCCAGTTATCATGCAATGGTGGCACCTAGGGACCCAAAGAAGCTGGAGGAAACTACTGAGCCCCTCTATCCGCCTCCAAAAACAAAACAAAAAAAGAAATAGAAATGAATACATAAGTTTCAATTACAAGAACAGAACCGAAAGAAGTTATACACCAGGAGATGCTCTCATATCTTTTCAGAAATAATGCATTACAGCCATGAAATGACACTTTTATATGTAAAGCCACAAGATCATCCTCCTTAGGGAATTCATAAATTAGAATGTTTTTCAATCCTGACACCCTGTATCAAAGTGAAGACAATGAATGTGTACTAGGGTTTTTTTTTTTAAGCATAAAGCAATAGGAAATACCCTCATCTCTTCTTGCACGCAGTATAAAACTCTGTCCACTGTGTTCTGTAGGTGACTAATCAAGTTTCTAAATATTCGATCTCATTTTGTAAAAGTGATGCTGCAATTCAGTGTATACCACTAGAGGGCAGTGGTGCAATTCCGATCATTCTTCCAGGAAATTCATAGAAACATAGAAATGACAGCAGAAAAAGACCAATTGGCCCATCCAGTCTGCCCAGCAAGCTTCCACATTTATTTTCCCATGCTAATCTGTTTCATCAACCACCAAGATCAGGGCCCTTGTTGGTAACTGTTTGATTCAAATTTCCTGCCATCCCCTGTCATTGATGCAGAGAGTAATGTAGGAGTTGCATCAAAGGTGGGCATAAGGCTTAATGGTTAAGGGTAGTAACCGCAGCATCAAGCAAGTTACCCCGATGCTTGTTTACCCAGACTGCACAGATCAATGCCTTGTTGGATGTTGTCTGAATGTAAATCCTGTTTTCCACATTTCCCCCTGCCGTTGAAGCAGAGAGCAACACTGTATATGCATTCAAAGTGATGTATCAGGCTTAATTGGTTTAGGTTAGTAACTGCCGTAATAAGCAAGCTACCCCCACGCTTATTTGTTTACCCAGATTGTGAAGTTCAGTCCTTGCTGGTTGTTGTCCGAATGTAAATCCTCTTTTCCACATTTCCCCTTGCTGTTGAAGCAGAGAGCAATGTTGGAGTTGCATTAACCATGCGAAGGCTTATTGAGTAAGGGTAGTAATCACCAGGTACTAGAATCCACTCCAGTAATTCACCCCCATGGCTCTTCTCTTCATTCCCATCCTCTAGCTTTTATGGATCCACAGTGTTTATCCCATGCCCCTTTGAAATCCTTCACAGTTTTTGTCTTCACCACTTCCTCCAGAAGGGCATTCCAGGCATCCACCACCCTTTCCGTGAAGAAATACTTCCTGGCATTGGTTCTGAGTCTTCCTCCCTGAAGCTTCAAATCTTGGCCCCTAGTTCTACTGATTTTTTTCCAATGTAAAAGATTTGTTGTTGATCAGGGATCATTAAAACCTTTCAAGTATCTGAAAGTCTGTATCATATCACCCCTGCTCTTCCTCTCCTCCAGGGTGTACATATTTAGGTTCTTCAATCTCTCCTCATAAGTCATTTTATGTAGATCATCTACCTTTTTGGTCGCCCTTCTCTGGACCGCCTCCATCCTATCTCTGTCCCTTTGGAGAAACAGTCTCCAGAACTGAACACAGTACTCCAGGTGAGGCCTCACCAAGGCCCTGTACAAGGGGTTCATCACTTCCTTTCTCTTACTAGATATTCCTCTCTCTATGCAGCCCAGCATACTTCTCGCTTTAGCTATCGCCTTGTCACATTGTTTCGCCGACTTCAGATCGTTAGACACTATCACCCCAAGGTCTCTCTCCTGCTCCGTGCACATCAGTCCTTCACCCCCCATCAAATACAGTTCTTTCAGATTTCCACACCCCATATGCATGACTCTGCATTTCTTGGCATTGAATCTTAGCTGCCATATCTTCGACCACTCTTCCAGTTTCCTTAAATCCCGTCTCATTCTCTCCACTCACTCCTTCCGGCATGTCCACTCTGTTGCAGATCTTAGAATCATCCACAAAAAGACAAACCTTACCTTTTATCCCGTCCGCAATGTGACTCACAAAGATATTGAACACGACCAGTCCCAACACCAATCCTTGTGGCACTCTGCTTAACACCGCTCTCTTTTCAGAGTAGGTTCCATTTACCATCACACATAGTCTTCTGTCCATTAACCAGTTTGCAATCCAGGTCACCACCTTGGTACTCACTTCTAAGCTTCTCATTTTATTCACAAGCTTCCTGTGCGGGACCATATCAAAAGCTTTGCTGAAATCCAAATAGATGACATTGAGCGCTCTTCCTCATTCTAATTCCCTAGTCATCCAGTCAAAAAAGTCAATCAGATTTGACTGACAGGACCTTCCCCTGGTGAATCCATGCTGCCTCTGGTCCAGCAATTCTTCTGACTGTAGATAGTTCACTATTCTTTCTTTCAGCAGCGTTCCATTATTTTTCCCACCACCGAGGGAGGCTAACCGGCCTGTAGTTTCCAGCCTCCTCTCTGCTCCCTCTCTTGTGAAGCGGGACCACCACCGCTCTTCTCCAATCACTCGGCACCACTCCTGTTTCTAAGGATCTATTGAACAGGTCACACAGTGGACCCGCCAGCACATCTCTGAGCTCCCTCAGCATCCTGGGATGAACCTCATCAGGCCCCATGGCTTTGTCCACTTTCAGTTTTCCTAGCTCTTCCCACACATTCTCTTCTGTAAACGGAGTTTCATTTACTCCACTCCCCTCCAGTTTCTTAACTAGCGACTGTCCTTCTCCAGGGTCCTCTTTAGTGAACACCGAACTGAAGTATTCGTTTAATATTTCTGCCATTTCTTCATCTCTCTCCACACATTGATCCTTTTCACCTTTCAATTTCATTATACCATTTTCAACTTTTCTCCTTTCTCTGATGTATCTGAAAAATGTTTTGTCACCTTGCTTTACCTCTTTGGCAATCCTTTCTTCTGCTTGACTTTTTGCTGTCTTGATTACTTTCTTTGTCTCCCTCAGTTCCACCAGATATTCTTCCTTGTGCTCCTCCCTTTGGGATCCTTTATATTTCTTGAACGCTGTTCTTTTAGCTTTTATTTTTTTCAGCCACCTCCTTTGAGAACCAGATAGGTTTCATTTTTCTTTTGCTTTTCTTTACTTTTCTAACATATAGATTAGTTGTTTTGGTAATTGCTCCTTTTAGTTTGGTCCATTGTTGTTCCACATCTCTCTTGTTCTCCCAGCCTTCTAGTTCTTCCTCCAGGAACCTTCCCCATTTCATCAAAGTCTATGTTTTTGAACTGTAAAACTCGGGTCTTCGTATTTCTTCTCCGTATCCTATTTGTGATATGAAAACATACCGTTTGATGATCGCTGGTGCTGAGGTGGACACCCACCTGGACATTAGAGACATTATCTCCGTTAATGAGCACTAAGTCGAGTATAGCTCCCTCCCTCATGGGTTCCATTACCATTTGTTTGAACAGAGCCCCTTGCAGGGCATCCACTATCTCTCTACTATTGTTAGATTCTGCAGAAGGGATTCTCCAGTCTACATCCGGCAGATTAAAATCTCCAACAATCACCACTTCTCCCTTCTTTCCCATCTTTTAATTGTCTTCAACAAGATCTCTGTCAAGCTCTTCCATTTGATTTGGAGGCCTGTAAATCACTCCAATAAAAATGTATGCCCCATCATCTTTTTTTTGGATTGGCCCATAGTGCTTCTTCTTTGCACCATCTTCCTTGCAGCTCAGATGCTTGGATATTGTTTCTGACATAAAGAGCCACTCCTCCCCCTTTCCTGTCCTCTCTGTCCTTCCTTAACAAGTTAAAGCCCAGTATTGCCATATCCCAATCATGAGATTCTGTGAACCACATCTCCAAGACAACGACAACGTCCAAGTCCGCCTCTACCTTTAGGGCTTGCAGATCTGGGATTTTATTGCCCAAACTATGAGCCTTTGTGCTCAAAGCTTTCCAGCTTTTCTCGTTCAGTTTACTGCTTTTCTTAGACTCCTTTTGTGACTTATTTAGTTGAGTTTTGTTATCCACTTCACCCTTTTTCATTGCATTTATATCTGGGGGGGTGACATTCTAATTTCTTACTGCCAACCCCGGCATCTAGTTTAAATGCCTTATGACATAGGATTTGAATTTATCTCTTAGGATCCTTTTTGCTGCCACAGACAGATGTAAGCCATCTTTGACAAAGAGCTTTTTACTGTTCTATACACAGCCCCAGCCCCCAATAAATCCAAAACTTTGTTCCTTACACCAGGATTTGAGCCATACATTGAAGTTATTAATATGGCTTAGCCTCTCCTTCCCCTTTCCATGAACAGGTAACACTTCTGAAAAGGCAATGGTTGTCGCCATGTGACTAATCTGCTTCGCTAGAGACTGGAAATCTCTCTGTACCACTTGGATGCTGTTTCTAGCAAGGTCGTTGGTTCCCAGATGGATTATAATATCAACTTTAGAGTCTTTGCTTTATTCTTTGATCACTGCACTTGCTCTTTTGTGGCTAATTATGCTGCCAGTTGCGGTATATTGTATCAGTTTGGGTTTGTAAAAGTTCATCCTGTCTAGTATGCTGATAATAAGCCAACCTTAGAGATATTCTAAAAACCCATCTGGCTGGGGGTGGCCTATAGGACCGGTCCAAGCACCCCTGTTTAAGAGACAGGAACTTCCCGCTTCTCCATTGTTTCAGAAAAATTGCAGGAACTCCTCTGTCCAGTGCCTTTGCTTTTTTTTCCCCACCAGCTAAACACCCTCCCTTAAGGGGGTTATGTCTATGCTGGCGGAGAATCTGGACAGCCATTTTGAAGGGCCGTTTTTTTCCCCAGAAGAAAATGCTTGCAAGCTTTGCAGCTTGCTTAGCTTGCGGTCCTTGTCCGCAGCTGGTGATGTATTGCTGGGGAAATTCCAGGAAGTGTTCAGTGCTGCGTGGGAAATGTTTCCCAAAAAGGAGTGGCCCATGTGGAATGGTTGCCCCTCCTTCCCCCAACCCTCCCCCACCCCGATACCTTACATTTCATTGCTTACACTTCCAGGGCTGTCTCTCTTAAAGCAACTCAGAGGCGTCGGGAGCAGGGCAAAGGGTCCTCCTGCTCTCAGCAATGAAATCTAAGGATTTGGAACGAGGAGTGCAGGGTCCAATAGAGCCTTTGCAAGAAGTTTTTGTGGGGGGGAGGGAAGGGGTAGTCAGCTGGCCCATGTATTTACTTGTTGTTTGTCATTTCTGACAGCGCTACTTAGCTGGATGTCTTTAAAGATATCCGGTTAAGTAGCGCGTTATCAGGCCACACAAGGCCGGATAACTTTCGACCTCCTGAGAAGCAGGTCTAAAATTATCCAGCTAAACTAGCGGATATACCCGATTTTTGGCTAGGTTAGCCGAATAACTCAACCCTTCCCAGAACGCCCCTTTTTTAACCGGCTAAATTATAGCTGGATAAGTGGATGAATATGCCACATTTGCCATTTAGATGAATATCTTGTGAGTTATCCATCTAAATGGCATTTGAATATTAACCTGTACGTATTTTATGAATGCATAATTATGTATTCTGCAATTATGTAATCTGCCCTGGTCTGTATTATAGATGGAAGTGGCGGAATAGAAGTTTGTTGAAATAAATCAATAAACATAAAAACAATAAGTTACTACTGAATCCTGGAGGAAGCAGAGTATTTATTTATTTATTTATTTATTTATAACTTTTTCTATACCGAAGTTCAGGTAACAGAGTTACTTATCACTCCGGTTTACATTGCAACAGATATAAATATTAAACAATGACAACAAGTGTCTTACAGAGAACAGGGAAAGAACAACTTGGATTACATAACTGGGAACAAGAACATTACAAACTATTAATGCGAAACAAGCCCATGGAGAGGGAGATTAGCTATTGGTGTCTACAGTCAGTGGGAGTTGAAGAGTATTTAGTAAGTTATGGGAATGCTTGACTGAATAGCCATGTCTTGAGTCTTTTTTTGAATGTGCTGTGGCAGTGTATCAATCTTAGTATGCCATAAAGACACACTCACCAAAATGTATCCTTCACTTAGTATTTTCACAAATTCTGGTTATGTAGAAAATTGCAAAATGGAATGAATGGATTGCTTATTTCTCAGCAAAGGAATGTGAACTTTTCACATGGAAATAAAAGAAGACTTTAAGTCATCATGTGCCTTGTCTTCAAAGGCACAGAATGGGAAAAATGATGTTTTTAATTCTTTATTTATCGTTTAGCATAAATTTTTACAAGAATACACTCTTGATTAGAAACACATGAATTACAGAAAACTAATTCAAAGAAAATTATGTAATACAGAAAAATTGTCATTCCTCTTATACTTTTAGTCCACAAAAAATGATCCAATTAGAAAAATCATTACAATAATAATCATCATTTACTATTTTAGAAGTAAACAGTTTTACAAGCTGACTATTTTATACTTATGGAACTCACACTTGATTAAGGTATTAGTTGAATTTTTCTAACATTATTTCAAACCACAGCAACTTTGTTACTTAGAAAGAAAGTCAACTGGGAGGGAGAAAAAAAGACATATGAAGTACCCCTGTAATTAATACAACACTTCTTACAGGGGTGTTTAAGAAAAAAGGTTGCTCCTATTTGGAGTCTGTTTAGAAAAGTCTGGGTACACTCTAACATTTAGAGCCAGAAATTTCTCCATTCAATGTTTATAATACAGTCTAAGCACCTAATCTCTGATTCAAAAACAAATGTGGCTATCAAAGTGGCCCCCTGAGCTAGCTCACTATCTGATGTTTCTAATATCAATGAACAGGCCCAGCGAATGGAGACAGCCTCCATTAAAATTGACTCCCTAGAGAAAGACTGTAAATTAAGACAAGAAGAACAAAACCAGGCTATAATGGAGATTAAAGATAATTTTAAAACTGGTGACTGACTCAAATTTTACAACTATGCGGGAACAATCATCAGTAATGCGCAGATTGGAGTCAGTAGAAAATTATTTGAGACACTTGAATTTGAGACTATTGAATTTCTCACGAGTAGTGGGAGAAATTCCTTTGATAATGTTTAAAAGGTATTTAAAAGAAATACTGAAGTTACCAGAAGATCAGATTCTAGGGATGTACATTCGTTTCATACGTTTCCTATACAAGCATGTAATACGAAACGAATGAAACAAATGCACATCCCTATCAGATTCCAGCTGTGAAAAAGATATTATATCTTCAACAAAGACAGTCTCAAATACAGATATCTCCAATTGGTGACCCTGGGAACTTTAACAATCTATCAGAATATCTGGAAAGCTCAGGGTGTGAAGTGGTAGAAAGAACTGTTCTTTTTGTCTCTTTGTTCTCTGAATATGATAGGGGTCAAATAATGAAGTATTACTTCAAAAATATTAATGTTGCTTATTTTGGAGGCTTGATCCAAATTTTCCCTGATTTGTCCAGAGCGCCCAGCAGCTATTGCAAAGGGTGCAAATATTTTGTTACGTTACCCCGCAAAATGTGTCATTAAACACTCTGGCGATACCTATGGGCCGGATTTTAAAAGGGTTACAAGCATAAGGTATAAGCATAACCCTTTTAAAACCCTCCTGTGTGCGCCGAGCCTATTTTGCATAGGCTCGGCGGCGCACGCAAGCCCCGGGATGCGCGTAAGTCCCGGGGCTTGCAAAAAGGGGTGGTCGGGGCGTGGTTTCCGATCGGGAGCGTGTTTGGGGCGTTTGGGCGGACCGGAGGCATGGCTGAGATAAAGGTAGGGGGAGGTCTAGATAGGGCCGGGAGGGTGGGTTAGGTAGGGGAAGGAAGGGGAAGGTGCGGGGGGTGGAAGGATCGGAGCGGCCTCGGAGGGAACGGGCAGCACCACAGGGCTTGGCGCACGCAAGTTGCACAAATGTGCACCCCCTTGTGCGCACCGACCCTGGATTTTATAAGATACGCGCGGCTTCGCGCGTATCTTATAAAATCCAGCATACTTTTGTTCGCGCGCACACTGTCTTTTAAAATGTACCCCATTGTGTTTTATAATCCTGAACAGCTAAGGCAGTTCTTGAGCTCGGAAGAGCAAGCCCCCACCAGCTAATTTACTGCACATTTGGGAATAATATGGTTTTGTAAGGGTAGCCTAAGCGAATGTTATTTTCTTATTATTATTCCCTCTTTGTATTTCCTATTTTTCCCCCCAGAATTACCGCAAAAAGAAAGAGTACATTTGTATTATTTACACTATTAGAATCTTTTTGATTTAATTTAAAACATTTCTTATGTGCAACTCTTGTGTTTCAAAGCAAAGGAATCTTTGTATTGTAAAAGATGATAAATAAAAATATTTTAAAAACAAGTCAAAGAAGCTGCCTCTGCAGTCCATTCCTTGACTGCTGGATGGGCTTCTGGATTGTTTTGGGGATAAGAAGCTCTATGAAATCCCTGGGCATTGCTTGTGGAGAAGTCACAGGAAGCTCCTCCCCGGGGAGCCCTGGATAAGGGAAGATCTGCCCCTCTGCAACCTCCTGGAGGACAGGGGAATGTTGGTGACTCACTGCAGAGACTTTCTGGTGATTTTTGGACTCAGTTTGGGAAAAGACTTGTGGTTAGAAGAACGGGGAGGAAGAGTTCTGCTGCCCCCTTCCTACCCTGGAGAAAGGAACCTCAAGAGCTTTGTGTCCCAGTGCGAATCCCTTCCATTGTAGCATTCATGAGAGTGAGAGAGTTCGATTAAGACATCTGGGGAACTGTGAGAGAGGCCATGTTGAGATTTATTGAGGGACCCCCATTTGGCGTCTTCACACCCTGGGGAGAGAAGAGAATTGGGACTCTGTGCAGTAGGGCTGTTTTACCATTTTTACCAGCTTTGGAAGGGCTTTTCCGGCCCACTCGAGGATACCCTGTCCGTCTGAGAACCTCATTTATCCATGCTCTCCAGGGTGAGAGTTTTCCCTGCCCTGGTAGTATGAGAACAGATAGGGGAAGAACTGTAAATGGGAAAAGACCAGCTATGGTGTAAAAACCTGTTCTTGGACTGGACCAGAAATAGATCTAATTCACCTTCAGTAAAGTTGATTTCTTATTGGCACCACAGCAGTAAAAGAGTTATTCCTCTCCCAGGGAAAATAGTTACGGAGTCACCCCTGTCATTCTGAGCCCTAAAGGAAGATTTCCTCCCCCCCCCCCCACCAACAGAGGATTCAGGCCCTGGGGAAAAGATACTTGTGAGAGAGCTAGCATGTGGATCCAGCCTCAAAAGAACTACAAATTCTTTTATGGCACTTGTGGTATATATTAGCCACCCTAAAAAGGGGCTATCTGTGTGTGGGTTACAGAAAAATGGAGCATATACCAGTGGGGTCACAAGTTCATGTTGGAGAAAGAGTTTTTGCTTACACCAGAAGGCTTGTGGAGAGGTCTGCAAAACTCTTGGCTTTCACATATGAGACTGCCGTACAGACCAAGCACTGAGAATGTTACTGCAATTAGTTATCCTGACTGCCTTTGCCATCTTCAGATACTACACAAGATAAGGTGTTGAATATGGTCACCTCCATCACATCTACTTTGACAGCTGTGTCCAAAGAGCAGCTCAGAGCTGCTTTATCCAGTCCAATACACTATCGGGCGGATTTTCAAAGCCCTGCTCGCCGGCGTGCCTATTTTCCATAGGCCGCCGGCGCACGCAGAACCCCGGGATGCGCGTAGTTCCCGGGGTTTTCGGAAGGGGGGGTGTCGGGGGCGGGTCCGAACGACATGGCGTTTCGGGGGCGGGCCCGGGGGCGTGGTTTCGGGCCGGGGCATTCCGGGGGCATGGCTGCGCCCTCCGGAACCGCCCCCGGGTCCGGTCTCGGCGTGCCAGCAGCCCGCTGGCACGCGTGGATTTCCGTCTCCCTCCGGGAGGCGTAAATCCATGGATAAAGGTAGGGGGGGTTTAGATAGGGCTGGGGGGTGGGTTAGGTAGAGGAAGGGAGGGGAAGGTGAGGGGAGGGTGAAAGAGCGTTCCCTCTGAGGCCGCTCTGATTTCGGAGCAGCCTCGGAGGGAACGGAGGCAGGCTGCGCGGCTCGGCGCGCACCAGCTGCCCAAAATCGGCAGCCTTGCGCGCGCCGATCCAGGATTTTAGAAGTTTTTCAAAATCTACCCCTATGAGTTTCAGGCTTGCCTTGGGTGAAAATGGCCGTACAACATGAGCAATGCTGATCAGATCCTGTTACCTTTCTTATAGGCACATGAGGAATTGTCCTTACTGGATTATATTGTGATCTGAGTCTTATTCTAACAGCAGAATTACAAACAAGATTTATATAGCTGACCCAGGATACACATCAAGACATTGTGCAAATCAAACAGTATGTACATGATTTGTACTGATGGCCGGGAATAAATACACAGGTCAAAGCTGCTATCAAAGCTTGAGTGACTTGCCAACTACATGACAGGACAGTGACCACAAGTCTGTCCCACTTCCTGATTTGGTCTGAGAGAAGTTGGCCATTGATATTGGACCATTTGATAAGGGGCCTGCTGACTATCATAATGCTATTACTTTTACAGATTGTTTTAGTAAATAGCCTGAAGTTGCATTTAAACTAGAGACGCACAGTCACATTTTTTTGGGGGGGGGGGGGATTGGGGTTTTTTTGTTTGTTGTTTAATGTTTATTTTCATATGGTTGGTTTACCAAACCAATACTAGCTAGCTCAACTAAAAGTATATAAAACAATGGGGCTTCGCTGGCTCATCTTTTCAAAGCTTCATTAGAGTTGGGAGTAGTTCCAGAGGACAGGAGACAGGCTAATGTGGTTCCTCTTCACAAAACTGGAAGTAAGGAGGAGACTGGGAACCACAGACCGGTTAGTCTGACCTCTGTGGTGAGTAAATTAAAGGAATCGCTGCTAAAACCGAGGATAGTGACATTTCTGGAATCCAGTGGAATAAGATCCTAGGCAGTATGGTTTTAGCAGAGGTAAATGTTGTCAGATAAATCTGATCAATATTTGTGGGGAACAGAATGTTGCATCAGGGAAGAGCATTAGCTGTAGTATTCTTGGATTCCAGTAAGACCTTTACAGGGCTGGTGCAAGGGTATTAGGCGCCCTAGGCTTGCGATCCCCCCCCGGGTCAGGTGAGGACTGATGGGTTGGTCGCTCATCATTGTATTAAAATATCCTACCGGCAACTGCTGAGCTGCCACTACCACCGCCGCAGCAGCATCTGTCTCTTCTCCGGCACGAGCCGCACCACACGGCATGTCGGTCAGTTGCCCCGAGCCCCCGATTAATTTATTGCACCGACACTATGCAGCTGGCTCTTGCTGCTTGCTGCTCCTGGGACCCTGGTGCCCTAGGCCCCCTCCGCGTTTGCCTAGAGCTTCCACCGGCCCTGGGCCTTTGACACATTTCCAGATGGGCAATTTATAAACACATTGAATGCTCTTGGTGTGGGGCCTAAAGTGACTGGGTTAGAAACTGAGTGGGAGAAAACAAGGGGTAGTAGTAAATGGAGAGAAGCGTTACTAGTGGTGTGCTGCAGGGATCTGTCCTTGCACCAGTTCTTTGCACCATTTTTGTAAGTGATATTGCAGAAAGACTATTGGGAAAGGTTTGTCAATTTACAGATGATACCAAAATCTGCAAGAGGGATAGATACCTAGGAAGGTGTAGAAGACATGAAGATGGATCTAGAGCCTTGAAGCTATGATTTAATACTAAAGAAAATGCACTTGGACTACAAAAACCCTAGGGAGTGGTATGGTGTAGGAGATGAAATTCTCTATGCAGAAAACACGAGCAGGATCTGGGGTGATCATATCCAATGATCTCAGTAGGCCAAGTAGATGGATAAGGCAATTGCAAAAATCAAAAAGAAGCTTCATTGCCCAGGGAGAGGAATGGTCAGCAGATGAAAGGAGATGCCATTGCCCCTTTATAGGTCCCTGGTGAGACCTCAGTTGGAATACTATGTACAGTGTTGGAGACCGCACCTTCAAAAATGGTTATTTCTTTGTTGTAAAGCATATCGGGGGATACTTAAATATTTCAACATGTACACCCAAGAGGACAGGTGGGATAGGGTAAATATGATAGACATTTAAATACCTCCAAGGTATCAATTCACAGGAGGTGGGCCTCTTTCAATGAAAAGGAGGCTTTGGAACAAGGGTTCATAGGATAAAGGTGAAAGGGAGTAGACTGAGGAGTAATCTAAGAAAATATTTCTTTACAGAAAGGATGGGTGGATACATGGAACAGGCTCCCTGTGGAAATGGTGGAGGCTGGAAATCTGGCCTGTTTGTGGGTGTCAAGGAACAAAGTTGGTCACTCCTGATTCAGAGCATTCCTGGAGCCAGCCCGGGCCTCTCCAACACCTTATCATCTGTTAAGAGTCTGGGGCTTGGGCCTAGCCAGCTGGGCTGAGCCAAATATAGCCAGGGCTTCCCTAGACCTCTCCGACCCCATGGACCTCCCCAGTTCCCACTTACCTCTTCCATTGGGTTGCTATCCCAGTAGGAAAAAGTGAAAGGAGTGATACCCTGCTGTGGCTGTTTATAAATGGAGCTGGCCAGTGTCATTTTCTTGTACTACCGTAAGGGGCCCGAGAGACCTGGGCTGGAATCTAGATCCAGGTTGGTAGCAGGGCATGTTTTTATATTTTACATTTTTTTTTTTTTAAATAGAACCCATTATTTGCCAAAATGAAAAACACCTGAAAATTTATGGGGTTTTCATTTGGTTCATGTATTCATTTTGAAAATGGACTGTTTTGCTTTGGATTACCCATTCATTTAAAATGAACGCACATCCCCAATTTACACTACAAGCTACGTCCACTAATGTTATCAAATTTCTTTTTATTGTTTTCAGTAGGGAAGAAAAGTCTACGGAACTGATTTTGGATAAGGGAACTCAGTTTAATTCTATAGAGTTTGAGACTTTCCTGTCAGAAAGGAATATCTAACTCAGAGGCTCATCAGTTTACTATCCACAGATTAATGGCGAAATTGAGTGATTTAACAGGAGTTTGAAGGAAAGTTTACAAACTACCAATCTGGAAAGTAAAAGCATGAAAACTCTTCATAGCAGAGCTCTTGCAAATGTATATGGCTACCTGGCATGCCATAACACACAAGTCACCAGCTGATTTACTACATAGACAAGGGATGCACACCAATGTGAATGTGGATGGGCTACAGATGCCTAAACAGGATGCATCTATACAATTGCACATGCAACTAACTATGCAATAGAAGCAACAAAAATATAAGACTTTTGCAAATTTTTGACATGGAGCCAGGGAACCAGGAATTGAGTGTGGTTTGCTTGATAGGGATGTGCAGTCTCAAAAAATTTGTTTTGGGTTGTTAGTTCATTTCATGGGTACTCAATTTTGCTTCATTAGTTTTGGAAAGAAAAAAAAATTCATTCATTCCATTAGTTTTTTTGTTCTACATTGGAGTCAATGGGGGAAGGTCTGATTAAATTTACTAAATTTTCACTAAAGTGAAAAAGGGACCGGGGCCCAGATCCGATGCTGGGGCTTGGACCTACTTCTAGGCCAAGCTCCAATGTTGGGATCTAGGTCTGGGTCCTACCCTGGGGCCTGGCTGAGGCTGGGTCCCAGTTGCCAAGGCTTTGCCTGGGCCAGGGTCTAAATCTAGGCCTGATACTGGGTCCTGGCCATGAAGGCCAAGTCCTGGTATTAGGCTTAACCCCAATGTCCCGGCATTGAACCTGGGTTTAGGCTTGGATTTTGATAACCTGGTTTCTGCTATGAGCTGGGCCCTGGCATCAAGGCTGGAACTTGGTGATTGGCATCTGGTTTAGGCCTGGCCCCATTGTCTGTCTTGGGTCTAGGCCTGTGTCTCAGTGACTGGACCTTGGTCTTCGGCATGGCCCCAGCATTGGGCCTAGGCCCAGGTCCAGACCTTGACAACCAAGATTTGGCTGAGCCAGGTCCCAGCTTCAGATTTAGACCTAGGCCTGTGCTTAAATGATCAGGACCTGGCCTTTGGCCTCAGCGATGTGACCTGACCTTGGCTAGACTCTGGAGTCAGGCTGAGGCCTAGGCGGGCCCCAGGGTCTGGCCTAACCCTCCTCTGGGCCCTGGGGATGGGACTAGGTTGAGGTCTGGGCCCGCCAGAGACTTGTTTTTTCATTTTCTTTTTTAGCAAATGAATACAAATATACACAAAAAAATGTTCATGTCATATTCATCTGAAGCGTATTTTTGGTTTTCATCATCCATTCTAATGTAAAATGGCCTCATTTCTTGCCTTTTTTTGCATTTGTTCAAAACAAATAGACATCCCTATTGCTTATTCTGGTTAGAAAACCTGACAACCTTCAGAACAGAGACTGAAAGTTCACTTTACCCCTGAAGATGCCAGACAGGGTAGGTCAGTATTTCCTATGGGTAGCCCCTGCCACAACTTCTCCTTGTATGCACATGGGAGGTCGTGGGCCACTGCCTTCCTATACAGGCGAGAAAGGAAACAGCCTTTCAAGGCCCTTAAAGGGTTTTTTCTTCTGGGAGCTCTTATGCAACACAGTCCAATACAAGAAAAACATATAACACTGTGACTGTTATTCAAGGTAAAATCCTTTACTAGCAGACAATGAGAAATCCATAGGAGGGATACTAAGGCTAAATATACAATCAGTACAGAAAAGTAAAATCCCAAAAAGAAATCACAGACTCAGCAGTAGCAAAGCTGTGTACCCTGAAGATGCATTCTGGGTCAGGCACATCCTGGATATTTTCCTGCTCCTAAGGACGCTGTTCTCTCTCTCTCTCTCTATTATTATGCAAAAGCAGATGGCCAATTCCTTTTTCAGACAGCTCCTCTTAAATTCTTCCACTAACTCTGACTAAGGTAGAATCTCTTTCTCTAATCTCTCTGAAGAAATTCCTCTTAGATATAGTAGGGCACATGGCGCTCTCTTCTTAGAGAGCTCTTCCTTTTATCTTCAGAATATCTCAGCCATCCACTCTCAGGCACTCCCTTCTTAAGCCCCAGATTCCTTCCCAGGATAGGTAACAAAGACCGGCAGTCCTCTCCCCTTTAGCACCTCTCTTACGCAGAGAGAAACATGGAAGAACTCTGAGCCAGGAGGGCACAGGAGTTCGGTCAAACTCATGACACCTCCCACTTTTGCAATACAGTGCGCTCAGCCAAGTGCACTGTATAACCTGCAGTTGGATGTGCGTTGTAGAGGCGCTAATCCCCTTATTGCTTAAGGGTATTAATTAGCGCCTCTACAACTCGCATCCAGCGCAGAGTGAATTTAATAGCGCTTATCACATGCAAATGCATGTGAATGAGGCTATTAGGCATTCACTCCTGATGCAAAAAAAAATGTGCGTCTAGGACACACATTTAGCAATCAGAAATTAACGCCTGCCTGGAGCAGGCGTTAATAGATAGCTGAGCATTCTTAAAACTAGTACAGAAAAGCAGAAAAAAACTGCTTTTCTGAACTGCCTCCTACTTAATATCCTTGCAATATTAAGTAGGAGGGAAAACAAAACTAAATAAAGTTTTTTAAAAAGTAAAAAAAAACCCCAAAAAACACCGGCAGTCGGGTGCAGGAAATGGACGCTCAACTGACAAGCATCCGTTTCCTGAACCCCCTGGTTGTGCAGCGTTTAGGAAAACCAACGCTGATAAACTCGGCATCGGTTTTCCTAACCGGCGGACAGCCGACGCCAATTGGGTTCTCATTAGCAAGGAGCACTAGGGGCGTGCAAGCGACCCTAGCACCTCCTTGCTAATGCAACCCCCTAATTTAAATATTGCTTGGCGCCCCCAAGGGGGGTGCCTAGTAGGCGCATTAAGAAAGCGGGCGCTGACTGTTCAGTGCCCGCGTTCTGCACATATTTATTGCATTTGCCTCACTAGGAGACAGCTGACATCACCTTCAGTAGAGATGCTGATGTCTCTTGCCTAATAAATAGTAAGGGACCATTTTGTCAGCTGGCTAGATATGGAATGCCAGGCACCTTGCTCCTATTTTTCATGCTCAGCAGCTGATACCTCAGGTCCTCTAGTTAGTATCAGTGATTTCTGTCTATTGTCTCCTACACAAACCAGTCAACCAGCATCTCTGCCTGATCAGTCATCATGATTCAGGCAACCTCCTGTATGTGCTAAAGACTGTTATGTGATGATTTAAAATCTCTTGTATTTAATAATATATTTAGCCTTTTAATGTTAGTTGTTGGGCGGGATCCATTGTGTTTTCTTCAGCAAAAGGGGGTACGTGGGATGATAGTAGGAAGACTGCATAATGGGAGAGGATTGGAGGACGTGTAAGTAGGGGCAGGGTTTGCTGGGTGGGATGATGGGCTGCTCTTTTCATGTCTGCTCTTGTTTCTGAACAGTTCCTGAAATAAACCTCTCTGGTGGTTTGAAAGAATTTATGTCTCAAGTATTTGAATGGAATTCTTCCTTGGAAAATGTTTAAAGTACAAATCCCATTTACATCCTACTTGATGGATTTATGTTGAAAAATCTGCCAAATTGATAAGACCACTACTGTGTTATATGCATTTTTTTTTTTTTAGAAAAAAAAACCAGGATGGAAGGGGAGTTGCAGGATGAGGGCTATACGTATGATTCTTTGTCTGTGTATGTCTTATGTAAGTTTTAATTTTATCCTGTGTATCTGTTCTGCTGGTAACCCACTCTGAGAGTCTTTTGGTGAAGGAAGCAGGATATACATTTTAAATTAATAAGTAAATTCTCCTTTGCCAACTGTGATCCACTACCCATCTGCTTGGCCAAGTACCCTGAGAATTCATATACGGTAACTGGGAGAAGGGACCATGCTTGTTATGCATAGAAAGATCATTATCTCTCTTCATTAGCGAGACCTTATGGCAACAGAAGATACTGGGTATAGAGTAGTAAGGGAAGGTGCATCTGCCTGCCCACTCAGTTTCAGCAGATGAAGGAACATTTGTGCCATGTTTAACCTTTGATGTTTGTACTCTAGTTAAGAATGTTCAAATACTCATTGGCTGATTGTAGAAAAATTAAAAACATCTACTTTCCTAATTTTCTTCTACTTCAATCCTAGTATTCGGCCAGCGAATCTGTGTCCGTGTCCTGGTTTGGGATGTGCGAGATAGTGTGTCACAGACATCTGTGCTGGGGTGGGCCCAGAGTCTCTCTTGCCGGCTGCTTTAGTTATGGCCTGTGCCAGGAGCAATAGTTCATTGTGGACAACATGGTTTTGGTGTATTGAGGTGAGGGAAGAAGTGATAGCTGACAGGGTGCTGCTGCACTGTGTCTCTGCCTCTGGTCTTCCTCTTGACAGACCTTATTTTCCAGCATCTCCTACATGAATGTGAGACATTGTGGCTAAAGGACAAAACTGCCTTTCTCCCATAGATCACAATGTCTATGTCTTTGAATTTTTATAAATGTTTTTATATGTTACCCATCCTAGCCTTAGCAGCAGTAATGAATGGTTTTTGGTATTCTGCTTCAGTTATCCCTGCCTTGGATGGTTCTCCCACCTTTTTGCTAAGCTCCAAAACAGGGAGAGGGGAGAGGCAGCTGTGACATATCCTTTCCAAATTTCAATTTCTTCTGGCTGAGTTGCTTCCTTCTCCTGCCATTCTAGACTTGAAAAAGTCCTTCTTTAATTTAGATGTAGGGCTGCCTTTTTTTATTGTTGCCAACCCTGTCAACATTCTGTCATCTTCGTTTTCCTGACATGATAGCATTTGTTCAGGTATGGTTAATATGCTGCCTACTTGGGGATTTGGATATTACAAATAATTGTTTATTGGTGCCCTAACTGTCACCCCTACTCACAATGCCACTCTAAAATGTGTATGGAGAATTCTCAAATGCACATAGACAGACAATACAGTGCATGTGTGCTGTGCTGCATGCGGTGCTGGGCCGTGTATTAATGCTGAGAGAATCCACACACAAAAAAATACTGGCAGCCTGGTATAGACTTAAGAAGAAGAAAATGCCATTCTGGGTCAGACCAAGGGTCCATCAAGCCCAGCATCCTGTTTCCAACAGTGGCCAATCCAGGCCATAAGAACCTGGCAAGTACCCAAAAACTAAGTCTATTCCATGTAACCATTGCTAATGGCAGTGGCTATTCTCTAAGTGAACTTAATAGCAGGTAATGGACTTCTCCTCCAAGAACTTATCCAATCCTTTTTTAAACACAGTTATACTAACTGCACTAACCACATTCTCTGGCAACAAATTCCAGAGTTTAATTGTGCGTTGAGTAAAAAAGAACTTTCTCCGATTAGTTTTAAATGTGCCCCATGCAAACTTCATGGAGTGCCCCTAGTCTTTCTACTATCCGAAAGAGTAAAGAGTAGACCTCTCATGATTTTAAACACCTCTATCATAACCCCCCTCAGTCATCTCTTCTCCAAGCTGAAAAGTCCTAACCTCTTTAGTCTTTCCTCATAGGGGAGTTGTTCCATTCCCCTTATCATGTTGGTAGCCCTTCTCTGTACCTTCTCCATCGCAATTATATCTTTTTTTAGATGCGGCGACCAGAATTGTACACAGTATTCAAGGTGCGGTCTCACCATGGAGCGATAAAGAGGCATTATGACATTTTCCGTTTTATTCACCATTCCTTTTCTAATAATTCCCAACATTCTGTTTGCTTTTTTGACTGCCACAGCATACTGTACCGATGATTTCAATGTGTTATCCACTATGACACCTAGATCTCTTTCTTGGGTTGTAGCACCTAATATGGAACCCAACATTGTGTAATTATAGCATGGGTTATTTTTCCCTATATGCATCACCTTGCACTTATCCACATTAAATTTCATCTGCCATCTGGATGCCCAATTTTCCAGTCTCACAAGGTCTTCCTGCAATTTATCACAATCTGCTTGTGATTTAACTACTCTGAACAATTTTGTGTCATCTGCAAATTTGATTATCTCACTCGTCATATATCTTTCCAGATCATTTATAAATATATTGAAAAGTAAGGGTCCCAATACAGATCCCTGAGGCACTCCACTGTCCACTCCCTTCCACTGAGAAAATTTCCCATTTAATCCTACTCTCTGTTTCCTGTCTTTTAGCTAGTTTGCAATCCACAAAAGGACATCGCCACCTATCCCATGACTTTTTACTTTTCCTAGAAGCCTCTCATGAGGAACTTTGTCAAACGCCTTCTGAAAATCCAAGTATACTATATCTACCGGTTCACCTTTATCCACATGTTTATTAACTCCTTCAAAAAAGTGAAGCAGATTTGTGAGGCAAGACTTGCCCTGGGTAAATCCATGCTGACTTTGTTCCATTAAACCATGTCTTTCTATATGTTCTGTGATTTTGATGTTTAGAACACTTTCCACTATTTTTCCTGGCACTGAAGTCAGGCTAACCGGTCTGTAGTTTCCTGGATCGCCCCTGGAGCCCTTTTTAAATATTGGGGTTACATTTGCTGTCCTCCAGTCTTCAGGTACAATGGATGATTTTAATGATAAGTTACAAATTTTTACTAATAGGTCTGAAATTTCACTTTTTAGTTCCTTCAGAACTCTGGGGTGTATACCATCCGGTCCAGGTGATTTACTACTCTTCAGTTTGTCAATCTGGCCTACCACATCTTCTAGGTTCACCGTGATTTGATTCAGTCCATCTGGATCATTACCCATGAAAACCTTCTCCATTACGGGTACCTCCCCAACATCCTCTTCAGTAAACACCGAAGCAAAGAAATCATTTAATCTTTCCGCGATGGCCTTATCTTCTCTAAGTGCTCCTTTAACCCCTCGATCATCTAACGGTCCAACTGACTCCCTCACAGGCTTTCTGCTTCGGATATATTTTAAAAAGTTTTTACTGTGAGTTTTTGCCTCTACAGCCAACTTCTTTTCAAATTCTCTCTTAGCCTATATTTTATAAATGTCTTACATTTAACTTCCCAATGTTTATGCTTTATCCTATTTTCTTCTGTTGGATCCTTCTTTCAATTTTTGAATGAAGATCTTTTGGCTAAAATAGCTTCTTTCACCTCCCCTTTTAACCATGCCGGTAATCGTTTTGCCTTCTTTCCACCTTTCTTAATGTGTGGAATACATCTGGACTGTGCTTCTAGAATGGTATTTTTTAACAATGACCACGCCTCTTGGACATTTTTTACTTTTGTAGCTGCTCCTTTCAGGTTTTCTAACAATTTTTCTCATTTTATCAAAGTTTCCCTTTTGAAAGTTTAGCACGAGAGCCTTGGATTTGCACACTGTTCCTTTTCCAATCATTAAATCAAATTTGATCATATTATGATCACTATTGCCAAGCGGCCCCACCACCGTTACCTCTCTCACCAAGTCCTGTGCTCCACTGAGAATTAGATCTAAAATTGCTCCCTCTCTCATCGGTTCCTGAACCAATTGCTCCATAAAGCTATCATTTATTCCATCTAGGAACGTTATCTCTCTAGTGTGACCCGATGATACATTTACCCAGTCTATATCGGGGTAATTGAAGTCTCCCATTATTACTGCACTACCAATTTGGTTAGCTTCCCTAATTTCTCTTAGCATTTCACTGTCCTTCTCACCATCTTGACCAGGTGGACGGTAGTATACCCCTATCACTGTAGTCTTCCCTGACACACAAGGGATTTCTACCCATAAAGATTCAATTTTGTATTTAGTCTCATGCAGGATGTTTATCCTGTTGGACTCTATGCCATCCCGGACATAAAGCGCCACACCTCCTCCCGAGTGCTCCTCTCTGTCATTGCGATATAATTTGTACCCCGGTATAGCACTGTCCCATTGGTTATCCTCTTTCCACCATGTCTCTGAGATGCCAATTAAGTCTATGTCATCATTTACTGCTATACATTCTAATTCTCCCATCTTACTTCTTAGACTTCTGGCATTAGCATACAAACATTTCAAAGTTTGTTTTTTGTTTGTATTTTCATTCTGCTTTTTAATTGATAGGGATAAGTTAGAATTTTTTAGCTCAAGTGAGTTTTTAGTTACAGGCACTTGGACTACTTTTCTAATTATTGGAACCTCACTGTCGAGATGCCCTAATTCTAATGCATCATTAGTATCCTTTAAAGATACCTCTCTCCGAACCATGCGCTGCTAAGCAACTGTCTGCTTTCCCCTTTGTTCTAGTTTAAAAGCTGCTCTATCTCCTTTTTAAAGGTTAGCGCCAGCAGTCTGGTTCCACCCTGGTTAAGGTGGAGCCCATCCCTTCGGAAGAGATTCCCCCTTCCCCAAAAGGTTCCCCATTTCCTAACAAAACTGAATCCCTCTTCCTTGCACCATCGTCTCATCCACGCATTGAGACTCCGGAGCTCTGCCTGCCTCTGGTGACCTGCACGTGGAACAGGGAGCATTTCAGAGAATGCTACCCTGGAAGTTCTGGATTTAATCTTTCTACCTAAGAGCCTAAATTTGGCTTCCAGAACCTCCCTCCCACATTTTCCTCTGTCGTTGGTGCCCACATGTACCACGACAGCCGGATCCTCCCCAGCACTGTCTAAAATCCTATCTAGGTGACGCGTGAGGTCCGCCACCTTCGCACCAGGTAGGCATGTTACCAGGTGATCTTCACGCCCACCAGCCACCCAGCTATCTACATTCCTAATAATCGAATCACCAACTATGACGGCCGACCTAACCCTTCCCTCCTGGGCAGTAGGCCTTGGGGAGATATCCTCAGTGCGAAAGGACAATGCATCACCTAGAGAGCAGGTCCTTGCTACAGGATCCTTTCCTGCTACATCTGGTTGGTGCTCTCCCATTATGAGACCTTCTTCCTCCAAGGCAGCACCAGGGCTGCCAGTCTGAAGTTGGGACTGGACTACTATGTCCCTGAAGGTCTCATCTATATACCTCTCTGTCTCCCTCAGCTCCTCCAGGTCTGCCACTCTAGCCTCCAGAGATCGGACTCGTTCTCTGAGAGCCAGGAGCTCTTTGCATCACATGCACATGTACAACTTCTCACCGGTGGGTAAAAAATCACACATGTGACACTTGATGCAAAGACTGGGAAGCCCCCCTCTTGCTGCTGGACTGCCGCCTTCATCTCAATTTTGATCAGTTCCTAGTTAAGTTTTAGGTTGCTATGGGAGTAGGAATGTGTCTAACTTCCTTTAAATGTATTAGTGAATTCACTATGTGTCTGGTAGTGGCCTACCGGGGTCTGATTGAATTCTCAATAAAGTTTTTGTTGATGTTTTTTGTTTGGTTTTTTTTTTGTGAAAGTGGCACCTGCCTATAAATTAAGGGATGGGCGAGGGTTGGGAAATACAGTCTAACTTCAGTTAGTCAGCCTGAGTGACCCACTGCTCCCTTGATTAATAAATGTTGGTCACACTACCTCAACACCTTTCCAAGGTGAGTGACTGAGCTGAACTATTCAACTTTTTTACTTTGGTATATACTGCTCCTGCTTGAGTCTCTATGCACTGCTGAGTCACCTCACTGGTGCCAACAGAGACAAAAATATCACTAGAACTGCTGCAACTCTCCACACTGTTTCCCACCTACACCCAGACCCCTCTCCCCGTGAAGAGCAAAATCAGCAAGCACACTGCCTATCTTTGTCTGGTGACTTTGTCTGGCACTGAGTGAGACCAGTGCAGCACAGTGTAGATTAGAAGCAGCCAAAAAGCTTTTTTTTTTTTTTTTTTTTTTTTTTTTTTTAAATCTGAGAACTTAAGCACACATCTTTCTCTGACCCTGAGAACTTAAACACACATGCTTCTCTGACCAAAGCTAGAGAGGAAGTATAGTGCTTCTCAGTCTCACACATGCTCATACCTTCTGGTGGCAGTAAGTCAGTGTCACTTGATCCAAATAGCTGTGATAGGCTATATTAGAAAAATGCTTCACTATTGGGATAGGGTAGGTGGGAGGGAGGGATTAGGGTTACTAGGTATTAAGTGTAGAAACCTTTGTATTGTATAATGCCATACTTACATCAAAAAAGTATGTCTTTTATAATTTATATATTGTTATATATTAAAGTATGTGAGACAAAATTTAAATTGAAAAAATGAAAAATGCTTCACTGTGATTTGTCATGTGTGTTGTTTCCTTGCTAATATGGCGTGTCTCAGCTCTGACATAATGGTGAGGTCACACAGGGAAGGGCTGATTTCTATAATTGCTTGCAACTGTTGCAGAGCCATAGACTTCAGTGGACCATGGAAATGAATGGGGAACATTGAATGAGGAAATATGTTTAATTGGGGGGGGGGCATGAATGAAATGATTAAGGTCCCATTGATTAAAATTTTATCCATTACTTTCAAACAAATGCACATCACTACCAAACTGACTAAAAGTTGGAACAAGATCAGGTGCAATGCTGATAGTACGACTGGAATAGCTGTGAAGGTCAGCAAAAAGTGCTTTTGAGCACATGGCTTCTTCTCCCCACCTACCACAACTCAATGATTTTCTGGAGCGGAGAAAGCCAACCAGCTGAACTGTGGGGGTTGGGGGGGGGAGGAGTCAGAAAGGCACACGGTAGTTCTGATGCAAAAAATACTATAGCAAGAGATTTTGACCAGGCTATGGGGATAGACATGGCATATGGAAATGTTACTTCGGCTTCCCTTGCCATATGTAATTTGACCTCTACTTTTTGCCCTTTGCGAGATGCCACTGGAAATAAGGTTGTGATTGCTTTATAGCTCTCTAATTATTTTTTAAGCAATTGCATACAATGTATTTGAAAATTATTAAAGAATGGACATTATGATTTTTTAAAAATTAAGCATAGAACTGTAAAAAAAAGTAAATATTTTAGATTTTACTTTTCCTATCTCTGTTGTACTATGAATCTAGAACTTGGGGTAAAATGATATGATTGAAATAATATTTAAGAACACCATACACAGATATGTATCACAGACTGTTAAAGTTCAGCAAACTAATAGAGCAAGGTGAAATAATGAAAATAAGGATAAATGTACTTTAAGCTCAAAGGTAACATTTCTTAGAGACCAAATAATAAGGCTCTGTGATAGTCTAACATCAGAATCAAATCAATTAACTTTGATAAAGAAGTTTAAAAATAAACTACATAAGCTGAACATATTAGCTTCCGGTAATATGAATGAATAGTAATCATGGGGTGCATGAGCCACAGACTCAACCAGAGGGAGAAGTGCATTAGTATTGTACAGGAATGTGAGGGAACATGAGCCTGGTGAATTGAATGAAAGCCTGTTTGACAATGGATTACACAGTGAATGTCTAGAGCTCTCGGAAGATTGCTCACTTGAGCAAGGTATGTCTGAATAAATATCAATATAGATCAGTTAAGAAACAATGAAGATGTCAGATGTGCAGCTGAAAATGTATTGCAGTCTAGAAGGCTGTAATGCTTGGAAGTAGGTACATTAGTCATTTTTCTTTTTTCTATATGAACTTGTGCATCAATTTTGAACTTTCAGCATGTACACAAATTTTATTCACTGATTTCTGGGAAAAACAAAACAGTCTAGACATTATGGTGCTAAAGCTGAAACCAATGGATTTACATATTAAAAAAAGTAAAATGTTCAGACATACTATGAAGTAATTTCATTCTTTTCAATTATTTTACTTGAAAACAATAGCAATGAAAAGCTGAAATTAGATTAGTATTAAAGAAAAAATTCTCAAAGTTTGCAAGTTTACTCATGCAGAATCTTTCAGGCTGAGGCAGCTCCTGTCTGAATGAAGAGAGAGCTCTAACACATCATATGTCACCTGTCTTCAGCTGTCAGAATCATGAATAACTGAAAGCTAGCTCATAAAAACATAGAACATAGTAGATGATGGCAGATAAAGACCAGATGGCCCATCCAGTCTGCCCAGCAAGTTGCTTTTGGAAATAACTTCCTCCATGCAGGTTACCCTCATGCCTTCTGTTAAGAGTAGTATTCTGTGCAGAATACCCCCTTGTAAAAGTGTTACACCTAAAGTTAACATAGATTACCCCATTTCTTAATTTTCAGCCTCTAGCCTGTAGGGATCTGTAGTGTTTATCCCATGCCCTTTTGAATTCTGTCACCATTGTCATCTTCACCACCACATCTGAGAGGACATTCCATACATCTATCACCCTCTCTGTAAAGAAATATTTCCTGATTTTGTTTTTGATTCATACACCCACCCCCTCACCCAACGTTTCATATCATGACCTCTAGTTCTGCAGTTTCCTTTCCAGCGGAAAAGGTTTGATGTTTGTACATCAATACCTTTTACGTATTTGAATGCCTGTATCATATCACCCCTGTACCTCCTCTTCTCCAGTATACATATTCAGGTCCTTCAGTCTCATCTCATATGGCTTTTGATGCAGATCCCACACCATATTGGTTGCCTTTGTTTTGGATGGCTTCCATCTTCTTATCCTTTTTAAGTTAAGATCTCCAGAACTGAGACAGTACTCCAGGTGAAGCCTCACTAAAGACCTCTACAAGGGCATTAATGCCTCCTTTTTCCTACTGGTTATTCTTTTCTCTATGCAATCCAGCATCCCTCTGGTTCTAGCCACTGCCTTGTTACATTGATTCATTGCCTTCCGATTGCCAGACACGATCACCCCAAGGTCCCTCTCCCAGTCCTTGCACATTAGTCATTCATTCCATCATCGGGCAAACTCAAAACACGGACACTGAAGAGAAAAAGATACAAAAAAATGAAAAAAACATCTTAAAATGAGAAGAGAACGGTGAGAGAGGAACACTGATCAGGAGACCCGCCCCCCTCCTGATGTCATCTGAGCCAACGTCGAGCCGGTTAACGGCGCCATTCCACCAGGCATCGCGCGCCGAAGGGGCGCGACAAAGGGGCACTCCCCTTTGTGCACCCCTTCGTGCAATCCGCAGTGCTAGCTTTTCTTTTTAACTTCCATTAATGTTCCTTTCTTTTGTTAACCATCTCAAGGTTCTAGTTTTATCCCTTGTTAACAATTTCCTTATTACAAATGTTCAATGTATTTGACAAAGGAAACATATTTCCTGCATTTCTGTTTGAATGTAAACCGATGTGATATGTAAAATCGAACACTGGTATATAAAAATAAATAAATAAATTCCTTATCTCATATAGGGCTAGAATTTTTATCATCATACGACTCTGTGAATGGCGGGGAGTGGGCCTGTGAAAGCCGGCAGCCATCGCACCACTGCGGCGCACTGGCTGCCAGCTTTCGCACCGAATTACTCCACCATAAAAGGTGTAGTTATTCGGCATGAAACTGGCGGCAATAAGGGTCCTTACCTTTCGCCGCCAGCGATGTCTCCGCAGCATCGGTCCCGGTGCTGCCCCCAACTCCTCCTCTTCCAGGGCCGACTCCACCCCGATCACCCTATCGCACGCAAAACCTATTGAAAATGACCCCCATAGTTCTTTTGGATTACTGCACCCCCAAATGCATGACTGTATTTCTTCACATTGAATCCCAGCTGCCAAAACTTCGACCACTCTTCAAGCTTTTTTAAATCACTTTTCATTCTCTCTTCTCCTTCTGATGCATACATTTTTTTTGCAGATCTTAGTATCAGCTGCAAAATGACAAACTTTTCCATCTGTTCCCTCTGTGGTGTTGCTCACAAAGATACTGAACAGAATCAGCACAAAAAGTTATCACCTTTCTCTCTTCAGAGTAAGTTCCATTTACCATCACACTCTCTCTCCAGTTAGTCAACCAATTTGGAATCCATTCTACCACTTTGGCACCCACTCCTAGGCGTCCCTTTTTTTTTTTTATGAGCCTCCTATGCAGGACCATGCCAAAAGCTTTGCTAAAATCCAAGCATATCATATTGAATGCTCTTCCTTGATCTAATTCTTTAGTCACCCAATAAAAAAAACAAAAAAAACAAAAACCAATCAGATTCATTTGATAGAACCTTCCTCTGGTGAAACCATGTGACTTTAGGCCCAGCAACCCATTGGATTCTAGATAGTTCACAATCCTTTCCTTCAGCAGAGTCTCCATTAATTTTCCCACTATCCTAGGTTGTAACCCCATGGCCTTGTCCATTTACAGTTTTTCTAGTTCTTCCCATACATTCTCTTCCTGCACTTGCATCCACACTCCTGTCAAGTCAGCATTGGTCCTACTCCAAGCTCTTCATTAGTGAACACCAAACCGAAGTATTTGTTTAATATTTTTGTTATATCTTCATCTTTCTCCACATATTGCTACTTGTCTCCTTTCAGTTTTACAATATCATCTCTGGCCTCCCTACTTTTTTTTTTCTTCCAACATTTGATCAGAGATATCACATCAGTTTACATTCAGGTACTGTAAGAATTTCCCTATCCCCAGAGGGCTTATAATCTAAGTTTGCACCTGAGGCAATGGAGGGTAAAGTGACTTGCCCAAGATCACAAGGAGCGACAGCAGGACTTGAACCCTGGTCTCCTGCTTCATAGCCCCCTGCTCTAACAACTAGGATATTCCTCCTCCCTGCCTTTCTCTCTCCTTTCTCTGATATTTCTGAAAAATGTTTTGTTACCTTACTTGACCTCTTTTGCAATCCTTTCTTCCTCTTGACTTTTTTCTTTCCTGATTTCTTTCCTCATCTCCTTCAGCTTCTCCAGATATTCTTCCCTTTGTTCCTCTTTTTGGGAACCTTTGTACTTTTGAACACTGTTCTTTTTGTCTTTATTTTATCAGCCACTTCCTTTGAGAAACAGATACGTTTATTTTCCCTCTTACTTTTGTATACTTTTCTTACATAAAGGTTTCTTGCTTTTATTATAACCCCTTTTAATTTGGCCCACTATTCCACCTCACCCATCTTCTCCCAGTCTTCTACCTCCTTCTTAAGGTGCATCCCCATTTTATCATTTTACCCCATTTTTTCATCTAGAGTAGGGATGGGCAAACTATGGCCCATGGACCAAATCTAGCCCATCATTGCCTTTTATTCGGCTCACTATAAGCTTTAAAAGTTATACTAGGGGGAGATCACGTGATGCAGTGAGGGGATCAGACATGGGGATTTCCCTTCTCGGCCTTTTTCCCTCCATCCCACCCCATCAGAGGCCCCCAACCACAGAATAAAGTGGAAATTCTAGTTTATTATCATCGGGAGCATTCATATTTACCGGCATCCAGCGGAATGACTTCCAGGGCAGCGAGAAAAGAGAAAGAAAAAGATAAGGCCTGACCACCTGAGCAGGCCCTGGAAGATGAAGGGGCTGTCCCTGATGCATTCCCGACTATAGCGCTGGAGGAGATATGCTCCGCGGTTCGTGAAGCCCTTGGACCTGAATTCCAAGAGCCCCTGCTGGCTTTTTGTTTGCCTCCAATAACAGTATTGGCTCTGCTGTTACTATTACAGATTCTCGCAGGTTCTTATATGTGGTAATCTATTGTCAGAATTCAATTAAGGCAACTTTGATTAAAAAAAAAAAAAAGTAAAAATAAACTTTATAAATTGGACCTATTCTTAGTTGCTGGTAAATATGAATGAATGCAGCGGGTCCATGAGCCGCAGAATCAGCCAGTAGGTGAAGTGCAGTAGTACTGTACAGTAGGGATGTGCATTCGGTGGCCATTTCTGCATTTGTTTCGCCGTTTCTGCATTTGTTTCGCCTCAAAATATGAGCACAATCACATACAAGATAGGTGCGTAATGGCGAAACGAATGCACGAATGGCCACCGAGTGCACATCTCTACTGTATAGAAATATGAGGGAGCATGGGCCTAGTGGCTTATGGGAGACAGTTCTTTTGACTGATTTTCATATGGAATTCCACACTACATATCCAGAGCTCTCACAAGACTGAGCACAACAGAGCTTGCTCACTTGAGCAGGGAGTGTCTAGATAAACATTAATATAGATCAGTTATTGAGAAAGCATTCAGATTTCAGACATGCAGCTGAGAATGTATTACAGTCTGAGAAGGCTGTAGTGCTTGGAAGTTGGTATGTCAATTCTATTCACGGATTTCTGAGGGGAAAAATAAAAGCAGAAACAAAAACAGTCTAGACATTATGGAGCTAGAACAAATGGATTGCCATGTGACTTGCCATGTGTTGCTGACAGATTGCTGGAAGCCATGCCAACATCTGGACACTTCCAGTAAAGTGTCTTTATCCTTTCTCAAAATTATTACTTCCCATGTAGTTACCACCCAGTGAATTTCATGAGACATCAAGGCGTGAAGACTGACTTGGAATTTGGTGGACCAGACTAATAGGGTCATTTATCAAAATGCTATAAGGCATTTTCACATGCGTTAAGGGCTTATCGCATGCAAAAATGCCTTTTGATAGGAGAGAGAGAAAGAGACTAGCCGTACTGCCCTTACTCTAGATAGGTATTTATATCTCTATGGGAGGCCCACCTAGTAACTCGAGGTGAGGTTTAGGTATTAGTGTTAGGGTTAGGGGCCACTTTGACATTAAAAGTGAGACGTATGAACAGAACAGTGCTCTCTTGTGAAGATTTGATGACCCTCAGAGTGAGGAAACTCACTCAAAGATGATATTTGTGCAATGTTCTTTCAACCTAGCTTGATGGACTCTCTACCTGGGTAACATCAAGCTAGGTTGAGAGAACACTGCATAGAGATATAAATACCTATCTAAGGTGAGGGCACTATGGCTAGTCTCTCTTGCTCTCTCTATCTCCCTCCCTCTCCCTCTCCCCCTCCCCCCCCCCCCCCCCCCCCCCAGTGGCTCTGATTGTAAACATGGTCCCCCCAGTGATTGTATGTAGGAAATACTGCACTTATCTCAAACTGCAAAAAAGTTATCGCAATTTGCAGTAACTTAGCTCTTCGCATAGGTATTAGCACAAATTGCGATAAACTGCCTATTACCATAAAACACACCCCTTTTTCTATCGCATGCAGTATTTATTTATTTATTAATTTTTATATACCAACTTTTCATGCGAGCATATCAAATCGGTTTACAGTAGTTAGCAAATATTAATTTAAAAATATTTGTATTTCCGAAAGAAGAAAGGATGTAGATCGTTTCAAAATGTAAATAAATAAAATAGTAAGCAAAAAATAGTAGGCTAAAAAATCATCAAATTTAAACAATTAGAGAGGCAGTATAGTGAGTAGAGATAATAAAATAAAACATATATACATTACCTTGGTATAAAATCAGTAGTTTGAAATCATTATGTTAACAGCTCTTGGAAGGCTTGTTTAAATAGCCATGTTTTAATGCCCTTTTTAAATGATTTGATGTCTGATTCTAATCGTAATTCTTGTGGAATAGAGTTCCATAGTTGGGGGTCCAGCAATAGAGATAGTTCTTTCTCTTACATTATTTAGATGCACAATTTTAGGGGAAGGAATGGCAACATCCCTGTTCCGGTGGAAAGAAGGCAAAACGATTACCGGCATGGTTAAAAGGGGAGGTGAAAGAAGCTATTTTAGCCAAAAGATCTTCATTCAAAAATTGGAAGAAGGATCCAACAGAAGAAAATAGGATAAAGCATAAACATTGGCAAGTTAAATGTAAGACGTTGATAAGACAGGCTAAGAGAGAATTTGAAAAGAAGTTGGCTGTAGAGGCAAAAACTCACAGTAAAAACTTTTAAAAATATATCCGAAGCAGAAAGCCTGTGAGGGAGTCAGTTGGACCGTTAGATGATCGAGGGGTTAAAGGGGCACTTAGAGAAGATAAGGCCATCGCGGAAAGATTAAATTATTTCTTTGCTTCTGTGTTTACTGAAGAGGACGTTGGGGAGGTACCCGTAATGGAGAAGGTTTTCATGGGTAATGATTCAGATGGACTGAATCAAATCATGGTGAACCTAGAAGATGTGGTAGGCCTGATTGATAAACTGAAGAGTAGCAAATCACCTGGACCGGATGGTATACACCCCAGAGTTCTGAAGGAACTAAAAAATGAAATTTCAGACCTATTAGTAAAAATTTGTAACTTATCATTAAAATCATCCATTGTACCTGAAGACTGGAGGATAGCAAATGTAACCCCAATATCTAAGAAGGGCTCCAGGGGCGATCTGGGAAACTACAGACCGGTTAGCCTGACTTCAGTGCCAGGAAAAATAGTGGAAAGTGTTCTAAACATCAAAATCACAGAACATATAGAAAGACATTGTTTAATGGAACAAAGTCAGCATGGCTTTACCCAGGGCAAGTCTTGCCTCACAAATCTGCTTCACTTTTTTGAAGGAGTTAATAAACATGTGGATAAAGGTGAACCGGTAGATATAGTATACTTGGATTTTCAGAAGGCGTTTGACAAAGTTCCTCATGAGAGGCTTCTAGGAAAAGTAAAATGTCATGGGATAGGTGGCGATGTCCTTTCGTGGATTGCAAACTGGCTAAAAGACAGGAAACAGAGGGTAGGATTAAATGGGCAATTTTCTCAGTGGAAGGGAGTGGACAGTGGAGTGCCTCAGGGATCTGTATTGGGACCCTTACTTTTCAATATATTTATAAATGATCTGGAAAGAAATACGACGAGTGAGATAATCAAATTTGCAGATGACACAAAATTGTTCAGAGTAGTTAAATCACAAGCAGATTGTGATAAATTGCAGGAAGACCTTGTGAGATTGGAAAATTGGGCATCCAGATGGCAGATGAAATTTAATGTGGATAAGTGCAAGGTGATGCATATAGGGAAAAATAACACATGCTATAATTACTAGAGGTGTGAATCGTGTAATCGATCGTCTTAACGATCGATTTAGGCTGGGGGGGGAGGGAAATCTGATCGAGTTTTTTTTTTCTAAAAATCGTTAAAAATCGTAAATCGGGGGAGGGCGGGAAAACCGGCACACCAAAAAAACCCTAAAACCTACACGAACCTTTAAAACAAATCCCCCCCCTCCCGACCCCCCCCAAATGTTTTAAATTACCTGGGGTCCAGTGGACTTGCCAAAAGTCCAGCGGGGGTCCGGGAGCGACCTCCTGCACGCGGGCCGTATTGCCAATCTTCAAAATGGCGCCAGCGCTACCTTTGGCAATACGGCCCGCGTGCAGGAGGTCGCTCCCGGACCCCAGCTGGACTTTTGGCAAGTCTTGTGGGGGTCAGGAGGCCCCCCCCCCCCCAAGCTGGCCAAAAGTCCCTGGGGGTCCAGCGGGGGTCCGGGGGCGATCTCCCGCACGCGTGACGTCGGGAGCCAGGAAACAAAATGGCGCCGGCGCTACCTTTGCCCTGTCACATGATAAGGGCAAAGGGCCACCGGCGCCATTTCTCAACGCAGCGGTGGCCAGAGAGCGGGAGGAGATCGCGTCGGGACCCCCCCACTGGACCCCAGGTAATTTAAAACATTTTGGGGGAGTTCGGGAGGGTGGGTTTTAGGGGTTTTTTGGTGTGCTGGTTTTCCCGCGCCCTATTTAACGATACAATACAAATGCCCCTGACGATAAATCGGGGGCATTTGTATTGTATCGCGTATCTAACGATTTTGGATGATTTTAAAATTATCTGACAATAATTACAACCCAAGAAAGAGATCTAGGTGTCATAGTAGATAACACATTGAAATCGTCAGTACAGTGTGCTGCGGCAGTCAAAAAAGCAAACAGAATTTTGGGAATTATTAGAAAGGGAATGGTGAATAAAACAGAAAATGTCATAATGCCTCTGTATCGTTCCATGGTGAGACCGCACCTTGAATACTGTGTACAATTCTGGTCACCGCATCTCAAAAAGGATATAATTGCGATGGAGAAGGTACAGAGAAGGGCTACCAAAATGATAAGGGGAATGGAACAACTCCCCTATGAGGAAAGACTAAAGAGGTTAGGACTTTTCAACTTGGAGAAAAGATGGCTGAGGGGGGATATGATGGAGGTGTTTAAAATCATGAGAGGTCTAGAACAGGTAGATGTGAATCGGTTATTTACTCTTTCGGATAATAGAAAGACTAGGGGGCACTCCATGAAGTTAGCATGTGGCACATTTAAAACTAATCGGAGAAAGTTCTTTTTCACTCAACGCACAATTAAACTCTGGAATTTGTTGCCAGAGGATGTGGTTAGTGCAGTTAGTATAGCTGTGTTTAAAAAAGGATTGGATAAGTTCTTGGAGGAGAAGTCCATTACCTGCTATTAAGTTCACTTAGAGAATAGCCACTGACATTAGCAATGGTTACATGGAATAGACTTAGTTTTTGGGTACTTGCCAGGTTCTTATGGCCTGGATTGGCCACTGTTGGAAACAGGATGCTGGGCTTGATGGACCCTTGGTTTGACCCAGTATGGCATTTTCTTATGTTCTTATGATCTAGTAATTCTTGAAGGGATGCGGAAATGAAGTGATGAAGTTAGCCATTCCATTTTTTCATTGTAGAGGGTTTCATTGTAGAGGGTTTTATGAATTAGAGACAAGATTTTATGCTGGGCCCTGTATTTGACCGGTAGCCAGTGAAGTTCTTTCAATATTGGGATGATATGTTCGGATCTTCTAGTTCCTGTCAAAAGTCTAGCTGCTGAGTTCTGCAGAAGTTTCAATGGTCTTGTAACATTTGCGGATAGGCCTAAAAATAGTGAATTGCAGTAGTCTAATCTTGACAAGACAAGTGCCTGTAAAACAGTTCTAAAATCTTTTGGGAATAGGAGGGGGTTTAATCTTTTGAGGATATTTAATTTAAAATAACCATCACTTATGATTTTTTTTAACGCAAGATTTCATTGAGAATTCGTAATCTATGAGGATCCCTAGATCTCGTACTTCCAGGGAGATGGGATAATTTTTAGCTGCTTGTTGGATCTCAAGCTCTTTTGTCTTGCTTAATTTAGGTGAGATGTATAGAATTTCAGTTTTATTTGTATTTAGGGAAAGATTCATTTGGGTTAATACCTTTTCAATGGCGGATTGGTATATATCCCAGAGCTTAAGAGTTTGGTTGATAGATTTTTGGATCGGTATTAAAATCTAAACATCGTCAGCATAGACAAAATGTGTTAGACCAAGGCCTGATAGAATTTTGCATAATGGAAGCATATAGATATGAAAAAGGGTTGAGGATAGAGAGGATCCCTGAGGTACTCCATAGTGGAGATCGATTGGATGTTATTCGTTATCAAGAAATTTTACTTTGAAGGTTCTATTTTTTAAGTAAGAGTTAAACCATTTCAGTGCAGAGTCTTTGATGCCTATTTCATGTAGTCTATCAAGGAGGATTAACTGTATCAAAGGCTGCTGAAATGTCCAGCATGATCAGGAAGTAAGTTTGGCTGTTATCGGCTCCTCTGAGGATAATATCTTGTAGTGAAGTTAAAAGGGTCTCAGTACTAAAATATTTTCTAAATCCATGTTGTGCCGGATACAAGGTACTGTGCTTTTCAAGATAATCTGTTAGTTGATTGTTAATTACTTTCTCAAGAATTTTTGAAATACAAGGTAAAATAGAAATGGGTCTTAGGTTTGAAAGATCATATGAATTATATTGTGGGTTTTTTGTGATTGGTTTCACTATTGTGGATTTTAAAATGTGTGGGACATTAGCTTCAGTTATGGATACATTAATTATATCGGCAATAGGTTTGGAGACTATATTGGTGATTGTTTTTAATAGTTTTGTTGAAATATGGTCAACTGGGTGAGCAGCTGGGTTCATTTTTTTAATTATCCCTTCAATTTCAAGAGATGAAACTGTGTCAAAGGAGGTTAAATGGTCTTTAGGGTTACTTGGTAGTACAATTTGGTTAGAGTTCTGGAGAGAGATGTTTTTTAGTATGATTAAATTTTTTTCCTTGAAATATTGTGCAATTGTATTACAATTAAAGGAATTGTTTAATGTGGGAGTTTCAATGGGATTGGTCAGGTCTTTTACATATGAAAACAGTACTCTAGGATTATATTGAAATTTATTTATTTTGTTAGAATAAAATTCTTTTTTTGCTTTATTGGTGGATTCATTGTATTTATGTAATAAAGATTTGTAGTTAATGTGTCAGTAGAAGGAGATGCTCTCCAATGTCTCTCAGCTTTTCTTAGTGTTATATTAAGTTTTCTTAATTCATTGTTATAACATGGGGTGTGGTGTTTCTTATTAATAGAAATATCTTTTTTGATGAGTGGGCAGCAATTATCAGCTACTTTGTTTTTTAAAGAGAACCATGAATTGATTGCATTATCACTGTTTGATAGATCTATGTCACTCAGAGCTTTTGAGAGATGATCAGTTAGGGCAGGGGTCGGGAACCCATGGCTCGCGAGCCAGATATGGCTCTTTTGAGGGCTGCATCTGGCTCGCAGACAAGTGTCGCCACACTTTCCAGTCCCCCGCTGACCCAACTGCTCCCCGGTCCTCCTCCGCCCGGGCTTAAAATGCTGTCAGCCCGGGCGGAACGCGGCAGGACAGCTGGAGTCAGCGGCACCGGCGTGCTCTCTTCTTCCCACCCCCACCCCCACCCCGCGACCCGGAAGAGGAAGTGGTGAGCATTGGGTGCCTGCGCGGCAAGAAGAGGCCACGCTAGTGTCCGACGAAAAGAAGACTGCAGCGCGGCTCGGAGGAAAATGAAGAGCTTCAACCGCGGCCGATGGGACTCCGCCTCCGCGAGGGCTGAAAATGAAGGAGGTTAGCGTTGGGAGGAGGCTGCTGCTGCCGCGAGTTCCCGGGGTGGGGGTGGGGGAGAGAGAGAGTGAATGAGCGAGCAAGCATGTGTGTTTGAGATCCTGTGTGTGTGAGTGAGAGATTGCATGTATGTGAATGATTGAGAGTCTGTATATGTGAAAGAGAGTATGTCTGTGATTGAGAGCCTGCTGTGAGAGAGAGAGCATGAATGTAAGTTTACCATTGGGAACCTGTATGTGTAAGTTTGTGATTGAAAACCTGTTTGTGTGAAAGAGTATGTGTGTATGATTGAGATCCTTTGTGTGTGAGAGAAATCATGTGTATGTATGATTAAGAGCCTGTGTGTATAAGTAAGAGAGAGACCATGTGTGTCTGTGTGTGACTGAGAGCTGATTTAGGTGAGGGAGCATGTGAGTATGTGATTGAGAGCCTGTGTGTAAATGAGAGAAAGAGAGGACATGTTTGTAAGCATGTGAATGAGAGTCTGTGTGTGAGAGAAAAAGACAGCATGTATTTATGTGATTGAAAGCCTGTGTGTGTAAGCATGAAAAGATAGACAGCATGTGTGTAAATGTGTAATTAAGAGCCTATATAAGTGAGAGAGAAAAAACGTGTATATGTGAGTACTGAGAGCATGTGTGTATAGGTGTGTCATTGAGAGCCAGTGTGAGAGAGAGCGCTGGTATGTGACAGAGAGAGGAGAAAGTTCCAAGCAAACCACCCCTCCTCCTGCTAATTCAGAACAATCTCAGGACACCTGGATATCAAACGTTCCCAGGTATGCAGAGCAAAAAAATTTTTGTATCCTTATTATTTTTCATTACTGGGTCTTTGTGTCTGCTATTTTGAAATATTTTGTTGGTATCTGGAAATGTTTTATATGAGTTTTTAATTATTGGATATTCCACTCATCAGCTGTTTCAAAATATGTTCTTTTTGTTAGTACAGTTTTACTGCTGCTGATTTTATATTTCTTGATTTGTTTTATAAGGGTGGGTGATGTTTCTTTTTTCCTTTGTTACACTGCATACAGAGACTCTGGCTTGTTGCAGTTTCCAATTCAGTTTTTTCTGCATGCTTCTTGTTGTGCATTTTGGTCTCTTTATTCTATGTTAGGTGAGGGACAGCACGTGATTCAGGTGAGGTTTTCTGCTGGCGTGTAGTTTCTGTGTAGGACTCTATAGCAGCCTGACTTGGTCCGTTTTCCTAATAGGAGATGTATTGGTGTCTTAAGGCCTGGTGTAATATTTTCAGAGACTTATTGTACTTTAAAAGTGTGATCTTACATAAAATGCACACATTTACTTGTATTTAGTTTTAAACATATTGTATGGCTCTCATGGAATTACATTTTAAAATATGTGGCGTTCATGGCTCTCTCAGCCAAAAAGGTTCCTGACCCCTGAGTTAGGGTATCTAGTTGACATGGTTTCCTGTATTCTATTCTGGTCTTGGTGGCTGGGGGTACTACGGTTGAGTATTGGATATTAATACCACCAGTAATTAGTTTATGATCAGACCATGGGATTGGGTTAATAGTAGGACTGAGTGTGGTATTGATATAAGAGTTGATGAATATCAAGTCTCGTGTGTGTCCTGCTTTCTGAGTTGATTGATTCACTATTTGTTGAAAACCTAATGCTGACATTGAATTAAGAAGGCCTCACAGTTGTGAGATAATGGGTCTTTATCTGCATGTAAATTAAAGTCACCGAGTATGACGGTTGGAATTTCAGTTTTTAGATTAGTAACAAAGAATTCAATTAATGGTGAGACATTGAATTTTAATAAGCTTGGTATTTAGTGCATTTTGATAAATCCAGGCCTAAGGTTGGTTTGGATTCTGGTGGGTTGAGATACCATTGGCTTGGATTTTTCTGGGCTGTGTCAAGCCAACTTGGATTTTGTTCTAAATTGTACTGAGACAGTGAAAAACAGACCAAAAAAAAACAAATTACTGTGAACATACTCAGTTCAGAGGTGAATCAAATTAAAGGGGCACTTAGAGAAGATAAGGCCATCGCAGAAAGATTAAATGATTTCTTTGCTTCGGTGTTTACGGAAGAGGATGTTGGGGAGGTACCCATGATGGAGAAGGTTTTCATGGGTAATGACTCAGATGGACTGAATCAAATCACGGTGAACCTAGAAGATGTGGTAGACCTGATTGACAAACTGAAGAGTAGTATATCACCTGGACCGGATGGTATACACCCCAGCGTTCTGAAGGAACTCAAAAATGAAATTTCAGACCTATTACTAAAAATGTGTAACCTATCATTAAAATCATCCATTGTACCTGAAGACTGGAGGATAGGAAATGTAACCCCAATATTTAAAAAGGGCTCCACGGGCGATCCGGGAAACTACAGACCGGTTAGCCTGACTTCAGTGCCTGGAAAAATAATGGAAAGTGTTCTAAACATCAAAATCACAGAACATATAGAAAGACATGGTTTAATGGAACAAAGTCAGCATGGCTTTACCCAGGGCAAGTCTTGCCTCACAAATCTGCTTCACTTGTTTGAAGGAGTTAATAAACATGTGGATAAAGGTGAACCGGTAGATGTAGTATACTTGGATTTTCAGAAGGCATTTGACAAAGTTCCTCATGAGAGGCTTCTAGGAAAAGTAAAATGTCATGGGATAGGTGGCGATGTCCTTTCGTGGTTTGCAAACTGGCTAAAAGACAGGAAACAGAGAGTAGGATTAAATGGACAATTTCCTCAGTGGAAGGGAGTGCTCAGTGGAGTGCCTCAGGGATCTGTATTGGGACCCTTACTTTTAAGAACATAAGAACATAAGAAAATGCCATACTGGGTCAGACCAAGGGTCCATCAAGCCCAGCATCCTGTTTCCAACAGTGGCCAATCCAGGCCATAAGAACCTGGCAAGTACCCAAAAACTAAGTCTATTCCATGTAACCATTGCTAATGGCAGTGGCTATTCTCTAAGTGAACTTAATAGCAGGTAATGGACTTCTCCTCCAAGAACTTATCCAATCCTTTTTTAAACACAGCTATACTAACTGCACAAACCACATTCTCTGGCAACAAATTCCAGAGTTTAATTGTGCGTTGAGTAAAAAAGAACTTTCTCCGATTAGTTTTAAACGTGCCCCATGCTAACTTCATGGAGTGTCCCCTAGTCTTTCTACTATCTGAAAGAATAAATAACCGATTCACATCTACCCGTTCTAGACCTCTCATGATTTTAAACACCTCTATCATATCTCCCCTCAGTCGTCTCTTCTCCAAGCTGAAAAGTCCTAACCTCTTTAGTCTTTCCTCATAGGGGAGTTGTTCCATTCCCCTTATCATTTTGGTAGCCCTTCTCTGTACCTTCTCCATCGCAATTATATCTTTTTTGAGATGCGGCGACCAGAATTGTACACAGTATTCAAGGTGCGGTCTCACCATGGAGCGATACAGAGGCATTATGACATTTTCCGTTTTATTCATCATTCCTTTTCTAATAATTCCCAACATTCTGTTTGCTTTTTTGACTGCCGCAGCACACTGAACCGATGATTTATCCACTATGACACCTAGATCTCTTTCTTGGGTTGTAGCACCTAATATGGAACCCAACATCGTGTAATTATAGCATGGGTTATTTTTCCCTATATGCATCACCTTGCACTTATCCACATTAAATTTCATCTGCCATTTGGATGCCCAATTTTCCAGTCTCACAAGGTCTTCCTGCAATTTATCACAATCTGCTTGTGATTTAACTACTCTGAACAATTTTGTGTCATCTGCAAATTTGATTATCTCACTCGTCGTATTTCTTTCCAGATCATTTATAAATATATTGAACAGTAAGGGTCCCAATACAGATCCCTGAGGCACTCCACTGTCCACTCCCTTCCACTGAGAAAATTGCCCATTTAATCCTACTCTCTGTTTCCTGTCTTTTAGCCAGTTTGCAATCCACGAAAGGACATCGCCACCTATCCCATGACTTTTTACTTTTCCTAGAAGCCTCTCATGAGGAACTTTGTCAAACGCCTTCTGAAAATCCAAGTATACTATATCTACCGCTTCACCTTTATCCACATGTTTATTAACTCCTTCAAAAAAGTGAAGCAGATTTGTGAGGCAAGACTTGCCCTGGGTAAAGCCATGCTGACTTTGTTCCATTAAACCATGTCTTTCTATATGTTCTGTGATTTTGATGTTTAGAACACTTTCCACTATTTTTCCTGGCACTGAAGTCAGGCTAACCGGTCTGTAGTTTCCCGGATCGCCCCTGGAGCCCTTTTTAAATATTGGGGTTACATTTGCTATCCTCCAGTCTTCAGGTACAATGGATGATTTTAATGATAAGTTACAAATTTTTACTAATAGGTCTGAAATTTCATTTTTTAGTTCCTTCAGAACTCTGGGGTGTATACCATCCGGTCCAGGTGATTTACTACTCTTCAGTTTGTCAATCAGGCCTACCACATCTTCTAGGTTCACCGTGATTTGATTCAGTCCATCTGAATCATTACCCATGAAAACCTTCTCCATTACGGGTACCTCCCCAACATCCTCTTCAGTAAACACCGAAGCAAAGAAATCACTTAATCTTTCCGCGATGGCCTTATCTTCTCTAAGTGCCCCTTTAACCCCTCGATCATCTAACGGTCCAACTGACTTCCTCACAGGCTTTCTGCTTCGGATATATTTTAAAAAGTTTTTACTGTGAGTTTTTGCCTCTACAGCCAACTTCTTTTCAAATTCTCTCTTAGCCTGTCTTATCAACGTCTTACATTTAACTTGCCAATGTTTATGCTTTATCCTATTTTCTTCTGTTGGATCCTTCTTCCAATTTTTGAATGAAGATCTTTTGGCTAAAGTAGCTTCTTTCACCTCCCCTTTTAACCATGCCGGTAATCGTTTTGACTTCTTTCCACCTTTCTTAATGTGTGGAATACATCTGGACTGTGCTTCTAGAATGGTATTTTTTAACAATGACCACTCCTCTTGGACATTTTTTACTTTTGTAGCTGCTCCTTTCAGTTTTTTTCTAACAATTTTTCTCATTTTATCAAAGTTTCCCTTTTGAAAGTTTAGCACGAGAGCCTTGGATTTGCACACTGTTCCTTTTCCAGTCATTAAATCAAATTTGATCATATTATGATCACTATTGCCAAGCGGCCCCACCACCGTTACCTCTCTCACCAAGTCCTGTGCTCCACTGAGAATTAGATCTAAAATTGCTCCCTCTCTCGTCGGTTCCTGAACCAATTGCTCCATAAAGCTATCATTTATTCCATCCAGGAACGTTATCTCTCTAGCGTGACCCGATGATACATTTACCCAGTCTATATTGGGGTAATTGAAGTCTCCCATTATTACAGCACTACCAATTTGGTTAGCTTCCCTAATTTCTCTTAGCATTTCACTGTCCATCTCACCATCTTGACCAGGTGGACGGTAGTATACCCCTATCACTGTAGTCTTCCCTGATACACAAGGGATTTCTACCCATAAAGATTCAATTTTGTATTTAGTCTCATGCAGGATGTTTATCCTGTTGGACTCTATGCCATCCCGGACATAAAGCGCCACACCTCCTCCCGACTGCTCCTCTCTGTCATTGCGATATAATTTGTACCCCGGTATAGCACTGTCCCATTGGTTATCCTCTTTCCACCATGTCTCTGAGATGCCAATTAAGTCTATGTCATCATTTACTGCTAAATGTATAATCAATGAGCACCAAATCAAAGTTAAGAAGGATTCTTACAATGATAATGAAATAACCCAAAACAAATCCTTCATATTGCGTGTATAATTTCTCTTAACTGGAATTCCTCAATTCTCTAAATATAGAGTATAATGATTCAACTGTTATAAAACAAAAAATATTTATGGAAGGAGAGGAACGTTTCATATGCGATAATCACAAATCCCCAGCAGGGTGAATTGACTGTCAGTCTAATCATCAACGAACCTCCTCCAACCAAAGTGTATAATCAATGTGCAAGCATTTTTGTGAAAGTGAGTTTTTCTATGTGTGTCCTTTAAAACATTTATCATTTCACTTATTGAAAAAAGTGAAGTGAATCACTCCAAAGTTCACAATATTTTTTCAAGAATTTTTGCAAGTGAACACTCCTCGCAACCTTGTAGCTAATCCCGGTGAGGGGTATATAGCGATGATTTCAAAGCAACCTAAAACGGCATACTAGGCAGTCTCTTATGGCTTATGGTCCTATGGTGACCCGCACAACCATCAGATAAGTCGGGGTGTTGTATGAGCTTTTGTTTAAGCCATAAGAGACTGCCTAGTATGCCGTTTTAGGTTGCTTTGAAATCATCGCTATATACCCCTCACCGGGATTAGCTACAAGGTTGCGAGGAGTGTTCACTTGCAAAAATTCTTGAAAAAATATTGTGAACTTTGGAGTGATTCACTTCACTTTTTTCAATAAGTGAAACGATAAATGTTTTAAAGGACACACATAGAAAAACTCACTTTCACAAAAATGCTTGCACATTGATTATACACTTTGGTTGGAGGAGGTTCGTTGATGATTAGACTGACAGTCAATTCACCCTGCTGGGGATTTGTGATTATCGCATATGAAACGTTCCTCTCCTTCCATAAATATTTTTTGTTTTATAACAGTTGAATCATTATACTCTATATTTAGAGAATTGAGGAATTCCAGTTAAGAGAAATTATACACGCAATATGAAGAATCATTTACTGCTATACATTCTAATTCTCCCATCTTACTTCTTAGACTTCTGGCATTAGCATACAAACATTTCAAAGTTTGTTTTTTGTTTGTATTTTTATTCTGCTTTTTAATTGATAGGGATAAGTTAGAATTTTTTAGCTCAGGTGAGTTTTTAGTTACAGGCACTTGGACTACTTTTCTAATTATTGGAACCTCACTGTCGGGATGCCCTAATTCTAATGCATCATTAGTATCCTTTAAAGATACATCTCTCCGAACCATGCGCTGCTGAGCGACTGTCTGCTTTCCCCTTTGTTCTAGTTTAAAAGCTGCTCTATCTCCTTTTTAAAGGTTAGCGCCAGCAGTCTGGTTCCACCCTGGTTAAGGTGGAGCCCATCCCTTCGGAAGAGACTCCCCCTTCCCCAAAAGGTTCCCCAGTTCCTAACAAAACTGAATCCCTCTTCCTTGCACCATCGTCTCATCCACGCATTGAGACTCCGGAGCTCTGCCTGCCTCTGGTGACCTGCGCGTGGAACAGGGAGCATTTCAGAGAATGCTACCCTGGAGGTTCTGGATTTAATCTTTCTACCTAAGAGCCTAAATTTGGCTTCCAGAACCTCCCTCCCACATTTTCCTATGTCGTTGGTGCCCACATGTACCACGACAGCCGGCTCCTCCCCAGCACTGTCTAAAATCCTATCTAGGTGATGCGTGAGGTCCGCCACCTTCGCACCAGGTAGGCATGTTACCAGGCAATCCTCACGCCCACCCGCCACCCAGCTATCTACATTCCTAATAATCGAATCACCAACTATGACGGCCGACCTAACCCTTCCCTCCTGGGCAGTAGGCCTTGGGGAGATATCCTCAGTGCGAAAGGACAATGCATCACCTAGAGAGCAGGTCCTTGCTACAGGATCCTTTCCTGCTACACCTGGTTGGTGCTCTCCCATTATGAGACCTTCTTCCTCCAAGGCAGCACCAGGGCTGCCAGTCTGAAGTTGGGACTGGACTACTATGTCCCTGAAGGTCATAGTATGATCTGGAAAGAAATACGACGAGTGAGATAATCAAATTTGCAGATGACAGAAAATTGTTCAGAGTAGTTAAATCACATGCAGATTGTGATAAATTGCAGGAAGAAGAGATAGTGGTATTGTCAAAACAAAACCTGCCATTTTAGTGGTATGAAAATGTTGAGAACACGCAATACAAGGAGTGTTAGGGTACGATGTAATAGAATGTTTATACATTAATTGATACCACATATTGGTAGAAAAATGTGTATGTATTAGAGATGTGAATCGTGTCCTCGATCGTCTTAACGATCGATTTCGGCTGGGAGGGGGAGGGAATCGTATTGTTGCCGTTTGGGTGTTTGAAGTATCGTGAAAATCGTGAGCCGGCACACTAAAACCCCCTAAAACCCACCCCCGACCCTTTAAATTAAATCCCCCACCCTCCCGAACCCCCCCCCCAAATGCCTTAAATTACCTGGGGGTCCAGCGGCGGTCCGGAACGGCAGCGGTCCGAAACGGCCTCCTGCAATTGAATTGTGTTGTCTTCAGCCAGCGCCATTTTTCAAAATGGCGGCGCAAAATGGCGGCGGCCATAGACCAACACAATTCGACTGCAGGAGGTCGTTCCGGACCCCCGCTGGACTTTTGGCAAGTCTTGTGGGGGTCAGGAGGCCTCCCCAAGCTGGCCAAAAGTCCCTGGGGGTCCAGCGGGGGTCCGGAAAACGATCTCCTGCCGCGAATCGTTTTCCGTACGGAAAATGGCGCCGGCAGGAGATCGACTGCAGGAGGTCGTTCAGCGGGGGTTCCGGACCTCCGCTGAACGACCTCCTGCAGTCGATCTCCTGCCGGTGCCATTTTCCGTACGGAAACGATTCGCGGCAGGAGATCGCTCCAGGGCCCCCGCTGGACCCCCAGGAACTTTTGGCCAGCTTGGGGGGGCCTCCTGACCCCCACAAGACTTGCCAAAAGTCCAGCGGGGGTCCGGAATGACCTCCTGCGTCGAATCGTATTGGTCTATGGCCGCCGCCATTTTGCGGCGGCCATTTTGCAAAATGGCGCCAGCTGAAGACACCACGATTTAGTGTGCCGGATTTCCTGCTCTCCCCCTTCCCCCGATTTAGCTACGGACCCGGGGGTAATTTAAGCTATGGACCGCCGCTACGGACCCCCAGGTAATTTAAGGCATTTGGGGTGGGGGATTTAATTTAAAGGGTCGGGGTGGGTTTTAGTGTGCGGGGGTGGGTTTTAGGGGGTTTGTGTGCCGCTGGACCCCCAGGTAATTTAAGGCATTTGGGGAGGGTGGGGGATTTAATTTAAAGGGTCGGGGGTGGGTTTTAGGGGGTTTTAGTGTGCCGGTTCACGATTTTAACGATTTTAACGATACTCTAAACACCCAAACGGCGACGATACGATTCCCTCCCCCTCCCAGCCGAAATTGATCGTTAAGACGATCGAGGACACGATTCACATCTCTACTAAATATACGTGAATAACTGAGCGCTTAGCTGTAAAATTCTAACTGGCTAAGTTTAGACCTGCTCTACACCACATCTAGCTTAGCCATACAATTTATCTGGCTAAGTACAAATATCGACAGCCGCATAAGTTGCATGGTTACCTCACTTTGCCACTGCCTGCCTACAACTTAAGTGGCTAACTTTCTAGTAGCCATATGAGGGACTTATGTGCTAAGCGGCAGCAGCTGCTGGATGTGGGTACATAATTCAGCAGCCGCAAAAGTCCCGCTTATCTGTCTAAATTGCACTGAATATGCTTTGAATGTTGGGCCCAAGTTTTTTAAGGAATAAAGAATGGATAATAATTTATAATCTTCCAGTATTTTTCTAAAATAAGCTCACAAGCAGATAGTATAGATGTATAAGTAAATATAATTTTGCATTTATATTCAGTTCTAAAGCAGTCAGATAGAGATGAGTGCATGGGCCATCTTTTTTTTTTTTCTGAAATTCAATCTGAATACTTTTTTGTGCAACTCTTGGCACCTTCTTACTCTTAAGCAGAAAAATATGAATCCACTTTATTAGCAAATGTGGGCGTAAAGAGAAAACAGTACCTGTCCAACATCTTCCTGAGTACATGAACAAGTTTCAGCAGTTTCTAGTGACAGGAAATCAGAATTCCAACTGAGCACCTTAACTCCGCTCTCATTAGCTGCAACGCTTTACAGATTCTCTGCTTTTGAACTACAAGAGTCACTGGATCTAAAGCCTAATTTACTGTGCGTTATTTCCCATAGACACAGAATGGGAGACAGGCCCTAGTGCAGGGATGGGCAAATCTCTGGGCTCGAGGGCCTCACTGGGGCCTGATCTGGGTGGTGGTGGTGGGGATCTAGTGAGGGTATGGAGGGGAGTCTATAGGCCCTCAGATGTCTGAGGAGCTTCCAAAGGCCCTCGGCCCTCTCCCTGCAGCATGGAAATCTGACAGTTCGACAGTAACATCACTTCTGGGCAATGATGTCACTTCCAGTGGATAAGGACGCACCCAGCTAGAAGTTATTACTTGTAACCTACAAAGCAAATTAACGTTCAAAACAAACCGCCTAATATGTTCCCAACAAACAGGCTTAACTTACACAATTTGGTTTATTATGTTAAATTGTTACCGTACTACGTACTTCTGTAAACCGTTGTGATGGTTATTTAACTTAACGACGGTATAGAAAAGTTTTTAAATAAATAAAAATAAGTAAATGATAGGCTCTGCCATTGCGGAACAAGACCAAACTGACTAGCGCGGGCCAGATGGAAACCTCCAGCAGACCAGATGTGGCCAGCAGGATGCTGTCTGCCCACCTCTGCCCTAGTGAATCAGACCTTTAGTCTCACTTGCATTTGTTAATGCATCAGTGGTCAGATGTACCAAGGGGAGGTAATTTTCAAAGAAGTTACTCACATAAATGTAACTTCCTAAAAGCCATTCACGCACACAAAGTGTACTTGCACATGTAAAACCCATGGACAATTCAATGGCACACAGTATGGTAATTTTCAAAAGGCCGCTTACATGGGTAAAGTGCATTTACACATATAAAATCCAATTTTAAGCGTACAAGTGCTATATAAAATCAGGTCCAAAAGTTTCTTCTCATTTTCTGTTTATGAGGCCTCCAAGTCAACAGATATGTAGTTTTGAACAGTTGTTTATGTATAACCCCAGCTACATGTTAGCAAAATGTTGCTATATGGGACCATATCCTGGAATGCATACTGTCTTTATTTGTGACTGATAAGTGTCCCTAACAGTAACCTGCTTAATGTCTCTCTTTATCCTTACTGCAAAAAAAAAAAATTGCTTATGTCTGAAAGCACCCTTAGATTACCTCCACAAAAATCCAAACGACTGTGCTGTACTACAAACAAGATTCCCTGTTTGTTCTGACCTGCTGAACACTGGCAGTATTCCCTTTATATGGATCTGCTGAGCAAATGGGTTTTAACCGTTTTTCATAATAAATGAAACTTCTTAAGTCTCTTATTTGTCTGTCTTGTAATGACTATGAGATCTATGGAGCATTATTTTTGTATGGTGCTGTGTACATCTAGTAGCCCATTAGAAATGATATCTAGTAGGCCTGTCCAGGGAATTTGTTTTCATTTTGCTTCATTCGTGGAAGTCGTTTTGCTTTTTTATGTCACCAACTTTTTTTTTTTTGTTTCATTTGCATTTAGCATGCACTATTTTATGATAGTACGCACTAAAACCAAATCCTAACCTGGTCCTTTTGAATAGACTGCCCCAGCCTTTCTCCCACCCCTCACAGGCCCCTATGAACACCCCCTTAACATTTCTTAAAGCCAGGCACCCTCCCTCCCCAGGTCTGAAGTGATCCCCAGTTGCTCGCGCCAATGCTTTATCTCAAAACTGCCCTGGCCTTTTAAAATTTTTCCAGATAAAATATGGCACCAGCATCATTTTGCTGCAAAGCAAAATTTCAATAGGCCAGTGCCATTATGAGACGTGGTGCCAGTGGGGCAGGAGCAACTGAGGGGGGTGGGGTAGGGAAGGAAACCAGCTTTAAGGTATTTTAAGGCAAATTTCCAGGGGAGCCCGTGGGGTTGGGGGAGAGAGTCTGGGGGGCCCACAAGGGTTGGGAGAAAGCCCGAGGGGGGATCAGGGGCAGTTCTACCATGAGGCAGGGTGAGGCGGTCACCTCAGGCAACAACATTTTGGAGCAGCAAAAACTGGGCCCCCCCCCCCCCCCCCCCCCAAAACAGCTCTGTGGTGACCACCTCATTTCCCAGCCTAAAAAAGTAAAAGTCCCAAATGGGGGGGAGAAAAGTTGTATCTGTTTGTTGGTTTGACTAACCTCGGGAGGGCTCAGGACACACCCTCTATACTCTGTATTTTTATTGTAAAACCAATAAAAATTGTTTGAACATAAAAAGTAAAAGTCCCACACTGCGATGCGAGTAGATTTATTTATTTATTTATTTGATGAGTTTTATATACCGTTATTCGGTTGAGCCATCATAACGGTTTACAAAAGTATACATTTATCTTGTAACTGAGCAGTAATAAGAACATTAAACAGATTCTTAACAGTTGGGTAGCAGTACAAAACCATTTAAACAATATTAGAGAAAAGGATATCAAGTCCAGAATGAATTATTATAAGGTTAGAGGGGGAAGGCATGCAGGTACAGGGAGAGGGGGTGAATTATGTTGTAAACAATTGAGAGTTTAGTTGAGAGTCGGGATGATTAGATGATTTAAAGTCAGTGAGGAATTTGCGGAACATTAGTGTTTTTAAGTCCTTTTTGAATGTTTTTAGGTCATGTTGAATTCGTATGAATTTAGGTAGGGTGTTTCACATTTTGGGTGAGGCAATTGAGAAGGCTCTTTCTCTTGTGGTTGCTAGATGCGCATCTTTGACAGGGGGAATGTTTAGGTAACCAGAGTTATTGGAGCGTAGGTTTCTTGAAGGCTTTTGAGGGATTATGTTTAGTGAGTTAAGACCTTGATTATCATTATTTAGGATTTTGTGGATTATAGTCATTGATTTGTATGCAATACGTGCGTTGATAGGTAGCCAGTGAAGTGCGGTCAAAATTGGTGTTATGTGTTCACTTCTTTTTGTTCCAGTTAGAACTCTGGCAGCTGAGTTTTGTAATATTTGGAGTGGCTTGAGGGCTGAGAGAGGTAATCCAATTAGTAAGGAGTTGCAATAGTCGAAGGTGGAAAAGATAAGAAGTTGGAGTACAGTTCTGAAATCGTGGGGGTTGAGGAATGGTTTTAGGTGTCTTAGGGTAAGGAGTCTGTGGAAACCTTCCTTGGTTTTGTTTGTTATATGGTTCTTGTAGGAAAGCTCCTTATCAATGGTAATTCCAAAGTTTCTAGTATGATTGGTAGGGAGTATAGTTATGATATGTTTGCCAGGAATTGTCAGAGGTGGCAGAGTTGGATTAGGTTTTTTATCCATGAGTAATATTTCAGTTTTGTCAAAGTTGATTATGAGTTTAAGGGAGTTTAGTAGGTTTTTGATTGAGATGAGTAGTTCAGAGGTTTTCTTGTATGTGTCATCAATCGAGTTTTGAATGGGAATAAGGAGCTGAATGTCGTCAGCATAGAGGAAGTGTGTGATCTTGTATTCTTTTAGTAGTTCGCAGATGGGGAGAAGGTAAATGTTGAAAAGGGTGGCTGATGAAGCTGATCCTTGAGGGACACCAGTGTTGAGGTTGATTGTTTTTGATAGGTTGTTGACTGAAACTTGGTAAGTATGATCAGACAGATAGGAAGAAAACCAACGTAGAGTATTGCCAGTTAAACCAATTTGGGATAGTTGTTCCAATAGTAGTTTGTGGTTAACCGTGTCAAAGGCGGCTGAAAGGTCGAGAAGAATGAGTAGGAATTTTTCTTGTTTGTCAAAGCCTCTTAAGATAATGTCATGAGGATGAGGAATCAGTGGAGCTCCCAATCTTCTACTCCTGGTAGGAAGGGAGTGGCATGGTTTATCGATGTGCCGTTGAGGTTCCCACCCCCACCGGCAAGATGAAGACGCCATGGTTTATCGATGTGCCGTTGAGGCTCCAACCCCCATCAGCAAGACGAGGATGGCATGGTTTATCGATGTGCCGTTGAAGCTCCCACCCCCACCGGCAGGACGAGGACGGCGTGGTTTATCAATGTGCCATTGAGGCTCCAACCCCCATCGGCAGGACGAGGATGGCGTGGTTTATCAATGTGCAGTTGAAACTCCCACCCCCACCAGCAGGACGAGGACGGCGTGGTTTGCTGACTGCCCCGCAGGCAGAGAATTCTGCTTGGGTGCAACAGCGCCATTTGATGACGTACCAGTGGGGATTCCTAGGCCCCACCAGCAAAAAGCAAAAGGGTGCACTGGCTGGGGCCTGGGGGCAGGGTACAAAGCTGTAAGGTTTGCCTAGGGTGCCTAATTCCCTTGCACCAGCCATGAGAAAGTGCAGCACTTACAGATCCTTACCATTCATCTATCTCCTACTTCCCCAGGGCAGATGCTGGGGAAAGAGTAGGAGGCAGGCGGTAGAGTTCCTGGGAGCACAACAGGGTTGTGCTCCCAGGGTTCTTGGAAATATTATCAGTGACTCTCTCTACCATTCTTCTGCAAACCCTGACCCTGCCTTCCCCCCCCCCCCAGCATTTCAAATCACAAAAAAATGCCAGACTTAAAGGGCCCTCACCCCCTTTTTGCCCTCTTACTGATTTGACCTGTGCCATGCCATGTCTTGGGGAGGGAGGGGAATGGCACCATCTCATCCCTTACCTCAGGCAGCAGATTGCCTTGATCTGCCCCTGAGAGGAACTATTTAAAATGGCAGCTGTTTGGGGTTTTTTGTTTTTTTTAATGGCGGCACAGCACAAAATGAAAAATGAACATTTTGTTTTCTTTTCTTTCGAAATTGAAACAAAATAGGAAACATCATTTCAAATGACTGCACATTCCTAACAAGTAATATTTATTTATTTATTATTTTTATATACCGACATAATAATAGTAGTAGTTCCTGTAGCTAGTTTCTTCTGCATCATTGGGACTCTGCAGTTGTTTGACAAGAATACCTTCTAATGCTGAGCATATTTTCAGTGGATTGCATCATATAATCTGCATAGAAACATAGAAATGATGGCAGAAAAGGACCAATCCAGTTGCACAGCAATCTTATGATAGTATCTGCTGTGCCATGAAAGTTACCCCCATGCTTAACAGTTTCCCAGACCGTAAACATCGGGCTCTCATTGGTTGCTGTTTGAATCCAATTCCCTGTTACCTCTTGCGGTTGAAGCAGACAGCAATGTTGGAGTTGCATCAAAGTATCAGGCTTATTGGTTAAGGGTAGTAACCGCTGCATCAGCAAGTTACCCCCATGCTTATTTGTTTCCCCAGACCATAAAAGTTGAGGCCCTCGTTGGCTGTGGTTCGACTCCACTTCCTCTTTTCCCCCTGCATCATGGCTGGCCTTCTATTTGGCAAACTAGGCAGATGCCTAGGTTGCCAAAATTTGGGTGGAGGCAGCAAAACCCTGAAAACTCCAGGTTCTGCCTACCTGCTTTATCCCTAGTGCTGAACAAGCGAGAAAGTGTCAAAAACAGATGCAATTTCATAAACCCCCCAGAAAGTACGAATTTTCATGATCCTGTCCATTGAATAATGTTCCAAGTCCAAGTGGAGTGTTTCATTTTCCTTGAGGTGATAGGGGGCCCACATGGAAATGGTGGGCGTGCAGTCACGGCATGATAATGGGACATACTCCGTTCTTGCATTGAGAATGAAGCTCTTCGCGTTTGTTGTTTTACTGAGGTGGACAGTGAACTTTGAATCGGCAGCAGAAAGTTTTACGTTGGCCACAGGTTTGTGGGTCACCTGGACATAGACAACATAAAAACCGCTCTTGAGGATCTTCAGCTTCTCATCAACATCCGTGAGGTGGCTATCGCAGTTCACAAAGCTCCAATTCCATCTCATAATATCTCCAGGAATGCCACTAGTGTCTTGGACTGCAAAAGAAGAACCTAAGGTTAGAGGATTAATTGAATCAGAACTGGAAAGTTTCGGGTTGCTATACATTGGGAGGCAGCTTTTGAGTGAACACATTGCAGTTAGGTAACCTATTCAGCTGACCACCCCCACCCCCCCCAATTAATTTTACGAAGTGCAAAAATCAATGTTCAAAGTTATCTATAAGTATTACTGTTCTCTAGTTACAGGATATACACAACTATGTCATTGCATTTTATTTAGATGCAGTCCTTTTATAGAGCTTCTTATTTAATACTTAAAAAGATACAAAGGAAGTTAGAGAAGTGTGTGTTTCCAGAGTAACATCAGATAGATCCTTCAATAGTCTTCTTTTGTTTCAGTAACTGTATTGATCCTCCAGTGAGCTCAAACAGTGCAATGTATAGTATGGGCAGGGCCTAGCATTGTGACATCTAGGGCATCAATGTTATGTCTGTTATTTTATTAACTGTGTTTATGTTATGCGTCTTTCTTTTGTACACTGCTTCAGAAAAATCTTTTTTTTTTTTTTTTTTTTACAATTGGGGAAGTAGTCAATATGAAATGTGAAAAAATAGCAAAAAGAGTGTAGGGCAAGTAATGGTCCTCACACAGTTCAGAAAGATTGAAAAATAAAATGGGTAAATAAATAGTTCCTCCTGTCTCCTTTTCCTTCCAGCTCAGTCAGAACCAGAGCTGGGATCCTGATGGCATGTGCCTTCATTCCCATCAGGCTACTCTTAGTCTGGTCATTGCAGCCATGTCCATGGCTCCTTCCAGAAGCCTGTATCATGGCCATGACTCCCTCATCTCTCCACTATCGGGGCTGTGAACCCCACGTCCACGGCATCCCCAGTCCCAGCTGAACAGGTGAAGACCTGGCTCAGGGACTGAATCAGAGACTGCCAGGTTGGCCCATTAGGGTTTCTTTTTATTCATTCATTGGCCCTCATTGTTAAACCTGAGCTGCAATTGCTGCTGAGCTGTTTGTAATTGCCTCAGATTCACAGATGAGCAAAATTTGCCCTTGTCAATACTTATGAAGAGGATTTCCTTTCCATTTTAATTTTAATTGTTCCAACTTTCAGCACCTGGGAAAGTGTTCCCACCTACCCAATATTTTGGCATGAGAATAACATACAGTGGATTGACTAATTCATGAACTGTGGAGAAAAAAGTCGGCAATAGGTTACTAACATTGAGGTCCATATTCAGTCACTGTCCATACAGCAAAGTTGGCCAGATAAGTTATCCGGCTAACTTTGGAGTTAAATTCAATAATGCAGCCGCACTATTGAATATAGCCGGCTAACTAGGACAGCTCTTTGACCTGACCAGACTTAGGGGGTCATTTTCTATCCCTATCGCGTGCGATAGCTAGATAGGGGCGGAGTCGGGACCAGAAGAAGAGGAGTCGGGGCAGACGTGGCGGAAACTTCTCTGGCGGCAATAAGGTAAGACCCGTTATCGCCACCAGTAGCGCGCCCAATAGCACCACCTTTCACAGTGGCGCTATTGGATGTGAAAGCCGGCAGCAATAACATCGCTGTGGTGCGATCGCTGCCGGCTTTTGCAGGCCCGCCCCATGCTTCACCCCCCCCCCCCGCCCCCATTATCGTGGGATTCAATGAGCTCTGTGCCATAGGAAAATCTAGGCCTTAGCCGGCTAAGTTAACCAGCTAGTTTTGAATATCAGAGTTAACCGGATAACTTAGGGGGTCATTTTCTATTGCTTATCATGTGCGATAGCTTGCCGGGGGCGGAGTCGGGGCGGCGAGGAGGTGGATGTTGCGATGTCTTTGCTGGCGGTGATAAGGTAAGCACCGTTATCATCGCCAGTAGTGCGCCCAATAGCACCACCTTTCACGGTGGCGCTATTGAATGCGAAAGCCGGCAGTGAAAACACCGCGGTGGTGCGAAGGCTCCTGGCTTTCTCAGGCCCACCCCTCCCCTTCGCGCCCCCTGTCCCCCGTTTTCGCTGGATTCACCTTTCTGCGTTAGAATGGTGAATCCAGGCCTTAACCAGCTAACTCAATTCCTCCCAGTTATGCCATGGAACACCCCCAACTTAGCTGATTAAATTCTGTCCAGCTAAAAGATAGCTAGCTGAGTGCCCAAAAAATTCATTAGCCGGATAACATTTCAGTTATCCATCTAAATGCTTCAGAATATGGACCTCTACGTAATTCTGTGAGTTAGGAAGGGGCTGAGAGGTACTTGCTGGTGCTGTCCATAATTAGGGCTCTGCATTTGTTTTCTAACAAAATGAAAAATGCAACAAAAAACCTTGTTTTGTTTCACTAGAGAATAAAACTTAAATAAAAACTCAATAAAATGATTTGGGCTTTTAGTTTCAGAAGGCTTCTGCCACCAGCAGCCCCCTCACCCCCCCCCCCCCAATAAAGCTTAGCCCATCTGTGAGATTCCAGCAGTCCAACAGGGGCACGGTAGTGGTCGCCAGTTGCGCCTGCCTCACCAGGTCCTATGTTCAGAAGGCTGCAGGCCAGTCCTGAAGCTGCTGCTACTTTGTTGTATGGCCATGCGCTCTATGGTGCCATTGCAAATGGGGACCCAGCAGCACAAAAGCAACTGGGGATTGCTCCTGCCCCATTTGAAATACTGGAATGCCAAGCATGAGGCAAGCTACGTTGGTGGATTGAGGGACTACCCAGCCTCTTTTTCCTTTTGTTTTTTTTCTTTTGCTTTCCATATTTTTTTCTTTTAATTTGATGCCTTTTTTTTTTTAATCAAAATAAATATCAAATGAAACAAAAACCAAATGAAAAAATGAAACACAACTTGTTTTCTGTTCACATTCCTACTCATAATTGCATTTTTATCTGCCTGAAATGCCCTCCCAGAAGAGGTGGTGAGGACAAAAACAGTAAATGAATTCAAAAGGGCATGGGATAAATACTGCGGATGCCTAGAGGTTGGAAATGAAGAAAGGAATTCATGGGGGTAACCCGCATGGAGCGGCAGTCACTACACTTAAGAGAAGACTTGAGAGTAACCTGAATGGAATGGAAGTTACTACCCTAAGCAGCTTTCTGGGCAGACTGGATGGACCTTTTGCTCTATATCTGCCATCATTATTATGTTACTATGTTAAAAATGTAAGTCCAATCAGGTTTTTCCATTGAACCCATTAGGCCAAAAAGAAACATATATGATAGATAGACAAACTTACCACTTGCATTAGCTGAACAGATCTCTTGAGGCTGCAAAGAAAGGAAAGGTAGGCTCAGAAAAATGTTTGCACTCTTTATCAAAGATTATGAGGTCCATATTCAGTGTCATTTGTCCGGCTACGTTCAGATGTAGCTGAATAAATGTCCATATTGGATGCTCCTTCCTTGCTGACTAGCCTTGAGATAGTTGGATAATTGATTATCTGGCTAGATAGTTATATGGCTAGCTGAGGGACATAACAGAGCTAGTTAGCCTGCTAAATTAGCTGATTAAATGCTAATTATTTTTCAGCATTTTCCAGCCAACAAAGCCTGATAACTTTAGAACTGCCAAAGAGCACTCCTAAATAAAATTAGCAGGATAAACTTATCCAGCTAACTTTGACGAAGCTGGCCAGCATCTAAATTTGGACCTCTATGTATCTTTTAATAGTTCACATAGATGGAAAGATTTTGTAAACCAACATGTGCAATACAGAGCATTTATATATGTAAATGCCATGGTTATACATCTCATGCCCCAATAGATTTTAGTTCAATCCTATGCAAAAACTGCACAGCACTGTGGTTTGTGCAAAGGTTTCCAGATTATACTAATTAAGAAAGCATTTGACGACAGCCAATCAACATTCACTTATATTAAACTACATCTCTGCTGCTCTGTGGAGGGCAGCTGTCAAAAGGAATTTAGCTGCTGTAAATGTAGGCATTCCCAGGAGCATAGGTTGGTCAGGGGAGAAAATTACGTGCATATATTGGCTATTCCTTTGTATTTGCATAGTTTTCTTGACCTAACCCCCATCTGCAAAAATAGCAGGGGCAAAGTACCTTCTCGCCCCCATGCCTTTAGCACAGTGGTTCCCAAGCCTGTCCCAGCCAGGGAACTTTCCAGAATATGCACTATAAATATGCTTGAGATAAATTTGCATACAGTGGAGGCAGTATAGACAGAGCTAGCTCATGCACATTCATTGCGGATATCCTGAAAATCTGACAGGCTGGGGGTCTTCCAGGACGAGGCTGTACTTTGTCACTATGTGCTTTCTGAAAATTGTCCCCCATGATGTTTTAGAGATTATAAAAACATTATTACTGCTAATTTTGTCTGTCCTCGTCACTTCTGGATGTCTTCTCGTCCAGGCTTTTTCCAGACCAAACAGAAGGTGACAGTATAAGCACACTAATAAAGCCCAACTAGGAAATGCACCAGGAAGATGAGAAATATTTTCATTCTAGGTATGTGCCATTAGAAAACAAATTATACAAGAAATAGCCTTTTTTTCCCCTTTGAAAAATGTATTTTGCTTCCAGTGTATAACACCATAATACAGAGCCAGTCCTCAGGATGCACCCAGCTAGTCCAGTTTTCAAGATATCTACAATAAATGTATTTATTTATTCAGCAAATTTGTAGCCCGCTAATACTTTGACCTTAGCGGGTAACCAGATTACATATATAATGTAAACAAGCCTAACTTCAATTAACAAAACATAAAATGAATCCAAAAAAATACTTGACAAACATACATTAAAATAAACAAAACAGTAAACAGACAAATGTGCATGAGTTAGATTTGCATACCCTGTCTCTATTGTGTGCAAATCTATCTTATGCAGCATATTTATTGTGGCTATTCTGAAAACCCATAATGCAATAAACCTGCCACCATACATCGGTTTGAAGTGATCCTATTCAAAACTAAATTCACCTGAAGCTTCTTTAAAAGTAATTATTGGGGGCCTGGATGAAGCTGAGTAATAGTTCTCAACTTCACTGTAACATTAAAATGTCTGTGTGCCACAGTTAAACAGGTCCATGAGTCATGATCACATTGTGCACAGCCAGCTTTTATTTGATGTATTATTTATCTGCTTTCTCTTTCCTATGCATACTGTTAGTACTGTGCCTAAGATAGGGGAAGCTGTCAAAGGATATTTTAAACTAGGGGATGGGCCTGCCACCATGGGTGGCCAACTCCAGTCCTTGGGAGTTACAAACAAGCCAAGTTGTCAGGATACCCACAATGAATTTGTTGCGGTTCTGGCCTCGAGCACCGCAGCCAGGCCCTTACCTCTGGGCTCCTGGACCTGCTCCCGCTTCCAGAGGCCTGCTTTGCGGCATCCCCGCTGGGGCTGTGCCGCTGCGAGGTCTCCCATGGACGCCCGGCTCCTAGGCGCGCGTGTGCCACTTGGGCACTTTTCTAGGCCGTTTCCCGCCTAGAAACTCGTGACGTTTCCACCCAACTCCTGACGTCAGACGCCGTGGCCTTGATAAGCCGGCCTTGCAACGGGTTAGCCTCCCGGTTTCCTGTTGCGCTATGCCCCGGAGTGACTCGCTTTGCTTTGTTGCTCCATTCATGCTACAGTACCTGCCTGGTTCCTGCCTGCCTTCTACAGTACCTGCTTGGTTCCTGCTTGCTTGCTACAGTACCTGCTTGGTTCCCGCCTGCCTGCTACAGTACCTGCTTGGTTCCAGTACCCGAATCCTGCTACAGTTCTTGCCTGGTTCCAGTACCCGAATCCTGCTACAGTTCCTGCCTGGTTCCAGAACCCGAGCCTTGTTACAGTATTGCTACTGTCCTAGTCTGGTTCCAGTTACCTTTCCTGATCCACAACCCGCCTAAGTCCCAGCGGCCAGGCCCCTACGGGCTCCTCCCGGGAGGGCTTCGGCTTCCAAGGGTGAAGCCACCTAAGTCCCAGAGGTTGGGTTCCTGCGGGCTCCTCCCGGGGGAGTACCAGCTTCCAGGGTGAAGAGCATCTACGTCCTGCCTGAACATCTGCCTCCCGGCCTGCTATTCATTAGAGACATTGACCACCTTTCCCAGTCTCCAGCAGGTCGGCCCAAGGGTCCACTAAACAGAGACTCCCATAACAGAATATGCATGAAATAGATTTGGATGCACTACTTCTGTTTTATGCAAATCTAACTCATGCATATTAATTGTGGATATCCTGAAAACCTAGCCTGTTTGTGGCTCTTGAGGACCAGAGTTGGGCACCCCTGGCCAGCCACCCCAAATCCCCAGGAGGTCCTTTAGCTGTTGCATGCCAGTCATTTTCAAATTTATTTATTTAGAGGATTTTATATACCGATGAATGTTGGGAACATCTCATCGGTTTACATGAAACAACATATAGCTAACTGAGCTTTACAGAGAAACTTGGAACCAATAAACAAAAAGGAATGAATACATAATATTACTAACAGAGAGAATCATCAATTAACTTACAAAAGTTTAGAAAAGGGGGAGAAATAAAATACAATATAGGGAAAGAAGGAGGGAGCTATTTACAGGAAAAACGTGTGGTTAAATAAAGAGAAAAGAAGTTAAATTACAAGTGGCAAAAGGCCCAAAGGGAAAGCTGTTATGCAAATGCTTGCTTGAAGAGGCAGGTTTTTAGATTGTGTTTGAATTTTTTTGGGCAGGGTTCCTGCCGCAGAAAGGGAGGGAGTTTGTTCCAGAGGGCAGGCCCAGCTAAAGATAGTGCCCGAGCTTTAGTGGAGGCAAGTTTAGATTGCCTGGGTGAGGGAATAATGAGGGTAGCCTTGTGTTGCTGCCTTATCGGTCTGTTTGAATTGTGAAAGATGAGGTGATCAGAGAACCAGTGCATGTCTTGGTTGTGGAGGGCCTTATGGATCAGGGTGAGGGTTTTATAAGAAATTCTTTCGGCGACAGGTAGCCAATGCAAGTTTTTAAGAACAGGGGTGATGTGGTCACTTTTGTGTGTGTTAGAATCCGTGCAGCAGCGTTTTGTAGAAGCTGGAGCGGTAGTAGTGTACTTTTGTGTAAACCTATATAAAAATATATTAGTTTTACAGCTATTACTGTACAGCTCCATTGTTCCCTCTAAGCTGGGTACATGTGTGAGCACACACAGGTCATGAACCCTGTGCACAGGGTAAAACAATGTTAACAATTTATCATCCTGCTTGCGTATTATGTTCTTCCATTTTAATGCAACTAACTTTACCGTCTTTAGAATTGTTAAACTAGCTGCAACTCGTAATTGTACTTTCCCTTTAGAACAAGTTACTAGAGGGGGAGGAGCCAAGATGGCGACCTGAACAGCTACACTGTTTTGCTCGCTCCTGAGATTTCCTGAAAACTTTTTCTTTTCATCCATTACTAATGCCTCGAAAAGGAGAGTGAGGACCTACTCCTCAAGCCTCACGATCCCTGTCGGGCAAAAAACGATTCTACAGTGTGCCGGTACGATTGTGAAAATTGGGGCGAGAGATCCAACAGTTGGAACGGATGGAGGAGAGCCTGCCCTGACCTCGGAGGAAGTCTCTCTCAGCCCTCTAGATCAGTGGTTTTCAACCTTTTTTCTGTCGGGACACACCTGACAGATGGTTCTCACATGCATGACACACTGACCCATGATCGTCACGGGGCTAGATGTAAAAGTACAGTTTGCATCCACGGGAAAACCCCCCCCCCCCCCCCCCCGACCCACAGTAATGGATGTAAAGCAGAATTATAACATTCCCCATACAACTCACCCTACAAAAAAGATATTCTGGTTCTGGTGTCATCTTAGTTTATGTACATCACTGCAGTGATGTACATAAACTAAGCAACTCAAACTCCTTCTACTTCCAGGCTCAATAGCCCTACTTATGAAAAGACAGCAGTTTACCACCAATGCATGTCCTCTTGAGAAAGCACAACAAATAAGACTGATACAAACGCTTACATGCTAGTAAAATATCTCATCTCGGTAACAGACACAGAACCGACCTAACATACTCCCAGGATCTGCAGTGATGTACATAAACTAATCCGCACACAGTTACACCTGTGTTATGGAATACACTCAAACAGGAGCAACCCTATCTATGAAAAGGCAACACTACCAATATTAAATCAGGCCCTAAAAACCAATACATCTCTTATTAGGAAAACAGAACTAGCAAGCAGCTACAGATTCCCACACAGAAACAGTTGTAAAACTATACTAATAAGCAGAATAAATGTTTAAAACAGCTATGAACAAAATAACATCCAACAATTAAAAACTCATAAAAACTATTAAACAAAAAATATTTCAAAAAAGCAGCATCACATAATATTAAATAATTACAATGGCAGACAATCAAGAAAAATAAACTTTAAAAGCCACCTTTACTTACCCCCTCCAGCAGCTCTCCTACTCCCTTTCCATGCAGGCCGTGGCACATACCAGAAGCAGCAGTAGAAGCTAAGCTCTATACTCATGGTCCTCTTCCTTAGTGCCCATGTCTCTCACACACACACAATACCAGTCATGCCCCCATGAACAGTTTCTGTCTCTCACACACCAATCATCTCCCAGTCTTTGACACACACACACCAGTCACCTTCCTGAACAGTTTCTCTCATGCCATACACACACACAAGCTTCCCACTCCCGTGTTCTACTTACATATACAGGCTTCTCACTCTCATAATCACTTTCTCTGTCTCACACACACACACACACACACTCACCAATCTCTCACTCCCATGCTTGTTCTCTCCACATGCACAGGCTTCTCATGCCCATAATCACTTTCTTTCTCTCACACACACACAAACACACACCAGTCACCTGACCTCTCTCATGCATACACACACACACAGGCTTCCTACTCCCATGTTCTCTTTCAGATATACAGGCTTCTCACTCCCATGCTGTGTCTCACACACACCCAGGTTTTTCACTCCCATGCTCAGTCTTCATATGCACAGGCTTCTCATTCCCATAATCACTTTTTCTCTCTCTCTCACACACACACACACACATACACACAACAGTCACCTGACCTCTCTCATGCATACACACACACACAAGCTTCCCACTCCCATGTTCTCTTTCAGATATACAGGCTTCTCACTCCCATGCTGTGTCTCACACACACCCAGGTTTCTCACTCCCAAGCTCAGTCTTCATATGCACAGGCTTCTCATTCCCATAATCACTTTTTCTCTCTCTCTCTCACACACACACACACACACATACACACAACAGTCACCTGACCTCTCTCATGCATACACACACACACAAGCTTCCCACTCCCATGTTCTCTTTCAGATATACAGGCTTCTCACTCCCATGCTGTGTCTCACACACACCCAGGTTTCTCACTCCCAAGCTCAGTCTTCATATGCACAGGCTTCTCATTCCCATAATCACTTTTTCTCTCTCTCTCTCACACACACACACACATACACACAACAGTCACCTGACCTCTCTCATGCATACACACACACACAAGCTTCCCACTCCCATGTTCTCTTTCAGATATACAGGCTTCTCACTCCCATGCTGTGTCTCACACACACCCAGGTTTCTCACTCCCATGCTCACTCTTCACATGCACAGGCTTCTCATTCCTATAATCACTTTTTCTCTCTCACACACACACACATACACACAAACACACACCAGTCACCTGATCTCTCTCATGCATACACACACACACAGACTTCCCACTCCCATGTTCTCTTTCACATATACAGGCTTCTCACTCCCATGCTGTGTCTCACACATACCTAGGTTTCTCACTCCCATGCTCACTCTTCACATGCACAGGCTTCTCATTCCCATAATCTCTTTCTCTCTGATACACCCACACCAGTTTCTCTCTCATTTCCATGCTCGCTCTCCATGTGCACAGGCTTCTCATTCCCTTATAATCACATTCTTTCTCTCACATTCACACACACCAGTCTCTTTCTCTCACACACACCTTCACCTTACCTACCAGTCTCTCTCATGCATGCACACACACACACACACACACACACACACACACACACACGCTTCCCACTCCCATGCTCTCTCTCACATAATCAGGCTTCTCACTCCCATGCTTTCTTTCACACCCCCCCCCCCCACCAACACCAGGCTTCTTATGCCCATGCTTTCTGACATACCCAGATTTCTCACTTCCATGCTTTTTCTCTCTCACACACACATCAGTCACCTCCCTGAGCAGTCACTTTCATTGTCTCTCACATATACACATACATCAGCGCTCTGACCAGTTTCTCTCAATCACACACAGGCAGGCTGGCTGGCTGGCTGCTTCTCTCTCTCTCACTCACTTCCTTTCCCCCCCCCCCCCCAAGCACAAATGGTAGCTGCAGCAGCCTCATCCTCCAGCCCCTGCAGGCCAAGAAAGAAGAATCCCATCGGCCGCGGGAAGCTCATGCTGCTGTCTCCTTTCCCGATTACCGGCTGCTTTGATTGCTCGGGGGCCGCTGCTGCTACCCGCCACTGCTATTTTTCCATGCGGCACTGCTCTTTCTCTTTCCCGCACACCATGTATCACTTCCTGTTCCGGGTCACGATGGGGGGGGGGGGGCACGGGAAGAAGAAAAGGCCAGCGGTAGGTGCCACTGCTTCTTCTACCACCACTGCCGTTCCCACTGGGCTTGAACGTACTGGTAGCCCGGTGGCAATGGCAGCTGGGAAGGAAGAGCAGCGGGAGACCGGGATCACATGACACACCAGTTGAGAAGCGCTGATCTAGATGACCGACCACCTCCAGCTACATGAGAGGCCTCGACGCCGCACTCTGGCTGGACTCCCGAAGCTGGAGCCCAGGCTTTAGAAGTGGAGGGAGCTGCATCGGAGTCTGACCCCGCGCTGAGCCCCTTGAGGAATGGTGGGAGCGTCTCCAGAGTTTTGGATCTGGAAGGGGAGGAAGACCAGGCAATTGGAGGAGGTGAGAGGCCTGAATGTGATCCCTCATCCACTCCCGGAGTAATTTTGGCATCGCAGAAACCCGCGGTGGTCACTTTGGATTCCCTCTGGGGCCTCGCATCAGCAATGGTTAAAACACTCTCGAACTGTTCATTGAAAATTAACACTTTATCTCACCAAATGGATATAATAAATAAGAACAGTGATATATATCGCCAGGAAACCTTGTTAAAATTCAAAAGTATGGAAAGTGAAATATACTATGTCAAGACTGTGGGGCTTTAAACAGAAAGGTAGAACGTATTTAAAATCCTCTAAGACATCTAAACCTACGAGTGCTGAATTTTCCCAGGGTTGTGGGAGAAATCCTTCGTATTACCGCTAGAAGATATTTCCTTGAAGTATTAGATTATACGTCAGAATCGGCTCCCCCTCTGGATAAAGTCTCCTTTTTGCCTACTTGATCTAATCCACAAATGCAAGCTGCACCGACTGATTTAGAGAATTTGACTGGTTTTCTTGAATCATCAAATTATGAAATAGTGGAAAGAGCCACCTTGCTGATATCTTTTTTTAATTAATGAAAAAGATCTGAGTGATGTTATGAGGGCCCACTTTAAAAAATCCAATATTACACTCATGGGTCAGAAAATTAGGATTTTTCCTGCTTTGACTAAAGCCACGCTGCTGAAAAGGAAAGGCTTTTTGGCCTTGCGCCAGGAAACCTTAAGCCTTGGGAGCGACCTTTTTGCTAAGGTTCCCTTGTAAATGCATCATAAAATATAATAGAGATAATTATGTTTTTTTTTTCTACCAGAACAGTTAACAAGCTTTATTGAGTCCAAGAAGGCTCTGCTACAAGTTAGCAGTATCTAGAGAAGTTCATCTAAAAATGAATGTGCAATTGTAGAGAGTTAAGCCTTTTCCTTAGTAGTTTTCTTTGTATTTCTCCTTGTTTGCTCAATGCTGCCCCCCTCAAATTGTGGTCTAATGGGTAGTTAAAACTGCTTGACAATGTTTTCCTTTCTCTGTTTCATATTGTTTCTAAGTGAAATACCGCATTTCTGTACAAAGTGGATACTGTGATTGAATTTGAAAATATTAATAAAGATTAAATTAAAAACAAAAGAACAAGTTACTGTTAACATTATGTTCCATAACTGATATTAAAATGTTCCGTAATGTTTTAAAGACCATCTTTTTCAAGTAGCATTCTCATAAGAACCCACTCATGCTGTATTGTTCTGTATTAACAGAATTTTATCTTTGTTTATATTTAATAAGTAAATTGTGTAGTACAATTCGTTGAGTCAAGCGATTTCTAAATCTTTTAAATAAATAATAAATAAATAAAATAGAGTGTGTACAAGAAATCCCAAAGATTATACTGGCTTGTAACGCACAAATTTGAATTCAACTTATAAAAAGTTTCACAAAAAAATTTTTATACACATAGACTTTAAAAAATTTGAGGGAACATTGTACAGTGCACAGCTAGTAATCAACGCACAGCTAGGATTCAGCTAGCCTTTAAAAAAGGCAATGCAGAGTGAAATCTGAAATTTGTAGCTAGTGATAATGAATTATTGCTTTAACTGTTGACTTATAGCAAAATTGACTTCTGTTGTTTTGCTATAAGTTACAATTTCATCTTCTGTGCAACCTTCTTGTTCCCTGATTCTAACTACTATGATGTCTCCCTACCTGCAAAGGCCTCCAAATAGCTCTAATCAGAGCTATCTGAGCTATCTCCTCAATGGTATCCTGACTCAGCCTGTTTTGTAGCCTCAGTTCCACCAAGAGTCTTCAGCGAGCTTGGCCTCCATTCTTGACAAGTTCTTCCTCACTGCCTCCATCACATCCAAGCTCCAGCCCTTTACAACCCAACCTTTCTGCTTCACCCTTGCCTCTTCATGGAGTTACGCTTGGCTCTTTGATCTGGCCACTATTCCTTGCTCTGTGCCTTGTGGTCTCTGGTCCTTCTTGCTTCTTACCTTGTGGTCCTTGGACCTTCTGCTATCTTCCACCCTGCCCTGTGGCTTCTCAGCCTGCTCTCATTTCTTACCTTGCTCTGTAGCCTACTTTAGGCCTTACCATGCCCTGTGGCCTTTGGGCCTGACTTTGCTTCTTGCTCTGTGGCCTCTCCAGGCCTCTTCTTCCTTACTGGCCTCCAAGCCTTATGCTTAGCATTCTAGGGGCCTTCTATATCATTGCCTTCAGGCCTTTGTGTTCTTTGTTCTGTATTGTCTTGTCTAATCCTTATCCAGCCCTGTCCTTGTCTGCCTTGTCTATTTTTGTCCTTTCCAGTCCTAGCCTTAGTAGCCTTTCCCTGTGTTGCCTATGTATTGCCTTGACCCAGCCTGTACCAAGTTCTAATCCCTGCCCAGTTCAGCTTGTCTGTATCTGTGTTTCAGTCCCAGTTCCAGCTCTGGGTCCTGTCCCTGTACCCATTACTTGGACTCAGCCTTGCTCCAGGTCCATCCAGCCTTCAAAACCTTGCTCCAGATCCATCTAGGCTGTCCAAGCCTTGCTCCAGTCTGACCAGCCTTGCTCTTGCCTGCATAGACTCACCATGATATACTGCTATGGCAAAGACCTCCTGGCTCCCAGAACCCAAGAGCTCAACCTGTGGGGGAGGGGCTGACTAGGCGGCAGACTGACCCAAGTCCTGCCCTGTATCCAGCCTTGCAGTCTTGTATTGCTCCTGGGGTGAAGTACCCTGAGTCCAGAAGTCCTGATAATATATTTATTGAGCTCTATTTAAAATGTAGAAACTCATGCCCACCTTTAAAATTGGCTAGATCTGCCTATGATGAATCTCATGGTAAATTATTCTCAAAATTCCAAAATATAATTGAATTAAAATAATGAGTAAAATGTCAAAAACTATTTAAGAACATAAGAACATGCCATACTGGGTCAGAACAAGAGTCCATCAAGCCCAGCATCCTGTTTCCAACAGTGGCCAATCCAGGCCATAAGAACCTGGCAAGTACCCAAAAACTAAGTCTATTCCATGTTACCATTGCTAGTAATAGCAGTGGCTATTTTCTAAGTCAGCTTAATTAATAGCAGGTAATGGACTTCTCCTCCAAGAACTTATCCAATCCTTTTTTAAATACAGCTATACTAACTGCACTAACCACATCCTCTGGCAACAAATTCCAGAATTTAATTGTGCGTTGAGTAAAAAAGAACTTTCTCCGATTAGTTTTAAATGTGCCACATACTAACTTCATGGAGTGCCCCCTAGTCTTTCTATTATCCGAAAGAATAAAAAACCGATTCACATCTACCCGTTCTAGACCTCTCATGATTTTAAACACCTCTATCATATTCCCCCTCAGCTGTCTCTTCTCCAAACTGAAAAGTCCTAACCTGTTTAGTCTTTCCTCATAGGAGAGCTGTTCCATTCCCCTTATCATTTTGGTAGCCCTTCTCTGTACCTTCTCCATTGCAATTATATCTTTTTTGAGATGCAGTGACCAGAATTGTACACAGTATTCAAGGTTCGGTCTCACCATGGAGCAATACAGAGGCATTATGACATTTTCCGTTTTATTCACCATTCCCTTTCTAATAATTCCCAACATTCTGTTTGCTTTTTTGACTGCCGCAGTACACTGAACCGACGATTTCAATGTGTTATCCACTATGACGCCAAGATCTCTTTTTTGGGTTGTAGCACCTAATATGGAACCTAACATTGTGTAACTATAGCATGGGTTATTTTTCCCTATACGCATCACCTTGTACTTATCCACATTAAATTTCATCTGCCATTTGGATGCCCAATTTTCCAGTCTCACAACGTCGTCCTGCAATTTATCACAATCTGCTTGTGATTTAACTACTCTGAACAATTTTGTATCATCTGTAAATTTGATTATCTCACTCGTCTTATTTCTTTCCAGAGCATTTATAAATATATTGAAAAGTAAGGGTCCCAATACAGACCCCGAGGCACTCCACTGCACACTTCCTTCCACTGAGAAAATTGTCCATTTAATCCTACTCTGTTTCCTGTCTTTTAGCCAGTTTGCAATCCACGAAAGGACATCGCCACCTATCCCATGACTTTTTACTTTTCCTAGAAGCCTCTCATGAGGAACTTTGTCAAGTGCCTTCTGAAAATCCAAGTATACTACATCTACCAGTTCACCTTTATCCACATGTTTATTAATTCCTTCAAAAAAGTAAAGCAGATTTGTGAGGCAAGATTTGCCTTGGGATAGCCATGCTGACTTTGTTCCATTAAACCATGTCTTTCTATATGTTCTGTGATTTTGATGTTTAGAACACTTTCCACTATTTTTCCTGGCACTGAAGTCAGGCTAACTGGTCTGTAGTTTCCTGGATCGCCCCTGGAGCCCTTTTTAAATATTGGGGTTACATTAGCTATCCTTCAGCCTTCAGGTACAATGGATGATTTTAATGATAGGTTGCAAATTTTTACTAATAGGTCTGAAATGTCATTTTTTAGGTCCTTCAGAACTCTTGGGTGTATACCATCTGGTCCAGGTGATTTACTACTCTTCAGTTTGTCAATCAGGTCTACCACATCTTCTTGGTTCACCGTGATTTGATTCAGTCCATCTGAATCATTACCCATGAAAACCTTCTCCAGTACGGGTACCTCCCCAACATCATTTAATCTTTCCGCGATGGCCTTATCTTCTCTAAGTGCCCCTTTCACCCCTCGATCATCTAACGGTCCAACTGACTCCCTCACAGGCTTTCTGCTTTGGATATATTTTTAAAAGGTTTTACTCTGAGTTTTTGCCTCTATGGCCAACTTCTTTTCAAATTCTCTCTTAGCCTGTCTTATCAATGTCTTACATTTAACTTGCCAACGTTTATGCATTAAGCTATTTTCTTCTGTTGGATCCTTCTTCCAATTTTTGAATGAAGATCTTTTGGCTAAAATAGCTTCTTTCACCTCCCCTTTTAACCATGCCGGTAATCATTTTGCCTTCTTTCCACCTTTCTTAATGTGTGGAATTCATCTGGACTGTGCTTCTAGAATGGTTTTTTTTTTTTTAACAATGACCACACCTCTTGCACACTTTTTACTTTTGTAGCTGCTCCTTTCAGTTTTTTTCTAACAATTTTTCTCATTTTATCAAAGTTTCCCTTTTGAAAGTTTAGCACGAGAGCCGTGGATTTGCATACTATTCCTCTTCCAGTCATTAATTCAAATTTGATCATATTATGATCACTATTGCCAAGCGGCCCCACCACCATTACCTCTCTCACCAAGTCCTGTGCCCCACTGAGAATTAGATCTAAAATTGCTCCCTCTCTCGTCGGTTCCTGAACCAATTGCTCCATAAAGCTATCATTTATTCTATCCAGGAACATTATCTCTCTAGCGTGTCCCGATGATACATTTACCCAGTCAATATTGGGGTACTTGAAGTCTCCCATTATTACCACACTACTAATTTGGTTAGCTTCCCTAATTTCTCTTAGCATTTCACTGTCCGTCTTACCATCTTGATCAGGTGGATGGTAGTATACTTCTATCACTATAGTCTTCCCCGACTCACAAGGGATTTCTACCCATAAAGATTCAATTTTGCATTTAGTCTCATGCAGGATGTTTATCCTGTTGGACTCTATGCATCCCGGACATAAAGCGCCACGCCTCCTCCCGGGTGCTCCTCTCTGTCATTGCGATATAATTTGTACCCTGGTATAGCACTGTCTCATTGGTTGTCCTCCTTCCACCATGTCTCTGAGATGCCAATTAAGTCTATGTCATCATTCCCTGCTATACATTCTAATTCTCCCATCTTACTTCTTAGACCTCTGGCATTAGCCTACAAACATTTCAAAGTTTGCTTTTTGTTTGTATTTTCATTCTGCTTTTTAATTCATATGGATAAGTTAGAATTTTTTAGCTCAGGTGAGATTTTAGTTACAGGCACTTGGACTACTGTTTAACAACCTCAAAGAGCAGTTTAGAATTAAATATGACCCGGCAGCTGTATTCTTGCGAAGGAGCCCCTGGTGAGCTGTTCCTGATTTTTTAATTTCCCCGCTTGCTGTTCCATCGGTGGGAGGAGCCGACACAGGATGCCTTCAAGTTCGGCGTCAGGAAGGCTCTCAAGCGCAGCTGTGCTCTTGCGAAGGTGCCCCTGGTGAGCTGTTCCTGATTTTTGAATTTCCCCACTTGCTTTACCATCGGTGGGAGGAGCCGACACAGGACGCCTTCAAGTTCGGTGTCCTTAGGCACGCCACTGCCGCTGGTGCACCACCAAAGCCGCGCGCGCCTTGGATCGGCTTAGATCGGATGAGAGAAGATGTGAGAGGGGATCCTTTGGTTTTTGGGCTACAGCTACCACAGAGGCTGAATAATTGCACTGATTGAATGTAAACGGACTGCCTGCAGGTGTGTACAAATCTTTTTTCTTTTATTGGACATGCCTTCAAAAAAGAAAGGAGAAAGTTAGGGGTTTTCCCTCCCTTCCCCCACCTTCACTAACACAGCAGGAAATTGTCCGATTTATGACTCTGCCAGCACTAAAACCAGCAGCCAAAGAATCTGCTGATTCAGGCAAATTGGGAGGGCGGTCTGAATCTCTGGAGGAGGCTTCGCTGAGCCCTAATCTTGGACTACCACCTGAGTGGAGAGTTGTTGAGGGGACTCTGGGAGGCTCACAAGCGCAGCCCACCACCAGTGGATCTCAGGCATCGTTTGGAAATGGTGCAGGAGATTCAGGTGAGGAAAGAACTAATCTGAGCTTGATTAAAGATCTAAGGGCACAGTCTACTCAAGAAATTGAGTTAGACAAAGAAAATCAAGCTATAGCTAATGAGGATATCTCAGAGACTCTGACACGTCCCACAGTGGTTATGCTGGAGTTATTGTGGGATATGATGGCATTGATGGCATCCAATTTAAAGGGGCTAGAAAGGAAAATGGATTCATTTGTAGGGAAAAATACTCAGGAAATATCGGATATCCAAATAGCATTAAATAATTCAGAAGTTAGAATTAAATCTTTAGAGGAGATGGGGAAAAAGAATGTTGAATTTCAAGCGGCTATTGTTAAAGATAGGGATTTCTTATTGAGGCGAATGGAATTATTTGAGAATAACACTAAACAATTGAATCTTCGTCTGTTTAATTTTCCTCGTATAGCAGGCAAAGTTCCAATTGAAACTTTACAGAGGTTTCTTAAAGATGTATTGTGTTTCTCTGAAAATGAACTGCCTGAAATTAGTTATTGCTATTTCCTACCAAAGAGAAACCCCAATTTGAACACAGAGGAGTCTCCCTTTCAAGGGAACCTCACAAATTTTCTAGAAAGTACAAGTAACCAGATTATTGACCCGGGGTTTACTTTTGGTTTCATTTATGAATTTAATAGACTTGAATAAAGTAATGAAATAGTACTTTAGTAAATATCCCATTTCCTTTCATGAATCCATGGTTAAGATCTTTCCTGATTTATCAGTAGTAACACAATTAAGAAGAAAAAGCTTCTTGGAGTTTCATCAAGAACCAATTACTATGGGATATTCGTTTACCCTGCGTTATCCCTGTAAATGTATAATTAAAAAACAACAAGATACTTATATCTTTTTCATGCCCGATCATTTAAAAAATTTTATTGAACAAAGAAGATCAGCCACATTATCCCCAATATCCAACGAATAAAGTGCAGGTATCTGGAAAAATTATTTCTGTTTGATTATCTCCCTTTAGTTTCTAATGCCTCTGTTTCTTTTTAAAGATGACTAAAAAGAAATTACTATTGATTATAATACAAATTGTGGATACATTTTGATTTTGATTGTGCATAATTGTAAATGTTGATCATGAACAATGTTCTGTAAAATATTGAAAAATCAATAAATATATAATTGGAAAAAAAAAAAGAATTAAATATGACCCCGTGAATCTGTTTAGCATAGTAATCTCTTTTTTTTTTTTTTTTGCTTTATTGGTTAGTGTACTGTATTTTGTAAGGAAAGATTTATATTTGCCAAGAGATTTTGCAGACAGGTATTTTCTGCCATGGTTTCTCTAATTTTCTAAGGTTCTGTTTAGTGCTTCTTAATTCAACATTGTACCAGGGCTTTGTATGTTTGTAGTTATTCCTTTCTTTGTTAAAAGTTTTTGTCTGGACAGGGCTAAAGTTTTCAGCTATGTCATTAACAATCTTATCCCAGGAATCAAATGCCAATGTGGAATTGGTTTAATTTAGTTCATGGATCTTATTTTCTATTGCTTCAGCAAGTACTTCCATCTCGTATCTTTTTCCTGAAGGTACAAGTAAGCTTATTATCTATGCTACTATGGATTTGGTTGGTGAGGGCTATTTCTGCCTTTATTGATTAGTGTTCAGACCAGGGCAGTATTGTGTGTGAGGTATTGATAAGACAATTACTTGTATTAGCAAATATTAAGTCTATAGTGTGACCCGCTTTATCAGTGGCTTTCAAGACAAACTGAGACCATCCCAGGGCTTCCATTGCTTCGAAAAACATTTCACAGGCTAAGGTTCTTGGTGTTTTGTCTATGGGGAGGTTAAAGTCTCTTACAATTAATGTAGATTCTGGTGATGGAAACATCCTAGTGAATAATTCAATCAGTGGTGAACAATCTTTTTGTAGTATGCCAAGGGGACAGTAGACCAATCCTAAGTTTATTTGAAGAGATTTCAGAATTGCCTCTTCAAGGGTGGATTAATCTTTGCCTTGTAAGACACTAGTTTATGTTCTTTTTTTACTAATTATTAATAATTCTCCACCTTTTACATTTGGGTCTAGGAAAGTGAAATATATCATAGTTAGCATTTGAAATTTGGCTTAATAGCACATTATCTTTGTCATTCAGCCATGTTTCAGATATGCAAAAAATGGAGGGATTTAAATCATCTAGCAGATCGTTAACTAGAGGGATTTTTTAAAAACAGAGATTGAGCATTCAGTAAAAACAGGAAGAGAGTGAGGGAGAGTTGTTACTTATTGTGGGGAAGACAAGGTTTGTGATTATTCTTTGCTTCTTTCTTGGAGTACTCCTTAGGTCTCCATGAAAGCCCTATTCTAGAATAGTCTCAATGGAGCAAATTTGATCCATGGTTGTAGTAGTTGCGTCCAAGGTGCAATGTTAGAGAGCACTTCGGGTCCGCATGAAGGGGCACACAAAGGGGTAAGCTCCTTTGTTGTGCTCCTTTGTGTAAGTGCCTTGTGGTGCAAGTGCCTTCGGCATCGCTGCCGTGCTGATCTTAGCACAGCGGCTTAGCATGTTGATTATCAGAGCCCTGGGTGATGATGTTTCAGGTAGGCAGGTCACAGTTTGGCACATCCAAATGAGGGGGAGGCATTTATGAATGTATTTTATTTCTGATACATGTTTGTTTATGATTATGAATATGATTTTGTAATCTGCACTGGACAATTTTTTTTGGAGGCCGTGGAATATAAGAACTTGTAAATAAATAAATATACTACTAAAATGTGAAAATGAAATAACTTATCCTAATAGGAAACAAAGTCATTATGAAAAAACAATCAAAGCAATACAGATAAAACAATACAGAAAAAACATAATATAATAGATACAGTATGCAACAATAAAATACAATAAAAGACTGCAAAGTAGTGTACCTCAGACTCTTCTTAAAAGATCAGGGAATCTTGGGTGCAGGGTGCATTTCCCTGGGAAGAGGGATATAATGGCAGGCCCGAGAGGGAACAGAAAGGCTACAGACCAGAGGAGATGGAAGAAGGAATTTGATAGAACTGCTTAACTGTGAATTGTGAACTTTTATTACCAGCCCTGCTGTGAAGGTAAGCAGGTTCTCTTTTCTGTTGTGTTGTCTGAACAATAAAGTATTTTTGTGGAGAAAACCAGAGTCTAGACTGCTGTCTTATGGCAAGCCCAAGATTGTACGTGCTATGCCACACAGTCCAATAAAGCCAGGGTTCAGCACTCTCAGTATTCAAATTTATATGCTGCGTCTGTGTAGGAAGCAATTTCTTCCTATATGCAGACAACATACAATTCTACATCCCATTCGACAAATTATTTGAAAAAACTGCTTCGACTCTGTCAACATACATGGAGGCAATACAACAAAAACTATTGCAGCTGAAACCAACACTAAACACAAAAAAAAACCCTGAAGTCGTGTGGTTAAGGAGAAACTCCTCTATAGTCAAACCGCCAACCCTAGACCTGGGTGATTTTAACATTACACCCTCAGATCAAGTACGGGACCTAGGAATACAGATTGATGAGAACTTTACAATGAAAAAATCGCATAAGCAAATTAATTAAAACAGGATACTCCAAGCTGAGACTATTACATCTGCTGAAAACATTACAATAACCAGATGTAGCACTCATCTGATCGTGGTTTTTATGTTGAAAGTTCACACTTCAAGCATATCTGGTTATTGAGCAATAGAATCTTATATAAAAGTATTGATGGACTTTCACTGTGGCATATGAATTTGAAAATATTTTAAAAAATTGAACTTTTGACCGATGATTATGCATAAGGCAGAGATCTAAAGTATCTTACTATACGATGAAACCTAGTGTGATGGTCACATTCGAGTCTTGATTTTCAACAGTCATATTGTATGCATCTTATATATTAACCTCTCACTTTTGGATTGTGTTGGTCTTTATTATTATAGTGTATGTATTTCCAACGATCCTAACTCTAAAAGGTCATCCTGTGCACTATTCAGCAAGAGTTACTACCCTTAACCATCATTTTACCATCAGTAGGGGTAAAAGAGGAAATGGATTCGGGTGACAGCCAACGCTGGGCCCTGACTTTTATGGTCCGGGAACTGATACTCAGACATTAGAGAAAAGCACAGGGCTGCTTCTACAGCCAAGTCCAAAAGCAAAGCACACTCAAGCAGCATTGTATGAATTATCAAAAAGTTTGCTCACCCCGTAAAAATGTTACTAGCAGTAATTTTGTCATGAGTTTGGCAGTTGCTTAATTTTGATTGTAAATATCACTATCCTTAACATAAGGCTTGGAGATAACATGCATGGAGCAGCAGTTACTACCATAAGAAATTTGCTGGACAAATTAGATTGACCATTTGGTCTTTTTCTGCCACCGTTACTATGTTACTATGAATTTGCATATAATGGAGGCAGTGAATGCAAATCTATCTTATGCATATTCATTGTGGCTTTTGAGGATTTAAGTTGGCCACCCCAACTGGGGAAATTCTTAACCCTTGGTGTCTTTTAAATGAGTGAAAGATAGCTTTTTTGTTTCTGAAGTCCCTGTTTAAATAAAGGATTCATATCTTTCACCTCCAGTTATGTCTGAAGCTTAGGCTGCAGCCTGCAATGTGACCTGCAGTCCATAGTATTTCTTATGATTATGAAACTTACAAAGAGAAGTATTGTGTTCCTTGCAATCCTGCTTCTCCTTCAGAGTAAAGAAAAAAAATGCACATATTGTAGTCAAATGTGATTCTAAAAATAAAATGTGTGTTGAAACCTTTCAAAAGGGTCTTCCAAAATCTGCTGTGCTCAGAGCCTTAAAATTCTCAATATAGTTCTGAGACGTGAATTAGAATAACCACTTTGTATCACCATGCCAGGAAATAAAGAAAAAGAAAAAACGAACATTCGCTCTGTATAACTGTAACCAGTCACTAGATACCATGACATAACTTTTCAGCGGCTTTACCTTTTGCTTACCTGTGACAACCAAAGCAGGAAAAAGCAGCAGAGCAGAGCAACCAGGATTGAAAGTACCATGGAAAAAACAGCACAGAGGAGCACTAGACCACAGGTGATCCTTGGGGTCCTTTGTGACCTTTCTCTGGTCTGCAGAAACATCTGCTTGTCCATGGAGAGAGTTTCAGCCTCCTTATTAGTCATCAAGAGAAAATCACTGCCAGCAACAACAACCGCAGAAGAGCTGAAAATCCAGTGCCTATTCAAAGTCAAATTTCAGACTGAAAAATATTAGGATGCTCTGGGCTTTTTATAGAGCAAAAACGTCATAAGTAAATGAGGCAGGGAATTGGGGAAGCATCGTGGCTTGTGTGTGTGTTTCTGTCTCATAACATCATCACTTCAGCCTTAGAAAGTGATAAGTCAAAGTTTCCCTCTGAAACTGACAAGGAAGTTTTACTTTCATTTGGCCACAGGCCACAGTCTCAGAATGCAGAAGTAGCAAATATTGCTGGCACCTGCCTAGTCAGTGTGTGCAAAAGGGGCAGCTGCGCTGAGCTGACTGAAACTGTTCAGCTGAAACAATGTACTAGAGCCTGAAATGCAATCTTTCGTTTTCTACTTATTAACAGGTCGATCCAGTAAAGTTCAGTTGAAGATTTCTCGTCTGTAACGAGCTCGCTGCGCACAATTCGGACGCGTAAGGCAAACCAGCGATACAGTCTCCAGTTTTGCGCATCCGTAGTGCTTCTTAAAACAGACGCATAACCCTTCCCGCACCCGGCATGTAAATGAACGAATTAGCTGTATAATGAAGGAATTAGCTATTCCCCTTCAATACCGTAACGCGCGCTCAGGTTCTCTCATTAGTAACGCACTGTTTTGCCGCGGCCGTAACGTGTTAGTTTACCGCCTCCCCCTAGTAGGAGTTAGGATTGTGAGTCTAGTAACAAATCCATCGACACCGCTTAAGATACTCAAAAACAATAAAACACAATTTAAAAAAAAAGCGATACAGAGATGATCGAGAAAATGTAATGATGTGGGACACATAAAACCTGTCAGAAGAAAAAATAAAAATTTTTAAATACCTGTCGGAGGGCCGCGTGGGTCCAGGCGGCCGGCGTGGGTCCAGGCGGCGGGAGCCGGGTGGTCGCGTGTTAAATCTAGGCCGCGGGCGGGTGGGCGCCTGTTCCGGGCGGCGGCGGCAGCGGGGGGACACGCGTTAGTTCGAGACAGCCGGCGGGCGGTGGGTGGTCGCGTGTTAAATCTAGGCCGGGTCCGCACAGGCGCGCATTCATTCATTCACTGCCGGTGGGGGCTGCCGGGAGAGGCAGCCCCCACCGGCAGTGAATGAATGAATACGCGCCTGTGCGACCCCTGCGATTCAGCGCTCAAGGCAGTCACATGCCGTGACGTCACGCCTTGAGCGCCGAATTGCAGGGGTCGCACAGGCGCGCATTCATTCATTCACTGCCGGTGGGGGCTGCCGGGAGAGGCAGCCCCCACCGGCAGTGAATGAATTCATTCATCCAGGCGGAGGAGCCGGCTGCTTTCGCCACCGGCTCCTCCGCCTGGATGAATGAATGCGCGCCTGTGCGACCCCTGCAATTCGGCGCTCAAGGCGTGACGTCACGGCATGTGACTGCCTTGAGCGCTGAATCGCAGGGGTCGCACAGGCGCGCATTCATTCATTCACTGCCGGTGGGGGCTGCCGGGAGAGGCAGCCCCCACCGGCAGTGAATGTGCGCCTGTGCGGACCCGGCCTAGATTTAACACGCGACCACCCACCGCCCGCCGGCCGTCTCGAACTAACGCGTGTCCCCCCGCTGCCGCCGCCGCCCGGAACAGGCGCCCACCCGCCCGCGGCCTAGATTTAACACGCGACCACCCGGCTCCCGCCGCCGCCGGCCGCCTGGACCCACGCAGCCGTCTGAAACTAACGCGCGTCCACCCCCCGCCGCCCGGAACAGGCGCCCACCCGCCCGCGGCCTAGATTTAACACGCGACCACCGGCCCCCCGGATCCCGCCGGCCGCCTGGACCCACGCGGCCCTCCGACAGGTATTTAAAAATTTTGATTTTTACACTTCCTGGTACCTGTCATTTCAAATGTCATTTGAAATGACAGGTACCAGCGCACCCTGGTTACTGTATAGGCGCTGTATTAAGCGCCTATACAGTAAAATGGGTTACGCGACCATAACCCTTCCCTACCGCTTTAAAGCCGCGGCATGCATTTGCATGCGATTAGAGGAGAGTATCGGGGAGTTAGTGAAGAGAACTGTGCATGCGGGGAGGAAGGGTGCGCCTGACACTACCTCACTGTTTTTACCGCGGCCTTACTGGATCGAGCCGTTTATCTTTTTTTTTTTGTATTCATGTTATTGTTTTGGAAAATGTGCATCTTGATTGGTTTTCGCATTGAAAGGGGAATTTGGATTCAGGTTAGTGCTTGCTTACACTTTTCTGTTTTGAATCTGAGCTCTGTGGTGAGTAAATTAATAGAATTGTTGCTAAAACAGGATCGGGCAGTTTTGCAAGATCCAAGGCAGCGTGGTTTACACCAGAGGTACATCTTGTCAGGAGAATCTGATCATTTTCTTTGGGTGAGCAGAGAGATGGATCAGGGGAGAGCAGGTGACGTAGTGCGCTTGGATACCAGTAAAGCCTTTGAAGCAGTTCTGCACAGGTCACTTATACTCAGCCCTCTAATTAAGGGACATAAAGCGACTGACTGGGTTACAAACTGGTTGAGTGGGAGGCGATGGAGCCCACTCTGAGGAAAGGGGCGGTACCAGCAGTATGGCGCAGGGATTAGGGTTGCTAACTGTCCAGATTTTCTGGGATCAGTAAAGAATTTCAAGGCAGTGTCCAGAAGCCAGATGGAGGTTTAAAAAGCCTGGGAATTGTCCAGATTTTAACCCTCCAGTCCGGCACAGCATCGTAACTCCTAACCAGCCTGAAGGAGCTGTGGTTTCACTCCTCAGCCTACAATTACACTACACTCTGATTGAGAAATTGCGTGAGCGATTGCCTCCCACAGCAATAGCTCCTTCTTCAGCCCTCCAGCCGCAGCACACAATTAAAGGCCAAGTAAAGCCGCCAGCACGTCTCCTCCCACCCGTGGTACGCAAGAAAAGGCCCATTGGGGCCATCGGTATCTCCCTTCCCACTCACCATGCAACAAATAAAGGCTTCGCAAGGCTGTCGACGCCTTCTCTCCTGCCCGCAGTGAACAAAGAAAGGCCCAGCAGAGCTGTTGACACCTCCTCCTGCTGCCCACGGTACATAAGGAAAAGCCTAGTGGGGTGTTAATATTCTAAAGCAGAGGATTCAGCATGAGAGTGCCAGTGAGTGAATGAAAGAGAGGGGAGTGCACCAGTTGGTGAGAGAGAGCTTGTGTGTGTGTGAGAGGGAGAGAGTATCCGTGAGTGAGAGACAGCTTGTATGTATTTGTGTGTAGGTGTGTGTGTGTGAGAGGGAGATTGTGAGACACCTTGAGGGTGTGCAAGAGGGAGAGAGCTTGTGTGTGTGTAAGAGAGTGAGGAAGAGTGCCAATGAAGATGAGAGAGCCTGGGTGTTAGAGAGCCTTTGTGTATGTGTGTGTGTGTGTGTGAGAGGGAGTGCCAAGTAAGTGAGATCCAGCTTATGTGTACTACTTGTGATCAGGCTTTGCCACTGTTGGAAACAGTCTTCTGGGCTTGATGGACCTTTGGTCTGACCCAGTATGGCAAGTCTTATGTTCTTAGAGTAAGAGAGAGAGAGCTTGTGTGTGTGTGTGTGTGTGTGAAAGAGAAAGAGAGAATGTGAGATAGAGAGTGCATGCATGAGTGTTAGAGAGGGGGAGAGTGCCAGTGAATGGCAGTTTGTATGTGTTTGTGTGTGTGTGAGAGGGGGGGATTGTGAGACACCTTGTGTGTGTGTGTGAGAGAGAGAGAGGGAGAGAGTGCCAGTGAGAGAGAGCTTGTGTATGTGTGAGAGAGAGAGACAGCTTGTGTGTGTGTGTGTGTGTGTGTGTGTGTGTGTGAGGATAAAGTATGCACCTTCTTTCTCCCCGACTAATTCCCAACAATCTCAGATTAAATGTAAAGCCTGCAGAGCATTTTCTTGGAAGGACTATCTTCTCAGATAAAAGATGAGGTGGCAGCAAGGGAGCTTCCCGAGTGACTAGATGCTCTTATAGACCTAACCAGAAGGATAGACCAGCAGTGGGCCGGGAGTTGCAAGCCCCAGGAAGGCATGAAGTGCTTGCCCCGTCGTTCTCTCAACCTCTTACTCCAACATTAGCGGCAGCACCTGCAACTGCATGACTTGAAGAGCCCATGCAGCTTGGGCAAAATTGTCTCACGCCAGAGGAGAAGCACCGTCATCTCACCCTGGGCCTATGTTTTTATTGTGCTGGGAAGGGGCACCTTCTTGCGCAATGTCCAGTGAAGCAGGGAAACCGGTGAATCTAGGAGCCAGTGGGGAGATGACCCTAGGCTTTACTATCCCTGCTCCCCAACTTATTCTCCAGTGGCTATCACCAAGGGCAAGTATGAGTTCTCCACTCTCGCACTGATAGATTCTGGTACTGGTGGGAACTTTATCATGAAAGCTCTGGAGGACCACCTGAAGCTATCAGCAATTCCCAGGAACCCACCTCTAGTTATCTCATCTATCTCTGGGGAACCCCTCCCATGTTGAATCACCATGACAACAGCTCCATTGCATCTCCACACCAGCACCTGAATGTAGAAGAGATTACCTTTCACATCATTGAGAAGGCAGTACATCCCATTGTACTAAGACTGCCCTGGTTGCAATGCCATTCCCCAAACTTCGACTGGGGAACTCTACAGTTGAACAATTGGAGCCCTTGCTGTCATACCTTCTGTCTTCTCCAAGTCAGACCCCCATCATCCATTCCTCTCCAACGACCTCACTGGACCTGCCATCGTAGTACACTGACTATGGAGATGTCCTTTCCAAGAAAAAAGCAGAGACACTATAGGAACATCATCCCTTCAATTGCGCCATCAATCTAATCCCAGGCACTTCACTGCTGCTGAAAAGGGTATATCCCCTATCCCTCCTGGAGACCAAGGCCATGTCCCAGTATATTCAAGAAAACCTTGAAAGAGGATTCATTCAACCCTCCACATCCCCGGCGGGAACAGGATTTTTCTTTGTGGTCAAAAAGGACGGCACACTTTATGGTCTCAATGCCATAACCAAGAAGGATCACTACTCCTTGCCTCTTATTTCAGAATTACTTGACCGTCTGCAGGGAGCCAGAATATTTACAAAGTTGGACCTCCGGGGAGTGTATGATCTTATCCAAATCAAACCAGGTGATGAGTGAAAGACTGTGTTTTACACACGGGACAGCCATTATGAATACATGGTCATGCCCTTTGGCTCGTGTAACGCTCCTGCGGTATTCCTGCGTTATTCTTCATGGATCACCTATATGTTTGCTTAGTGATATATCTCAATGAAGTCCTCAAAAAGGGCTCAAGGGGCGATTCGAGAAACTACAGACCAGTTAACCTAATTTCAGTGCCAGTAAAAATAGTGGAAAATATTCTAAATATTATGTAGAGCACAAAATAAATAGCAAAAAACAAATCCATCTGCTTAACACCCAATCACTAAAAAATGTCTCAATTCTGAGTATTTTGCATACTTCAGTCTGTTGAGCTAGTTCATGGATTTTGAGGAACCCAAATGCTGGTTTCTTTGGGGCTTTAAGGCTGCTCTTTTTCAAGCATAATTCTCTAGAGCAGGGATTGTCAATCCTGTTCTGGAGGTACACCTCAGTCTGGATTTCAGGATATCCATAGTTAATATGCATGAGATAGAGCTGAATGTGCTGGAGACCTTTTTCTTGTGTCCAAACTGCATAATTTTGACTATTTTATCCAATGTCAGATATGTGCTGTTGGAGAAAAGAATATGTGACAGAAATGTCTGCAAGTGGGGTGTTTAAGCTAAAGTGACTAAGAGTGATTTTAGAGATGCTCACATTATTGTTGCGCTCGATGGACGGGAGCGCCAGGGGGGGCGCTCCTGGGCACGGGACAAGATGTGTGCCCCTGTGGTGAGACTAGTCCCTCTGGGTAGACATGAGGAATCTGGAGGAGGGGAGCCTCCACCTAGACCTGCATGGTGATCACCATTGAGAAGGTGCCATAGGGAGTAACATTGGCCTCCATGATGGATTATAATGTAAAACTATGGATTTCCTATATGTCAGAAGGAAAAGGATTTTGCTACAGAGTTTTGTTGGATTTTTTTTTTTTACTAGTCTGGAAGGAAGGGCATCCCCTCAAAATCCAGAAGGGCTAGGTCATTGATCTTTTTCCCCAAGCTGAAAGTTACGGGCAAGGGTGAAGAGAAGTAGGATTTGGGCCATTCGAGCAGGATTTTCTGGAGTTGGTTGGAAATCTAAAGAGTGTGTTTTGGATCTTTAGTTTTGAACTTGGGGATTTTTCCATCATTTTGCCCAGTTGATCTTGGAGTTGCATTCCAGCTACCCTACCCTTCAAGGAGGAGGGGTTGTTAAGTATGAATGGTGGCGGAGAAGGAATAAGACCAACTAAGAGGAACAAAATGGACAAGGAAACTATGTCTGACTCATATTTTTGAAGCTGTTTCTGATTTTTCCATACTGGCTTGGATCCTTATTTTTAAATTGAAGTAAACCATTTTCCTTTTGAACACCATTTGGACTCTGGCTATTTTGGTTTTTTTCACAAGTGATGAATGGACAGTGATTTGAGTGATTGCTATTGGCCAGTGTTTAGTTTTTTTTTCTGGGTCTCTTTGTGCTTCCTCCTGCACCTTCTGGGAAGTACCCAGCAGCATACCGAGGTAGTGAGAACTGGACTTACTGACCGTGCAAGGGGTCCAGGACTCGATCGCCAAACCCATAGCCACCCTGGATGAAGCCAAACAATTGAAACAGGGGATCCACTACACTACCATAAATATCAGTTGCATGGTAGGCCATGATCACCAAATCCTGTGAAAAACAGATGTTATCCCTGGGCCAATAATCCCAGATAAGATCCCAGGACCCAAATCAGTCTCATATAAGTCTAGTCTTCTCAAACTGTTATAGCATCTGAGTATCCAAGATTCCCTCAGCAGGCAAATGTGCAAGGCCCTGTGCATTTCTTTTACTCAAATTCCACTGCAAAGTTCTTGTATACAGCACTGATGATCACTTAAAAGTATACAGCAGCAATAATCATGCTGGAAGCTGGGAATGGTTTCCAATGTTACTTTTACTGATAACTTTTGTAGTTGATGAAAAAGTACTTTACAGCTCTTGTTTCAAAATATGATGTTACAAATGTATTTATTGAATACATTTGTGACCCTTTCTCTCTTTCTATCAATTTATATTGATAGGTAACTTCAAATTCCAATTAATAAATTCAATCTCTCTTCATTCCAACCCATATGGGCAATTGATAAGCTCCCTCCAAATTGCTAGGGAATAGTCTTTTAGTCAATTTGTTCATATTCCAAAGACAACGTTCCAGTCTCTCCTGCCTCTCCTCTAGTTTGTCTTCCTTCTATTTACAACTCATATGATAGCTGATGGTTTCCCTGTTTACCCCTCTTCTCCTGTTAGCTTCTTGAGATTGTAGTGAACTTGATGGGGCCACCCAATCTCCTTCTTTTCCACTCTGCTCCTTCCTCCAGGAATGGATGATTATCCATTCTTCCACCAGGACTCCTTACAGTCCACCTGTGTTCTTGGACTGAGAGATACTGCTCCTCTAGTTGGCATACACTGAGCCCCTGGGTGACTACTCAGGCATGTTAAAAAAAAAAAAAACAAAAAGGGAAACCTATGAGATGAAGAGGGTGGAAAAACTATCTCAAGAAACACAAAAATTAGGTCCTTACGGGCAGATTTTAAAAGTCCTGCTCGCGTAAATCCGGGCAGATTTACGCGAGCAGGGCCTTGCGCGCTGGCATGCCTATTTTCCATAGGCCACCGGCGCACACAGAGCCCCGGGACGTGCGTAGGTCCCGGGGGTTTTCGAAGAGGGCGTGGCGTGGGTGGGACCGGATGATGCAGCGTTTTGGGGGCGGGGCACGGCGTTTTGGGGGCGGGACCGGGGGCATGGCACCGGCCCGGGGGCATGGTCCAGGCCTCCGGACCAGCCCCCGGGTCAGAAGACGGCGCACCAGCAGTCCGCTGGCACGCGTAGATTTACGTCTGCTTCTCACAGGTGTAAATCTAGGGACAAAGGTAAGGGGGGGGGGGGTTTAGATAGGGCCGGGGGGGGTGGGTTAGGTAGAGGAAGGGAGGGGAAGGTGAGGGGAGGGCGAAAGGAAGTTCCCTCCAAGGCCGCTCCGATTTCGGAGCGGCCTCGGAGGGAACGGAGGCAGGCTGCGTGGCTCGGCGCACGCAGGCTGCCCAAAATCGGCAGCCTTGCGCGCGGTGATCCAGGATTTTAGAGGATACGCGCGGCTATGCGCGTATCTTATAAAATCCAGCATACTTTTGTTTGCGCCTGCTGCGCAAACAAAAGTACGTGATCGCGCTTTTTTTTTTAAATCTACCCCTCAATGTTTCAGACACAGTCCTTCGAAGGTGAAAGCTCTCTCTCTCCATTCTGAGTCCAGGTCTCAATCCAAAAGACCCCAGAGGCCTTCTTCCTTAAAAATAATCAAATCCAGGAAGCAGACATGGACATGCTGCCCCTGGAAGCGTCATCTAGAAATCCCTTACAAGAAAATTGTGGCTAGGGTTTATATAGCTAGGAGCAAACTATTCTCAATCTCTCACATGGAGGAACTACAAATACTTCTGGGAGAGATCTGGTAGGATCTCTACACAGATAAGGCATTTAATTACCACCATCACCATTGTGGGTAAAAATACATGGAAGATAACTTTCAAACAACTGTGTACAGCCCCAAATATGTGCGTATATGGCTGTAAGGAGATTCTACTATAGTATTTTATAATCTGTGCATATCAGGTACACGCAGATTATAAAATATTGTGTATGCCCACTTGTATGCAAATACGTGCAATTCATAGAAAGCACAATTTATCTTCCTAAATGGAAGTTTTTTGAATATTTGGGCAGATACCTGGCTGCATTGTAGATGGATAAGATGTCATCCCACTAAAATTTAGCCAAATGAAAAAGATGCATTCTGGGGCGGGATAAAATTATTTGACTACCAACTTATTTTTAACTCTAATTGGGTAAATTAGCCAGATAACTTTAGAACAGCCTCAATGTAGATTTAAAGTCATACAGCCTCATGTGGCCAGATAGCCTGTTACTTCAAAATATATCCGGTTAGGTGGCACTCTTACTTTTTAAAAAAATGCTTTGGAGAGACGCCCTCAAGATGGCCACCTGAGTGGTTGTGCTGACGAGAGGCTCCCAAATTTCCTGGTTCTTACAGATTGCCTCTATCAGAATTCCCCACACTAAAAGAAAAGCGAGGGTACGGGGAGGAGAGGCTTCTTCTACCCCGTCAGAAGTCAACCAACCCCGCATAGGAAGCTTCTTTTCAACAGCAACACAGATAACGCCGGAAAAGCTAGTCGCTGAAGTGATGGCTGAGGAGCGAGAGCTGTCCTTCTTGACTATAGAAACATCCTTAAGCTCCGGTTCTCCAAATAGGCCGGCACCACCTGGCCGCGAGGAAGGAAGAGAACAACTTGAGACCGCTGCCCCATCGGGAGGCCCCCGAGGAGGGGAAGGTGTAGCTGGGCAAGAAGCAGCAGTAGTTGAATCTACCATCGTGGAATCGGCAAAGGTACAGCCCCAGAGGGGTAATGGGACTGCCTAAAGCTGAAATGTTGGGGATCATGGGCCTAGAAGTGGGTGCCGGCACATCAGTGGGTGGAGGCGGCGGAGTGAAGGACTCTCCTAAGCCGGAGGTAATTTTACAACCCACAATGGAAATTACACTTTCCACTATATGAACTGCACTACAGTCTCTGGAGAAATCGATTGTAACACTTACCAAAGAAGTTATAGAAATCAAAGACCAAGTCCGTTTGAATGTGAATGGAATTGCACAGCAAAATGTAAAAATGGAATCAACAGAATGTCGACTTAAGGAAGTGGAAAAGGTGCAGTCAAAATTAATACAAAGTGAAGATATGGTTAATAAGAGACTTGAGAATATTGAAAATTCTTTGAGGGCCCACAATTTAAGATTCTTAAATTTCCCGGGGCTGAGAAACATTTCCCCTTTGGATATGTTTAAATTGTATACCTCACAGATTTTGAAGATACCAGATGAGATAAAACCAGTGGTGACTAAAGCCTATCACCTTCCTTATTCTGACCCTATCTGAGGAATGATTCAGGAACAACTATTGCCAGAAGTGACCACATTATTGGAGTCCTCGCAGGAGATGATTGTGGAGCAAAGGAGAACATTGCTCGTGACTTTTACATTTCTTATGGACCAAGAATAACGTGTTTAAATAGTATTTTAGAAGTAATCAAGTAATGTTCTTTGGTCACAAAGTATGGTGCTACCAACCAGATTTAGTAAAATCCACTCAATTGAGAAGGAAATCATTTCTCAATATGAGGGAAGAAGTGTTGCAAAAGGGAGCACGGTTTAAATTATGTTTCCCTTGTAAATGTAATATTTTTTACCAGGATCAAAGATATGTGTTTTTTAAACCTTCACAGCTTAGGACCTTCCTCGACTCGCGCCCCTAGAAGGTCCCACTGAATGATCTTTGGTGATAATAGGATGTAAGGTGTTGATAACTCCTCAGGTTACCATTATATATAATCTGTTTGTATTATTACCTAATGTAAAACGCTCTGTTTGCTTAGGGCTCTCCCCTATTTCTTTTATTTTATATAAGTACAAATATGAGAATTACAACTTTTTCATTTGAATTGAAATGTATGAAATTTCATTTGTGCTTTATTGCTATGCAAGTATTCACTTGTTGTAAGTATTAAAATGCAATAAAAAAAAAAATGCTTTGTGCGGGCCTCCTGGCCTGATTCCAAGCCTGCCCCCCACGCTCACCAGTGAATATAAAAAAGTCCTTTGACAGCCAAGCTCCCCCCAAACTCCTGCCCATAGATAAATGAAAATGATCACTTTAATGCCAAGCTCTCCCTCTCCTCAGTAAATACAACTTGAAATAATGCCCCCTCACACCAATCCTAACCCTTCCATCCACCCACCTAATAACTGTAGGAACCTCAGGGACCATGTTTCCAACACCAGAACTGCAATATGTAAAGAAATTACCATTATATCATTTGTACCGCAATACAGATGAAAGAGTCAGATGAAACCAATAGTCAGATGAAGCCAATAGTAACAGGTGGGAGAGAGAAAAAGGGAAAAAAAATGGATAAAGTGCGTAGCTTGCTGGGCAGACTTGATGGGCCATTTGGTCTTCTTCTGCTGTCATTTCTATGTTTCTATGTTTCTATGAAACACATGCAGTAATCTGGCTTGTAACTCTCATTCATAGCCTGACTGATATGTCTGACTATAAGTGACTTAAAAATTAAAATGGTTTCATTCAATGTGCAGAGAATCGCTTCCCCTATCAAACGGAAGAGAGCACTCCAGTGTTTTTAAGAAAGAAGGGCCCTAAATTACCTTCATTCAGAAGATACATATCACAGACCAAGAACATGTAAAGCTTAAACCTGACTGAGTGGGGAAAACATACCTTGCCTCATATAGTTCCAAAAAGCCACAGAGTGCGAACCTTAATCCACAAGTCTCTACCAATCTCAGTACGGAAGACAATGTGGGACCAAGGAGGACACGTGATATCGCTGGCATGAAATTTTTTTCCCACTAGCTTGGTTCTGACTAATGCTTATGTCCAGCTGGCTGCTTTAATAAACTGTTTGCCTGAGCTACCACTGCTTTTTTTTTTTTGGGGGGGGGAGGGGGAGAGAGTGGAATTCATATATTGACCCTTTTTAAAAATATTTTTATTTATATCAATTTCACAAAATAATCCAAGTACACCACTTGTTAGGAACTAGCACAAAAAGAAAATGACAACTTATGCTTTATCAGACCCCAAGTTAGAGGGGGAGAAAACAGTAGATCAAAGGAAATAATAAACAACAGTTTAAATAAAAAGATGACTAAGCACTAGTAGACTTACTTAAACTAAAGCATCTATTAATCAATAGGAGAAGAAGCAGCACAGGGAAGAGGAACTTCAGAGCCATTTCTATGATGTTGTTTCTCGGATAAAAAAGAGGATAATTGAGAAGGGTAAAAAAAAAAAAACATATTTGATCCCCTGGAACTTTATCATACATTTGCAGGGAAAATTAGCCAAAACAAAGCTCCCATTTGCAGAACCCCAGAACAAAGTAACAGAAACATCTTCCTTTTGGATTAAGTAGCTTTGGATACATCAGGGTAAATACAGACTTTTAAACCGTGAAATAAAGACTCCCTATTTCAAAATCAATATGTAGATAAAGGTGAACCGGTAGATGTAGTGTATTTGGATTTTCAGAAGGCGTTTGACAAAGTCCCTCATGAGAAGCTTCTAAGAAAACTAAAAAGTCATGGGATAGGAGGCGATGTCCTTTCGTGGATTACAAACTGGTTAAAAGACAGGAAACAGAGAGTAGGATTAAATGGTCAATTTTCTCAGTGGAAAAGGGTAAACAGTGGAGTGCCTCAGGGATCTGTACTTGGACCAGTGGTTTTCAAAGTATTTATAAATGATCTGGAAAAGAATATGACTAGTGAGGTAATCAAATTTGCGGATGATACAAAATTATTCAGAGTAGTTAAATCACAAGCAGATTGTGATACATTACAGGAGGACCTTGCGATGCTGGAAGATTGGGCATCCAAATGGCAAATGAAATTTAATGTGGACAAGTGCAAGGTGATGCATATAGGGATAAAATAACCCTGCTGTAGTTACACAATGTTAGATTCCATATTAGGAACTACCACCCAGGAAAAAGATCTAGGCGTCATAGTGGATAATACATTGAAATCATCTGCTCAGTGTGCTGCAGCAGTCAAAAAAGCAAACAGAATGTTAGGAATAATTAGGAAGGGAATGGTGAATAAAACTCCATGGTGAGACCGAACCTTGAGTACTGTGAACAATTCTGGTCACCGCATCTGTTCAGCTTGGAGAAGAGACAGCTGAGGGGGGATATGATAGAGGTCTTTAAAATCATGAGAGGTCTAGAATGGGTAGATGTGAATCTGTTATTTACTCTTTCAGATAAAGAAGGACTAAGGGGCGCTCCATGAAGTTAGCACATTTTTTTTTCAATTATCTCTTTATTAAACCTTTTTCAACATTACAACCATAACCATTTCATCATCATATAACAAAAAATACTCAGCAAGAAAATATATATTCAAAAACTCATAATAACACCTTTTCTCATAATCCATGCAAATATTTCTAGCTGAGAATTAATAACGAGGGGGCCTATTATTCAAATAATTATTCTGAATAATCAAACTACATGATAAGGGACAACTACTTTTACATTTTCTGGGACTAATACTACTGATGTATCTAAATCATTCTCTAGACTCTTTTTATCCCTTATAAAATTCTCTAAATGGGATGCTCATTAAAAATAAACTTTTTACCCTGGAAATTTACATGACATTTAGACGAATACTTCAAATAAAATGACGCACCAATTTCCTGAGTTTTACTTTTCAATTCCAGACACTGTCTCCTTCCATCCTGAGTAGGTTTTGAGACGTCTGGAAATATAAACACCTTTTGGCCACAAAACAATAGATCTTTACTTTTAAAGAATTTCTGTAATAACTCTTTTTCTTTCTCAAAATTGAATGACACAAAAAGTGTTGTCCTTCTATTTATGATATCTATTGATTCCTCAAGAAAAGTTGAGATACCAATAGTATTATCTTCAGCAGTAGCTGAAACTATATCCAATTTCTTATTAGATTTCCCTGCAAAATAATATATTTTAGATATAGATGGTAATTTCCTGTCTTCATACATCAATATTTCTCTTAAATATTTCAATAGCATTTCATTAGGAGAGCGTAATCTTGTATTAGGAACATTAACTATTCTCAAGTTTTTCACCCATAATAGATTTTCCATATTTTCCACTTCCGTATGTAACATCTTACTATCCCTAATAAACATGCTTTCCAAATTTTTTTATATTTTCAAATTTAGCAGACATCTCTTTCAATGATGTTTCTACCTCACTCAATCTATTACCTTGATTTACTATAGACATCTTTTTCACATTCACTAAAGATGTAAGAGAAGAATTAACTTGAATTAAATTAGAATCTAGTTTGACTAATACTCTCCACAAATCATAAGATTCACATTAGCAGAATCCACATCTGCCAGCTGGGAAATGCCAATATTAACTACGATATTTTCCTCCCCTGTCTCATGGCAGGGGGTTGAGGCCTTCTCTACCAGTGCCTGTTACGGCACAAGTCCACTCATGTTCACCGGGAGGTCCTCAACTTGCAGTACTTCCTTTGTAGCTCCTGGGCGTTGCGGAGGAGTAGGCCCATTGCCTGGACTTAGCGAAACATCCAACATGCTTCGCAAACTGTCCATTACTGGCATTCCCTGCTGATTAACATGGGCATCCATGGGGCCTTTTATGGCTATTACAGAGGAAGAGGTAGCAAACCTCGCTTTTCTTTTCCATCCCATCCAGAGAGTAGATTTCCCAATCTGTCCTCTTTCAGTTGCTATCAAGTGCAGTCAAAGCCAGTCCAAGTCGTGTGCCCCTTTGGGGCGAGCGGCTTAGACTGCACGCTGGCGTGCCTCAGGATTTAAAAGTCCCGGGCCCTAGTGATGATATTTCAGAGCTCCAGATTGGTTCTTCCTTCGCTTCTCCTCCCACTCATAGTGATTTCAGCTGGCAGCGATAGATGTTTCAAAGTTATTTACAGAGTCTCTCAAACTCCTCCCACTCAGAGCGATCTCAGCTGGTAGTGATAGATGTTTCAAAGTTGTTCACAGAGCTCCTTACCAGGACGGCTGTTGTTATCCCTTCTCATTCACAGCCTGGCCCCACTGGAACGCCGGCGTGCCTCGGGATTTAAAAGTCCCGGGCCATGGTGATGACGTTTCAGAGCTCCGGATTGGTTGTTCCTTTGCTTCTCCTCCCACTCAGAGCGCTCTCAGCTGGTAGCGATAGATGTTTCAAAGTTGTTCACAGAGCTCCTTACCAGGACGGCTGTTGTTATCCCTTATCATTCACAGGCTGGCCCCCAGCACATTTAAAACTAATTGGAGAAAATTCTTTTTCACTCAACGCACAATTAAGCTCTGGAATTTGTTGCCAGAGGATGTGGTTAGTGTAGTTAGTGTAACTGGGTTTAAAATAGGTTTGGATAAATTCTTGGAGGAGAAGTCCATTAACTGCTATTAATCAAGTTGACTTAGGGCCGGATTTTTAAAAGGTTACGCGCACCGGGCCTATTTTCAAAAGGCCCGACGACATGCATAAAGTCCTGGGACACGTGTAAATCCCAGGGCTTTTCTAAAGGGGCGGGAAGGGGACAGGGCATGGGCGGGGTGGGAAGGGGTCAGAGACTCCAAGCACAGCGGCCATTTGCCACTGTGCTTGGGATCGTGCGATGGCATTTGGTTGGTGCGCGCAACTTGTGCCTGCCCAGAGGCAGACGCAAAAGGTAAATTAAACATTTTGGGGAGGGTTAGAGTAGGGCTAGGGGGAGGAAAGGTTAGGGGGGAAGGAATGGGGAAGGCAGCGCGGCTCGGCGCACACAAGGTGCATAATTGTGCACCCCCTTGTGCGCGCCGACCCCTGATTTTCTAACATCTGTGTGTGCATGTTATAAAATTGAGCGTACATGTGCACGCGCCGGGTAGCGCGCACACTTGTAGACCACGTGCACTTCTTTTAAAATCTACCCCTTAGGGAATAGCCATTGCTATTACTGGCATCAGTAGCATAGGATCTACTTAGTTTTTGGGTACTTGCCAGGTTCTTATGGCCTGGATTGGCCACTGTTGGAAACAGGATGCTGGGCTTGATGGACCCTTGGTCTGACCCAGAATGGCAATTTCTTGTGTGCTTTTGTTCTTAGTCTTGGTCAGAATCTAAAGCCAGAGTCACTACCAAAGTTGCAGTCAAAACAGAATCATTTATAAATTTTTCCAAATCTGCCGTCAAATTAGTTATATCCAAATAAACTTGCGGAAAATTAAGGTCTTGTAACGGCAAATAATAAGCTTTGGAAATTGGAGGTATTGGATTTTCAGGTATTTTCAACATTTCAAGAAAATATAATCTCAACATTTCAATAGGAAAAACCATTTTTTACTGGGAAAATTGATGTCTAATATTTCTTCTTCTGACATTTTCTAAATTTTCAAGTTTGTTAACAAGGTAAAGATGACCATTAGCAAGGGTTCTTACAGAGTCTTGAAGTCATTCCTGATGCCAAAGTCTGAACTTTTTGAGATGTAGTCAAAGCCTTCTGTAGCTGGTGAACTGCCAAATTCAAACCTTGATATTGGCCTACAAACTGACCCAGCTGAGAAGAAAGCTTAGACAAAGCCTCCCAAATGAGATCCAAAATTACCGGAGGTGGTCTGACCAGAAGAAAGTGCTTAGAATCTCTGATGAACCATGTCACACAGACCTCGAAGAAAAGAGAAAGGAAGCCTCAGACAACGGCACATTCCACCTCCCTTAGCACCAGATGCTGCTGTATTCTCCGCAGCAGCAGCATAGACTCCCACAAGACCAGCACATCTGCGGAGCACTGTAGATTGTCCCCCTGCTGAGATGATGTCATGGAGGTAGCCTCAGAAACAGGAGAGCCCATACTCGGCTGTTGAGGAATCTGACTCTACTCTAGGGTGAGCGTACTTCCAGGTCTGGGGCGGGAGTCAGTGAACCTTTGACTTGCTCGCCACCCAGCGACCGCAATCCGGAGTCATGTAGAGAATCTGATGGTCGAAGCAGATGTCGGTCTATCATCCCACTTGGTGCTGGTTCTCCCGATGCACTCGAGTAAGTGCGGGCGTTCCCTTTCCTCTTACCCATAAAAAGGAGGAAGGAAAACGTTTCAAGAGGTATAAAAACAGCCAAGCGAGGAAGGGGGCTCAGATGCCAAACATCGGTGCCTGGTCATCTTGGATCCACCCCCTCCTCATGTACTGACCCTTGCAAAGACTGGTCCTTTGGTCTCTCGCACCCATATGATTACAATGATTTTCAGCCACTTGTAGCTCATAACAAAATTTAGGATTTTAATACCTATGCGCAGGCGCAACCCGGCGTGCATAGATGTATGCCCGATGTTATAAAATCCAGGGTCGGCGTGCACAAGGGGGTGCACAATAGTGCACCTTGCGCGCACTGAACCCTTGGGGAGCCCTGCTGGCTTTCCCCATTCCCTCCAAGGCTGCTCCATTTTGGAGCGGCCTTGGAGGGAACTTTCCTTCCACCCCCCCACCTTCCCCTCCCTTCCCCTACCTAACCCACCCCCCAGCCCTACCTAAACCCCCCCAACCTTTATTTTATAAGTTGCGCCTGCCTCCTGACAGGCGTAGGTTGTGCGGGCCGGCCAGGCCGCTTTGCCTGGAGGCTCCGGCCCCACCCTGCCCATTCCCCACCCCTTTTTTCAAGCCCCTGGACTTACACGCGTCCCGGGGCTTTACATGCACCGCCGGGCCTTTTGAAAATAGGCCCGGCACGCGTAACCCCCCTACGCGCGTAAATCTTCCCGGATTTAATCACTTAGGACTTTGAAAATCTGCCTCTTAATGTAAGGGTTGTCTGGAGAACACATAACCCTTTGTGTAGAACTTATACGTGTTACCAGTCATACAGCAGAACTGACTATTTCCTTTGTTCAGTGTCACTACGTAGTAGAATCCATGCCAATGACATAGCACCAAGATCAATTTCTGAACACCTTCCTGTTCCTATCTTGCTCTGCCAACTAACGGCTGCTGCCCCTAAAAGGTTATGGCAGTTCAACATTTCACTATTGGGTTGTAACAAATTTCATCACTCTCTCATAGAAGATATGGTTCCTGATTTTCTGTTTCATCACTCTTTGACTGATTACTCTCATGTCTAATCATGGAAAACTTTCGAGAGGGTGTCTAGTGGTCAAATTATTGCTTATATAAGCAGCTTCAAGAAGGCCAGGAAATAGAAGCAAACAGACATCACAGCTAGAATCAAAGACTTTAGAAGGAAAGCACAAGCACATAGGCTCATCTAAAATACATGGTGCAATTTGGGCTGCTAGCACACGTTAAAAAAGAAACCTGCCTTGTTGTTGCTTTAATTAGTGTCAAATGCAAACATCAGTACAAAAGCCACATGAATAAAACTATTCCAGCAGCATTCCTTAGTGTTCTAATAGTTATTACAACAAGAGCCAAAGTTAACAAGCCCAAGCCTTTTTTCTGGAGGTTCATGCCGGTACTGGCACCTTTTCTTCCACCTGTTTTAATTGCCCTGTGGCCACCATCCTCCTCCCCGCTTCTCTCCTCCCCGCCAAAAAAAAACAAGCATCCGGTGCCACCTCCACTCCTCATTCCTGTGTCCTCTCTTCTGCAAGGAGAAGGGATCTGGGGAAGAGAGAGAGAGACTGCTGACTGAGCAGGGAAATGGGAGAGAGAGGAGGACTGATGCTTGACCCTGGGGAAAGAGAGATGAATGCACAAATGGGAGTGTGGGGGGGGGGGGGGGGGAGTACTCATGAACAATCCTGAAGGGATGATCAAGGAAGCAAAATGGCTGCATTGTCCATTCTCGAATCAGCAGAGGCACTGCCAACTTTAAGAGAGAGGAGCATAGTGATGTTATTGTAAGCTGCCACCCTCAGACCCTACCTGGGAGGAGTTCTTACTGCCATTGCCTACTCAGGGAAAGCAATTGCAGCTCTTGCCCCCCCCCCCCCCTCCGACCCTGGGGAAGTGGTGAGATAGGGGGAGGGAAAAGAGCGTAGAGGCCAGAGATGGGGGAGTTGGTGGAGGACAGAGAGGAAGATAGAGGAGAGGAAAGTTAGAGAGCGAGATTATAGGCAAAAAAGTTAAATAAGCAAAACAAAACATTGCGAAATAAAAAAAAGTGAACAAAGAAAAAATTAAAGCATTAAGAGGAAAAATAGGAACAATTAGTGAAGATGGTAACGTGAAAAAAATATTGGGCAGGATAGGATAGAGTTTTTCCCAGCTGCAAAAAATGTTGACTGGCACTTATGTTTTTTGAAAAATGTTCCATCCCTTACAGTTTGTGTGTGGTGCATGGGCCTGGTTGCCTGGATCTGAGTCTATTTGGATGTGGAGCATGTGTGCCTGTGTCTGGTATGACGTGGTCTGTGTGTGTGGTGTATTCTGTCTGCCTGTCTCTCTCTCTGAATCTGGATATAGTGTGTCTGCCTGTGTTGTCTGGGAATGCTGTGTCTGTGCCTCTCTCTGTGTCTGAGTGATGTATCTGTCTGTGTTTGTTGGGGGGGAGCTGTCTCTAGTTGGTAAAATAATTAGACACCAATTCAGGAATATAGAATACCTTTCATGTGTGTATGAGTGCATGTCTGTAATGTGTGTTAATATTATCTATCATGTAATCCAACTTGGGGAGGTCCCAAACAATTGCATGGTTGGAAGCAGGACTAAGAGGAGGAAGGGGAGAGAGAGAGGGCAAGCTAGTGTGAGGAGTGGGATGTATTATATTAGGGCCACCAAGCCCTAATATAATACATCCCATCATCATCCTTTTCTGTGTGTAACAGGAGCATTATATTAGGATCCACCATGTCCAGTCAACAAAAGTAGGAAAAAATGTCCTTTTTCTTTAGTGATTCAAATATGTTAGTTATGAGAATGTGAATGCGCAGCATCTCTGATCTCTGTATTTTGCACACTACAGGAGGAAATGTAGTTCTGTTTCTATTTCTCCAGTGAATGCAGAGTCTGGCTTCTTGGAGTTTTCAGTTCAGTTTTGTTTGCATATTTCTATTTATAATTTATGGTTGCTTAATCTGTGTTTGGTGAGGTCTGTCTATGTTTTCTCTGTGTGATCAAAGGGAAGTATTCTGAAAGTGTGTGGTTTCTGTGTAGTTATCTGTAGCAGTTTGATTCTGTTCCCCAGTAGGAGGTGTATTGGTATTCCAGGGTCGACAACAATATTTGCAATGCTGTCATTTCATAGGCTCTGCAGCCAGATGCAGGAGGCTGGGTGGTTGCCCCTTTCCATCCCACCTCCTGAACAGGGGCCTCCATATGAATACCAAAACCTTTTTCCCAGAAAAAAAGCACTGAGCAAGTCCAAAATCAAGGATGAACTGAAGTAGTTTGAGTGATACGTGCTTTTTGGTATCTAATACATTTCTCTAGGATTCCACTTGTTGTGTACATGCAGTGACAATGTGATGTTGCATTATTTCATCCTGTATCTTTATTATATAAATTGGCAATGACAAATCATGTATTAACGCTGATGCATCAGGCAAGTCTGGTGGGGGGAGGGGAACTGTCCCAGTCTCCAAATATTTCCATCTCCCTCTGCTGTCCCTGCTTCCTCCCAAGTCTTGGATTGTGTTTATTTGCTAAGACCCCATTCACTCTCACTCCCCTTTCCTCAAAGTCATCCCCACTCCCTAAGAAGAATTTATGATTTTGGTAGAGGGCTACAGTGGTTCCCGTTGAAGCTGTACCCATGCACTGCCCTAAAGCAACCGGGAGCTGGCTCCTGTTTAGTCTGGATTTTTGGCACCTTCAACATTTGTGCCCCTAGGTAGTTGCCTCTGTTGGCTGTTCCTAACTCTGGGCCTGCACATGTTCATATCTGTTTCTTATTGTATTCCAAAACTTCAAGTCAGATGCAGTTTTTTTCATATTTTTAGGAAGCAGCTTGAAAACAAAGCCCACATCTATCTCCGGAGTGCAGTACAAACTGGCCCTCTAACACTATTTGAATTGTACAATACTGGGTTGATTTGTTTAGCATCTTGGCAATGGAGCAATCAGCACTAAAAGGATGCTCAGCATTATTAATGGGCAAACAGCCTTGCATTGTCCTGGTGTTAAATTTTACACAGAAAAGACCCTAGAGATACATTATCTGCCCTCTGACAGATACTTTCATTGTCTTTAAATTTATTTATATTCTGCTTTTTAGCACTTCAAAGCAGATTATATGCAGGTATTTCTCCATCCCCACAGAGCTCATAATCTAAGTTTGTATCTGAGGAAACAGAGGGTAAAGTGACCTGCCCATGGTCACAAGGAGCAGCAGTGGGATTTGAAGCCTGGCCTCAAGCCTGCTGCTCTAACCATGAAGCTAGTGCTCACTCCACACTGCTTTAACGCTTAAAGGAAAAGAAAAAAGCTCCCAAGATGCACAGGCAAAGAAACATTTTCCGACGAGGATTATGACCAAGCGTGAGGCGTTACTGTTTGCTGCAAACTCTTAAAAGCTGCAACCTAGAAAAGAATTCTGGGCAGGACTAATGCTCTGGGAATGGATCCTAGGAGTATTAATGTCAGAGAGAACTAGAATGATGTAAACTACCTAACCAAGGGAAAGAAAAGAAGCATGCAGTCCTGTAGGGGAACTTCGCTAAAGTCCTGAATATCATTTCTTTGGAGCTGAACAAACTTGTAGGGCAACTTGCCTCCCACACATATCCCATCCCTTATATACAAGAGCTCATGAATCATGATAGAAAAATGTCTATTTTAATTCAGAAATTATCTTCTATATTGCTTACTTTTTTGTACCTAATAATGGTATTATCCAGTTGATATTTTGATTTTTTTTTTATTCTAATAGACAAATGTTACAAACATTCTAAATACACGGGTTGACTTGAAAGCATTACTTTTCTGGCCTTTTTCATTGTAAAATCATGAATTATCTCAATTTCACTTGCAATTTTGTAGTCAGACAAAATAGTACAGTGACTTTAACTGTTCTTGTTCCATGGTAGAACATCATTTGCAAGAGGCTGGGCCCTGGGTGGTTGCCTTTTCCTATCCCACCTCCCGAGGAGGTCCTTGCATGAGAATACCAGCACTTTTTTCCCTGGGGAAAAAAAAAAAAGCGCACTTTTTCTGGAAAAAACTGCAGTCTTTGATGAGTGCTAACTGGCTGAAACTTGTTTTAGCCTCTGCTAGGGTCACTGGCAGTGTGCAAAACTTCCAGAGGTCTATGCTCAGTTCACTGAAAATTAGTTACAGTTCCTTTTGGCAAATCTCATTAAATAAGTGAGGCTAGTTCATATTGTAAGTCTGTAGCAAGATCATTTATTAATTTAAGTGTTCTCCCTTTGCCAGTTAAGCTGAATGTGTGCGTAAGGTATAATTTCTAGTCACAGTTGGACAATAAAAAGGGTCCCTGCAAATTTTTCTTAAGTCTGAAAGAGGAAATGCTTCACAGAAAGGGGAAACCAAATATCTTTTTGAAAGGCAGGTAACCACCCCTTGTTAATGGCTGGATCACCAAACCTAGGGGAAAGTGTCAGCAGGGAAGAATGGGGAGGTTTGAAGGGCCGGATCCTTAGCATCCAAGCCAAACAAAGAACTGGAAGAAAAAAGGGCCAGGAGCCATAACAGACTAAGAAGGCAATGTTGGAGGCTGCGCTCAAAGTAAGTAGACAGTAACTTTTAAAGAATGTTTCTGATACAGTCGGAGGCACTGCGCCATGATCCAGAAATACCAGAGGAGAATGTAGTAGGCGTTCGAGGAGGGCTCCCCCTCCTCGGATGCCTTATAATCTTCACAGATGAATATCAGGGTGAAAGAACAGATTCATATAAGTGATCATGTTACTCATGCTGACAGTAGAACTGTGTTTAACTTGTCATTGAAAACATTATCTAATGATAGCTAATAACACTATGTCAATGGCGTGCGGTCAGGGCCTTCAAGGGATTCAATGAATCCCCAGCCCATAGGTATCGCTACGGGGTGCCAAATACCACCCCAATTTAATACATCAGATCCGTTAGGGATAAACCAAACCCCTACCTGATCCGTTCAATGGTATTACCACCCCCAACAGCCAGCAGGAGTCGCGTTTATCCAAACGTCATTTCCTGCTGCTGAGGGGCCAATCTCGAAGCTCTTACCCGTGGCAGCAGGAGATGACATTAGGATAAACATGACTCCCGCCACTGCCCACCCAACTCAGCAGGCCACCGCAGGCCCCATCCTGCTGGCAGCTGAAGAGAGAAGGACAACGTGATAGCCGCCAGTTGACCCTATCCCGCCGGCAGCGGAAGGGAGAAGGATGACACGATGGCCAGCAATGGACCCCATCCCACTGGTGGCTAAAGAGAGAAGGATGATGCGGTGGCTACCAGCTGATCCCATCCTGCTGGCAACTAAAGAAGAGGCCCAGGCCCTGTGTGTGTATGTGTGGCTGGGGTAGAGCTTGTGTGTGGGGGTGACTGCCTATGTGGATGAATAGCTGAGGGTGGGGGTTTGAGAAGTAGGGTGTGAGTGGGTAGCTGCCTGTATTTGTGTATAGGACTACCTGTATATGAGTTCCTGTGTATATGTGGGTGAGAGTCTGTGTGTATGTGGGGGTTAAGAGCCTGTGTATGTGATTGTGGGTGGGTGACTGGGAGAGATACTGTGGGTGGGGGTGTATGTGTGACTGTCTGTATGTGGGTAGGTAACTGTATGGGGAAGAGCGATAGAAGCCGTGGCTTGGTGAGAGTCTGGGTGTGTGGTTGTGGATGGGTGAGATCCTATGTAGGTGAGAGGTTTTGTGTGTGTGTGTGTGTGTGTCTGAAAGAGATGCTGTTATTTTGTGAGTGGGGTTAGAGAGCCAGTGTGAGAGGGAGGTAAGAGCCTGCATGTGGGGATATGTGTATATGTGTGACAACCAGTGTGTTGATGTGGATGGATGACTGTGTGTGTATGGATGGCTGGATGGGGTGGTGTCTGAGGGTGTGAGAGCCAGTATGAGCGGGTAGGGGAGAGCGAGTGGGTGTGTGTGAGAGAAAGAGAGAGGATAAAGTTTGTACAGTTTCCTCTCCTCCAATCCACAACAATCTCAGAGCAGTTGGAAATCGAAATATCCCAGGTAAGAAAAGCAGGAGATTTTTTAAATCCTTATTAGTTTTATTATTGGATATTATTTGATATGTCTGCCATCTTGAAATCTTATATTGTATTCATTGTTTATGAGATTTTAATTATTGGGAGGTTAATATTCAAAAGTCATTTAGACGGATAATTGAAAAGTTATCCATCTAAATGTCTACCTGGCTAACCTTATGTGACTAAATTCTAGACTTATGCGGAGTGCCTCAGGGATCAGCACTTGGACTGGTGCTTTTTAATATATTTATAAATGATCTGAAAAGGGGTATGATGAGTGAAGTGATCAAATTTGCAGATGGCACAAAATTATTCAGAGACTGGAAGATTGTGCGTCCAAATGGCAGATGAAATTTTATGTGGACAAGTGCAAGGTGATGCATATAGAAAAAAATAACCCTTCCAGTATTTGCATGATGTTAGGCTCCATATTAGGTGCTATTACCCAGGAAAGAGATCGAGGCGTCATAGTGGATAACACATTGAAATCGTCGGCTCAGTGTGCTGTAGCAGTCAAAAAAGCAAACAGAATGTTAGGAATTATTAGGAAAGGAATGGCAAATACAATGGTGGATGTCATAATGCCTCTGTATCGCTCCTTGGTAAGACCTCACCTTGAATACTGTGTGTAATTCTGGTCACGGCATCTAAAAGTACTGAAAAGGGCGAACAAAATGATAAAGGGGATGGAACGGCTTTCCTATTAGGAAAGGCTAAAGAGATTAGGGCTGTTCAGCTTGGAGAAGAGATGGCTGAGGGTGGATAAGATAGAGGTCTTTAAGATCATGAGAGGTCTAGAACAAGTAGATATGAATCGGTTATTTACACTAGGGGGGGCATTCCATGAAGTTAGCAAGTAGCACATTCATAACAAATCAGAGAAAATTCTTTTTCACTCAATGCACAATTAAGCTCTGGAATTTGTTGCCAGAGGATGTGGTTAAGGCAGTTGGTGTAGCTGGGTTTAAAAAGGTTTGGATAAATTCATGGAGGAGAAATCTATAAACTGCTATTAATCAATAAGAAATAGTCACTAATTGTTACCAGCATTAATATCTTGGGATCTATTTAATGTGTGGGTACTTGCCATGTACTTGTGACTTGTATTGGCCACTGTTTGTTAAGTGCCCGACCCGCGGAGGTCCGCGGGCCGGTCCCCCACTTACCCCGGGGCGTCTGGCGGCAGTGGCAGCATGGCTAAGGCCTAGTCGGGCTCGCGGCCTCCTTCGCAGCGTTCCCTCAGCGAGGGAGACGCCGACGACGTCGATGCAGGCCCCGCCCCTAGGCACGCATGTGCGCGCACAGGGGCTCAGCCATTTAAAGGGACCAGTGCGGGCATACCCTGCCCTGCCTCAGGATGTGACGTAAGACGCTGCCAGTATTTAAGCTGACTTGACAAGCGTCTCAGGGCCTTGCAATGAGGTTCACTCTTTTGAAAGTTACTAGTTGCTGCTTCCGACTACTGGCTTCTGACCTTGGCTTTTGACTACTGGCTTCTGACCTTGGCTTCTGACTACTGGCTTCTGATCTCGGCTTCTGACTACTGGCTTCTGACCTCGGCTTCCGTCCACTGGCTTCTGACTTCAGCTTCCAACTACTGGCTTCTGACCTCAGTCCATCCACTGGCTTCCAATTCCGGCTTTCGTCCATGGGTTCCTGACTCCGGCATTTATCCAAGAGGCCTCTCCTAAGTCCAAGCGACTTGGGTCCTCATGAGCTCCTCTCGGGGGGACCGCAGGCTTCCAGTGGTGAAGTTCCAGTTGGCCTCCTGGCTTCAGCTCTACTCTTCTCCATCCTCGGGAACTCCTCTTCAGACACCGACCCACAGGAGACTGCACGTAAGTCCAAGCAGCTCGGGTCCTCACGGGCTCCTCCTGGAGGGACCTCGGGCTTCCAGTGGTGAAGATCCCTCTGGTCTCCTGCCCTGTGCCACCTCCTGGCTTCGACTTCCATTGTGGGTCTTCTCACAGTGTGTCATCATCTGTCCCAGCTGGCTCAAGGGTCCACGAATCCAACACTGTTGGAAACAAGATACTTGGCTTGATGGACCCTTGTTCTAACCCAGTATGGCACTTCTTATGTTCTTATGTACAATAGACGTGAATTGAGGAGTGAATAATAGAATATAATGGACTCCAGTATTGTAGTCTTTTTTTTATGGAGTGGTTTTATTTGGTGTGCATATAGTGTGAATGTGGTTGAGATGTATGGGTTGGGTTATAAGGTTGTGTATGTATGAGTTTGGATTTATACAGTAATGTGATGGGTTGATATATGCATATTTTTAAAGGTTTGTTACATGTATGGATTTGTTTTTCATTTGTAAAATTTATCTAATTATGTTCAAGCTGTCTATGTGTAAATAAGAAACATTAGCATGTGATTGTTAGAACCGAAATGTAGTAAAAGGTCAGAAAATTTCAATATGTATGTTGTGTAGTGAATATTTAGAGTTCTCTCATTTCATTATATAGGTTCCATATTCTTTCTTTTGTAAATTTACTTCAAATTAAGTAGACCAGAAGGAAGAATGCACAGCCACTTAATAGTAAGTTCCAAAAGTGTAATTGTTTGTTTCTCAAATAAATACTGAGTATCTGTGCAAAACAAGAATGCGAGCTCTCTTTAGAAGCTGCAGCACTGGTGCTGGTTAGATTGGAAGTGAAACCGGACATGAAACTGAAAGCAACAAACAAGCAGAGAGAGAGCATTAAAAACAAGGTCTTACGACATCAGCCCAACCCCTAGTCCAATCACTAGCAATAAGTTTGAAACAGAAAAGAAGGGAAAACATTTTAACATTACCAACAGAGAAAAGATGGCCTTCTTCTTCTAGGGGATCAGATTGGCCAAAGCCAGGCTAAAAGTGGGTTGCTGGGAACATTGTTATTCACAGCAACCAGTAGACAATCCCAACTCTCTAGTAAGGTGCATGCACATCCTGCTTCCACAACTAAAATCTCACTTGCTTGAGGTTCCAACTCCTTTCTTGTTCCAGTCTACCAACTTGCAGATCCTCCCTTTGGATCATGCTCAGTTCCAGCCTTTACATTAAGTTGCAGTTCTGGTTTCCCTATACCAGTGAGTTCAATTCCAGTTCTCAGTGTCAAGTTCCCAAGGCCTGTTCTAACCCCCTTCAGTTACAGACACCGCTCCATGCTCCCAGCTCCAGCTTCACATTCCAGCTTATGACTTTAGTTTCAGCTCTTAGTTCCAGTTCCAACTCAAAGTTCCAACTCCCAGCTTCAGTTGCACATTGAAATTTCAGCCTCCAGCTCCAGCTCAGGGTCCTGGAATGGTTAGGGAACCTGACACCAACTGAAGCTTCTCCTCTTTTCTTGTGAAGTTCCAGGAGGAAAGGGGGGGGGGGGGGAAGATTTGGAGCTTCTGTAATTTCAGATAAATCTATGGAGAAATAAGTGATCCTATTGGTTAGAAGTCAATGCTGTGTCATTGACTGACAGTCAGTGCCAACCTGATGACATTACATCATTAGGGGATAGGATATAATAATTAACTCATCTCTGGGAGCCGATTAGACAATGTTGAAATTAAAGTTAGCAAATGGTAAATTTTTGTGAACTTAGTTAAGCAATATATTACTTATTCATCCCTGTAGCCAGTAAAAGGGAAGGGATTGGATAATCAGGATATTTATTAACGAATCATAGCTGTCTCTTTGAAGACGAGTAAAAGAGATGGGCTTTTTTTGTTTCAGTCAGAGAAAGAAGCAGAGACAGAGACAAGGAGAGACAGAGATATAGCCATGAGGTAAGACATTACCTACAGCCTGCTTCAGGCTGTTGAGAAAAAAAAGAGAGAAAAGAGGTTTCTCCATGCAGGATGGTGTTTTAGTGAGTAACTTGGCAAGAAATCTCATTCAGAGTACACATGAATTTCTTAATGCAGGTAATCTGAATTCAGTCTAAGCTCTGGATTTGGACAGGAATAGTTGAATAAAGTAATTTTTAGATAACATTTGGCTTATTTTATTTTCAGTTAGTTGAATATTAATACATTTAGTTACAAAAATTTTGAAGGTAATTTTCAATAGCATGTAAAATTCAACATATATATGCAAAGGTCAGTGGAACACAGTTAAGAACATAAGAATATGCCATACTGGGTCAGACCAAGGGTCCATCAAGCCAGCATCCTGTTTCCAACAGTGGCCAATCCAGGCCATAAGAACCTGGCAAGTACCCCAAAACTAAGTCTATTCCATGTTACCGTTGCTAATGGCAGTGGCTATTCTCTAGGTGAACTTAAAAGCAGGTAATGGACTTCTCCTCCAAGAACTTATCCAATCTTTTTTTAAACACAGCTATACTAACTGCACTAACCACATCCTCTGGCAACAAATTCCAGAGTTTAATTGTGCGTTGAGTAAAAAAGAACTTTCTCCGATTAGTTTTAAATGTGCTCCATGCTAACTTCATGGAGTGCCCCCTAGTCTTTCTATTATCCGAAAGAGTAAATAACCTATTCACATCTACCCTTTCTAGACCTCTCATGATTTTAAACACCTCTATCATATCCCCCCTCAGCCGTCTCTTCTCCAAGCTGAAAAGTCCTAACCTCTTTAGTCTTTCCTCATAGGGGAGCTGTTCCATTCCCCTTATCATTTTGGTAGCCCTTCTCTGTACCTTCTCCATCGCAATTATATCTTTTTTGAGATGCAGCGATCAGAATTGTACACAGTATTCAAGTTGCGGTCTCACCATGGAGCGATACAGAGGCATTATGACATTTTCCGTTTTGTTCACCATTCCCTTTCTAATAATTCCCAACATTCTGTTGCTTTTTTGACTGCCGCAGCACACTGACCCGACGATTTCAATGTGTTATCCACTATGACGCCTAGATCTCTTTCTTGGGTTGTAGCACCTAATATGGAACCCAACATTGTGTAATTATAGCATGGGTTATTTTTCCCTATATGCATCACCTTGCACTTATCCACATTAAATTTCATCTGCCATTTGGATGCCCAATTTTCCAGTCTCACAAGGTCTTCCTGCAATTTATCACAATCTGCTTGTGATTTAACTACTCTGAACAATTTTGTGTCATCTGCAAATTTGATTATCTCACTCGTCATATTTCTTTCCAGATCATTTATAAATATATTAAAAAGTAAGGGTCCCAATACAGATCCCTGAGGCACTCCACTGACCACTCCCTTCCACTGAGAAAATTGTCCATTTAATCCTACTCTCTGTTTCCTGTCTTTTAGCCAGTTTGCAATCCACGAAAGGACATCACCACCTATCCCACGACTTTTTACTTTTCCTAGAAGCCTCTCATGAGGAACTTTGTCAAACGCCTTCTGAAAATCCAAGTATACTACATCTACCGGTTCACGCCTTCTGAAAATCCAAGTATACTACATCTACCGGTTCACCTTTATCCACATAGTTAATAAACTACTTTATCCACATAGTTAATAAACTACTTCAAAAAAGTAAAGCAGATTTGTGAGGCAAGACTTGCCTTGGGTAAAGCCATGCTGACTTTGTTCCATTAAACCATGTCTTTCTATATGTTCTGTGATTTTGATGTTTAGAACACTTTCCACTCTTTTTCCTGGCACTGAAGTCAGGCTAACCAGTCTGTAGTTTCCCGGATCGCCCCTGGAGCCCTTTTTAAATATTGGGGTTACATTTGCTATCCTCCAGTCTTCAGGTACAATGGATGTTTTTAATGATAGGTTACAAATTTTTACTAATAGGTCTGAAATTTCATTTTTTAGTTCCTTCAGAACTCTGGGGTGTATACCATCTGGTCCAGGTGATTTACTACTCTTCAGTTTGTCAATCAGGTCTACCACCATCTTCTAGGTTCACCGGGTTTGATTCAGTCCATCTGAATCATTACCCATGAAAACCTTCTCCATCATGGGTACCTCCCCAACATCCTCTTCAGTAAACACTGAAGCAAAGAAATCATTTAATCTTTCCGCGATGGCCTTATCTTCTCTAAGTGCCCCTTTAACCCCTCAATCATCTAACAGTCCAACTGACTCCCTCACAGGCTTTCTGCTTTGGATATATTTTAAAAAGTTTTTACTGTGAGTTTTTGCCTCTACGGCCAACTTCTTTTCAAATTCTCTCTTAGCCTGTCTTATCTATGTCTTACATTTAACTTGCCAACGTTTATGTTTTATCCTATTTTCTTCTGTTGGATCTTTCTTCCAATTTTTGAATGAATATCTTTTGGCTAAAATAGCTTCTTTCACCTCCCCTTTTAACCATGCCGGTAATCGTTTTGCCTTCTTTCCACCTTTCTTAATGTGTGGAATACATCTGGACTGTGCTTCTAGAATGGTATTTTTTTAACAATGACCACGCCTCTTGGACATTTTTTACTTTTATAGCTGCTCCTTTCAGTTTTTTTCTAACAATTTTTCTCATTTTATCAAAGTTTCCCTTTTGAAAGCTTAGCACGAGTTTAGCACGAGTGCCATGGATTTGACACTGTTCCTCTTCCAGTCATAAACTACTGCTTCCAGTCATAAACTACTGCTTCCAGTTATAAACTACTGCTTCTTTTCTGCCCCAAAAGTATACAGGAAACATATTTTCTCTATCCATTTTATAAAAGTATGTACATATATTTTTTGTGCATAATTACCCAGAGTTATATGCAGAGGCATGTATTTTATACAGAATTTGTGTACTCTTCTATTGAAAACACTTACTTGAATGCGTTGCGCTTCCCGGCCGCATTAGTTCTGCAACCGGACCTGCTCACCTAGCGCGACTGTCCACCAGCTCCTCCCTGAACCCCAGCACTGCTCAACTGCAGCTTTCACGGGCATCCCCGGGCCCCTCGCGGCCTTCTGCTTTGCAGCTCTCCTCGCGGCGAGGCTCGGCATCCTCCTCAGCACGCGCGGAGTTCCCTCTGACTTAAAGGGCCAAGCGCAGGAAACCCACGGGCGGCGCCCGAGTCCGACGTCACTTGAGCGGGGTATTTAAGTCACAGCTCAGCCTTGGCAATTGGGTCATACACTCCGGTGTTCGTTAGTTTGCCTGTTCCAGTGTCTCCTGTTCCAGTGTCTCCAGTTCCAGCGTCTTCTGCTCCAGCATCTTCTGCTCCAGCATTTCCTGTTCCAGTGTCTCCTGTTCCTTCATCTCTCCTGGTAGTATCTTTCGCACTGATCTCACGGTACTGACCTTTGCTTCCATTGACCACGTCTGACCGCTGCCTGGAACCGACCTCTGCCTGCCTACTGACCACATCTGTCCGCTGCCTGGAACTTGACCTTTGCTTGACCTGACTATGCCCGGACTGACTACTGGTACTGACCCCTGTTTTGCCTGACCATTCTGAACTCTTACTCTGGCCCTGATCCTCGCAATACACTCGGACACCCTATTCTGGCCTCCTATGACCTCTGGACATTCTTGCTTGGACATCGACTGTGCACCCTTGTTTGTGGTGGGCATGCCCTTCAACTTTCTCTCTAGAAGACCCTGAGAGGCCCACCTAAGACCAGGCAGCCCAGGTACCCAAGGGCTCAACCTGCGGAAGCCCCAGGTTGCTATTCATGAAGCTCCAGCTTGTCTCTGTCTCCTCCTGTGCTCTGCCTCCTTGTGGCAGGCGCTCTCTGGGTCCGACCAGAGGGCTGTACCAATCCTGCACCAGGCCAAGGGTCCACTTCCAGTACAACAGAAAGCTTACGTACAATCAACAGTTTGCTGACACCTCCAGCACCTCATCCTGATCTCCCACTACTTAACCCAGATATTCCACCCAAAAATTGAAGGCAAAAGACAAGCACAATTTCACTTCTGTAACTTAATTAGCAGATATAAAAGAGTACCGGTAAGTTCGATAAATCATGTGCATATACCATTTGAAAAATACTATAAGTATTTACTAACTTCCAAAATCCTCTGGATTTACGCGCGTAACCCTTTGAAAATCTGGCCCTTAGTGTTACCAAAGTGCTGGCCTGGTTTCTGTCTTGCCGAGAGAATCACTGTTTCCGGCTCTGCAAGTGAATGAAATCTCCGTGCTACTCAAACTATCTGCCTGTTTGTTAGATTCTAGAAGGCCAATGCAATATCAGGAACTAAGGTCAGTGCGCTGCTGAACACATGGTTGGGCATGCATTTTGGATGAGCAAGACATCCCCAATGCAATACCATGATTAGCACGTTCAAAATGTATGTCCAAACCAGCACATAACTAATAGCACTCATCACATATAAATGCATGTTGATGAGGCTAGTACTAGTACGTCCAATGTAAAAAGTTACTGATTGTTGGTTCCTCCGATTTAATATTGTCACGATACTAAGCAGGAGGAACCACAGAAGAAGCAAAAAAAAAGTTTTTAAAGAAAGTGCTCAGGTTATGAAAAGAGATGCTTATTTTACAAGCATCCATTTCCCTAATCCGTGGCTGTGCACCGGTTAGGAAAATGGACACTTGTAAAATTGAGCATCCATACTCCTGCGCATAGCCATGTCTCCTGGGTACTCGATGCCATGGACGCACTAGGGACGTATAATTTAGCCCTAGTGCGTCCATTTTAGCATGGCAGCTCATTTTCCTATTGCATTGCATGCCCAGGAGAGGTGATTGTCAGCTCGTTAAAAAAAAGTGTGCCCAGTTTGGACACACGTTTTTAGCGTGACTGAATTGCATTGGCCTGTAGGTGTGCTAATTCAACTTCTTTCATGCTTGCATAGTCATTTCCATATCAAGAAATGCATCTGAAGAATGTAAACAGTGCACACTGGAAGAGCATGTGACTCAGCCAAAATTAAATTTAATGTAAAGGGAAAAGATTCAGATTCAGATAACCTTATTGGCGTGACAATTTTACATGTGTTGACAAAATAATACATAAAGTGGTTTAAAATAGAGAAAAGAAAGAGGTGGCAAGTTAATGAGGGTGCTAACACACATGAGCTTGCTGAGCGCTAATTTTGGAGCTATTTGCATAATCTTTGGGCAATTGTTTCTTGAAATTAACAGTTGGTAACTAGAATCTTTGCACAAGTTTAATGCTCAACTCTGTCTTCCCACAACCAGGGTGCATGACCATCTTCATAATGTGTTAGAGGTTTGATATGTCTCCTGTGTTTCCTGCCACAAATGAAGGCAGATAACACAGAGATGAAGAATATGCTTGCCTATTGCAGTTATAAACAATTAGGCACTATCCTTCCAACCCACCATATAGTAACTGTAATGGAGACGTCAATAGGCTAACTCCTGGGTTGCTGGAGAGAAGGAAAAGATAGAGACCCCCAGAGCAAAGCAAATAATGGAAGGAAAAACTACAATTTCCCCGAAAATAAACCATACCCTGAAAATAAGCCCTAGCTTGAGTTTTCAGGATTTTTGGAGTGGGCTTGAAATATAAGCCCTACTCCAAAAATAAGCCCTATTGGATGCGCGGTTGCATCCCAAGATTTGCCTGACCCCCCCCCCCCCCCAGATTTCCGAAAGTCCCTGGTGGTCCAGCGGGGTCCCTGGAGTGATCTCCCCCACTCAGGCCATCAGCTACCACTAATCAAAATGGCACCGATGGCCCTTTGCCCTTACCATGTGACAGGGGCTATCAATGCCATTGGTCGGCCCCTGTCACATGGTAGGAGCAATTGATGGCCCGAGCCATTTTTAAGATGGCGCCGGTCGACCATTGCTCCTATCATACCAAAGGGAAGTAAGTTTGGCAGGTTTTGGGGGATGGTGGGGTGGTTGCAATTAATTAAATTGGAAGGGTCAGGAGGGGTTTCGGATATCATTTGGGGGGGGGGCAGTCGAAATAAAATCGGCCCGAACCGCGGGAAAACTACATTTCCCGTGGTGGGCCTATAATGAAGGACAAATCGAAAGGTTCATGGAAAAAAATAAGACATCCCCTGAAAATAAGCCCTAATCTCTTTTTCAGAGCTAAAAATAATATAAGACCCTGTCTTATTTTCAGAGAAACACGGTAATTGAGAAGCTGGAGGGAGATCTGAAGTTGGGACCTCAAGGACATGGGTGAGCCGAGGTCCCAGCCCTACAAGCTACAAGGTGTCGAAATAAAAGGGTTCCTGCCCTTAGAGAGGCCACAGAGGAAGAGTCAGAGGACACACAACCCACTGAAGCTTGAAAGGTTTCCAGCAGCCGAAGCTATATGGGGGAGAGCCTGTGAAAGGGAGGAGAGAGATTCATCTGATAGAGATGTTTCTGTCAAAGTGAATTAACTGAGCCAAGAACTTCACATTACAAGTGAATAGTAATAAGATCATTAGATTATAAAGCAGCCATAGCATCTGAGAGAGCTTGCGGTATGGGGGAGGGACATTGCAAACCATTAAAGACATTTACTGTGTGAAAGTGATTCCCTCACTTGTCCTGTTAATGGGCTATTAAGCTCTTATCAGAAGAATGAGGCAAAACCAACACAGCTGAGGAACTTTCATTTCACTGGTATTGGAGTAAACCCATAAGTATTGTAATTGTTTCCGCTTGGGTAATACATTTCACTGGGGAACAATTTTTAACATAACCCCTGTTGAGTTCAATTTTTCAGTTGTTTTATTTATTGGTTTATTTATTTAGAATTTTTCTATACCGACATTCTTGAACAAAAATATCAAATCATATCGGTTTCCATTTAAACAGAACAGTCGCGGCTATGGCGTTACATAGAACATTAAGCAATGAACATAGAACAAGTCAACAATTCAACAATAACAAATAGTGAAATGATTTTAAGACTAAAATGATTTTAAGATTAAGTTTTAGACTTAAATAGGCATGCTGATTTCAAAACCACAGTTAGTTTTCTTCTATCATGTCAAGATTTTACTCTACAGCCTATCTTAGGCCCGGATCTCATGAAGCAATTTGTTAAAGCTTTGCCAACTGAAGTAGACTGTTTCACATATCTCATTTTGGCATTTCCTAGCCTGTCGTTTGAAAAGATAAAGGCCGGTGTGTTTGATGGTCCACAGATTCAGCAGTTCATTAAAGATGAACATTTCATCAGGACAATGTCAGAACTCCAAAAGAATGCTTGGTTGTCATTCAAAAACCTTTTCAAGGACTTTCTTGGAAATACACGAGCACAGAATTACACCGAAATTGTCCAGAAACTCTTGGAGAGCTTCAAAATGCTTCATTGCAACATGAGCATCAAGGTGCATTTTCTGCATAGCAATCTTACTGACTTCCCTGACTTCCAGTGGGAGCACTGAGAGGAGAGGATCACCTTGCTGGTGGCTGAAAGGAATGAGTAAGTTTTTGCTTGGGACATTGTCTTTTTTAAAAGTATTGGGGCAAAGTTAACTATTTGGGAATATTATTTAGTGTGTTTGTGTGTTTGTGCTTTTAATAGTCAGTAAGGCAGTGAATAAACAGAAGTTAGACTGTATTTTAAATAGTCAGTAAGGCAGTAGTTAGTGTGTTTATTTTTAATAGTCTGTAAGGCAACTAGAAGCAGAAGTTAGAGTGTTTGTATATTAAAAACAAACAAAAAAGAAAAAAAGGAGCCAGAAGCTAGAAATAAGCTAGGAGCAGTGTATGCCTAAGTAAAAAGGTTGAAAAGTTCAGTTCAGTTACTCACCTTGGAAATGTGTTGATAGTGTGATTTGGTTTGATTAGGTACCAACATTTGTTAATCAAGAGAGCAGTGAGTCACTCTGGCTGACTAACTGAAGTTAGACTGTTTGTATTTTCCAACCCTCCCACCCCTCACCCACACACCCTTAGCTCATCCTTTAATTTATAGGCAGGTGCCACTTAAAAAAAACAACAAAAAAAAAACCTTATTGAGAGTTTGATCATTCCCCGTAGGCCACTACTAGACATATAGTGAATTCACTAATACATTTAAAGGACATTAATTAAACATATTCCTACTCCCACAGCCACCTAAAACTTAAGTAGGAACTGAACAAATTTGAGATGAAGGCAGCAGTCCAGCAGCAAGAGGGGGGCTTCCCAGTCTTTTGCATAGAGTGTCACATGTATGATTTTTTACCCGCCAGTGAGAAATTGTTCATGTGCATGCGATGCAAAGAGCTCCTGGCTCTCAGAGAACGAGTCCGATCTCTGGAGGCTAGACTGGCAGACCTGGAGGAGCTGAGGCAGATAGAGAGGTATATAGATGAGACCTTCAGGGACATAGTTGCCAAGTCCCAACTTCAGACTGGCAGCCCTGGTGCTGCCTTGGAGGAAGAAGGTCTCATGATTGGAGAGCATCATCCTGGTGCAGCAGGAAAGGATCCTGTAGCAAGGACCTGCTCTCCAGGTGATGCATTGTCCTTTCGCACCGATGATATCTCCCTAAGGCCTACTGCCCAGGAGGGAAGGGTTAGATTGGCCGTCATAGTTGGTGATTCGATTATTAGGAATGTAGACAGCTGGGTGGCTGGTGGGCATAAGGATCGCCTGGTAACATGCCTACCTGGTGCGAAGGTGGTGGACCTCATGCGTCACCTAGAATGGATTTTAGACAGTGCTGGGGAGGAGCCAGCTGTCGTGGTACATGTGGGCACCAATGACATAGGAAAATATGGGAGGGAGGTTCTGGAAGCCAAATTTAGGCTCTTAGGTAGAAAACTTAAATCCAGAGCCTCCAGGGTAGCATTCTCTGAAATGCTTCTTGTTCCACGCGCAGGTCACCAGAGGCAGGCAGAGCTCCAGAGTCTCAATGCAAGGATGAGATGATGGTGCAAGGAAGAGGGATTCAGTTTTGTTAGGAACTGGGGAACCTTTGAGGAAGGGGGAGTCTCTTCCAAAGGGATGGGCTCTACTTTAACCAGGGTGGAACCAGACTGCTGGCGCTAACCTTTACAAAGGAGTTAATAAACATGTGGATAAAGGTGAACCAGTAGATATAGTGTACTTGGATTTTCAGAGGCTTCTAGGAAAAGTTAAAAGTCATGGAATAGGTGGCGATGTCCTTTCATGGATTACAAACTGGCTAAAAGACAGGAAACAGAGAGTAAGATTAAATGGACAATTTTCTCAGTGGAATGGAGTGCCTCAGGGATCTGTATTGGGATCCTTACTTTTCAATATATTTAGAAATGATCTGGAAAGAAATACGAGTGAGGTAATCAAATTTGTAGATGATACAAAATTTTTCAGAGTAGTTAAATCACAAGCAGATTGTAATAAATTGCAGGAAGATCTTGTGAGACTGGAAAATTGGGCATCGAAATGGCAGATGAAATTTAATGTGGATAAGTGCAAGGTGATGCATACAGGGAAAAATAACCCATGCTATAGTTACACAATGTTAGGTTTCATATTAGGAGCTACCACCCAAGAAAGAGATCTAGGCGTCATAGTGGATAACACATTGAAATAGTCGGTTCAGTGTGCTGCAGCAGTCAAAAAAGCAAACAGAATGTTGGGAATTATTAGAAAGGGAATGGTGAATAAAACGGAAAATGTTATAATGCCTCTGTATCGCTCCATGGTGAGACCATACCTTAAATACTGTGTACAATTCTGGTCGCTGCATCTCAAAAAAGATATATAATTGCGATGGAGAAGGTACAGATAAGGGCGACCAAAATGATAAGGGGAATGGAACAGCTCCCTTATGAGGAAAGACTAAAGAGGTTAGGATTTTTCAGCTTGGAGAAAAGACAGCTGAGGGAGAATATAATAGAGGTGTTTAAAATCATGAGAGGTCTAGAATAGGTAGATGTGAATCGGTTATTTACTCTTTCAGATAATAGAAAGACTAAGGGACACTCCATGAAGTTAGCATGTGGCATATTTAAAACTAATCGGAGAAAGTTCTTTTTCACTCAATACACAATTAAACTCTAGAATTTGTTGCCAGAGGATGTGGTTAGTGCAGTTAGTATAGCTGTGTTTAAAAAAGGATTGGATAAGTTCTTGGAGGAGAAGTCCATTACATGCTATTAATTAAGTTCACTTAGAGAATAGCCACTGCCATTAGCAACGATAACATGGAATAGACTTAGTTTTTGGGTACTTGCCAGGTTCTTATGGCCTGGATTGGCCATAAGAATGCTGGCTTGATGGACCCTTGGTCTGACCCAGCATGGCAAGTTCTTATGTTCTTATGTTCTTGGTGCAGTCTGTGATGAGCAAGATGAACAATTCCACCAAAATTTGAAGGTCATGGAGGCACGGTATCAGGGTAAATGGGATGTACATATGTTGGCTGACTATTGTGGGAGCATCAGGCGAGATTGTCCACAGATTGAACACTGCCGGAAAAGCTATAAGCGTAAATATTTACCTTAATATGTATGTTTGGTAGCAGAACTTTACTACTTGTACACAATTTGACTTACAGTAACAATATATAGCCTTTGTATGAATAAAATAACTCTAAATAAACTATATTCAGGTAATGTTTTCTTTTATTTCCTTTGTATGTACATTTTGTATGATTTTTGGGACAAAGGGAGGGTATCCTGTACCTTAAAAAGTTGACGTGATAGAGAAAAACTGGGGTCATTTTTTGATTCAGATGTCAAAAGTTAGTCAAACACAAGTGTCAGATCTAACTCAACGAAAATTGTGTTCCCCAGTGTTTTTGATATGAGAATACTGCAGAGTTAACTGAGAAGGATAAGTTGGAACTGTGGTATAAAGATTTGGACTCAGCTGACTTCTGAAGATTTCATAGTAACATAATAATTAATGGCAGATAAAGACTCAAATGGCCCATCCAGTCTGCCCAGCAAGGTGTTTAGGGTTGAAACTGTCATTCAAAGTAGGTTACCCCATGCTTTTTTGGGAGTACAATAGAATTGCTCCACTAGTGTTTTGGGCTGAACCACCACTCCATGCAGGTACCCAGTGCTTTGTTTCTATCCTCTTGTCATAAAGGATATTCTGTGTTTTTCCCATGCCTTTTAGTATTCATTCATCATTTTTGTATTCACCATCTCCTCTGAGAGGGCATTTCAGGCATCCTCCACCCTTTCCATGAAAAAAAAATTCCTGATGTTCCTGAGTCTACCTCCTTGTACCTTCAGATCATGACCCCTAGTTCTATAGTTTCCTTTCCATTGGAAAATATTAGTTTCCTGTGGATTAGTATCTTTCAGGTATTAAAACATCTGCATCATATCTTCCCTGTTTCTTCACTCCTCTAGAGCAGCGGTTCTCAACCATTTTGATGCGAAGCACCGGCAGGTGTGTCGCGCACCCACTGCTCTTCCCCACCCTTTCACCTCAGTGAGACGAACACTGCTGCCATTCCTGCCCATGCTATCAGCACATTCAAGCCCCGAGGGGAACGGTAGCAGTGTTTTGTGGAAGCCGGCAACAGGAACATGACCTTTTCTTCTTCCCGCCCCTGTGGCCCAGAAGAGGAAGTGATGTCTACTGGGCCTGCAGGAAGAAGAAAAGGCCATGCATGCTGCTGCTTCTGCAGGTGACTGGTGTGTGCGTGTGTATGTGTGTGTGTGTGTGAGAGAAATTGGTCAGGCAGGTGACTGGTATGTGTGTGTGTGTGAGAAATTGGTCAGGCAGGTGGCTGGTGTGTGTGTGTGTGTGTGTGTGTTTGTGTGTGTGTGTATGTGTGTGAGAGAGAGAGAGAAATTGGTCAGGCAGGTAACTGGTGTGAGAGAGAGAGAGATTGGTCAGGCAGGTGACTGGTGTGTGTGGGTGTGTGAGAAAGAGAAATTGGTCAGGCAGGTGATTGGTGTATGTGTGTGAGAACAAGAGAAATTGGTCAGGCAGGTGACTGGTGTGTGTGTGTGTGTGAAAGAGAGAGAGAAATTGGTCAGGCAGGTGACTGGTGTGTGTGTGTGTGTGTGTGAGAAATTGGTCAGGCAGGTGGCTGGTGTGTGTGTGTGTGTGTTTTTGTGTGTGTGTGTGTGTTTGTGTATGTGTGTGAGAGAGAGAGAGAGAGAAATTGGTCAGGCAGATGACTGATGTGAGAGAGAAAGATTGGTCAGGCAGGCGACTGGTGTGTGTGTGTCTGTGTCTGTGTGTGTGTGTGTGTGTGTGTGTGTGTGAGATAGACTAGTCATGGGCCCTAAGGAAGAAGAACGTGAGGACAGAGCTTCAGCAGCCCTTGCTGTTTCTGGTATGTGCTATTGGCCTACAATGGAAAGGAGTAAGAGATTTACTGGAGAGGGTAAGTAAAGGTGGCTTTTTAAGTTTATCTTTCTTGATTGACTGCCATTTTAATTATTAGGTATTATGTGATGTGTCTGCTGTTAGAAATAGTTTATTGGTGTTTGGAGAATTTTTAATAATTTTGAAAATTTTTAATGATTGGATGTTCCATTTATCAGTTGTTTTGAAACATTTATTATATTCTAGTTTTAGATTATTTTATATTTTTCGGGGAATATATAAATAGAAACATGGAGACAAAAACTGAACTGTAAACAGCAAGAAGCCAAACTCTGTATGCAGTAAAACAATACAAAAACATTAGCTTTATGGTCACTTTATTCTGTATTTGGTGAGGGTCTGCCTATGATCTGAGTGTGTGACCCAGCTAAGGGTGTTCTGCGAGCTTGTAGTTTCTTGGTCGGGATCTATAGCAGCTTGGCTTGTTCTGTTTTCCTAACAGGAGGTGTATTGGTGTTTAGGGCCTGGTGTAATTTTTGTAGTGCTGCCTTTTCATAGGTAGGGTTGTTACAGTTTGAGTTCCATAGTGCAGGTGTAACTTTGTGCACATTGGGCCTGATTTTAAAAAGCATTTACTCGAGTAAAAACCAGGTTTACTGGAGTAAATTCACTTTACTTGAGTAAGTGGGTTTTTGAAAATTGCTACAATATATGCCATTGACTTGTCTATAGGATTTACTCACACAAGTGCACTTTACTTGAGTAAATGGCTTTTGAAAATTGCTACAATAGTAGCTACATTTACGCATGTAACTCCTTTTGAAAATTACCCCCATTAGTTTGTGTACATTATTTCATATCCTGGAAGTCTGATAGGTGCTATATTTTTGTTTTGCACAGAATGCAGAGTGGCTTTTTTGGGTTTCCATTCCAGTTTCTGTTTCCATATTTGTAATTTGTGGTCTTTCTGTACTTGGTGAAGGTTGATTCTATGTGTGTGACCGAGGTGAAGTATTTTACAAGCATGTAGGCATTTGTATCAATATTATTTGTTGTTTTTTCTCAATAGAACATGCATTGGTGGTAAATTACTGTTTTTTATAAGGAGGGCTATTGCACCTGGTAAGAGAGAGTGTTTATGTTGCTGTTATTGAGACATCACCAGAAATATCTTTTTTTGTAGGGTAAATTGTTTTCTCAGAGCAGAACTCCTAGTTCTGCTCTGAGAAAACAAAGAGGTAGGCGATCTATGATAGCCGTCAGGATAAACACAAAAATAGATGCCTTGATCTTTTTCAATTGTTTATTAAAACAGAGACGTGTTCACAAATTGCCCGACTCAGGCCGAGTTTCGCGGTTCAAAAACCGCTGCCTCAGGGGCAACAAACAAACCAAACATGAATTAACATCAATATCTAAAAACAATGATCAAATTAACATCTTTAAGATCTTATAAATATTAAAAAGTCATTATTAAAAAATAAAAACTTTTTTAATCCTTCACTAAGATCTCAGATATTGATAAAAAATATTAATTAAAATTTTAAAGTTGTAAATTCCTAAAAAGATGACAAAAGTTCAACTGCATATCAAACATACCCCAAAAATTGTTTTATCCATTCCTGCTTAAGAAAATAATATTTAACAATATATCTACTTCTCAGCAGGTACAAAGATAAATTTACCTTAAACACTCCACAGTCGTGAAAAAATCTCAGCAGTGCATTTCTCATCCAATATACAGTCAATGATTGTCAGCAATGCTTAAAATAACTAGAAAAATATAAGACAATCTTAAAAACTGAAATATAATCCCAATGCCTACCAGGCATTCTTAATACATTCCTGATGGTAAAATGGCAAAGAAACAAGCAAAAACAATGCTGAATAAATTAAATAAAACTTTCTTATTTAAAATCATATCTTAACATAAGTCAAACAACCAAACAATTCAATTCAAATATATGGACTGCATTCATTATTTAAATTTGTTAAAAATAGTGATAATAGTGTACAAATAAAAATTGTTAAAGAACCTGCCATTGAGAGTATTGCAAACATATAATATCTATTCTTTTTGCTTTCAAAACCTGGTGATCACTTGCCAAATGTCTTCCTTAACAACTTCAACTTGGGTGCACTAAAAAGGCAAAAAAATTTTGCGGTGTGCTAGAATGGCAAAAAATTATTTATTTAAGGCTACAAAGTTATGTTCGTGAAAAGATGCCCTTTGTTACTCAAATCGCTAAAAAATCTATTTAAAAGAATGCTAAAATGTAGTACATAAAGAATTTTTTAAAAGACATTTTACCTTCTGCAAACAGCGCATCACTCCAGGTCTCTGCTAATACTAAGCTCAGCGCTGGATTTCCACCATTTTAAATCGTCAATTTTGGCGCCAAAAATCGAAACTGGAGACTGATGAAATTAATTTATCCCAGTCGTTAAAAAAACTCAAAAACAGTCTAAAAAACGGAAAAAGTCTATTAAAATATTAAATCTTTATACTATTTGAAAAAAAACGATTTGTGATCAATTTGGTGGGCGTTCCCTTAGATGCCAATCAAATGAGTGGGTGTGTTCTTATAAAACGTCATATGAATGAAGCACATCCGATTCAAAGAATCAGCTGATGATTTGGTCAACGGCATGTTAAAAACAACCAACTCTAAATCAATAAATGATAAAACATGAAAAACCATTTATATGTACAGTTTGATCTTCTTTCCACCTTTTTTAATGAGTGGAATACATCCGATCTGGGCTTCCAAGACGGTATTTTTAAACTATGTCTGATGTAAACTATTAACTTTTACAGCTGCTCCTTTCAGACTAGTGAAAGTTAAAATGTCCTCCCTCCAGCTATAAAGTCAAATTTGATCATGTTATGATCACTATTGCCAAGTATCCCCAACACCATTATTTCTTGCACCAAATAATGTGTTCCACTAATGATTAAGTCTAAAATAGCCTCCCCTCTTGTCATTTCATGTACCAGCTGCTCCAAGCAGTCATTTAGAAATTTACCTCCTTAGCATGTCCTGATGTAACATTTACCCAGTCAGTACTGGGGTAATTTAAATCACCCATTATTGTTTTGCTATTTTTGTTAGCGTCCCTTATTTCTGTTAGCATTTCATCATCTGTCTGTTCATGCTGGCTAGGTGGATGGAAGTACCACCCTGCTGCTATTTTATTACCCTTCTCACATGTAATTTTTATCCATAAATATTCTACGATGCATTTTGTTTTTACAGTAATATGTAATCTTTCTGGTCTGTCTGCACTTTGTTTAAAGGTAGCTAGGCTATTTTAGCATATATTGTAACCTCTCTATCGGAATGTCCTAACTTCCTTGTTTTGGTAGTATCCTTCAAAGATACATCATTCTGAACCATGTACTTCTGAGCAACTATGGGCTTTACCCAACCTCTAGTTTAAATGCTATCTCCTTTTTAAAGGTTAGTACCAGCATCCTTTCAGAAAATGCCCACCCTTGCTCCAAAATTTTCTGCATTTCCTACAAAACCTAAAATTCTCTTCTCTGCACCATCTTCTCATCCATACATTTAGACACCAAAGCTCTGCCTGCCTCTGGAGTCCTGTGCATGGAACAGGGAACATTTGAGAATGCTACTCTGGAGATTCTGGATTTCACTTTTCTAGCTAAAATCCTAGATTTTGCTTACAGAATTTCCTTCCTGCACCTTCCTATGTTTTTGGTATCCACATGTACCAAGATAGCCGACTCCTCCCCAGCACTGTCTAAAATCCTATCACCACTTTCGCATCAGACAGGCAAGTTACAAAGTGATCCTCATATCCACCAGCCACCCAGCTATCTATATTCCTAATGATCAAATCACCAGCTACAACAGCCATCTGTTATAGTTAGTGAGGTTTGGGTGGACCCTTGGACACTATGGCAGCTGACCACACCCACGGGGGGAAGTCCCATGAGGGGCCACAGGTCAGGCTCAGCTCTGGACACACAAACACAGATAGTTCTTTATTTAGACAGTTTGAGAAGCCACCAGAGGTGGCAGTAGTGAGTAGATGTTGTAGCCCGTCCGGGCTAGTATTCCCCAGGGCGCTGGAACAGCGGTTTCTCCAGTAGCAGTGCTGTAGTGGAGAGAACTGAGAAAATGAGTACAATAGAACATTCACAGAGTCCCAAATATGGAGAAGCCCCGAGATAGGGAGAGCTGGACCTCGAGGAGCGAGTACCAGATCCCTGGAGGTAGAGAGACTTGTTGGCAAAGTACTCACACAGCGGTTCCACGTAAGACATGGCACTGGCGCTGGAACAGAGGCAGGCCCTTGAGGAGCGAGTACCTGGTTCCAGGGAGACAGCTCTGAGGAGTAGATGATAATAGTACTCACTGATGGTGTCTGTAGCAAATTCTTCCAAGTAGAAGAGGAGATAGATGCAGGCAGCGAGTCAGGGAACATGGGCCTTCGAGGAGCGAGTACCGATTACCTGACAGCGACCTGAAAGAAACAATGAGGACCCCGAGGAGTGGGTACCCCGTTAGCTGAAAGAGTCCAATAGGAATTGGAAGGCAGAGTAGCTGGGTACGGAGAGCGAATCCCATCTGTAAGATCACCCTTGCTAACTCAATGGCTAGCAATAAACAGTAGGCTTAAATATCCGGGCAGTGTGACACCATCACAGGGGGATGCCCCTGAGGAACACGCCAATGAGGAAATAAGAATGAGGGCCACGTGGTGCCGTGCCCTAAGGTACCTGAAGAGCATGGTGGGAGGCAGTGCCCAAGCTGGTCCGGGGACGCCGGAGAGGACGGCAGACGGACGCCGCGGCAGCCAAGCATCCATGAGGAGCAGGAGGAGTCGCAAGAAAGGAAAGGTAGGTGGAGTGAAGCTGTCGGGCAGTGACGGTCGCAACACCATCCTAACCCTTCATTTCCAGGCCTGTGTCCTTGGAGAGACATCCTCGGTGTAAGAGGATACTGCATCAGCTTTATAGCATGTCCTAGCTGCAGGATTGTTTCCTTCCACACTAAGGTGATGCTCTCCTTCCAGGTGATCTTTCCTCTCCAAGGAGGCACAGAGGCTGCCAGACTGGAGATTGGACTGCTCTACTATGTCCTTTCTGTTTATCTTAGTTCGTCCAGGTCTGTCATTGTCTCCAGAGATCAGACTCATTGTCTGAAGGGTAGGAGCTGTTTGCCCCAAATGCACACATACAAATTTTCATCAACTGATAGATAGTAATTCGTGTGGCACTCTGTGCAAAAGACTGCATAACTCCCCTCTTGCAGCTGGACTACTGTCTGCACCTTAATTTGGTTGAGCTGTTTGCGATTTAAAATTTCTAAGGGAGTAGGGATGTTCAAACTAATCTAAAGTATGTTTAGTCTAATGGTTATTTTATATTTGTGTGGTAGTACTCCTCGTGATACAGAGATGTGCTTCATTTTTTTATCCTGGGTTGGGCTACGGGTCAGCCAACCCGTGGAAAACTTTGTTTTCCATCTGGTTGGTTTTTTTTTTCTCGGCAATTTTTGCCCCAAAAAAACCCCCCTACCCAACCCTTAAAATGTAGTTATTTACAACCCCCCCCCCCCCACCCTTCAGACCCCCCCCAAAACTTGCCTAAAATCCGTGGTGGTCCAGCAGGGGTCCCGGAAGCGATCTCCCGCTCTTGGGATGTCGGCAGCCAGTAAACAAAATGGCGCTGGCCCTTACCATGTGACAGGGGCTACCGGTGCCATTGGTTGGCCCCTGTCACATGGTAGGAGCAATCACTACTACTTACAACTATCTGCTTACATACCACATTGAATCTTGGTTTGAAATAGTTCCCTGTTAGTGCATCAAATTTGTTGTTGGAAAGTGTATGAGGGCTGTGGCAGCTGAAGCCTAGATGGCTCGTGGTGTCTTCTGGAGTCCTCTGCTGGGGTGCTGGGAGAAGTATGCAGATGAGTCTTCTGGTCTCTCTTCTGGTAAGTGCATATCAGTCTCTTCTCCATGTCCTCTCTTCTTCATTGGGTTCAGCTCCTTTGAATTTCTGCTTTCCAAATGCATGACTCCACACTTTTTTGCATTGAAACTGAACTGCCAAACCTTCAACCGTTCCTCAAGCTTTTTTTTTTAGATCACTTTTCATCCTATTTGCTCCCTCTGGGGTGTCCACTCTGTTGAAGATCAAAGTGTCATCTGCAAAAAGACAAGCTTTTCCTTCTAACCCCTCTGCAATATTGCTTATAAAGATATTGAACAGAAGAAGCCTCAGGACCAATCCTTAAGGCACTCCCCTAATCTGCTTTCTCTCCTCAGAATGAATTCCATTTACTCCTACCCTCTGTCATTTTTACACAACCAATTTCTAATCCAGTTCATCGCTTTGGGACCCACTCCCAGTCTATTCATGAGCCTTCTATGCAGGACGGTATCAACAGTACATTCAGTGCTGAGATAACTTCACAATGAGAGGAGCATGTTTAAGAACTCTCATAAAGAAAAATGTCCTCAAGAATGAAAAAGTGAGGGCTAGTAAATATAAGCACAGCAAGTTGGCCAGATATGGTATCATAATGGCTAGGGGTGTACATCATTTCATTTTTTTAATTTCATAATTTTTGGTTTGATGTTTAGATTTGCTTTGCTCATTTGAACTTAAACACCATAAGCCAAAAAAAGAAGAAGAAGAAAACCCTTGGTCTGACCCAGCAGGGCATATCTTGTGTTCTTTTTTGTTCTTATTACATATAGGAAAGCAAATGCAAGAAAATCCCCTGTGTAGAACGCAACAGTCTTATCAGTGAATAATAAATCAAGCAACTTTTCACATATAATGGCCCCAGCTCCTTAAGTGCCTTAAATACTAGAGAAAGGACTTTAAACTCTATAAAATAGTGTAGTGGCAGGCAGTGTAACTTTCAGATAAGGACTAATGTGAACATGGTAGGCTGCTCCCATTAGTAAACAGGTGTCTGCATTTTGTAACAATTGTAGTTTAGTCACATTCTTCATTTGCCAAAGCTGAGTACAAAGAGTTACAATAAATTGCCAGTATGTTTGTTGTACAGGTGAAACCCTTTAACTGTTTCTAAAATGCACACAAAATAATATTTGCTCTGGGGCTGTCTTCCCTATCTTTCTTCCCCCCTCATTGTCCCCAGGGTGTGGGTACTTTCTTATGGGGGTGAAGACCAACCTTCTTGGCCCAGGCAGTGGTGTGTTTTTTTTTTCCTCGGACATGTATCACTGTGATTAACTGTGCATTAACGCTGGGAAAAGCAGGTGAGACACAACAGGTGGGACCCAGTACTGAGAGTTCAACTGAAACTTTACTGATTTTCTCAAAATTAATTCAGTATCCAAACTGATTTATCTTACAACTATAAGTTGGTCAACTACTGTGAATATTTTCCTGGGTTCAGGGTGTCCTGGGTCTTGCGCTTACCACTCAGGTCTGGAATGTACTAGGGAAATCCTGCCTTAAAGGAATCCCCTTCAACATAGAAAGATCCTACCGAAGTCCATGGTTTTCCCTCCTCTTTCCCCAGCCTGTGCCCGGTTCCTTGCAGTAGGGCACCCTCTGTGAGTTTCCAGCGTCTTTCTCCTTCTTCCTGATGTCTGTGACCCCTCTGAAGGAAAAGTCTGATGGTAAGAGATTCAGGGCTGAGCTACAACAGCCCTAGCCACAGCTGAGGAAGGGCGGCTAAAACCTCCTCACAAGCAAAACGATGAAAAAAACCCTCTCTGACGCTCCACCACCTCCTCTGGAGTGCTTACTGTCACTGCAGCCCCCTTTTCCCTTGGAAGGATGCAGGCGGGCCTTCAGTGACCAGACGTCCGGATCCAGGGACAACCATCACTGTGGGCTCCAGGATATCACCTCCAGTAAGAAAAAAACTTGAAAATAGCAGCAAATCCAATCAAAGTCTCTCATCTAATCAGGGTACACACACCCCCCTCCCCACTGACAGGCAGTGTCTAGCAAGGATTTATTCATCTTAACCAAAAGGCTTCACAGACGGGCCGATACAGTAAAGCACGGCCGTGGTTAACCGGTTTTTAACCCGCTTTGGACGCACGTTTTGGACGTGTAAGGCGTACCCGCGATTCAGTATTGGCTTTTACGCGTCCTTACCGCTTGCCGAAAAGGATGCGTATCCATTTCTGCCTGCCGCATGTATATGATATGTTAATGATCGGATTAGCTATTCCCTCCGATACAGTAACGTGCGCCCAAATTATCGCCCTTTTAACCAGCTTATTTACCACATCTTTAACCTGAATATTTACCGCCTACCCATTCCCTGGTGTTAGTGTGGTGTTCAGTCAGCTTCGTACCGGACAGCGCCATGGACAACATGTATATACTGGCTCTGGCGATATTTTTCATTCGGTTGAGAAGCAGAATGAGAAATGCGCGATTGAGAAATGCTCGAAATGCTCAGCAGATTGGAAAGGCAAACAGGGGAGCCCAGCAGCAAGGAGAACCCAGCAGCAAGACCGGAGGAGGTATGTGTTCTGTTTTGGTTCAACTGTACCATCCATCTCTGGGCATCTCTGAGGCTCCGGACATGGACGCCTCTACGGACGCCGGAGAGATGGGAGCCCGCCAGTCCTTCATCCGGTGTCCTCTAGGCATCCGCTAGGCGTCCTAAGGCTCCGGGGTCCAGCGGAGACATGGACGCCTCTATGGACGTCTCTACGGATGCCAATATGGAGCCTTCCTCCTGCATCTAGAATAAAGCTGTAGTAGACGTTGAAATAAGAACTCATAGCTGATTTAAAGAGACCGGACGTCCAGCCGGGAGCTCAAGGCAGCGGGGCCTCCAATCACGGACGCCCGGAAAGAGACAGGAACGTCCATGAACAGAAGCCGTGACCTTGGACGTCCGGCCGGGCGCTCAAGGCAGCGGGGCCTCCGATCACGGACGCCCGGAAAGAGACAGGAACGTCCATGAACAGAAGCCGCGACCTTGGACGTCCAGCCGGGCACTTAAGGCAGCGGGGCCTCCGATCATGGACGCCCGGAAAGAGACCGGAACATCCATGAACAGAAGCCGCGACCACGGATGTCCGGCCGGGCGCTCTAGGCAGTGGGACCTCCGATCATGGATGTCCGGAAAGAGACCGGAACGTCCATGAACGGAAGCCGTGACTGCAGATGTCCAGCCAGGCGCCCAAGGCAGCTGTGCCTCCGATTATGGACGCCCGGATACAGGCAGGAAGGTCCATGCGGGGTCTGTTTAAAAGAACCACCCACTTACCTGGTGGAATGACATTTCAAATGACATTTGAAATGACAGGTACCAGCTTACCCTGGATACTGTATAGGCACTGTATACTGCTCTATACAGTAAGATGGATTGCGAACGCCTACCGCTTCATTGACGTGCTTTGGACGCCACTTGGATTTGCATCTAATTTGAATACTGAATCGAGCGGCTTGTGAACCAAAATGTGCGCGCAGCAAACGAGCGGGCGCCCGGCACTGCCGCACTGTTTCTTACGCGTCCTTACTGTATAGGCCCAAGAGTGAGGGGAGTGGGCCTCACTCGGGAAAGAAAACTAATAAAGCTCCTTACTCTTCAAAAACTAACTCAAAAGACCATACCTCTATTACACTGACTCTCTCTTCTAAGCAGGGATCAATCCATCTCAGGCAATCCTCAGAGGGAAGTGCTAATTGGATGGTTTCTCCCTCTCTGCTGTTTCCTACATGGGCAGGGATGTATGGCCATCTGGTGAGTGACCAGGGGTCCCCTAACAGACATGGATAACTGTTTCCAGATCGGATTATTTCAGAAAAGGACTCATCTGACGTAATTTTTTTAGTAGCTCTTAGCAGCTGCTGAAACTTGTGCTTCCATGGAGCAGGAGGAATTCAAAATTACATGGAGACTTTTTACTTTCTTTGTAAGCGACTGATGTATTAACCCACGTGAGGGTTTGCGAGAAAACTGGTTCTCTGCAAATTTTCTCTCACAATATTGGCTCATTTAAATACGGAAATAGTTTGTAGGAATTTCTTTTTTACAGTATGATAGGTGCTAAATTGTAGATTTTACTGCAGAAAGAAAAATCTTGACTGGGATATAGTTATTTCATGGAAAATCACTATTTTGTGCAATTTTCTATGCATTATTTTGCACTGTGAAAATTACACGATTTTTCATCTTGTTAGCAATTTTGCACAGAAGGGGAAGGACAGGATGGGGGCCATTCTGTGACCTTAGAATACAAATAAAATTCATTTCAGTGAATTAAAAGCAAATAATGCACTTCCTTCCTTATAATGTGTATTAATGTTGATATGAGAATTTGGTCACGGTTAGTTTGTTTTGAATGCATATTTCCGTAACCGTTTGAAAATAAATGAAGCATTTCAGAAGAATCTGTAGGAGGAGAGCATGTGAGAGACTAAAGGTAAACAGGTCCTGCAAACTCTCCCTCTCTCTTTCTCTCTCACCTAGTCACCACAGTTAGACTGTCAGAGGCCAGCAAGCCTTTGTAGTTTCAGTTCAGTTTTAATGCTGTGGCTGCAAAGAGGTTAACCTTACACAGTTTCTAGTGCAGATATTACAATCTCCACCCCCTCAGTTAACTGATGAACAGCCTTGTTATTCTGATTAAACTGAAAGTGCCAACTCTACATAAAACCTGAAGGTATCAAAGCAACTAATGTCAGTCTGAGTGTTTAAAGAAGTAGTGTATATTAGAGAATTTAAGGAAACAGTGTGTGAAAATAAAAGCACCAATATATTGTCAATAATGAGTATTCTTATTTAGTACAGCACTTGAATCTAAATTGCTTTAGAGACAAATTGCATGATTTTGTTACCTAGTCAGTCTTAGAAAAATGATACAGTCATCCCAGGATATGAACCAGAGAACTCAGAAATGTGCATTATAGGTTCAAGACAGGGATGGTAACTTTCAAAGAAGGGCGTGCAAGCCCATATTCGCATACATATGTGCTCATGTGCATGTATACTAGTATTTTGTAATCTGTGTGCACACATATGCATAGGTTATAAAATACGTGTAGCTTTTCAAGAAAACATATGCACAAAATTTCCCTACATGTGTAAATGTTTGCGCGCATGTTTGCATGCAAATGGCTACATACAGTATGCACAAACACTGTCCGCACATAACGCATGAATGCGTGCACATTTTTTCAGTGGCACACACAAATTTCCGTTTCTTCCGAGGTGGGCTCATTTCAAGGTGGCTCCCAACAAGATTGCCAAGCTTCACCACCAGGTATGTGGTGCAGCCGGTGTCCCTGGTGATGAGAAACAAGAAGCTGCTGTTCCCCATTGCTGGGTTCCACCAAAACTTTCAGCACATGAGGTAGGCCTGGAGGGGCCTTCAGGCTGAATATAATAGAGCTGCTGCTTACCCCCATGGGATAAGTACATTGTGGGAACTAAGAAGGTGAGTGGTGGGGGGGGGGGGGGGGTGTTAGAGGTGGGGGTGGTATATGGGGCAATTGGGGGAGGGGTGTTAGGGGCTGGTTAGAGGAAAATTGAGTGGGCAATAGGGGAGCTTTTGGGGTAATGTAGGGTTATGGGGGGTGTGCAATGGGGTCCAGGGTGGCCTTCTGGTAGGCCAATAGGCATATATGGAAGCTGTTACAGGTTTATATGCCATTAATAATATGAGGAATGTATGTGTGCTTAACCTATTATACTGAATCAGCTGAAGATTAGCGTAGGATAACAAGTGATGATTTGAACCAAAAGTTATATGTATAGTAAAGGTCCAAGTAAAAGAAAGAACATCCTCAGAGACCTGTTACAGGTTTTATTGCAGGCCCTTATGCAGTGCCCTTCTGCCAGAAAGGAGAGAATTGGGCCAGTCATAGAGTTACTCTTACACCCCAAAGCTATGTCCTATCTGTAATCCCAGAGTTTTCCCAAGTTCTTAATGATACTGTATCAGCCTGTTTTAAAGAGGGACAGTTCTGTCTTATCAGTATGCCTTTTCTCTCAGGAAGTGAAATTAAGGGGAAGGGGAGCACTGAAGAATGTACAAGTGAGAGAGGTTTTTGAAAAGGGGATGAAAAAGAAAGGGAGAAGTGGCATAGTCTAGAAAAAAGAAAACACCAGGTGACAGTAGATAGAATGGAGCAGTGTGTGGGTGTGAGAGCATAAAAGGAGAATTCCTCAGAATGAGAGTTGTTTATTTTCTGTTCTCTGACATCAGCTACTCTCCTTCTCTTCTGTAAGCCAAGATGAAAGTAGAGCATTGTCTCTATATTTTTGGAGTGTCATGGGTAGAGATGTACAGACTTTACAGGATAAATGTTTTGCAAACTAATTTGATGAACCCAGAATTTTTACGGGTTCAGTGGACTCATTTGTAAGCTTTTTTTGTTGTAAAAATGCAATGCAGATTTGAAAGCGATTGCCCTTATGCTGATTGTTCTTTTGTCAATGCACACCATCAGGTCTCAGAAAAGCACACCCCTCCTCCAATGAGACTGGCTGTGCACATGTTAGGAAAATGGATGCTCGAAAAATTGAGCACCCGTTTTCCTAACTCCTGACAGCCAGCCACCTCTCCTGGGCACATGCTGCCAAGGGGCACACATTTGTCCCTAGCGCCTCCTTTTTAGTGCGACCCTCCTCATTTTTTTTTTTTTTAAGTATCCTATTCCAGTGAATTGAGACTTACTCATGCTTAAGTACTGTGCTGGTAAAGACTGCGTCCATCGATGATATATTGATTTATCTTCAGCAATAAAGCCTGCAGTTATGAATTTCTTTTGATGAAAATAAATAATTCAATATATCATCGATGAACGCAGTCTTTACCAGCACAGTACTTAAGCATGAGTAGGTCTCAATTCACTGGACTAGGATACTTTCAAAAAAAAAAAAAATTCACATACAGTCAAGCATCGTATAAAGATTTTAATTCATCACAACAAGTTGAATTATTAACCATACGAGAAATTACACACACCTAAAGATACTCCTGCAGATGTCAAACTTTGAAACCAACAGTTGACCATGTTTGAACACTGAACACGTATACAGCCCCTGAGGCAGCCACACCGTGGCAAAACTCGGCCAGAGTCGGGCTACTTTTATATAATCATTCTTCAATAAAATTGTAAACACATCTGGACATCTGGCATCTATTACATCTTTTCCACCAGAGCCAGTGCACAGGTATTAAGCATTGTTAGGGACGTTTCTGTGGACTCAAAGTATCTATTTGTAGAACTCTCTCACTCTCCTAGCCACCCAGCAACATGACTAGTACATATAGCTGTACCCCTCTTTCCCTGATTCTACCCTTTGTTGATGTAATATGATATAATATAATGAAATACTGTAAATAAGTTTTCAATCTGCTTTTTTTCTACTGTTATAGTTGGTTTTCACTCTATTCTCTCTTTTCCGCCCTTTCTTTCTCCTTCCCCCTCCCTGTCTCTATCGACTCTCCCGTTCTCGCCTGCTCCAGCCCCCTGTCTTCCTGTTCATTGTAATTCCTCCTTCTCAGAGTTAATTGTAAACCGGCGTGATGTGTCTTACGAACGTCGGTATATTAAAAAGCTATTAAATAAAATAAATAAATAAAATAAAGTTCTCTCTCTCCCACACACACACACACAAACACATATGGCACCTTCCTTCACCCACCCTTTCCTGTTATTACTACATAACTTGGAAGAGATCCCAGATTATCAGAGAGAGGAAATTCCTCAGCCTAGTGATGAAACGAGGGCCTCCCACAGAGGATGTGTCTTCTGTTAAACTGCCAAAGGGAGCAATATGCATTTCAGGTTTCGTTCCTTTTGCTTTTCAAAGAGAGCTGACTAAGCAACTATCTATCCAGCAGATTTCCAGAGCCTGGAGAGGAAAGGTGTCTTACAGTTTTAACTCAGTATAGCAGTACATACAGGACTCGATGCATTCAAATTATATTCAGCCTGATAAGGCCAAATAATTGTAAAACAAAATAAGATAATCAGTCAGTACCTCGTATAGATTTTAAGACTATGTAGGAAGCAGGGCCTCCATAGGCACTTCATTAATAGGGATGTGCAGCCAGAAAGTATTCGTTGCATTCGGGATACGTATTCGTCGGGGCCCAGATACGTTGCATTCGTTCAATGGCGCCCCGATACGTTGATACATGCATTCTTTTTCCAATTCCTAATAAAGTCTATGGGGGAAGTATTTGCAGCCTATTTTTGGCTGCAGAATTAGGGCTTTCTTATCAATTTTGATGAAACTTCTGGGGAGCAATCATCAGAACAACAAAACAGCTCCAAGGTACTTAGACTGAGGCAAAGTGGCACCAAAGTGGCATGAATAGCCTAAGGTACTTTAAAGGGGCAAAGGGGTACCAGGAGTGGCAAGAAGAGTGCTTTAACAGAGGCACAAACAGCAGCGAGAGTGTCAAAAACACACCACAGCTTCAAAAAAGAGCACCGATAAGAGATGCATGAACCCTCAAAGGCAGCATGACAGGCAAAGTGGCATCGACATCCTACAGCACAATGAAGGAGGAACACACTGAGCAACCATGATAGTGGCCAGAACACCACAAGGAATTGAATGAGTCATCTGGTGTATGGCAGCAAGGCACAGTGGCAGAGGGTAGATACAGGCTGGCTACACCCAAGGAGAGTTCCCTTTCCTTTGTGCAGGAAAGGGCTCCCTAGAATGGGTTCGCCCCTAGAGTAGGGTGTTTCCATTGGTGTCTAATGAGCTCTCGCTGGTCTTTTAAAATCTGGTAGAGTTAGCAGATATACAAAAGAGAATTTTCAAAGCTGAGGCGGAGGTTACCATGTAAACAGCGGTTCAACATGGATCAGAGGGTAGATACAGGCTGGCTACACCCGGGGAGAGTTCCCTTTCCTTTGAGCCGGGAAGGGCTCCCCAGAATGGGTTGGCCCCTAGAGTGGAGCACGAGCCTTCAAAGCGTGGTGACCTGGAGCAGGGTCTCACTGTGAGCATGGTCTCACTGTGTTGTGTTTGCCACAGTCTAAGTACCTTGGAGATCTTTTCTTGTTCTGAACATGGGTCAACAGGTGGTAAGAGATAGGCTGCAACAACTGGGAGAGTTCCCATTCCTTTGAGCAGGAAAGGGCTCCCTGGAATGGGTTGGCCCATAGAGTGTATAATGGTACAAATTGTTAGGATTTAAGCATTTGCAAACAGATCCTGACTTCATAAGCAAGACGGAGGAAGTTCTCTTCTCTGCCCTGAAACTAAAGAAAACTGTTTGCTTTATTTAAGGATCCATGCTGTGAAGGATTACTAGTTTGAATTGCCAGAGACTGAGGTTTCCCTTTGCAATGAGGGTTCAGCCATTAGGACTAGACATAAGACCTGGACGGACAGGCACAGCAATACAGGACAGAGTCAATCCCACCTAGGGACATAAGGCCTGGACGGACAGGCACAGAAGTTGAGGACAGAGGTCAAGCCCATGTAGGGACATAAGGCCTGGACGGACAGGCACAGCAATACAGGACAGAGTCAATCCCACCTAGGGACATAAGGCCTGGATGGACAGGCAATGCAGTAGAGGACAGAGGTCAATACCACATATGGACATAAAGCCTGGATGAACAGGCAAAGCAGTCGAGGACAGAGGTCAATACCATGTAGGGACATAAGGCCTGGACGGACAGGCAAAGCAATCGAGGTCAAACCCTTTTAGGGACATAAGACCTGGAAGGACTGGCACAGCAATCGAGGTCAATCCCACGTAGGGACATAAGGCCTGGATGGACAGGCAAAGCAATTGAGGTCAAACCCTTGTAGGGACATAAGGTCTGGACGGACAGGCACAGCAATCGAGGTCAAACCCTTTTAGGGACATAAGACCTGGAAGGACTGGCACAGCAATCGAGGTCAATCCCACGTAGGGACATAAGGCCTGGACAAACAGGCAAAGCAGTCGAGGACAGAGGTCAATCCCACGTAGGGACATAAGGCCTGGACAGACAGGCACAGCAATCGAGGTCAAACCCTTGTAGGGACATAAGGCCTGGACGGACAGGCACAGCATTCGAGGTCAAACCCTTGTAGGGACATAAGGCCTGGATGAACAGGCACAGCAGTCGAGATCAATCCCATGTAGGGACATAAGGCCTGGACGGACAGGCAAAGCAATCAAGGTCAAACCCTTGTAGGGACATAAGGCCTGGACGGACAGGCACAGCAGTTGAGGACAGAGGTGAATCCCACCTAGGGACATAAGGCCTGGATGAACAGGCAAAGCATTCAAGGTCAATCCTATGTAGGGACATAAGGCCTGGACGAACAGGCAAAGCAATCGAGGTCAAACCCTTGTAGGGACATAAGGCCTGGAAGGATAGGCACAGCAACCGAGGACAGATTCAAACCCGCATAGGGACATAAGGTCTGGACGAACAGGCACAGCAGTCGAGGTCAATACCACGAAGGGATATAAGGCCTGGACGAACAGGCAAAGCAGTCGAGGACAGAGGTGAATCCCACCTAGGGACATAAGGCCTGGACAGTGGATGGACAGGCACAGCATTTCAGGTCAGGCCCTTGTAGGGACGTATGGCCTGGACAGTGGATGATCAGGCACAGCGTTTCAGGTCAGGTACATGTACTGCAGTGCTTATATTATCTGGAGCATAGGAGGCAGTTGGAGCTGCTGCAAGGCTTTCAGTTGCTTTTATTCATCTTGCCATTCACAGGGAAAATTTGGAAACTCAAGCAAAGGCAGGTTTACTTTCAAAAACACTAGCATTTCCATCAACTCTGGTGCCAGATACCCTGTCATTGAAAAGTTCCATCAACTCTGATGTCAATACCCTTCACTGGGGCACACTGGTTGGTGGACATGACAGATATTGCTGAGCCACTTTGGCTAGGTGTGGCCAGACAGTGGACGTCTATGCCCAATATGCCAGCAGATCTGTCTGTATGTTCTCTGTCGGCTCTGAGAGATACCGTGTCACTGACAGCTGTGCTGGTGTCTCCTCTCTCGCCCATCGCATAACAGATGAATCTTTATGGGCAACATGCCTTTGGTGTTCTGAAGTGGAGGAGGAGGTACTATCTGTCGCTGACAGAGTGCTGCTCCTGCTTGGGCTAGCAGCACAACTCTCTGAAGTACCCACTGTTTCCACCTCTGCTTCACGCCTAATCTGTCTCTGCCTATTGCGCTCCTGTTCATGGATTTTTGCTAATAGCAGGTCCTTCACCAATAAGAGACAATCGTACTGTAGGGCGAGTTTCCCTTTCACACGGGGATCACAGACTGTGGCGAGCATGTATGTGTTCTGGTCTGTTAAAGGCCTTAATATCTCTTCCACCTGCTGCTGCAAAACGTCCAGACAATGCAGCACCTCAACTGTTATTCCCTCTTCCTGTTTAAAGGCCTCCAAATGTTCATCCAGGAGATTAACTATAAGGATGATGTCAGCCAAGGTGGCACTTTGGAACTCAGCTCCTCCGTGACATCCTTGAAGGGCTGCAGGATTTTTACCAGCTGACTCATAACTAACCAATCATGATGCCCTAGAGCAGAGCTTTCCAAACTGTGTGTCGGGACACGTTAGTGTGTCGCCTGCAGTGTGCAGGTGTGTCGCGCAAGCCCGGTCAACTCTGATGCGAGTTTGGGCTTTTTTTTTTCTAGAGATTCACTTTTTTTTTTCAGTTTATGGGTTGCTTATTATTGGGTGATTTTTGCTGTCAATCGCGTTTTTTGGGGGGGCTTGGTGGGTGGAACGAGCCCAGCCATCCTTGCATTGGCTGCTGCTGCTGATGAGGCCTGGCCATGAGGAGCTCTGACTGCAAGCAACAGTGTCTGGTGATCATGGAAGGGAGTGAAGCACTCAACTGGCAACAATCAAAAAGACGAGGTACATGAGTGTGGGGGCCAGACATGTGCTGGGGGGAGAGAGATGAGTGAGTGGGGGGCAAACGTGCTGGGGGGACAGACATGTGCTTGAGGGGGAGAGATATGAGTGTGTGGGGGCCAGACATGTGCTGGGGGGAGGAGAGAGATGAGTGTGTGGGGGACAGACAATTTGTTTTATTATTGTTTCTCATAAATTATAACAATAACATGAATCTTGGAATATATATTTTTAATATAAATTTAAGGTTTTCATGAGATAGGTTGTGTCGTGAAACATTTTATTTATGTATATATTTAAGGAAACATACATAAATTGTTGAAATATGTTTCGTTCGTTTAACCTTTAACCTCTGGTTTACTAGTAGACTGAATTACCGTGTCGTGAAATTATGTTTGTCTAAAAAGTGTGTCACCAACATGAAAAGTTTGGAAAGCTCTGCCCTAGAGGATTCTGCACACCTATATCCATTGTACCAGAAAGTTCATGAAGGGGTGTCTGCAGCTCCACTAACCTCTCGAGCATCATAAAGGTAGAATTCCACCGGGTGGCAATGTCTTGAATGAGACGCTTGTGAGACAGCTCCAAATCAGTCTGCTTTTGTCGGAGAACCTGCCCCGCCTTCACACTTCTGTGGAAGTGCGCTGCTATGTTCCTGCACTTCTGTATTAACCTATGCAGGTATTCATTCTCTTTGTCATTGGAATCCAGCCCCAGAGCTGACTTCACTACCAGGTGTAGAGTGTGTGCAAAACATCGGATGTTCTTAAAGTGCCCGTCGTTTATTGCCTTAACCATGTTTACACCATTGTCTGTGACAAAGAACCCTGCCTGAGGATTCCTGTCTCGCTGGTGTAGTTGCCAGCCCTCCAGCATCTAGAATATTGACTGCGGTATGGGCCTGGTTCGTCATGTGGATGTGCAGTAAAGCCCACCTACACCCTGATACTTGTTTAGTAATAGAGCTGCTGGCTGCCCCTGCCTCAGCCAAGTCCCACCAGTGTACTGTCAGGGAAAGGTAAGAGTGTGCAGCATTCATGGTGGTCCATATATCGCAGGTGAAATGCACTCTCCCCTCTGCCTTAGCTAGCAGTACTTGCATGCAACTGCGACACTGCTTGTACAGGCTGGGGATGACCTTTCTGCTAAATGTGGTTCTGGAGTGGACTTTGTAATTTGGAACTATGACCTTCAGAAAACGCTTGAAACCCACATTCTCCACTAACTGCAAGGGCTGGTCATCAAGGGCAAACATTTCCCCAATGCTCCTGGTTACAACTTTTGAGGCTGCCTGCCTCCTACCCCGGGATAGCATTACCGCACTCCACCCCATTTCCTCCATGGTGGGTTGTCGCTTCTGCCACATGTCAAGGGGTTGCTGGCCTGCCACCTGACTGTTAGAAGGGGATGAGGGTGTGGGCTGACTCTGCTGCTTTTGAACCACTTTTCGCTGCTTGGAAGGGGTCCCCTTACTGGTACTGCCACCATCCCCAGATGGCAGTACTCTTGTTGGGTGTTGCCTCTTCATGTGATGCGTCATGCTAAAATTAGATAGATGTCCCATTTGCTTGCCTCTGCTAATATCCCTGCCACAGTAATTACATGGAGCAAAACGCGAGTCATCCGTCACTTTACAGTGGCCCAAGATCGCAGATATCTTTCATGATCCTCCCTTCTCTAAAGCCTTGGGGGTGGATGCTGGCACTGGATCTGAAGTAATGGGTGCACCTTGAGAAGCAATGCCAGGGGCCTCAGTCACCCTGTGTGCCTGTGCTGACTGCTCTTCCTCCTCCTCATCATCAATTTCATCTCTCCCCTGCTGCACTGAAGTGGAGGCTAAGACAGGACTAACTGATCCTCCTAAAGCTTCGTCAGCTATTACTTTTTCCGTTTCTGATGAGAATCCCACACAAGATGATTCTTCATCTGAATCAGAGCAAACAGTGACTGCGCTACATTGTCAACGCTAAGTGTTAGTCGAGACTTCTGTCCCCCTGCTGCTTTTGGGTGTTGACATTTTGTCTGGCATGACTCAGTCTCCTTTTCCCTCACCTCTAAAACTACAGGGTCAGAAACAGGTGATGGCGATGGCGATGCATCATGGTCAGATTTCATTTTTTTCTGGATGGAACTGCCTGCCCCTCCAAAGAGTTTAGATTGTGACAGGTCCCTTTTTAACTTTAATGGGGGAATGGCACTAGTAAGTGCCTCCTCTGCCAGTCCCAATCACTCGACTACATCTAGCTTTCCCTGACATTATGGATTTAATGTCACTGCCTAGTGCCTACTGGCTGCCCACTGTCACAGTGCCTTGCTATGCACTAATGTAACGTGTGTGTGGTGTGCACACACAAGCAGCTTGCTTGTAAGCACAAAAGAGGCAGACTGGGGATTTCACTGCATAGACCGTCCCAATAATAAAGTTCAGTCTGTTAAACTACCCACTGCCCACTGTCACAGTGCCTTGCTATGCACTAATGTAACATGTGTGGTGTGTGCACACACACGCAGCTTGCTTGCAAGCACAAAAGAGGCGGGATTTCACTGCACAGACCGTCCCAATAATAAAGTTCAGTCTGTTAAACTACCCACTGCCCACTGTCACAGTGCCTTGCTATGCACTAATTTAATGTGTGTGGTGTGCACACACACGCAGCTTGCTTGTAGGCACAAATGAGGCAGACTGGGGATTTCACTGCACAGACCGTCAAAATAATAAAGTTCAGTCTGAAGCCCAGTGCACAGAGAGACTGAGTGAGTTGAATTAAACAAACTCAGTTTAAAAAAGCTGGCATTGTTGGCACAGCAGGAAAATTGATGAAATATATTTTCCAATGGAAATTCTAGCAAAATTGAATATATCTCTCCCAGCCACAACACCCAAATCATGCTTGCTTGCAGCCTAGCCCAGAGGGTGAATGAAAAAAAAAAATGGCACTGCTAGCAGCTTCTCTCCCTGGCACAGAGAGACCGTCTCAGATCATCTAAATAAACTGCTTAAAAAACAAACAGGGCTAGCTGGCACAGGCACTGCAGCCAAATAAAGAATAAATATCTTTTTTTTCTCTTTACTAACTAGCCTAGCTAGCTCTCAGTGCAGCCTCCTTCCGCAAAGACCACCTCCCCACAAGACTCAACAGTAGGCAAAATTATAGAATCAAAAGAGATACAAGATGTACTCATCAGAATTGTAGAACAAATAAATTATATAATCAGTGAAAGAGGTATACGGTGGTAGATAGGTAGGTGGTAGGTAGGTAGGTAGGTAGGACCGGGCAGTTGATACTAAGATCTACGACAGAGTGGACATGTTGGAAGTAGTAGAGAGAATGAGATGTGATTTAAGGAAGCTTGAACAGTGGTCAAAGTTATGGCAGCTAGGATTCAATGCTAAGAAGTGCAGAGTCATGCATCTGGGGTTCAGTAATCCAAAAGAGCTGTATGTGATGGAGGGTGAAAGGCTGTTGTGCACGGACTAAGAGAGGGATCTTGGGGTGATAGTGTCGAGCGATTTGACGACAGTTAAACAATGTGTCAAGGCGATAACTAAAGCCAGAAAAATGCTGCCTGCATAGCGAGTGTTGCACCCTTTGGTCACAGATGGCTGCGACCTTTGCTGCTCACTTCATTTTGCCCTATAGCTCTGATTCTGGTAAAGATGGCCACCACTGTCTCTGGACGCCGACCTCCCTGGCGTTCCTGGGATGGCGTGGGTGATCCCGGTTGCCATCTTAAATCTGGTGTAACTTAAGGCACGCGCGCGCCTGCCTCCGTCTTATCCACATCATGGCAGGAACCTCAGGGGCGTCCCCTCCACATGATGTCACTGCCTATGTGTACTTAAGCCTACTGGACCTTCCTACCAACGAGTTAGCAAGGATTCTATCTTGCTCAATTCCTTTTCTCAGAGGCGCTTCACCTCGCTGTTCCTGCATTCCAGACTGAGTGACTCAGGTACCCGCTCCTCGGGGGTCTTGCTGCACTCAGGGCTATCTGCTCCTCGGAGAGCCTTCTCTGTGAGTCTCACCTTCACCAGCTTAGTGAGTACCTCTCGCTATTTCTACAGACGACCCTTCAGTGTTCCTGCTCCGGGTCTCCGCTGCTGCTACAACGATATCTCTACTTCAGCACCACGGAGTGAGTACTAGACCTGATCTTCAACTCTGCTTCTCTCTTGCTGTGCAGATCCTCGGATTACCCCGCTCTGCGGACCACTACTGGATCCATGCTGTCTTGTGCCTGCTGCCAACATCTATCTCCGGCCTACCCCGCGCTTTGGACTACTACGGAGCCTCCACGCACAAGAACTATCAAGAAGCAAGTATTTCCTGGGTTACCCCGCTCTGCGGACCACTACCGGAGAATCCATATCAGGTCTTCCTACTCAAGGACTGAGTTTACAAATCCGCTCCTCGGGTTTCTCTTTGCTGAATAATAAATATATCTCTGACTCTTGTGTCCATCGCTGCTGAGACCCTGCCTGTCGTGGAGAGTCCCCACAGGGCTCCTCCCTGTGGGTGGAGTCAGCTCTCTCCAGGACCCAAGGGCCCACAAACCAAGTTCAAGTATAACAGAGAGAGGAATAACCAGTAAGAAAAAGGAGGTGATAATCCCCTTGTACAAGTCCTTAGTGAGGCCTCACCTGAAGTACTATGTTCAGTTCTTTTGAAATCATATCTCAAAAGGGACAGAGACAGGATGGAGGTGGTTCAAAGAAGGGCAACAAAAATGGGGGGGGTCTCCCTCAAATGATTTATGAGGAGAGGTTGGAGGACCTAAATACGTATACCCTGGAGGAGAGGAGGTGCAGGGGAGATATTATACAGACCTTCAGATACCTGAAAGGTCTGAATGATGTACCATTGACAAGCCTTTTCTGTTGGAAAGAAATCAGTAGAACTAGGGGTCGCGTAATGAAACTCCAGGGAGGACGACTCAGAAACGTCACAAAATATTTCTCACAGAGAGGGTGGTGGAGCCTAGAATGCCCTTCCAGAGAAGGTGGTGAAGACAAAAACAGTGAAAGAATTCAAAAGGGCATGGGATATACACTGTGGAAATGAAGAATTGAGTGCATGGGGGTAACTTCCTGGTGTGGCAGTTACTACCCTTATCCAATAAGCCTTCATATTGTTGATGCAACTCCATCATTGCTCTCTGCTTTAACGGCAGGGGAAAAGGGGAATTGGATTCAGACAGAAACCAACAAGAACCCTGACTTTTACAGTCTGGGGAAACAAATAAGCATGGAGTAACTTGCTGATGTGGCTGTTACTATCCTTAACCAATAATCCTGATACTTTTGATGCAACTCCAACATTGCTCTCTGCTTCAACGGCTAGAGATAACAGGGAATTGGACTCAAGATAGCACTAAACAAGGACCCTGACTTTTACAGTCTGAGAAGCTGATAAGTATGGGGGTGACCTATATGTCATGGCGGGTGCTGCCGTGGGCCTCCTGGGCAGACTAGATGGACCATTTAGCCTTTTTCTGCCACCATTTCTATGTTTCTGTTTTACAGCAGAGTGGGGAAAGAGCTGTAACCTGCTGCTGCTGCTTCACAGGGCTGCCAGCAAGCTCTGTGTCATTAGGGGCAGGCTGAGGCAGTCCTTCTTTTACCTTTGTTACACATGTGGCCTTGTACTTCTTATTTATCTCAGTGCAGTGATGCAATGAGGCAAATCTAGGCTTGGCTCAGTCTGTCCTTGATGACACAGAACTATGTTGCCTGCTACTAAATCCAACAGAAAAGCAAATTATCAGTTCCAGACCTTGCTCAGAGAATGACTTTTCTAATTTAGATTTCAAACATGAGTATGGATTTGAAGACAGATCCAGAAACAAAACAGAGTAACTGTCTACTAGAAACCAGAATGTTTTCCTGTTACATAGAATATTAAGGGAAAATAACCAAATCACTGTTGACATACATATTTATTTTTTTAGATTTTTTATATTCTGCTTTTTTCAGCACTTCAAAGTGGATTACATTCAGGTACTGTAGGTACTTCCCTATCCCCAGAGGGCTTACAATCTAAGGGGGTCATTTAACAAAATGTGCTAAGGTGTTTTTGCATGCATTAAGGGTTTACTGCCTGTGAAAGTGTCTTTAATGCATGCGATAGCACCATATTGTATGGTGTGATGCAAATTTGTAAAACAGGAGAAGTTAGGGGCAGGCTGGGAGTGCTAATGCACAGACTTAACTACACCTTTTTCAGAGAGAGAGAGCGAGAGAGAGAACCTAGCTGTGATGTCTTCTCCCTAGATAGGTATTTGTATCCCTATGGTAGGCCCACCTAGTAACTCGAGGTGAGGTTCAGGTATTAGTGTAGGGGGTTAGGGGCCACTTTGACATTCAATGTGAGACGTACTAAAAGAACAGTGCTCTCTTGTGAAAATTTGATGACCTACAGAGAGAGGAAACTCACCCAAAGATGAGATTTGGGCAATGTTCTCTCCACCTAGCTTGATGTTACCCAGGTAGAGAGTCCATCAAGCTAGGTTGAGAGAACCTTGCACAAATATCATCTTGGAGTGAGTTTCCTCACTCCGAAGGTCATCAAATCTTCACAAGAGACCACTGTTCTGTTCGTACATCTCACGTTGAATGTCAAAGTGGCCCCTAACCCCCTACACTACTATCTAAACCTCACCTCGAGTTACTAGGTGGGCCTACCATAGGGATACAAATACCTATCTAGGGAGATGCCACTATGGCTCGGCTTGCTCTCTCTCTCTCCCCCCCCCCCCCGTGGTTGAATGCAGGAACTACAACAGGTATGTTATTGCAATTTGCATTAACTTATCTCTTCACATAGGTAATTATTGCAATAAACTGTATATTAGCATGAAACACACCCCTTTTACTATCACATTTTGATAAATCCAGGCCTAAGTTTTTAGTGACTTGCCCAAGGTCACAAGCAGCAACAGCAGGACTTGAACACTTGTCTCCTGGTTCATAGGCCAATTCCTCTAACCACTAGGCTACTCCTCCATAGAAGTCACTGACACTTGGAGTTCAACAGAAGAGTGTGTGTGGGGTGGGAATAAGATTCTTTTGAAAGCTGGTATAGTTTGAAACAGATTTTCAATTTAAATATGATTAAGACATTGGTCCCAACCGCTAGTCATAGGGAGAAACGGTCTATGGTGGAATTTGATAATGTCAGCAATAATATCTACAGGGTGTAATGGATAAGACTTGTAGTGAGTAAAGAGCCCATTTTGTCGGTGGTTTTTCTCAGCTGATATTTCATCTATTTGCTGTTTCCTTGCTCCCTAGTGCAGAAACCAGTAAAGGAAACCTTGTTTCACATGGAGGAAGTAAATTAGTTACTCTACTCCTAGGCTTAAGGCTTAACTTGTTTTTGGAAAAGCCCCTGAGAAGAATAATGGGGACAACCAAAGGAGGAACAGCCTGCCTAATAGAAGTCTCATCATTTATCTCATGTGAAGAATTAAGAGACATTACTGATGCACTATATTGGATTTTGCCAGGAACGAATTCTAGGCACTAAGGAATTTATGTTACTACTAAAACTATTTTTGCTACTGCTGCATTTTTTTTTTTTTTTTTACTGCGGAAGCCTGTGGTTTGATTTTTATGAAGAAACCCCATTTTGAGTTAAATAAATATGACATTATTGGAACCAATAAGTTCTAGGTATAGCCTAACTTATTTCAAGATTTTGGTTTACATGAGGTAGAAATTGCTAGTGAGCTATTACGATTTAGAAGAAGCCATTCATTTAGGAGAGCGTCTGTCAGCCACAGAGGGGAGGTGTTTCCTTGTCCAGTAAAGAAATTCATCTTGGCACACTGGCCCACTACCCATCTGTTCAGCCACATTCCAAGGACTCCAGGTTTGTGTTTCTAGCTGCTGGTTATATCTTATGTACCATATTAGTGCTGAGCTCTCCCTCACTTCTCTGCCTAATGCCTCAACTCCCCTGTTGGACAATCGTCCCTCCACTGAAAATGCTTTGGTTGCTGTAAGCCTTTCAATGCAGTATCCCCCAATGGTCTGTATTAATTGCTAAATCAGATGAGAGCTTCCTCATCACCATTAGACCCACTGCCATTTAAATTTTGTAACATGCCACCAACCACAGTCAGCAGCCTGTGCCTCATGGCCCCAGGCCTGGTGCGGTGTCCTGTGATCTGCTGGGCTCTCCCAGCATCCTGCTCTTCCATGGTATCCAGTTGCTCTGAATAGGCCCTGCAGGAACTCTTCAGTTTTATAGAACATTTTTGTTCCATGGCCCAAAAGCTGGCTTGGTATATTCCTACTAGATCCTTAAGATCTGCTGGCATACATTAACTTGCACTGCCAGTTCCAAAGGATTTTAAGTGCCAAGTGACCAGAGCAAGTGCCTTTTATTACTCTGCCCTGACACTTTGGAACATGTTGCTGGTGGAGATCGGAAGAGAGAAAGACTTAATAAATACCTCATTAAAATATAATTTAAATAGACTGTTAATACTCTAATTTAAAATGTTATAGTTATGTTTATGAAGTTTTATGTCCAATTTTTTGTATAAATTTGGATATTTTGTTGTAATCTGCCCTGGACAGATTTATTGAAAGAGGAGGACTATAAGATGTTTTAATAAATAATAATTAAAAAAAAATCTTATTCAGGAAATGGGTAAATCAGTTTTCATTTTGAAACACAGTGGCCATTTCGGGATTCTGTGATTGTGGCTGTATATACCTAGGCCAGCACACGCTTGTTTTTTTCACAATGAAGTTTATATGGGAGTGGTACAGCTTTGATATATGAAGACTTAGGCCTAGATTTATCAATCTGCAGTAAATATCGCCTGCCATAGGAAAAGGGGCATGTTTTATGGTAATAGCCTATTTATTGTAATGTGCATTCTCTTAGCACTTCATTCACCCCTGGGGGGGGGGGGGAGACTTGTAGTAGTTAGCTATTTATGCGACTATAGGAGGCCCATCTAGTAACACTGGCTGACATCGGCTTCCAGTTCTGCAGCTCCTGGGCTTAAATTGTTCGCTCCACCCTTGGGGTTCCTCTAATATTGAAGAAGTTTATTATCTTCTCAATTCAAGATAAGCCCTTCAGAAAATGTTTTTCTGGGGGGGTTATAAGAACACGGCAACATTTTCTCTAAATACCTTCAGTACCTGAATGTAATCCACTTTGAAGTGCTGAAAAAAGTGCAAAAAGCAGAATATAAAAAATCTAAAATAAATACAATTCAAAATAATCCAATGAAATCTCCAGAAAGCATTTTGAAGAGAGTAAAGGACATATTGAGGAGGGGTTTTTTAGACCGATGGCTGTAAGCTTGTGGAGTGCAAGTTGCTTTTAGCAAAGCGGCTCCCATCAGGATCTGAGGTCTTTTCTTCTTTTTTAACATGAATAGTGCCTGAGTGAATCATTTTGGTGAAGTTCTTTTTTTTTTTTTTCTTAGTGTACCTGCACATGCTTTTTCTGATTTGCTTTACCTTAAATATTCATGCAATATGCAATGGTGATGGGCTAATTGGACCACTGTGGCTGTATTTTTTAGTTCAGTGATCCTTTGCACAGCTCTGCACCTCCTTCCCATTCAGTTTTGTCTGACCTTCAGTCTTCCCCAGAGTGACCATTCACCGTCTTCACTGGCTGCTGGGTTTTTTTCTAGCCCCAGTTCAAAAGGCTACTTCTGACCTTTAGCATCTCCCTAAGCCTACGCATTCACGACACCCAAAGTATCCCTGCTTCCTTCATTCTCAAAGTCGTTATTTCCGGGTGGTTTTCGGTTCCGTCCATTTTCATTTAAAGCCTGAAAATAATGAAGCTAACACTCCTGCGTGTCCTCATCTTCTACAGTTTCAAAATATCTGCCCTGTCTGTGCTCTTAAAGCTATACTGGCAATTCCACGGGTTTCGGCTGCTATTTCTTGAGAATGGAGTGGTTTACCACAGACACCCCACGTCACCTGGAAAAGGAGCACTCTCCCTTCCCCCGACCCCCATCTTTGTATTCAGGTTTATGTTTTGAGTTGCCCCTTCTGGTAACTTAGGTGTGCTAGAATAACTGTGCATGAGCACCCTGACTTAAGTGTAGGGATTTGCTATATCTTCTTTGATAACAAGACATGTCCGATGACTACAATAGTAGCTATCTTATAGTATATCCCATGATGATTACTGTCACTGATCTCTGGCAAGTGGATGTTCCTTATGCTTTTCTTCCCCTTTGCTTTAAATGAAAAATGAGCAGCACATTTCCACAGCTTGTGGGCATTTATAATCGCGCATTTTAGGACTCCCAAACCTCAAGCCAAGCTGCATATCAACCTTGTCTTATTAAATTCCCTCTCATTCTCTAATCCTACTACCAGCTTTCATCTATCGCTGCACTCATGGGTTGAATCTCCTCATACAAGACAACTTTGCATATTTTATTTTAAGAGTTGAATGTGAAAGTTAATAAATGCTAATTTTCATACATGAAAGCAGCTATAGTTTTAAATAAAATGCCATTTTTCTCCTGGCATGTTTTGCTCTGACAGAATAACAACATGTTCAGTTACTGCATACAGTCTTTTTAATTTAAAATACTTTAAAAAATTATTGCACAGCACATGTTTAATTTATACAAATATTATTTCAACAAATAAATAGAGAATGAACATTAGTCCCAGCTGCAGGTTCATTCACTTCTTTCCTTGGTGCCGTAATTCGTTTTTCCTTATGATAGATCAGTTCAGAGTTCAAAATGGCTTTTTCTGACCCAAACAGTAGTTTAGTAGGTGTCTAATGAGAGAATGGTTTGTTTTATGCACTTCATTAAAGTCTGTCTATTTCCTACTAGCAGATCAAATGGAATAGAAGAGTCAAGGACCAGGCTGTTTTTGTGATCTATAAGGGCCTTAGTTCAAATCCACTGCCATATAGGTTTGGCTTGTGGTATGTTTCCAGATTCATCTAACAGAACTAATTAAAATAAGGTGCAGTGACAAACTGGAGAATATGTTGCTGGTTTCTTCATCAGTACTGGCCGTCATAAAAACGTAATCATCCGTCATTAGACTCTCCATTATATTTTCTTTCAGTGTATCATTCCCTCTCAGCTCCAGCATCAGGCTGGAGTTTTCGTTGGCACGCCTGTAATAAACTTTGACAGTAACCGGAATGGTAGTTTTGGAGAGTTTACCCTTGACCTGAACCATATAGAATCCGTCCTTGGAAACAATGATGGAATTATTACTTTTCAAATTCATGTTGCCGGAACGATGAATAAGAACAACACGACTTTCATTATTAAAGAAATTCACTGGAAACAAAGAAAAAGATGAAAGTGAAGACTTACGAAATTTCTCAGTTTGAGTACAACTTGCAGACTGAGCACCTAAATGCAAAGTCTATGGGTACAGTTTACCAGTGGATTTTGCTCCAATTTTCAAAGGGAAAAAAAAACTTACTGCATCTGCTTTTTTGTGTGGGTACTTGTCCCAGCTAATAGTAAGGGCTTTTGCTTTTGAAACTCCAAAAGAATGTGTGTACTCACTTGGCCCAACCCTAATCCGGCTCGCCCTCCTCCACCTCCCCTCTTTCTGTGGGGAAAGATTACGCACCTTGTGGCATGATGCCTGTAATTTCACCTGCAAATAGGCTGGGCAATTTACAAAGACCCCATTTTCTGCAGGCAAATGGCTATTTACCCACAGGAATGAGTTTTGAAAATAGCCCTACTTATGACTAGCAGTGGAAGAACTCATTTAAGAAAGCCTATAAACCTCCCTGACAACATTCCCTGGGAGCTGGGGACCACTTCAGTATATTCACCATGGTTGACAATACGTTGATTATAGCTTCCGACTATAACGGTGGCAGACCATCACATAAACATAATAACTTGGTAAATGGCCTTTGGCAAAAGAAGCGTATACAGAATTTGCAGTAGTGAAAGTTTATTCTGTAGGACAGAGGGAATCGCCAGGCAGTCTCACTGCAACGTGAGGCATGGAGCCCGTTCCATGAGGCTGGAATGATCACTGGTGCTTAAAGAATGCCGAGGCTGCTAACAAGCCAAACATTCCTTTACGCAACTGCTCTGAGTGGGCTTGTCCTTTTAGTCTTTGAAAAATACTTACATGGACCATTCATGTCTGTCTTAATGTAATGAGTCTTCTCCTGAAAAATTAAAAAAAAAAACAACACTTTAGACAAGCAGAATTATTCTCTCTCTCCTTACATTGTATATCGCTTTCAAAATATTGCTTATGATACCAATATAGAATTTCTGGTATGCGGAAAAAGATGATGATAGCAACCTTTACAAAATATTTTTTGCTCTAAAGTTGTGCCAGGGCATGCTGGTGTGCCTTGGGCAAGTCCCCAGCAACATCCTCCTCGCTGGGCTCATGTTCTGACTCTGTTGGACAGACCCGCCATGCTCCAGCCCCGCTCTCGTGTCCCGTCCCCCCCCCGTGTCCCCCCCCCATGGCAACCACTGGAGGAGAGGGAGAGAAGCGGGAGGCCAGCACAGCAGCCGTGAATGGTAGAGAAGAAGCCTCTGCTCCCTGCTCCAGCCCCTCCCCACCCCCACTGTGCTCTGTTTGCTTGGAGAGTCACTGGAGATCTAGAGAGAGAAAGACTTAACAGAGACTTGGGACTCAACTGACAGCAGCGTAGAGAACCACCCAAAGCTCCAGTTAGACAATAATGATTTGTGGGAAGGGGAGGGAATGCTGAAAGGGGGTGAGGGGAGCTTGGGGTGGGAAGTGCATAAAGGTGATGAATGTTGGGGGGAGGTGAGGAAGGGATGAGGCACAGGATGCTGATACAATATTATATACTAGGCCCTGGCCTTTATGGTCTGGGGGTACTGGTCTGCAGACATAAAGGAAAAAGAACATAAGAAATTGCCATGCTGGGTCAGACCAAGGGTCCATCAAGCCCAGAACCTGGCAATTACCCAAACACTAAGAAGATCCCATGCTACTGATGCAATTAATAGCAGTGACTATTCCCTAAGGGGTAGATCTTAAAAACATACGCGAGCGCGTACTTTTGTTTGCGCACCAGCCGCACGTATCTTATAAAATCCGGGGTCGGCGCGCACAAGGGGGTGCACATTTGTACAACCTGCTCGCGCAGAGCCCAGCGCACCCCCTTGTGCGCGCCGACCCCGGATTTTATAAGATACGCGCGTGCTCACTCTCATCAATAACAAGGGGCAGAGAACTTGTTTAGCCAAATATGCAGCTCCCCAGAACTTATTAGATCAAGTTTTGGCAAAAAAACAAAACAAAACAAAGAAAGCAAGCAGTGTTCGTGTCAGAGAAAAGAGTTCAATCATAGAAGAGCTTAACTCCGATATTCCCTTCCAAAATCGTGAGTTCCCAGGGCATCTAAGGCCAGCAGCAGGCATTGAGAATTCTGGACAAATTATTTGTGGGTGCAGAAGACATGGGGGTAAGGACTGATGAGAGAGAGAGAGAGAGAGAGATGTAGAAGACATGAGGTACGAGTCATAGGAAAGGTGAGGTAACAGGGAGGGATGAGATTGATCACAGTTAAACTTCCATTAATTTTCTATAGAACTATCCCAAAAGAAACAATAATGTCTGGAGATGTTTTCCAAAAATACATGTTTTGCTTAAGTCAAAAGGTTTTACATAACATGTAGAAATTTTCTTATAACCCTAAAGGTTTAATACCCCATTTGCCTCCCAAAGCAAAACCTGTGCAGACTTCATAGTATCACTCCAATTGAATGCTGAACCAGAGGAAGGAGATTTTTAAAGCAGTGATCATTCCCACAGTATAAGGTGCTCATCTTTTATTCCAACAAAGGAATTAAATATATGAAATAAAATAATTTTGGCTGAAAAAGGTAAGGATCCCAGAAATAAGAGTGAAAAAAATGGAAGTCACAGAGCCAGGAAACTGGCAAGATCATATTTTGAGAAACCTATTTTGTACTGCTACTCTGAAAATAACAAATGCTATCATGGGAAATGGGCCAGAGTATTTCTGAACACAAGTAGGTTTTTCTCCGCTTTTCTTCACACTGTGGTAAGATTTGACTAAAAACCTTGGGATGTTCATTCTTACTCTTGCAAAAAGTGGCCAAGAAGCTGTCCACAAAGAGCAGCCTTGCTTAATGTCTCATCTGCGAGACAGAATCCTCCAGTGCTCCTATAGTAGCTCTGGATTTTCAAATCTTGCTTAAAAAGTGTTTTATACAGCAAGTCTTTGGATTATTTGAAACAGGGAATGAAAAAATAAGGCTGACTCAGCAGCTATATTACCATTACTTAACACTTCTATACTACTACTAGGCATACACAGACTAACCAGCTAGGATGCTAGACTATTTTGCATTTAAGACGGCTCAGCTGGAAAGCATTTTAACACATATTTTTGATCAACATTTACAGTGGTAGTGGCATTGGGCCTCAAACCAGAAATCAATTGGACCCTCATACTCAGGCTTCATTCTTCCTTCTCTATCCTTCGCTCGCCTTAATGCAATTGCAATCACCTACAGACCCAGCCCTGACTCTAGAGGTATCACAGGTATCATCCGGCTTCCTTGAGCAGAGTAGGACCTTTCTTCAATGGATGGTGGGGGTCAAGCCTCAAGGCTGAACATTTACTCTGATTATCTTTGCAGGGTTTTGTTTAACACTTATACTACTACTACTAATACATGTATTTTTGTTTCATGCTTTAAGACCAAACAGGTCTTGAAACTTCTTACAACTATCATATTAAAATTAAAATCATAATTTAAAATAAAATTGAGACCACAACCCTATCTAAAACCTCCCCTTCAAAACCACCCATCTTCCCCAAAACACTACAATTCCAAAACACACCCCTAAAGAAAAATACCCTCCCAACCAACTCAAAGCACCCTTTTACCCAGATACATAACAATTATGTGAGTAGCTACCTGCAGCCCAAAGTCAGGAAAACACCTGAGGACAGAGCCATATCTTTAGTTACAAGGTCTTCATGAAGGTCTGTTTCTAGCTAACACTCCCATACTTCCCAAAGAGGAGGAGGAGGTACCAAGCATCCATCCTTGGCTGATCTAAGGGTCCTACAAAGAGCATATTTAGTCATGCCTTCTCTTAGATAACTAAGGCCACATTTGCAGCGTGTTGTAGATCATCTCCTGCGACTTCAAAATGACTCTACATAAAACCGGCAGCTGGGATCACCTAGTTTTCCACAGCCCAGGACTGGACACACATTTTTTGAATTTTGAAACCACTAAGCCACTCTACAAGAGGTTTTTTTTATTTTTTCTACTTTCTTAAGAGATTAAGCTTATTGTAACACATGTTGAGTGTGGCTGGGCCCTCAGAAAATCATGAGCAGATCCTTAGCTAGGAAATTTGACGCCAGCAGCCAAGTGAAAAACTGCGCCCTCACCCATTACAGGGCACCAAAAGCTGGGTGACTCTGTTCAATGTTTGTACAGCAATGCCCATGGCCAGTGCAAGGGTATTAGGTGCCCTAGGAAAACTTTACAGCCTTGTACTCCCCAACCCATCACGCCCTCCTCGCACAAAAATAAAAAATAAATATTTATAATAACAAATTTTACATGAAAAAGAACATTCAAAGCACAGTCTTTTGAGCTACAAATATCACTTACAATATGTATATTATATTTACATGCAGTGCTGTGGTGCCAAACAGAAAACCCTGCAAAAAAGCAAGACACACTTGGAACCTATATGGTATTAGGCCTAATGTAATTCATCTTAGGCATAGGTATGACCCTCAGAGAGCCAGAAGAAAACAGAATTTCTATATCAAAACAGCACTAACTGCCAGCACTCAAACAGCAACAACTCTAATGTAGGCCTAATGTATTAACTATGAAAGTTAATACTACAAAGAGATTGGGAGCCTACTTGTGTGTGTGCCTGTGAGAGAGAGATTGGGAATCTGCTTATGTGTGTGCCTGTGAGAGCCTAGTGTTACATATAGGGTCTCACAGGCACGCACATACACACATAATGTGTCTGTGAGGGAAAGAGCCTGTATATGTGAGCAAGGGAGTACATGTGAAAGCTAAGGCATGTATATGAGAAAGGGAGTGTGTGAGAAAATGAATATGTTATTGTGTTTGTGTGTGAGAAAGAAGATAACATTTGTGTGGCACTATTTTCAGCAATCCATGACAATCTCAGGATGACTGGAAATCAAAAGATCCCAGGTATGAAGAGCAGGAGATTTTTCTAAAATTCTTATTAGTTTTAATTATTGGGTGTAATTTGATGTTTTTGCTGTTTTGAAATATTTTGGTTTTTTGTGGAAATATTAGAACTTTTTTTAATTACTGGATTTTTTTTTTTTAGTCATCAGATGTGTTGAAATATTTTATTGGTATTTGGGAAATATTAGAACAAATTTATGCAAGTTTTTAAATTATTGGGTGTTCAGCTGTTTGGACATATTTATTCTTTTGATTAGTATGGTTTTAATATTATGAATGATGTTTTATATCTCTTGATTTTATTGCTTGATGTTTTGCAAGGAATGAATATGTTTCTGTTTTTCTATTCTTCTACTTCATAATACAGTTGGGCTTGTGGTTTCCAGTACGTTTTTGTTGGCACACTTTTGTTTATATTTTATAAGGCACATAACTGCTGGTAAAAATGAAGGATAAGCACGTGGGGGTCCATGAAAATTTTGGAGGCTGAAAAGGGGTCCACACTCCCAAAAAGGTTGGGAACCCCTGCTCTGAGTGTGTACCTGAGGCAATGAAAGTGACTTGCCAGAAGTCACAAGGAGTGGCAGGGAGATTTGAAACCTGGCTTCCCTAGCTGGCAGCCCACTGCTCTAACCACCCACTAACTGCCTACCTATAAAAATGCAGTATTACAAATGTTATACCAAGCCCTAAAACACCAATACACCTCCTATTAGGAAACCAGCACAAGCCAAGCTGCTATAGATCCCTCAGCTGCAATTATACACTAGCAGAATACCTCACCTTGGCCGCACATGCAGAACACAGTGGAGGTGGTGGAAACAGAAATGGTAATTTAATTCAAGAAAGCCTGGGATAAATGCAGGGGGGATCTGTGAGGGAGCGATGGGAATTGTAAAGCTATCTTAGTTGGGTGGATGGCCAGACTGGACGGGTCAGACGGTCATTTTCTGCCATTGTAGTTCTATGTTTCCTCCAGACTCTTCATACATGGAAAAGAGCCTTAGGCAAGAGATCTTTTATCCCAGCTCAACCTCGGTATGAGAAGAAAACGAAACTTGCTTCCTGCTTCTTCTTCCAAAGCAAGCTCAGCACGCTCTCTGAAACAAACGCAGGCTGTGCCCTGCCACCAGCTGGTAGAACTCAGGCACTGCAGCCTCTTAAAAGCATCATATCCTTTCACCGAGGGTATAATACTCCTTACATGTGGAATTGTAGTGTTTGTTTATTTTCAAAGAACTTAGCACAGTATATTTATGTGAAATATGTTTTTTTTTCCAAAGAAAACAGTACCAGTTTGCTATCTGAAAAGCAAATAATCTCAGGCAGTGGAAGCCCCAGTAAGAGTCAAGACAAAACTGTTTCTCCTATAATTTTCCTTGGGTAGCATTCATATAATTTGGATTATTCAGAATAGAAAGGCCCGGCCATTTTTGAGTTGTAAGCGAACATGTGCACAGACAGACATACTTACACTTCTACATGCTAGCAGAATCACCCATTCTATGCATGGGTAAAAGTCTATTTATTCAGAAAAGAAAATGTATAACTAAAAAAAAAAACCTAATGTAGTAAAGCTTTCTGATATACCATATTAGTTGTTTTTACACTTAGTGAAAGTATGTATGGCAAATTTGGACTTCTAAAAACTGCACATTTGTGCAGTTGTGTCTGCATGTGTGTTAAAAGTGTGTTTTGTGTATATTTGCCCCAGCATCTGGCTCCCAAAGCACATAAGCTCCATTTCAGAGAAGGAGCCTGGCCCCTCTTTTTAGACTAGAGAAGTTCCTCAGACTACAAAGTAAGGGTGGCATCGGCTGCTTCACCCATTCTGCTCTGTAGGAGGTAATGACAGAAAGAATTTCTAGTCCTAGAGGAATTTGCGCAGAATTGCAGTGATAGTGAAAGTGTATATGTGACAGGAGGGGGAGGGGTGTGAGAGAGGGGGGGGAGGGGAGGGGTGGGGTGGGATAAGAGAGAGTTGGGGGGTGAGAGAGCAGGGGGGGGTGAGCAGGAGGGTGTGAGAGAGTGCGGGGAGGTGAGAGAGCAGGGGAGGTGTGAGACCAGGGAGGGTTAGCGGGGTGTGTGTGAGAGAGAGCAGAGGTGGTGCTTGAGTGTGGGTGCCACAGAGAGGGAGTCTATATGAGGAGATTATGAAGGAGTGTGTATGTGTGTGAGAGATTGGGAACTGGTGTGTCTGAAAAAGGGATCGTGTGTACATGAGGGTGCTAGCCTCTGAGAAAGAATTGTTTATGTGTGAGACAGAGCCTGTGTGAAGGGATTGTGTATGTGTGAGACAAAGCCTGTGTGAAAGGGTACATGACAGAGAGGCATAGGGAGCCTGTGTGAGGATGTATGTGTGAGAGAGAAAGGGAGCTTGTGTGGGTGTGTATGCAAGAGAGAGGGTCCCCGTATGAGGGGATGTGTGTGTGTGCGCGAGAGAGTGAGGGAGCCTGTAAGAGGGTGTGTGTATGTGTACTAGAGAGAGGGAGCCTGTGTGAGGGCCAGTACTGAGAACGGGGTCAAACTCTGGGACTGGTGATAGAGTGGAAAGAGTTGAGCATAGAAGTGGAGGGGAGAGATACTGGCAAGTGGAGGAGTTGGGGCCTGAGAGGGCAAAGTGGCCAGGGAGTAGTGAGAGCAAGTGGAAGAGATACTCTTACAGTGAATTTCTAGACTATCATGGAAATTGTGTTATTTTGACCAATATAAAGTTTGCAGAATTTTAAGTTTTTGTGCGCAGAATTTTAAATCTTTTTGCGCAGAATTCCCCCAGGAGAGAAAGAATGGACATGCTGCTGTAAACACATGCACTGAACCCAGCGCAGAGCAGGTATGGGCTGGGAGGAAAGACGTGTTCGAGCCATTACTTTTGCCAATATCATTGGGTTGTTATCTGACCAGGAACTTAAGGTCCTTTTATTCCCCTCATGATTTGTCGTGACCATGAACTTCTAGATCTTTGTGAAGATTCATCAGGACTAAACCTGCCTCAAGTGCTGGATCTGCACTAAGCCTAAGGCCTAGTCTCCAGTGTTTTCAATGATGAGGAACAAGCACAAGCGTCATGCATCTGACAAAGTGGACTCTACCCTCGAAAGCTCATGCCTTAATAAATTGGTTAGTCTATAAGGTGCCACCCACCTCGTGTCATTTTTGCTACACCAGACTAACATGGCTATCCCTCTGAAGATCGGATTGAAAGGGACTCAGTTTTCATCTTCCTAGTGTGGAAGGTGATATGTTACCAGTTGCAGTTTATAATGAGAAAAGTTAAGTGATAACTAACTAACATAATAGATATTTGCTGCAGCTCCATAAATAGCAAGAGTCAAAGGTTAAGTGAATTTGGCAACCTGATGTCTCTATTGCAGGAGCCTCCACCCTTAGAGGTCATGAGAATAAAATGTGGAGAATTTGCTGATTGAGTTGTTTGTTGTTGCAGTTCCAGAAACGGGGGAAAGTGTAGGAGTATGGTATGGTCCGTAACCTTTATTGAAGCATGATTTCATTTATCTCAAATGAATTCATTCGGTATTATTCTCACCAAAACCGGGAGAGTGTTCTTGTGTCTTTCAGGTACCAAACGATGGGTAATGTGGATTTGAAGAATATACCCTCCTGTGTGAGGATACATCTGAATTCAGGAAAGCATGGAATAACCACAGAGGGAGTGGTAGGGTTTGTAAATCTGAATTAGTTGGGTGGGTGGGTCGACTAGATAGGCAGTATGGTCTTTTCTGCTGTCACGCTTCCGGGTTTCTGTGAATGGTGTGCTTATACTTGTCCACTAGGAGGAATGGCCGGTGTAAAAATGCAACCCTCTTAGTGAGAGGAAGAGCTGCATCATCCAGGTATATGACGTTCCTTTAATAGGTCACAGTGCGTCTATTATAAAACTGTGCTTTTCATCTAATATCTATTTTGAAGATTTCCTCACGTGTGGTACTGGTATGGCTGTTCTGTGGGTGTGTTTGGTGGTGACATTGGTGGATGGTCACTAGAAGGTTCACACAGCATTGTCTGAATTATTAGGCAGGCTGCTCACCACATAAAATTGTTGCTAGCAGTAATTTGGTTACGGATTTAACAGTTGTTTGGTTTTGATTGTAAATATTGCTATCCTTAACGTAACATAGAAACATAGAAATGATGGCAGAAAAGGACCAAATGGTCCGTTCAACCTGCCCAGCAAGCTTAGAGAAGTATCTTCCATGCCATGCAGGTTACCCCCATGCTTATCAGTTTCCCAGACTGGGCCCTCGTTGATTGCTGTCTGAATCCAGTTCCCCTTTATGTTGGAGTTGAATCAAAAATATCAGGCTTATTGGTTAAGGGTAGTAACAGCCACATCAGCAAGTTACCCCCATGCATTTTTGTTCCCCAGATCATAAAAGTCAGGGCCCTTGTTTGTTGCTGTCTGAATGTGATTCCCCTTTTCCCCCTGCAGTTGAAGCAGAGAGCCATGATGGAGTTGCATCAAGGCATATTGGTTAAGAGTAGTGGTTGCGCTCCCCGCTCATAGGACAGGCCTGAGAGCAGCTCACTCACATCTCGGCATGGCACTTGTGCCCCCAAAACCGCCTCAGCCTTGCCGCCATGTTTTGTGGTGGGAGAGATGCCACCAGTCTGTCGTGCGGCTGTGAGCCGCCTCCACTGCCATCTTCTTCGCGGCCTTCACCACCAACTCTGCTGGGGCGCCTCCCTCCTGCGTGGCCTGGAAATGCCACCAACATTCTCCATTGCAGCGTGCTGCCTCCCTAGGCATGCACACGCATCTCTGCTTAGAATTTAAAGGGACCATGGTGGGAAAAGCCCCGCGGGCCCCTCCAATTATGTTCTTCCTGCCAGCCCTATAAAAGACCTCTTCAGTCTTTGCTCCTGACCTTTGCAAGGGTTTCCTGTGGTCATCAGTTTCTTCAAAGTGTTCTGTTTCCTGTCTTCATTGTTGGAGGTCCTCCATGTCTTCATTCCTTGTCTCTTGTCGTGTTCCTGGTATCCAAGTCTTCATCGTGATCCTGGATCCTGTGTCTTCCTCATTTCCTGAGTCCAAGTCTTCAGATTTGCTTCCAAGCCTGTTTCCAAATCTTCGGTTCCTGTTCCTAGTCAGTGTCCTGCCTGAATCTTCCTCTGGTTCTAGTCTTCAGAGTCTTCCAAGTTCCTGAGTCAAAGTCAGAGTTCCTGAATCTGAGTCTGAATTCCTGAATCCGAATTCCTGAGTCTGAATCCAAGTTCCTGAATCCTGTCCCTGGCCTTCGGAGTTCTAGTTCCCGCTTGTGTCTTGTGTCAAGTCTTTGAGTCCAATGCCTGTGCCGCTATTGGAGTGGTCCCTGACCAGCCCCGGGGTTGTGTAGGATGCACAGCGGCACCAGACTCTCTCAGAGCCTTCATCATGTTCCAAGTCCTGAGCCTTCAACACATGCCAAATCCTCAGCCTTTGTCTATCCTCATGCTCAAACCACTTTCAAGTGGCAGTCCAAAAGGGCTTTTGAGTGGCCGGAGGGCTATCCCAGAGACCAGCATTGTATTGCTGAGTTTCAGTTCCTGATGCATGTTGGTCATCTGAGTCTACCCGCTGCCAAGTCAAGAGAATTTCCTGTTCCAGTCAGCCTGTGCCCAGATGCATTCGCCTGCCAGCGGCATAGACCATAGCCAGCCCCGGGGTTGTGCAGTTCGCATTGCGGCATAGGGGCTCATGCTCTCGAGTGCACATCTGTGCTCACAACAGACTGCAAAGGCCTCGCTCTCTTAGCTGCTCAACAGATTGCAGAGACCACGCTGTCTGTCCCGCACAGGCAGTAACCACCGCACCAGCAAGTTACCCCATGCACTCTTTTCTTCATTTCCATCCTCTAGCCTTTAGGGATCCACAGTGTTTATCCCATGCCCCTTTGAATTCATTCACCGTTTTTGTCTTTCCCACTTCCTCCGGAAGGGCATGCCAGGCATCCACCACCCTCTCCATGAAGAAATATCCTGATGTTTGTTCTGAGTTATCCGCCCTGGAGTTTCATTTTGTGACCCCTAGTTTTACTGATTTCTTTCCAACAGAAACAGTTTGATGATTGTACGTCATTAAAACCTTTCAGGTATCTGAAGGTCAGTTTTATATCTCCTCTGCACCTCCTCGATTCAAGGGTGTACATATTCAGAACCTTCAGCCTCTCCTCATAAGTTTTTCGATGCTGACCCCAAAACCATTTTGGTTGCTCTTCTTTGGACTGCCTCCATCTTGTCTCTATACTTTTTGAAAAGTGGGCATCAGTACTGAACACAGTACTCTAGGTGAGGCCTCACCAAGGACCTGTACAAGGGCATTGCCACCTCCATTTTATTACTGGTTATTCCTATCTATGCAGCCCAGTGTTCAATTACTACCATAAGGAATTTTCTGGGCAGATTGGATTGACCATTTGGTCTTCTTCTGCCATCATTATTATGTTACTATGAATATGTTCTCTTCATTGAGAAGGCACCTGAATATCATCAGTATTCAGAGGAGGGATGACTTACAGCCATCTAGAGGAGAAGAAGAAGAACGGGGAAAACTGAGCTGGGATGGACCCCCATCAAGGCCCATGAATTACTGCAGATCTTGGGAGAAGAGGAGTACAAACAGTATTAATCTGATACAATGAGAAGAAAAGGAGTACTGGACATTGAGAAGGCAGGAGATATGGGAGTGTATTTGGACACATATCTAAATTGGATTACGTATTATCTTTGCCAACCACTTGAGAGGGAAGCTTTAAAACTTGCCCTAAATCATGGAGAAGGGAAGAGAAAATTGGCTTTAACATCGTAAAGTTTAACAAGACTCTAAGACGTCACAAATTTATTAAGAAGCTCACTTATAATATCTCTAAGTATCATTTTCATCCTTTTATAACAAGTTAGTAAAAGTATTGTTGGAAACTAAGTCAGCTTCTTACTGCTTAGTGACATTAACTCTCATCAGTGCTGTCATCATCATTGCTGTATATAATAACTTTGTACTGGGACTTAAGTAACTGCAATCACAAGGCCTTGAAAGTTATCCTTCTCCCTGCTCAGGAAATCCTGGTTAATAACATATAGGAGTTAAGAAAGAATTTCGCCATCCGTGATTATATTCGATATATTGACTTTGGGATCTTCTATTCGGGACTAAACTAGCTCAGAGGTTACACACACATGTCTTGGAGGCAACAGCACTGAATAAGTGCCTGGGGGCACTGGCTGATCAAATTCAACTCTGCTGGGAGAATACATCTACTTGGCATCCCCATTATGCCAGAAAAATCGTAAGGAAGTTTGTGGCATCGTAAAATAGAGAGGAACTGAAAGAAGGAATTCTGGCTAGGAGAGAAGGAGAAAAAAAACCTGTGAGGGGAAGAAAGACTGATGGTGAAGCTGTGTGAGAGGAGGAGACAGACTGTGAAGATGAGAGGCATTGAAAAAGGGGACAAAGGCTGAGAGAAGGGAGAAAGAGATACAAAGAGAGAAAGGAGAAAAGACGGCAGGATATGATAGAGGTCTATACAATCAGGAAAGGACTAGAATGGGTAACTGTGAATCAGTTTACTCTTTCAGATAATAGAAGGTCTAGGGGGCACTCCATGAAGTTAGCAAGTAGCACATTTAAAACAAATCTGAGAAAATTCTTTTCACTCGACACACAATTAAGCTCTGGAATTCATTGCCAGAGGATGTGGTTAAGGCAGTTGGTGCAGCTGGGTTTAAAAAATATTTGGATGTCCCTGGAGAAGAAGTCCATAAATTGCTATTAATCAAGTTGACTTGGGAAATAGCCACTGCTCTTACTAGCATTAGTAGCATGGGATATATTTAATGTTTGGGTACTTGCCAGGTGTAGCCTAGATTGGCCACTGTTGGAAACAGAATGCTGGGCTTGATGGACTCTCTGTCTGACCCAATATGACAACTTCTTATGTGATAGGCAGAGGAGCCGGCATAAGTGTAGAAATGTAATGGGCCACCCATGCCCTGGCCTATCTAAATTTTGGGCTATTTTGGAACTGTAGCTGCCACTGCCAGAGACACTGCATGGCTTACTATACTGCTTTCTGACTATCTTGCGCTGGTCCCATGAGACATGCAGAACAGAGTGAAAACACAGGCACTTACTGAGGGCGGAGTTTGGTTGTCCTCCCCCCACCCCATCCAAAAAGTTGTTCTGCTGTCCACGGGCGCTGGGGTGACAGGCTACTCCTCTCCATTGTCCCATACAGCTCCTTTTCCATTCCTTGTCATCCCTCTTGATAGGTGACGAGGACTGGAAGAGGAGATGCATGGGACAGAAGAGGGGTGCTGAGAGCTGATAAGGAAGATAAAACAAGAGAAGGGTTGTGAGAAGAGAAAAGTGGAAGGAAGAGGTATGAGGGAGAGAGAAGGATGGAAGTGGCTGGAGGGTTTGAGACTAGGAGGAGATGTGGGAAGATCTGAGGAGCTGAGGAAATATAGCCGGCTGATAGAAAGATATACAAACAGAGGAAAAATGAAAGAAATTAGAAGATGACCAGAAAATAAGTTTAAAATAAAATGGAGGAGGAGGCAGAGACCTAGAAGAGATTAAACTACAGACACCAAGGTTGAAAAATTGTCCATTTTAAGTTTGGTGAAAATCTCTGTGCTAGCTGGGATGAGTCAAAGGAAGGGGACAGATAGCATCTGCCCTTTTATTCCAATCCTACACAGTCACCGGGATAAAGCTCCACATGCAGCTGTGACTCGGGATCTGGGGAGATGCCAGGGCTCAGGGCTTGCGGGTGGTGGAGGGTCTTAAAAAGTGCTGCAGAGGATGGGGGGGAGGGAGGGGGCAGGGGCAGATGTAGAAAAAGAGAGAGGTGCTTAGGCTCAGGAAAGATAGTGCAGGGAAGTGATTCAGGTCTGTGGAGCAGGGGGGATCACAAACTGAGAGGTGACCTAGATTAACCTTTAATTTTGCACCTTTCCCTTACTTATCTGCCTCTCTTGCCCTGCTCATTAAGGACCTCACTCTCCTCTCTCCAAGTCCTGTATTCCCCGACCTGTGCCTCCTACCTTCAATGCCCAGCATTTCCTTCTCTCTTCTCCCCCCCCCCCCCCCCCCCCCCCCAGCATCTTCATGTTCCTCCTTCACTCCCTGTTCAGCCCAGCCGCATCACCCCAATCTTTCTTATTTATTTCCACTCGTGTCCAACATCATAGCATAGAGGTGTCCAACATGACCACATCTATGCTTGTCGTTTTGGTACTGTGCACTAATTCTGTATATAGTTTTGATGTAAATAGTTTTGATGTAAGGGCTCCCCCCTAATTTCAATCATATGTTTCCTAGTTCAGTATATTATCTGTTTTATGTAAGGGCCCCGCCCAATGGTTTTGTGTTCACTGTAAACCGATGCGATGTGCGAACGGTCATCGGTATAAAAGAAACGTTAAATAAATAAATAAATAAATAAAATCATCTCTAAGCAATCCTCTTACTGCATCCCACCCTCTCCTGCCCAGCACCATCTCTCTCTCCACAAAACCTGCCCACCCATCTTCCTCTGCCTCCGCATGTACCCAGCACCCATCCCCTTTTTGCTGTACCTTAAAAGTGGGTGGGCAGCATCTATTTATTATTTATTTATTTTTAATTTTTATATACCGAAGTTCTTGTAGGGACTACAAATCACTCCGGTTTACATAAAACGAAGAACTGCTCAACAGAGAGCTGAGCTTTACATGGAACAGTAGAACATATGGAACAGTATAACTGGTTGACAATTTAACATAGAGCTAAATAAAGAAATAATAATTTAACTGGTAATAAATATTAATAAGTAAAGAAATATAATATATTATATAAGCAGTATAACTATTTAACGTAGCAATAAATATAAATATAAGCAATGCCAAATATATATATGAAATAAAGTAAATTTTTGATCTCAAAGATAATTGTCCAGTTGTAGATATTTTAGAATTAGTACTGGATACAGTGACCATAATTAGGGTAATTAGGATACTTAGTAATTAGGGAGTCTGTCTGTCACTGTCATCTGGAGGTTTCCTGGGATTTTGCCATTGCGCCCACTCCCCCTCCCCCAATAAAAACCAATTTGGCACCCTAGGCAACTGCCTAGCTCCCCTGATGAAAGAAGCAGCCCTGGCTAAGCCTGATGTGCTGAGGAGGGGTACGGAGTGGAGCGCAACGAAAGGAAAGGGTGAACCCAGCCTGCAGAGGAGGGGAGCTGGCTGAGGAGAGATGGAGGGAAACAGAAAAAGTTGAGTGAAGGGGGAAATGTGGAGTAGAACAGGATACGCGGGGTGTACAGAGAGGAGAAGGTAGAGGGATATTTCTCCCATGCAGGAGGGGGAGAAAAGTGCAGAGGGAGTAAGGAGAGGAAGTGGGAAGGAGGATAAATGGGGAAAGGAGGAAGAGGAGGTGAGGAGAATGTGAGAGAAAAGGGGGTGGTGTGGATGAGTTGTGAGAAGGAGTCGGGTTGGGGAGAAGTAGGACTGGTGGAGCTCTGAGCGCTTCCATTGCTTTTCTTTTGGCCACGTGTCGACGTTACCTGCTCCTCTCTGGTCAGTCAAGCTCGGGTCCCACTCTATCTCCTTTTTTTTTTTGCTTGGGGAGCTATATTCAGCACCTCCATTCATGTTCAGAAGCTGCCTCCTTTCCTCCCCATGCACTTTCAGCACACTCCTTTTAGACTCCTCACTAGTTATTTTCCTCTCCTCCCTTTTAGAATTACTCTTCTCCCCTAATTTTACTTCAGTAGATTCTAATGAGCCTGAATGTGGCTCCTCCTCTCTCTCCTTTCCTAAGGATGGCTGAAAATTATCCATCTCCACAGAGCCCCAGTGATCTCACATTCCTCTTTGGTAAAAGGGAATCTCTCCCATTGTTGTTACAGCAAGTACAAGATTATCTAGTATTTCCTAAAGAATTGAAAGCAGTTTTATTTTGCCAAGCTTATGATAAATGCGATGCCAGGGATGGTAATTTTCAAAGCGTCACGTGTGCGCACATGCGTCGGCCCGTGCCCAGGGATGTGGCCATTTTATAACATAAGTGCGTATATGCAGGCATGTTATAAAACAGACTGCCCACTGGCACGTGTGCTCAATTTTAAGCGGGCACGCACCTGTGCACGTAAATCCTGCTTCTACCACATAAGGGGGGGGATTTTAAAAGGCATGCAAGCCGACACCATTGCCAGTTTCCCAGTTCATTCCCAGTTCACCCAGTTAAGAGATAGGACTTTCAAAACTCCCTAGTTTAATAGCCCCCCTTCCCCTCTATTACCCCTGACCTTTAAAACCCTGCTGATCTGCCTAGATTTTTTTTGTTTTATTACTTTAATGTCATCCATAGCAGAAGTAAAGTTACCTGGCAGGGGACCCCCAGTGCGCATAAGTATTTGTGCATAAATTTCATGTTAAAATCCCAGAATGTCCGTGGCCCATCCCTTTTTGGAAACTTTTCATTTGTGCACACAGAAACACGTACGTGCATATACGGGCAGCTTTTAAAATCCGTTTAGTGCGCGCCGGCCCGACATATTCGCGCGTCCCCTAATTTCAGTGCACATTGTGTTTTTAAATGTCACCATTTAATGTTATATATTGTACTAGTAGTTGCAGTGAAAAAGTGCTATATACAAAAACATATACTTTTAATTGAGTTTTAGAGTATTTAACTGTTTAAAACTGTGCTTATGCTTTTATTTGATTTAATGTTTTATGAATTTTGATTATTTGTAATATTGTAATTGGTGTCGAACAATGTTGACTTGTGTAATATAAGATGTTTTAATAAATAAAAATTAAAGCAGAAAAAAAAAAAAAGAAAGTAACTGAGTGCCTAACTGATAATGGGTGCTCAGAATTTTAAAAAGCATAAAAATATACAAGGGAGAGGGAGGGTGGAAAGAAACTGCCTTCCAACTAAACGTTTCCAAGGTGGCATTAATCAAGAGAAGACTCGGGAGGGGACACACATGGCATGAAAACCCAGCCAGTAAAATGACGAGCTGAGTCATGTTCTCACCCTAATCACATCTGCTTCTTTCTTCGCATGAACAAGAAATATTTATCCAAAATGTATTTTGATTGTGGGGGAGGGTCATTAAATTATCATGAATAGAAATATTTTACTGTGCAAACAAGCCTAGCTCTGATTGTTTCACGTATCCGCCTTTCAGCAGAGGAGCTGCCCGACCTGCGGCTGCATCCTGCCGTATAAATGAACTGAGATCTATATCTGGCACAGGACAGAACTCAGGTCTCTTACTCATAATCAAAACGAAGGGGGAAACGCCCTTAGAGGGTTTGAGAGTCCCGGGCAACCCAGGCTGAGGAATCAGCACAACACACAGCTGTGGACGGCCTTTGAGCACCAACACTGACTATTCCTGAAGGAGCAAGTCAACCCGTTCTAATTGTTAATCGTGTACGAGCAGTTCTAATTAGAAACCGCTTGTACATGGTTAAAATTAGTGCTACAGCGTTGCAGATCGTTGCACATGCTAGATATGACACCGCTCTAGGAATGTATCATTCTATTGTAAATTGTTTTGAAATATTGTTTGGATGCCCACGATTGCTTTTGTTTGACATTATACCGGTATGTGGGCTCTTGCCACTCGTTTACGTTCCATTAACGCAGGTACTCAGGACCAGTCGTTCAGGCATTCACTCAACATTGCCCTCATAACCTTTACAAATTAGACACTACAACTGATTGGATAACAAAATAAGGCCGCAGTTTATTAAACTAACCCGAGCCAACTTAACATTGTTCCAAAATAACTCCCCCGCCTCCGCCTCCTCTGCCGCATGTCAATTCTTCACTTACCATCGCGGCCCAATGGCAAGCAGCTTGGAGCTCCCCCCCCCCTTTCACCTACCCCGCCGCGTCGTCAGCGAGGGTAGGCTTGCGGCCTGAGCATCGGCCCCCCCCTTGCTCTTGGGCCTTCCCGTGCAGCAGCCTCAAGCTGCACGAGCATTACCCCCCCTTTCAAACTTGCCCTTCCCCATTCCACATAATACACAACCAAATATGGCTCGGGTTTCCGCCTACTGCGACAATCCATAACAAAACACAAACCGTGCAGAACGACATTAGGGTGGGAGGGAGGGAAGCAAAGTCACCTCCTCTTGCTTTGCCGCCGGATCCCTCAGTGCCCGCTCCCCGCTATCCCTCGCTCTCTTCTTTAGCCCTTTACCCAATGGCGACGCGGCAATTCAAATTGCCGCGCCGCCATTGGTCCTCTGTTCCTTCCTCTCCTGCTCGCACCCGCCCCCCCCCCCCTTTTCCCTGCTGCCTTGCCTCCCGCCTGATCCCGCGTTACTATCGGCGATACCGGGACGAGCCCGGTTCGCCTCCTTTAACGCAGGTACTCAGGACCAGTCGTTCAGGCATTCACTCAACATTGCCCTCATAACCTTTACAAATTAGACACTACAACTGATTGGATAACAAAATAAGGCCGCAGTTTATTAAACTAACCCGAGCCAACTTAACATTGTTCCAAAATAACTCCCCCCGCCTCCGCCTCCTCTGCCGCATGTCAATTCTTCACTTACCATCGCGGCCCAATGGCAAGCAGCTTGGAGCTCCCCCCCCCCTTTCACCTACCCCGCCGCGTCGTCAGCGAGGGTAGGCTTGCGGCCTGAGCATCGGCCCCCCCCTTGCTCTTGGGTCTTCCCGTGCAGCAGCCTCAAGCTGCACGAGCATTACCCCCCTTTCAAACTTGCCCTTCCCCATTCCACATAATACACAACCAAATATGGCTCGGGTTTCCGCCACTAACAAGGCAAATTAAAAGCCTTGTTCCCCCACTGCGGCCAAACTTACAACTGCAATTTAAGACCTTCTTCCAAGGCATTATTGAATAAATCCATGCCAATGTCGGAAAGGTGAACACCATCACCCATGAAGAATCCCTCTAAGACCTCCCAAGACCAGTCATGCCTGACCCAGAATCCCCCTTCCCTCACTAACCATTTGCCTATTTGGCGATTCAATTTTTTGACGCCTCGGCGCCAAATGGGCTCCTCCCGGTGACGAAGTCGAATGATAACATCCGACCACCCCAATTTGGTCATGGGCAAGCGATTCAGTAGAAAAGCAAGGTCTTTACGGATAATTTTAATGAACTCCCGACAAGTGAGGTGACCAATGTCATTCCCGCCCAAATGAATGACAATGAATCTGGGTAGGCCAAAAGCCTCAACCTTGCCTTGCAAGAAGTCACATAAACTACCCCATCTCATGCCCCCTCTGCCCAACCAGCGCACGACTCCTTCGTGTGCAGCCACGTTCAGATTCTCGCCGTACGGCCGCTTCCGAGCACGACGTTGAGCCCGATGCACAAAAGAGTGGCCCACTATCCAAGCACAATCTCTGGGCGACGCGATGCCGTGCAGATCTGAAAGATAAAACACACCCATTACCACTCCTGTCCGCCTACCCCCCTGACACCCCTCCCGACATGAACCCCGTACCGCCGAGGAACCCACTACCGCCGTACATAGCTGCGATAAACGTTCGACTTCCATCTGCCCAACGCTTGAATGCGATCCGCAGCCCACCCTAATTCGGCCACCACCGTGGCCGCACCAATACGGAAGGAATGCGGAGTATACTGCCCCTCGTTCCATCCCAACCACGCCACGACTTTCCGCAGCACGGTCGCAAACTGAAACCGTGTCAACGGGGCCCCGTCCTCATGCACCAAGAAATGCCGTCCAACGCGAGGCCGCCAGGCCGCGTACTGCAGCGCCGTCCATACCGGACACGCCAGGACGTGCGGGGCACGCCGTAACGATATCCAAGCTCCTGCGCCCCTCTGATCCGTTTTGGATCTTCTAAGGCGCAGTGTGACGCTATGTTCGTATAAGCAGACATCGTCAGCTAAGAGACCCCCCTCACCCCCACCCTGTTTAGACTTCGCTACGAGCTCCCCTAGGCGAAACGCACCAAAGAAGGCCCACGCGAAGGCCACCCGGAACAAGGCCAACTCAAATGCCGAACTACATATCCCCCGCAGGCCTTCTGAAATCAGAAGGAGATCGGGAAACCGTATAGGCCGTCGCCGATCAGGCAGGTGACCCGCGCCTCGGCGCCAGCCCGCCAACAGCTTCCGCACCAAAAAACTACGGAACGGGCTACCGAACCCGGCCAATTTATGGAAAAAAGCGAAACCTGCCAACTGGCTCCGAACAGAGGCAACTGAAAACCCCGTCCGTTTGGCCCACAGTATAAACCGAACAACGTCTTCTTCCCTCGCTTCCCCCCCTGTCCACCCAGAAGAGTACAGAAAATCAGCCACATATCGTCTGCCTGAGAGGTAGGATTTCCATGTAGCCGGAGCCACGGACTGCTGAATCAGGTCCCACGGCGGGGGGTGCCGAGCTTCCAGAGGCTGACGGGCACCCTGTCCCCCGTCCGGCATGCGTGTGGAGCTGCAGCTCGGAAGACATCCCACTTAAAGCGAGAAAGAGCATCAGCAATAACGTTCATAGTGCCCGGCACATGTCGCGCTTTAACAGTAACATTCCAGCGGAGACATAACAACACTAATGCTCTAACCAAAGCTGACACCTGCGGGCACTTTGCCGCCAGCTTGTTGACCACTTGAACTACACCCAAATTATCACACCACCAAACCACGCGTCTGTTAGCTAAGTCCTCACCCCACAGGGTCAATGCCACCAGGATGGGAAAGAGTTCCAGAAACGTAATATTCTTAACTGTGCCGGCCGCCACCCAACTAGCCGGCCAACGCTCGGCACACCATTTGCCCTGAAAATACAGGCCGAAACCCACCGCCCCCGCCGCGTCCGAGTACAGTTCCAGATCAACGTTCGACACCTCCGGCTCCTGCATGATGCAAACTCCATTGAAAGATACCAGAAACTCAGCCCATATATTCAACTCATCCCGTACCGCCTGGGTAATTCGAATAAAATGATGAGCCGCCCTGACTCCCGCCGTCCTTGCCGAAAGGCGACGAATGAAAGCCCGACCGATCGGAATGACCCTGCACGCAAAATTGAGGGAACCAATTAAAGCTTGCATCTGTCGCAAAGTGACTTTCGCCGCCCCTTTGACTAACGCAATCAAACCCTGGAGCTGGATAAGCTTCTCAACCGGCAGCCGGCAAGACATGCTCACGGAATCCAGCTCTATGCCAAGGAAAGTTAACTTGGTAACCGGACCTTCCGTCTTGTCTGGAGCGATGGGGACTCCGAGACGCTCGGCCGTGCAAAGGAAACCATCTAATTGGCTGCGACACGTATTGTCAGCTCCCGGCCCTACAAACAGAAAGTCATCCAAATAATGCACGGAGGCCTCGCAAGCGTTATGCATATTCGTAGCCCAATGAACAAATGTACTAAACGTCTCGAACAACGCACATGAGACGGCGCAACCCATGGGCAAGCAGCGATCTACAAAATAATGACCATCAAAATAAAAGCCAAGCAGCGGGAAACAACACGGACGTATGGGGAGCAGGCGAAACGCAGATTCAATGTCCGCCTTGGCTAACAGAGCACCCGGACCCGCAGCGCGGACCAAGGCGACAGCATCATCAAAGGAAGCATAAGTGACAGCACAAGCCTCCGCTGGAATGAAATCATTGACCGAAGAACCGTCTGGGGAGGACAGATTGAGGATAAGCCGGAATTTGCCCGGAACCTTTTTTGGTATGACCGCCAGCGGCGAAAGGTGCATAGCCGCAAATGGCTGACGCAAAAAAGGGCCAGCTATTCTACCTAATGCAAGCTCGTCAGCCAGCTTGTCACAGACCACTGACGCCAGCCGTGAGGCGGATCGAGAATTCCTAGCCCTCCCCCCACAACCCGGACCGACATAAGGAATGAGAAAACCATAACGAAAACCCTCGGCTAACAAGTCGGCCGCCCGTCTATTCGGGTAACGCTGTAAAGTCGCAGCCAATTCGTCGAAGAGTATCGGGGAATCGGCTTTACAGTAAAGGGACCAATCATTTGGCTCCTTTACCGGTCCCGGCACCCTGTCCTTGAGGGCATCTGAGGGCGGAATGGGCTCCCCCACACGCGGTACACGCATGTCGAAATTTGCATTCGGGGAACAGGCACGTAAGCTTGTTGAATCTCCAACATACATCGGAGCCGCCCCCCGCAATCTTGACACCTGACACGCCTTTACTACCGGATCCCGGACGAAAGGACTGAACCGCAGCTACGCCAGCTGAATCCAGGCGCGAGGAACCAACCCCCACACCTCCCGCTCGCGGTCCCCCCCGGGAGGACACAACCCCTTTATTGGTCATTTGGGTGAGCCATAAGTGGATGTCCTGAGACCCCCAGGACATGAACCGATTACCCGCCATTTTATCACGAAACTTTTCATCGTAGTTGAGCCAGGCCCAACCTTCATAGTCTCGAAAGGCACCGATAATACTGTCCGCATAAGATAATAAGGAGCCATACTGGGAAGCATCGAAATGGCTAACGACACTAGCCAGGCGTAAGAACCCGCGGATCCAATTGACAATGTTCTTAGCAATGCGAGGCCCGGTACCGCGACGTCTATTACGCTTTTTGGCTTTCCTTGAGCCCTTCTTCCCTCCCCGACGACCCTCCAATAGCTTGAAAATATTGACAAATTTTCGTTTCCGTATGCGCTTAACCAACCGCCGAGGCACCTCCTCCCACAGTTCGGTCAATGATGCCAAGGCGGGATGGCCCACATCACATTTCGGGCCCTCGTCGACGGCGAAACGCGTGCGCTCTGTACTCTCGCTGGATCCTGTATCCGATGTGGTAGACGAGGAACTGGACCTCACCCTGGATCTTTTGGCCCTAACAGTGGCCCCCAAGCTACCTGGGTCGGTACTGGACTTACCTGCAGCCTCTGCGGTCCTGTCGGCAGCACTGGCCCGAAGGCCGGGTATCACCTCACGCTCACCGACCACTGGATCAACTCCGGGATCAGACCAGGCTACATCTCTGGGGGCCCGAAGACCCGCTGCATCACGGTCCCTCCAGGCCTCCTGGCGCAACGTCCCCGCACGCTCATCATCGTCGCTGGGGGCCCCACGCAAACCTTCCGCAACGCGGTGGGGAACCTTCCGGCTACCCTCCGTAGGTGGCACGGCGCGGGGGTCCCGTTGCCTAAACGGCGCCTGGGGGCACCCCACCACATTTCCGTGTGGGTGCGGAAATACAAGCCCGCCCGAGGGGAGGGGGGCTGGGCCGGGCCGCCAGGCTCCAAAACCCAAGTTGTCACGTGACTGGGCATTCCCCCGCGTCGGGGCCTCGGCCAAAGGAAAAAAGCCATAGCCGGCCTGTGCCATTCGCTCTAAGAAGGCCGCCACTACGGCATCCTCGTGGGGGGCACCGGTGGCTGCCGGAATGGAAGGTGGAACAGGAAAGGTGGAACCCGCGGGGCTGGGCATGACTGCTGTGTGCGCGGGGGCAGAGCGAGCAATGCGAGACCTTCCGGCCCTGACTGCCGTCGCCTGGCTGCCCTGTTTCCTTCCTGTTACTCCCCCAGAGGGAGGCGCCGGGCGGCACCTCGAGGGGGCCTTTGAAGGGGTGGGAGCGTGGCCGACGGGGGCGGCGTGCGGGCCGCTCGGGCGACGACAATGGGCGCCTGAGCTCTGCAAATACCTGGGCGAGGGGGGGGTTTGAGGAGAAAAGACGGCACATGCGCGCAAATGACCGGCGGCAGAGGCAGGGAGAGGGGGTGCTGAAGCAGGCAGTGCAGGCCTGACAGAGGGGGTTGCGTGATCGTGTAGCGAACGGCCCAAAAAAGTAAAAGTATGGGCGGTCTCCGCCTGCAAGGGGGGCGGTGTAGGCCGCACCGGAGAAAGGGGGGGGGGGGGGAAGGGGGGTTAGTGGTTGGGTACGCATCTGCTTCGGGCCCGCTCTCGCCCGAGTCTGAGATGTACGGGAGAAGGGAGGCAATAGTGGGGACCGAAGGCAGTACCGGAGGGGGGGAACCGCTCCGAGGACCCATACTCACAGCGCTGAGGCCTGTGGTCACCGTCGGCGCCGGAACCCGGGACAGTCTGGACCTCGCCGGCGGGCGGGATCGCGAGACAGCGGTGGGCCTGCTAGCGCTCCGCGTTTTTGCCCGCCGCATAGTACCCTGCACAAAACAAAGCCGCCTGGGGAAGCAGAACGCGACAGGGAGGATTCGGCACAGCAAAGAAGGTAGGAGCAAGCAAAGTCACCTCCTCTTGCTTTGCCGCCGGATCCCTCAGTGCCCGCTCCCCGCTATCCCTCGCTCTCTTCTTTAGCCCTTTACCCAATGGCGACGCGGCAATTCAAATTGCCGCGCCGCCATTGGTCCTCTGTTCCTTCCTCTCCTGCTCGCACCCCCCCCCCCCCCCCCCCTTTTCCCTGCTGCCTTGCCTCCCGCCTGATCCCGCGTTACTATCGGCGATACCGGGACGAGCCCGGTTCGCCTCCTTTTATACTTTCTGTCCCTTCTGGGAGCGCGTGTTGCTTTCTCTGAGATGCCACCATGTCCTCGGACTCTGCACTGCCCAGTTCCAACATCTGGCCTCACTTTGCACCTATGCCCATCTCACATCCTCATCCACAGAACAAAAACCAACTACCTACACTGTATAAATTCTAGAATTGTAGCAGCAATCCCATTATTCCGTCTAGTAATTTTTATATTGTTTTTAAGTAATATGCACAGAGCACATTAATATATACCCAGGAGATACAATAAAAGGAAACTAGCAGAGAAAATAAGGAGACTAAATGATCTAGTAGTGGTCAGACTTTATACTGTGATTCAAGATAAGTCCTGGTAATTGTGTTCAAAAGACACTCCACCCCCATCCCGTGATCTCCCTGCGTCTTCCTGATCCAAATGAAAATCACATGCTTATGCTGACCACCAGGTCAACAAGTTGAAATGAGTACATAAACTGCACGTGATATACGCATAGCTGAAGCCTGCCATACCTTATCGGAGTCCTCCTCCCAAACCGGGGCTATTACCCCACACTCGGGGCTGCGAGTGGAAAGTTCCTCTGCGACGTGGGAGAGACAGGAGGAAGGATGCCCTGGTAGCATGGGGACCGTTTCTTCTCACCCAGCCTAAATGCAGCACCGGATCCTGCTTCATATTGTGATGGGGTGCCACCTGCTGCCCCCTTCTGGCATTGCAGGCACATAATGATACTCCACCACTTCAGTAACTCCCTGTGGCTGCTATCCGAATCATATTCTTCTAGCTGAGGGATTACATCATCCCTTGAAATTTGCTGTAACCTCACGCTGCATGCTGCAATGATCTTTTCAACAATCACTTTTTTATTTTAATTGGCTTTCGACGGGAAAGGTAATTTTCTCTGCATAAGGACCTGTCACGGGCAGAATGCCACTCCCTTTGCTATTTCTACAGCTAATTAATTTAATATTCTACAATTTAACCATTTACAAGAAATATGATGACAGCATTGTGCTTCAGTTCCTAAACTTACTGAAACCAAATTGAAGCCTTTGAGGAGAAGGAGGTGAGACGGGGGTTTAAAACATAATCTTGGGTCATCTTAACTGCAATAAAATCATACATTGATTACAGAGTATACTGGCACTTTATCTCCCTAGGTCTCTGCAACAGTTATAAACAATATGGTTGGTTTAATCTGACTTTCCCAATCAACAAGTTAAAATAAATGTATAATATATAGTTACCTGCATGTGAAAAATGCACAGATCACTCTCTTTCTAGAGCAGATTTTCTCAGGCTCTCTCAAGTCTCCATCTTATACCATCCTCTCTATGGCTCCCTACCACACTATACTCATCCACAATCTTAACTTTGCCCTAGAAAACCGTTCTTCTATTCTGAAAATACTCAGTAGGTCTGAATGCTAAGATGGGCTACTCGGTTTCCAGATGCCAGAGCATTCTGCCCAAACTCCTCTATGGAAATCTTCATTTCAAAGAAGCTTCACTAGATTTTTTTTTTTTTTTTATTTTGCAGGAATCTCCCTGTCGCCATAATTTCATCATCACCACTCATTCTTTCCTCTTGGTCACAACATGGTAATTTATCATCAAAAAGTTCTTAAAATAAATGATCATCAACAGCTCAGCCTGCAGAAGCCTCCGAAATCTGAGAACCCCTGATCTATAGTCAGGTGCATACATACAATGCACAGGAAATCTTGGCTTAAAGAATACAAAGTTGTTGCTACTTCTTATTGGATGCTATCATCTCGCTCTGATATAGCACCACAGGGTTATACATCATCATCATCCACAGAGGGGAACAGGAGACAAGTGTGCAGTATTACAAGAAGTCAAAATGGGACCACCAGGGGGGCAAGAAGAGTGAAAATGCAAAACATTTGGAAAGAAGGAAATTCTCTGTTTCCAAGACATTAAGATCATAGGACACGATATACAGCCCAACGGGAGACTTTATCTTTCATTTCATGGCAGTGCCAGAGCCAGCAGTACAGTATGGGAAATTGTACCACCAAGAATAGGATGGCGAGTTGTGTTACTCAAATACCCCATAGCTCTGATTATTTTCGGATCGTGCAAAACCTGCATTCATCTTCCATCTGACCTACTCCTACTTCTACTATGCATCCTCCTTTCTGAAGCCCCCCTAGACAGAAGCCTTGTACAAATGGATACACCTAAGTATCTGCACTCTAGTCGCTGTGATTTAAGCAGGTCAAAAGTAGTAGAGGAGATGGATGCGGTATCTGTCTCTAAGTTAGATCAGGGTGTGAGGTCTTCCAGCCCGTCCTGTGCTGGCAGATACAGAAGGAGGGAAGGAAGGTTACAATAATATTTGCAGAATGCAGAAGTTGGGGTAAGATTAGGAAACCACAGATCATTTAGCGTCACTTGCTTGCAACCCTGATAGGAAGAAGAACCAAGGGTGCGGAAAGTGAAATGAGAAGGAAATCGAGCCTGCTCTGACCTTGTCGGTCGGGATCTCCTGGAAGCCAAGGACCGCATGGCACAGGATGGCCAGCAGCGCCATCCACTGAGCCCCGGCAGAGAAGAGGAGGAGCCGGAGCAGCCTCCTGCGCCCGTGGCACCTGCCCTGGCACTCGCAGGCCGGCAGCTGGTTTTGCCTTTCCTCCATCGGCTCCAAGCCAGTCAGGCCCCCCCTACCCCAGTGGCACTGCTAGGCAAGGAGCAGATAACTGCCGGCTCCGCTCTTTTATAGAGTCAGCAGTAAGCGGGCGGGGAAGTTCATTCTGAGTAATCCGAAGTTCCCCTTTTCTTTTCTTCTCTCCGGTGTGGAGGTTGCTCTGTGGTTATCCAGTTTACTTATTAATGCATCTTTTTTTTTTTTTCTGAATGACACTCGTTTGTTGGCCTTCTAATATGTCCAAGATTTGGAGTCTGGCCCACAGGCGCCCCCCAAGATTCAGATAATTCATCTCAGCTATGAAAGACCCCCCACCCGCAAACTTCCCCATCGAGGCAGACGAGGGGGAGCCATTTTCTCTCTCTCCGCTTACAGCCCAGTGTGGCAGGACCGCTCCCTGGAGGTGTGCAGGACCGACTCCATCCCTGGGGGAGTCTTCCAGTGCCTGGCCTGGGATGGGAAGAGGACAGAGAGGGCACCCAGCCTTTTGGTGCAAGGGGAGGGGGGGAGGGGGTGCTGCTGAATCCGGGCCTGGGGTGTTGGCAGCCGCTGTGGTATGGCGAGCTGCGGTACCGCTCTGGCAAGCAGCAGTGCCCCTTTCTTTGGCCAAGGCGGCTGGGTGCTCTCTGGTTGGGGGTTTTTTTTGTCGCAGAGGGTGTGGGGTGATTGGATGGGATCCTGAACCTGAGATGTCAGAATCTGAGTAGTCAGGGATATTTTTTGGTTTTATTTTGCTGTTTCTCCGGTGCCATGTGTTTGCAGGCTGAATTGTGGAGGGCGGTGCTGGAGTCGTTCAGGAATTTGGAAAGTTTTGGGGGGAAGGTGACTTTTTTCTGTTTTGTTTTTGTGGCGGGGGGGGGGGGGGGGGGGTCAGGAGCACTGAGTAGATTGGTGGCACTCTCAGATGCCCTTGGGGCACAGGACCCAGGTGCCAGTGCACGGTGATGCCCCTGGGTAGTGAGATTCCGCTCCTCTTCGCTGATGCGCTGCGCCACCTGCTGGTAAGACGGCTAAAGAAGCGCCCAGCACAGGGGAAAGGGAACCCTGACAGGAGGAGGGGGGAAGAACTCACAAGAGCGAGAAAGAGAAGAGAAAACAAGGAAAGAGGAAACTTGAAATAAACCATGATTTTCCTTTCTTATCCTCTTTCCTTCTTGGGGGCCACTAGGATGACCGCTCTTTCTTACCTACGATCTTGAATGAGTTCCAAAGATTAAACAGAAAAGGGAAGGCGTCTGCGTCCGGATTTACGTATAAAATTGAATTGCAGCTTTCCCCAGCCCTAGATGAGCTCCGTAAGGTATTGCGATCTGCAGCAATGCAAATAAAACGAAGCGCTCGCCAGGCCGCTCTGCTTCCAAGCAGCTCTGAAGCCCCCCCCCCCCCCAAGCACGGTGTAGCCCTGGCGCCTCCCGCCCACCTTGTGCTGCACGGCGGCGGCGGCAGGGGGCGCCCCCAGGACCTGGCCCAGCTCTTGAGCCGGAGCTCGGAAGGGACGGCGCCCCAGAGATCTCTCGCAGACGGGAAGGATCTAAAGGCGAGCATTTCCCGGGGGCGCCGGACGTTTGGGGAGCGGAGGGAGGGAGGCTGGGTCAGGGCCAGACAGGATGCACTTTCACGGCTTCGCTCATCACCCCCCGCGCGCTTAAACTCCCAGGGGGGAAAGTGGAAGGCACTTTTAATACTCCAGTTAAAAAGGGGAAGGGAACAGCCCAGGATTTTCCAACGGCGGCAGGAGGGATGCCAAAGTGATAGCATCAACAGCAAGGGCTGCCAAGCGAGGGAAAGAGCTGCGAAGAAGGGAAGCGGCTTTTCTTCTTTAACTAATGCAGCAGGGAAGGGCCAGAGGAGTACAAACCCCGTTTAATGCCGCTGCCTTTAAGTCACCATAAACAGACAAAATGACCTGCTGCAGCCTCTTACTGCATTTTCTGTTTGAAAATAAGGCTGCTGGCCCTGGGAATGACCGCGTACTGAAATGTTAGGGTGAAAGGTTTCTCTATCCGAGGACTCCAGTCATTGAATTTACATTTTTGTAAACCCCTCAACAAGTTAGAAGAGAAAGCAGGCTATGCGCCTAAGCAATAAAGGGGTGATTTTCAAATGTATTTCTGCACCTAAAACGAGGTTGGACACAGTTTCCACACATAAATGGGTTTTTTGAAAATTAGCACGGGGAAGGGAAGGGGAAAGCGATTTTACCCCCATCTTAAAAAAAAAAAAAAAAAAGCAATCCCGGGCCGAAGTTCGGGTGTGAGAAACCATTTCCGTGCATAATTTTGATTTACAGAAGTATGCACGGAAATGTAGGCGTCCACATCTGCACCTCAGGTTTAATTGGACTGCCTGCCCATGGCACCTGCTCGTTACAGATTATTCGGAATCCAGTTGCTGACAGGAACATCAATCCGTCAACGTATTATGCCTATACTGGAAGCCCTGTATTGGGTCCCTCTTATCTTCCGAATTCAATAGAAGTTAGCTACAATTATACATTCTGCTATTTACTATATTCACCATCCCTGGATTACATCCATCCTTAAAATTCACACTCCTATTAAGATGCTCCTCTCAATCACTTCTTGACCTTCCCTCTCCTAGGGGCCGATGCAATAAATTCAGGTAGAAAGCAGGTGCTAATCAATCAGCACCCACTCTCTTAACGTGCTCCAGGAGCCTCCATGGGGGGGGCACCATGCAATATTTAAATTAGGGGATCGTGTTAGCAAGGAGGCACTAAGGTCGCTTGCGTGAACCTAGCGCCTCCTTGCTAACAAGAATCCAACCAGTTTTCATGATTCGGCCGTCCGCCAGCAAGGAAAACCGACGCAGAGTTTATCCGCATCGGTTTTCCTTACCAGTGGCCAGCCGAGTCACAAAAACCTACACCGAGTTTATCAGTGTCGTTTTTCCTGACCGGTGGATGGCCGTCACGAAAATCGATGCCAGTTTTCGTGACCTGGCTGTCTGCCAGTAAGGAAAACTGATGCCAATAAGCACGGCATCGGTTTTCGTGATGGCTGTCCGCCAGTAAGGAAAACAGACCTGAGGGTTCAGGAAGCGAACACTTTGTCAGTCAAGCGCCGTTTCCTGAACCTGTGTATTTTTTTTTTTTAACTTTTTTTGTTTCTTTAATTTTTCATCCTACTTAATATCACAACACTATTAAGTAGGAGGCATTACAGAAAAGCAGCTTTTTCTGCTTTTCTGTACTTGTTTTAGATGCGCTCAGCTATTAACGCCTGCTCCAGGCAGGCATTAATAGATGACAATTAAATGTGTGTCCGAGATGCACATTTTTTTTTTTGCATCGGGAGTGAATGCCTAATAGCCTCATTCACATGCATTTGCATGTGATGAGTGCTATCAGATTCACTCTGCTTTGGATGGGCGTTGAATATACACGAATCCCCTAATGCAATAGCATTAGGGGATTGATTAGCACCTATTCTACCCGTGTCTGACTGTAGGTTAACAGTGCGCTCAGCTGAGCGCACTGTATTACATTGGACCCCTAGAGCTATGGGCTTAGAAGAAACCCGAGAAGGCACATTTTCATCTGCAGGTCCACTTTTATGGAATTCTCTCTCAATGAGTTAAGGAACCTCACTGAAAAATTGTTTTTCAGGAAAGCCTTAAAAAAGTATTTGTTTAGGAAAGACTTCACCAGTCAGGCAGACATGACATAAACACAACAAACCTTTCCTAAACTATATATGCGGTCAGGTTTTTATTTTTTACAAGTTTGTTTACAATGTTATTTTATCTTAGATTTTATTTTATTTCATTTTTATTTTAAAGTCTTGACAAGTTTTTTATGTGTATGTTTTATTTATGTATTGCCAATTATGGATGTATTTCTTACCTCACCCTGAACGTAGGAAGGGCAGGTAACAAATGTTTTAAGTAAGTAAGTAAGTAAATAAATAAATAAATAAATAAATAAGCGGGCGGAAATGCACGCCTTAATGCTGCATGGGATTCTGTGTGCACCTACAAATTTTCAAAGCAGACTCAAACATGCAAGCCCGCTTTCAAAAGAGTCAGGCTGACGTCCACATGTACTTGCCAAATGCAGTCTTCAGCTCCATGCCGGCTGGTATGAAATTACCCCTTGAATATTAGTGGCTTTTCATTAGCATTCCGTATAGAGAAAGATTATACCTGTTATCTATTATATTCGTGGACTCTTGGATTGGCTGATCAATATGAATTGAATAGCTGAGAGGCGGTTCAAGACAGGAAACAGTTCAAATAATGTAACTTGTATTTAATAAAACTTGGGAATGAACTTGAGAACAGGACAGTCAAGCAAAGTCCTGAGAACAGGACAGTCAAGCAAAGTTCAAATGATTTATTTATTTATTTATTTATAGCTTTTATATACCGAGGTGACAAATCAGAAATCCAGTCAGCAGTGTGTCAGATGAGAACCAGAAACAGCTGATTTCTGCACAGGCAATATACTCAAGTACTTTACAAACTAAGATGAGGAATCCAGTAATTCTATTACTTAAACATTAAATATTAAATAACTAAACTAAGACTGTAAAATAAATATAAAAGAAAGCAATAAAAGGCAACAATCAGGCAAAAGCATAAAAGTCAGTACAAGTCTCTTACTGTTGATTCCTGTTGCCAAGGCAACATGGATGCTTCGTTGGGACTCTTATAATATTTAATCCTCCAGTGGTGACGTGCAGCTTGAGCAGCTCGAGAGAAAGCTCGAGGGAATCCTTTTGTTTCTCACGGAAGTCCTTCCCCAATAAGCGCCGTGTATAAGCGCGCGCAACCTTAAATTAATTCTAATCAACTGGCCTGTGTGCGCGCGCGTATTGACATCGCACATATGTGTACATCAGCACATGTGCACGCACCACGATGTCATGCTCTGCGCCAGTATACCGAAACCCCAGAGACACAGGACAACCTGGCCGATCGAACAAGTCACCCCAAGAGGTAACAATGAACCCGATTGCAAAACCTTAACAGTACCCCCCTTCTTACACCCCCTTCTTACGCCCCCAGAGGTCTGGGCTTATTAGGATTATCTTAATGAAATTGACTTAAGAGATTTGTCCAAAATATTAGAAGCTCGTTCCCACGTATTCTCCTCCGGACCAAAACCTTCCCAAGAAATCAGATATTCCCATCGATGATGAAAGCGAACATCAAGAATATCTTGTGCTTGATATATAATATCTGCGTCGGCAGCCGTACTCACTGGTTCAGTTGGAGCTGGATGAAATTTTGAAATAACCAATAAGTAAATAAGTAATGAAACATGAAAAACATTATGAATTTGGGGACTTGAAGGTAGTCGTAAATGATAAGACACTGTGTGCCTATTCGTTCTGTAATTACAAAAGGTCCAATATATCTTGGAGCCATATGCATTGAAGGCACTCTAAGATGGATATGCCAAGTACTAAGCCAAACTCGATCTCCAGATTTGAAGGTAGGAGCTTCATGTTGATGTTTATCCGCTGCTTTCTTGGCGATATTAGCTGCTTTAGTCAGATTAATTTGTGTAGAGTCCCAAAGTGACCGAAGTTGTTGAACAGTAAGTTGAGCTGCTGGCGATTGTACTGTCAAAGGAAGTGGTAAAAGAGGTTTTAATTGTTTTCCAAAAACCAATTGAAATGGAGAAACTCCTGTAGCAGAATGAATATGATGATTGTACGAAAATTCTGCCCATGGGAGTAAGGCTGCCCAATTGTCTTGTTTATCTCCAATGAAGAATCTTAAAAAGGCCTTTAAAGACCTATTAGTTTGTTCTGCCTGTCCATTACCTTGAGGATGGAATGCCATGGTGAAGTCTAATTGGATACCGAATTTCTTACAAAGAGCTCTCCAAAATCTTGCAGTGAATTGTGTTCCCCAATCACAGGTTATATGTTGAGGTAACCCATGTAGGCGGAAAATATGTTCAGTAAACAGTTGTGCGAGTTCAGGTGCAGTAGGAAGTTTTTTGAGAGCCACGAAATGAGCCATCTTAGAAAATCTATCTACTGTGACCCAAATAACTTGTTTTCCCTCAGATGGAGGTAGATCCACAATGAAATCTGTAAATGAGTCCAAGGTTCTACAGGAATGGGTAACGGTTGTAATAGTCCCCATGGATGACCTGACAACGGCTTTTGCTTGGGGCATGTAGGACATGAATTTACATATTTTCTTACATCACTTTTGATGTTTGGTCACCAATAATAACGGGACAATAGTTCCAAAGTTCAAGCTCTGCCCGGATGTCCTGCAGTTAGAGAATCATGAGCCCAAGAGAGCACTTGTTTCCATAAGCGAGTTGGCACAACAGTCTTTCCTTCAGAAGATATATTGGTATTTGTTATGAGAATATTAACCGGGTCAATAATATATTGAGGCAAAACTATTGTATCATCTACCTCATTGATGTGTGAGAGAGCATCCGCTCAAATGTTTTTTTAAGCTGGTTGGTATTTTAAAAAGAAATTAAAGCGACTGAAAAACAAAGACCATCGTGCTTGTCATGGGTTTAAACGTTGCGCCTTGCACAAATATTCTAAATTTTTATGATCAGTATATACCACTACCAGATGTTGAGCTCCCTCCAGCCATTGGCACCATTCCTCAAAGCCATCTTAATAGCTAATAGTTCTTTGCCACCAATTCCATAATTCCTCTCTGCGGAAGAAAATTTTCGTGAAAAATAAGAACAAGGTAGCAATACCCCCTTGTCAGAGACTTGACTAAGAACCGCTCCCACCGCTAAATCAGAGGCATCAACCTCTACCACAAATGGTCAAGTTGGATCTGGATGATGCAAAGAGTTATCAACCAGAAAAGCTTGTTTTAAATTTTGAAAAACTTTTGTAGCTTCCGGAGACCATTCTTTTGCGTTGGCCCCTTTTTTAGTCAGAGCTGTGAGTGTTGTTACTCTTTGGGAGTAATGAGGAATGAAATTTCAGTAAAAGTTGGCAAATCCCAGGAATCGTTGTAATGCCTTAATTCCAACGGGTTGGGGCCAGTCTCGAATGGCCAAAACTTTCTCAGGGTCCATATGAAAGCCTGTAACAGATACTATATATCCCAAAAATGGCAAAGACTTTCGTTCAAAAAGACATTTCTCCAACTTAGCATACAAATGATTTTCTCTTAGTCTTTTCAGTACTTGTAGTACCTGTCCACGATGAGTATTAAGATCCATAGAATATATAAGAACATCATCCAAGTAAATGATGACTGAAGAGTTTAACATATCTCTAAATACTTCATTCATAAGATTCTGAAAAACAGCTGGAGCATTACACAATCCGAATGGCATAACCAGATATTCATAATGTACATCTCAGGTATTAAAAGAAGTTTTCCATTCATCTCCCGGTTTAATTCGTACTAAATTGTAAGCTCCTCTTAAATCGAGTTTAGTAAAAACTTTAGCTCCTTGTAAACGATCCAACAGTTCAGGAATTTATGGTAGAAGATATCTGTCCTTTCTTGTAATAGAATTAAGTCCACGATAGTCTATACAAGGTCTAAGAGACCCATTTTGCGACAAAGAAAAAACCAGCTCCTGCTGGAGAAGTCGAAGGACGGATAAAACCTTTATCTAGGTTTTCTTGAATATATTTTGACATTGCTTGTGTCTCAGGTAAGGATAATGGATACACCCTACCACGAGGAGGAATGGAACCAGGAAGAAGATCAATGGCACAATCAAAAATCCTGTGCTCTGGAAGTAGATCTGCCCTTTCCTTAGAGAAAACGTCTGAATACTCAATATATTGTGGTGGTAGTGTCCAAGAAGTAGTAGATAATGGAATACTTGGTATGAACTGGTCTGGTAAACAAATAGAAGGTCTGGGTCATTTATGCAAACAAGTATTGAAACAACCTTTACTCCATGCAGCTATTTGTAATTTATCCCACGAAATGAGTGGAAAATGTTTCTGTAACCAAGGTAATCCCAAAACTATAGGATGTATAGATTTATTCAAAACATAAAAAGAAATCTCTTCCACATGCAACACTCCAGTCCGTAAAATTAAAGGGACAGTTTTATTCTCTATAAAACCAGGTAGATAAGTTCCGTGGATAGATGATATCCGCAACGGTGGTGTATGAAGGAGAAGTTACTGGTATAGTAAATAGGGGAGCAGGAGTCGTACAGCCTAGGAAAGCTCCCCGAAGATTCCTAGACTTGGAAGTTTCCTGGTCGCTCCTTGCACTGAGCTAACATATGACCTGGTCGCTCCTTGCACTGAGCTAACATATGACCCTTCCCTCCACAATACAGGCATAATCCTAATGAACAGCAACGTCTCCTTTCCTCAGTTGTAAGTGAACTACGGCTGATTTGCATAGGTTCTTCTACACGATTAGTATGAACATCAGAAGATGGAACCAGAGGACGAGAGAAAGATGGAGCTAATGTCACAGGTCTACGTATAACTTTAGTCTCTCGAACTCTTTGTTGAATTCAATCAATACGTCCGTTAAGGTCAATTAATTCTTCAAGATTATCTGGAAGATCTTGAGCTGCAAGCTCATCCTTGACTCGGGAAGATAACCCTTCTAAATAAATGCTACGCAGACTGTCTTCTCGCCAACCTAGTTCGGAAGCTAAAGTACGAAATTCTACCATGTAATCAATTAATGAACGTGTACTTTGTCGTAAATTCAGAATTTCGGTGACTACAGTAGATTGCCGTGCAGGTTCATCAAACACTTGTTAAAAGTTTTAATAAACTGCTGTAAATTTCCAAGTAATGGATCACCTCGTTCCCAAATTGGAGATGCCCAAGCCAGAGCTCTACCATCCATTAAAGACATTATATATGTCGTCTTAATTTGATCATTTGGAAATTGAGTGGGCTGTAAAGCAAACCTTATAAAGCAGTGATTTAAAAAACCCCGACACTGTTTCACATCTCCTGCAAAATGAGGTGGTGCAGATAATTGCAACGAAGCTGCTGGACCAGGAACCAAATTTGAAGCTGGAGATGAGGCAACCTCTGATGAAGAAAAATCTTGATGGCTGGTCAACCGCTCAACTGTTGCCACTAAAAGATCCACACAATGTTATTGCTGTTGAACCCACTGGGCTATACCAGGAATAGCTTGAAGTCCAGATAAATCTGCCGGATCCATGGCCTTGGCAATCTGTTATCTATTATATTCGTGGACCCTTGGATCGGCTGATCAATATGAATTGACTAGCCGAGAGGCGATTCAAGACAGGAAAAAGTTCAAATAATGTAACTTGTATTTAAAAGAATTTGGGAACAAACTTGAGAACAGGACAGTCAAGCAAAGTTCAAAAGATGTGACAAATCAGAAATCCAGTCAGCAGTGTGTCAGACGAGAACCGGAAACAGCTGATTTCTGGACAGGCAATATATTCAAGTACTTTACAAACTAAGATGAGGAATCCAGTAATTCTATTACTTAAACATTAAATATTAAATAACTAAACTGAGACTGTAAAATAAATATAAAAGAAAGCAATAAAAGGCAACAATCAGGCAAAAGCATAAAAGTCAGTCCAAGTCTCTTACTGTTGATTCCTGTTGCCAAGGCAATGTGGACGCTTCATTGGGACTCTTAAATAGTCCTCCGGTGGTGACGTGCAGCTTGAACAGCTCGAGAGAAAGCTTGAGGGAATACTTTTGTTTCTCGCCGAAGTTCTTCCCCAATAAGTGCTGAGTATAAGCGCGCTCAACCTTAAATTAATTCTAATCAACTGGCCTGTGTGCGCGCGCGTGTTGACATCGCACATGTGCACGCACCACGATGTCATGCTCCACGACCCGTCCGGCACGCAGCAAGCCCCCAGCAATACTGAAACCCCAGAGACACAGGACAACCCGGCCGACCAAACTGAGTCACCCCGAGAGGTAACAACGAACCCGATTGCAAATCCTTAACAATACCAAGTATAGGAAAGCGTTGAAGACGCATCTAGTTTTACAACCCTTTCCTTCAGATCATACTTTACTTGGTCAGAATTATTTAAAACTCGAGACAGTATGTTTGTATATTGTTTTATTGGTTTTGGCTTCATATTTTATAAAAAAAAAAAAAAATGTTACTGTTTTCATTTTAGGGCTCTGTTAATTTTAATATGTTCTAGCACTTGTCACTATTTAATTTTTATATATAGTGCCTGATTTTCAAAAGCATTTACATGCTTAAAAATGGGTTATACACATGTAAATGCACTATACAAATGTAAGGTGGCATTCCATGAAATTAGCAAGTAGCACATTTAAAACTAAACGGAAAAAAATTATTTTTCACTCAACGCACAATTAAGCTCTGGAATTTGTTCCCAAAGGATGTGGTTAGTGCAGTTAGTGTAGCTGTGTTTAAAAAAAGGTTTGGATAAATTCTTGGAGGAGAAGTCCATTATCTACTATTAATCAAGTTGACTTAGGAAATAGCCACTCGGCCGGATTTTAAATGCCCTGCGCGCATAAATCCGGCTGGATTTACGCGCGCAGGGCCCTCGCGTGCCGGCGGCCTATTTTGCATAGGCCGCCGGCACGCGCAGAGCCCCAGATGCGTGTAAGTCCCGGGGCTTTGTAAAAGGGGTGCGTCCGGGGCGTGTTGGGGGCGTTGCGTAAATGACGCGGCGTTTCTGGAAAAACAAGTAGCACAGATACAAACCACACAAAACACCTTAATACAAAGAGAATTGATAAATTCCAGAAAAATTGAAAATTTGGAAAACAAACTAAGAGCAAAAAATTTAAGAATTCTAAATTTCCCTCATATTGCTCTAATTTCTCCATTAGAGCAATTCAAGAAATATCTTCTGGAAATTTTGCTGCTTTCAAAAGATTTAATACCATCTATAACAAAAATATATTTTATAAAAACAGAGAGAAAGGATGGACAATGTGATCAGCCTCCAAATTTAGAAATTGGAAATTTAACAGAATTTCTTGAGCAACCTTCAGAAGAACAGATTGACTATTGTGGGACATTGTTAATAAGCTTTTCATCGGTTTCAGTAAGAGATATGATTTTGAAACTCTTTCTAAGAAATAGAGAAAAAAAGTATTTGGGATACAAGCTATGGATGTTTCCAGACTTGACTAGAACGACCCAGCAGAGAAGAAAAATTTTCTTGGCAATGTGTCAGGAGGCCAGGGGTATAGGTGCGCAGATTACCATACGATGTCCCTGTAAATGCATTCTTAGATTAAATGATGTGAGATATATCTTTTTTGATCCATCTCAGTTAAGAATATTTCTAGATACGCATTCCTTGAGTAAACAAAGCTCTACCTAATTCCTGTTTTGGGATTTAAGATAGTATTAAATTGCTGTGCCTCTCTTTTTTTATGAGAAAATATTTTCCTTAGTTACTCCCAATATTATAAGGATTCTCCCTCCTTATTTCCTTATAATGGGATGATTTGGTTTTGTGAATTTATCTTATGCTTATCTTGTGTAACTTAAATGGATTTACCTGTGGGAAATTCTATGTTCCTGTATTTTTCTGTTTACCTTAATCCCAACCTTTTGATATGCATGTATTGCTATCAAGTTTGCTTGAAAATGCAAAATTAAAAATTAAAAAAAAAAAAGTTCAACAATGAACCTGGAAGATGTACTAGGACAAACTGACAAACTAAAGAGTAGCAAATCACCTAGACCAGATGGTATATATCCTAAAGTGCTGAAAGAACTGAGAAATGATATTGCAAACCTATTGGAAATTTGTAAACTATTCCTATGGTACCTGAAGACTGGAGGATTGCCAATGTAATGCCAATTTTTAAAAAAGGGATCAAAGGGTGATCCATGAAACTACAGACCAGTGAATCTGACATCTGTGCCAGGCAAAATGGTAGAGACTATTATAAAGAACAAAATTGCTGAAAATATAGATAAGCATAGTTTAATGGGACAAAGCCAACATGGACTTAGCCAAGGAAAGTCTTGCCTCACAAATTTGCTACATTTTTTGAGGGCATAAATAAATATGTGGATAAAGGTGAGCCAGTTGATATAGTGTACCTGAATTTCCAGAAAGCATTTGACAAAGTCCCTGACTAAGGACTTCTTAGGAAATTAAAAAGTCATGGGATAGGGTGCAGTGCCCTAATGTGGCTTGCCAACTGGTTAAAAGATAGAAAACAAAGCGTGAATAGTGTGATGCCGCAGGGATCTGTTCTGGGACCACTGCTTTTTAATATATTTATAAACAACCTGGAAATGGGAACGAAAAGTGAGGTGATCAAATTTGCTGATGATACAAAATTATTCAAAGTTGTTAAATTGCAAGAGGATTGTGAGAAATTGCATGCAAATGCCAAATGAAATTTAAAATGCACTTTGCACTTTCCTAAAGTGCAAAGTGATGCACTTAGGAAAGAGTAACCCAAATTATAGCTCAATATGCAAGATTCCACATTAGGAGTCACCAGTTAGGAAAATGATCTAAGTATCATCGTTGAAAATACATTGAAATCTTCTGCTCAATGTGCAACAGCAGCCAAGAAAGCAAATAGAATGATAGGGATTATTAGAAAAGGGATGGAAAATAAAACATAAAATATCATAATGCCTCTGTATTTCTCCATGGTGTGACCTCATCTTGAGTATTGTGTGGAGTTCTGGTCATCACATCTCTAAAAAGATGTAGTAGAATTAGAAAAGGTACAGAAAAGGGTGACCAAAATGATAAGGGAATTACCTAACATCTTTATCCTTATGAAGAAAGGATAAAGATGTTAGGACTCTTCAGCTTGGCGAAGAGACGGCTGGGGGAGATAAAATAATGAGTGAAATGGAATGAGTAAATGTTAATCAGTTGTTTACTCTTTCAAAAAGTCGAAAGACCAGGGGACCTACAATGAAGTTACTGGGTAATACATTTAAAACTAATAAGAGAAAATATTTTTTTTACTCAACGCATAATTAAGCTCTGGAATTCATTGCCAGAGGATGTGGTGGGAGCTATTACTGTAGCTGTGTTTAAAAAATGGTTTGGGAAAGCTCCTGGAAGAAAAGTCCATTAACCATTATTAAGGTAGAGTTACAGAAATCCACTGCATATTCTTGGCATAAGCAGCTTGGAATCTAATCCCGTTGGGTTCCTGCCAGGTATTTGTGACTTGGTTTGCCCACTGTTAGAAACAGGATACTGGGCTTGATAGACCCTTGGTCTGACCCAGTATGGCAACTCTTGTGTTCTTATGTTCATAAAGCTGCTTTTCAAGCAAAATTACTTGTCAGAGATGCTTTAAATGAAGTGGATTTCGATAGGCCTATATGGTGCTTCTCCCCCCTTGTGACTCTCACCTATGTTGCATCACCAGAAGTCCCCAGAATAGTTTTAAAGGGTATCCCTTAATATATTCTCATTTTCCAAACAAAAAAAATAGAATTCAGCCTGTTCTGCATATCTTCCATTGGCTCTGGGATCCTTAAATGATATTCCTATCATCTCCATATTGGAATAAACTATTTTTTTGTGGCAACATTTTAAAGTACAATGCAGAGTGATCTGAAATCCACCTGCTGAGACATAAGAACCCAAGACTACTAAGGTTCTGATATGGAGTAAAATATGAATTAATTATTTTTAACTATTTTGAGATCATGCAACATTCAATAAGTCAGAAGTGTCTATCATGATGTGGCAGGGTCACCATAAATGGCTGTCCCAACCCTCATGAGCTTACCTGTTCAGAGCTGGTTTTTACTGTGCATCATAGTTGTACAACAAATGTACTGCTAGCTAGGTACTGTTTCCTCCCTTCCTGTGAACTGAGGAATGCCAGAGGAAAGCTTTTCAGTTAAGCCCAAGGGTTGCCTTGTGCTGTTGAGTGACTGTCTCTCCAAATAAACCAGAAAATGCAGGCCTAATCAGCTGAAGTCACTGGGAAAATCTAGCTGTTCCTGCCTGTAATGCCCTCATGCTGAGTGAGAGAGCAACTTCTGCAGAAGCCAATCAGAGCAGCTGGCTCACCAGATGCTTTTTTTTTTTTAGTTTTTCTTCCCAGTTGGTCTTCAGGAGAGTGTCTGACCAGGCTGAACCTGAGTGGAGGACTAAAAGGGTACAGCTGCTATAGCAGCTCCTGTTAAAGCAGCCTGGCAGCAAGGAAAAGAGAGTGAAAGGAAAGGCTGAAGGCAAGAGAGCAGAGGAGTGAGCCCAGTTGGAAGGAGGTCTTCACCTAAGGCTTCCCCATAGGCCAGGACTTGAACTGAGGTTCTGTCCCCTTGGACATAACTGGTCTATCCTCCTGGTATATAACTGGTCTACGCAGTACGCAGTATTCTAGCAAGAGGAGGAACAAGCTTTACATTGCAGTATTTGTAGCATCCCATTTCAAACAAGGCTCAGACCACCTCCATAGGTGCAGCCAGCTCGGACTCTGATTCAATGCACCAGGGGCCTGCTAATTGAATTTTGACTTTTAAGTCTGCCCCTCACCAGTGGGAAGAGCACAGGATTGTGTTTTTCCCTCCAGAAGTAAACACTCCACTAGATACAGCTCTCATCTTTTGTACATGAATTTTCTATTTTTTTAAAAAGTAGCAAAGGACTCAAGGGGGGAGGTTTCCCTCTTCTTCTGTTATTGTGCGCACATATTTGTACTGAGGACCGAGAGACTTGGGGTTGAATCTAGGGGTAGCAAATGATTAAATCATGTGGTGGGACGGTCAATGTTAACTGGTTCTTAATAAGTTATACTGGTATTATTAATGCATTTGCCACTGCTCTAATTACATTGCACTGCTTTTTTCTTTATATATATTATTTATTAGGAGTACTATAAGTCTGACAAGTTCAACTATTAGCAACTGAACAAAATGCAACATATACAAAATGCAGCACAGTACTACTATACATTTTCTATTAGAATAACATCCCTTCCCCCACCCCACAACTCACCCGAGAGCTGGGGTTAACACCTAATACAGAAATGGATGTATACTGGAAACAGGATCCACAGAGGAGTATTGAGGTAAGTGAAGTTTCAAATAAATCCATGTATCTTCTTTAAGAGGAAGTCACCATCGGGTGAAGCAGCTGGTCCGAGGTTGGTAATGCACGATAAAGTGGTTCCCAAGTCTCATAAGAGAGTTTTTTCTTGCCCGGGGAGAGTGTCGAGAACTGTGAACCACATTCCAGATGGAACAACTCAGTCATTAATGTTTTCCACATGTTTACAGCTGGAGAGGATGATTCTATCCATTGCAATAAGATACATTTTTTGGCAATCAGGCAAGACGTAGAGAGAAATAAAACATTGTCTACATCAGAGCTTTCCAAACTTTTCATGTTGGTGACACACTTTTTAGACAAACATAATTTCAGGACACAGTAATTTAGTCTACCAGCAAACCAGAGGTTAAAGGTTAAACAAACAAAATGTATTGCGACAATTTATGTATATTTCCTTAAATATATACATAAATAAAATGATTCATGACACAACCTATCTCATATTAAATATTTGCAGGCTTCCACTTCCTCCATGCTGATCTCCTACATTGTGAGATCCGCATAGAGAAAGTGTTACTCTTGCACATTCCCAAAGATAACATGTGCCAATCACTAAAAAGTAATTTCTTTTTTTACCTTTGCTGTCTGATCTTAGTTTTCTAATCAGTTGGTCACAGGCTTTTTTTTCCACCTTCCATTTCTTGGTTTTTTACCAATTCCTTTTACAGGGTCTTTTTTTTTCTATTTCTTTTCTCTCCATCTGTCTTCTTCCCTCAAACAGGTTCTCATTCTCACACACTGTCTATCTCACACATACACACACACACACACACACAGGCTCTCACACTCACATGCTCTCTCTCATACATACATACACACTGTCTCCCTCGTGCACATGCTGTCTCACTCTCACACACACAGGCTCTCACACTCTCATTCAGTCTCACGCATCCACAGCTCTCTCACATGCACTCTCTCATACCCAGGTAGAGAGTCCATCAAGCTAGGTTGAGAGAACATAGCACAAATCTCATCTTTGGGTGAGTTTCCGCACTCTGAAGGTCAACAAATCTTCACAAGAGAGTACTGTTCTGTTTGTACGTCTCACTTTGAATGTCAAAGTGGCCCCTAACCCCCTATACTAATACCTAAACCTCCTCGAGTTACTAGGTGGGCCTCCCATAGAGATATAAATACCTATCTAGGGCAAGGGCATTATGGCTAGGTGCTCTCTCGTGCTCTCTCTCTCTCTCTCCCTCCCCCCACACCCACACATAGTAGGAAATGGCACCTATCTGCAAGTGCAAAAAAAGTTATCGCAATTTGCGGTAACTTAGCTCTTCGCATAGGTATTAGTGCAGAAAATTATATCATTTTGATAAATCCAAGCCAAGGTTTGATATATATATATATACACACACAAAAAAGACAAATATGCTTCAGAAAATATGTCACAGTGGCTGATTAATTCGTCATCTCTGATTTTGGGGGGTAGACCAAAAAAAATACATCAAATTTAAAAATGAAAAGAAATCCATGCTGCATTGGCTAAAGATAGTCTCTGAAATGACTGGCTGGTCTGGGATATAAAATTGTCAAATTTATTTGTCACCTTGGTAACAGTGACACAAACTCCTTCCATTAGCAGGCACATTGTAAAATAACACAAAACCCTGCAAAAAAAAAATCACTCATTCCTTATACCAAACCTACCATACTAAAACAGCACTAACTACCAGAAAAACAGCAACAATTCTACCTGTGAAAAGATAGCAGTGCATATATTATACCAGTGCATATATTATATTCTCTCCAGCAGGGCAAAGAAAGGGCCTACCGTTTAGAAGAATGGGCAGAAAACTAGAAAAACCTTTTCCCACCACTGACAGTTTTTGTGATCTTGAACATATATTTCCCCCTCTCTCTCCCTTCCTAATGCCGCAGCTCTGGCTTCTTTCTGTTCTTTGGCCTCTAGTGGAATGGACTCTGCCAGCAGCCCTGGGATTTGCACTAGTGGGATTTTGCTGCCCCCAAAATTTTGACGCTCTTGGCAATTGCCCAATTCACCTGATGTAACTGTGCACCAGATCCTGTAAGTAAAGGAATTTTGTGACTGTCTTGTTTAAAGTATTATGAAGTTTGTCTGTGTCAAGTTCACAGAAGATTGATAAAACTGGATTAATTTACCTGGACTGGATCTTGGACTGCGTTTGCATTATCCCTGTGCTATATAGTCTTACCTTGCAGAAATTTAAGTCAGGTTGCTATTTTGGCTTTGCCTTTGAATAGAGCCCTGCAAATACTTCGAACTGGAATTGACATATTGGAGGGAGCTCTGCAATCTGACAAGGCTATGGGGATACACAGTGAGACTTCTCGATAAATCTCAGATCATAAATAGAAGACTAGCTGCAAATTAATTGTGCAATTGGTTCTAAAATCAGGTTGAATGGGTGTGAATGTATCCCCAAGAAACTTTTATCACTGATAGCACTACAAAATCAGAATTATGTACCAAAAGGAACTTGCTATGCTAAATTCTGATTGAAGTTACTGACCGTGATCACAGCCTGGCTAACAACTTTCTCCAGAATGGAATAAGAATGAGTCAGGCCCTTAAACATCACATGCAGTTTGGCAGGAAACAGGATCACATATCTTTTAATCTGCACAACTACTTTATCACTTCTCAAAAAAGAGAAGAGAGGTACATGATGAAGTAATAAAGAAGTTGTGCAGATTTAAAGATATATGATCCTGTTTCCTGCCAAACTGCATGTGACGTTCAAGGGCCTGAATCATTCTTATTCCATTCTGGAGAAAGCAGTTAGCCAGGCTGGGTTCTTATTTTTAATATATTTATAAATGAGCTGAAAAGGGGCATGATGGAGTGAGGTGCTTAAATTTGCAGATGACACAAAACTATGCAGAGTGGTTAAATCACAAGCAGATTGTGATAAATTGCAGGAGGACTTTGTGAGACTGGAAGATTGGGCATCCAAATGGCAAATTAAATTTAAAGTAGATAAGTGCAAGGCGATGGATGCATAGAGGGAAGGACTCTTTCTGACTCCCCGCTGTCTGCATGCATCCCCGAAACATCGTTTGGCTACCAGCTTCCACCCTCCCCCCCCTCCCCTTTGTGGGGCTGACGTCATCATGAGGTGCAGGTCAGTGCCTAAAAAGAAGGTGGCCTGCAGCAGCTGGTGGGCTCGTAGGACTCTCTCTGGCTCCCCATCGTCTGCGTGTATCCCCAGAACATTATCTGATTACTGGCTTCTTCCCTCCCCTCCCCTCCCCCCGTGTGGTTGATTTCATCGTGAGGTGCAAGTGAGTGCCTAAAAGAAGAGGGCCTGTGGTGTGCCGCCGCCAGCGTACCAAAGCCACACACCTCTTTGGCTCAATTTGGACTCTGGTGCAGCAGGGTTGTTTTGTTTTTTTTAACATCTGAATTCTTGCTCTGGGTCAAGTGGTGAGGTCACGTACAGTTTTCTTTTTCTTGCCCCCCAGCAAACTATTCCTCAATTCTGTGTAGGTTCTCCACTCTAGGAATACTCGGATGCTGTCCCGTGTGTAGGCATCAAAGGGGCAACGGATGGCTGGCTTGAGGCTGAAACATCTTTGAGCCCCCGAGAATCACATCCCCCCACCTGCTCCAGGCTCATAGGTGATTTCAGACTCTGCTCCACGAGGAAGGGTCTTGAAGGTTCAAGGAGTTACTCCAGGTACTGGGGAACAACTGGGGGGGGGGTCCCATCAGCCTGTTACATCTATACAGTCTGTGTTGCAGCGTCCTACTATTATAGGTCTTGAAGATGTGTGGCAAGCCATTGTTCTACTGGAAAGAATTGCCAATAAAAGACTAGATGAGTTTTCTTTATCCATGGATACTAATAAAGAGCAGGTTTGTATCCAACACATCTTTCTGTCTGGCTGTGAAGAAAGATTAGAAATGTTGGAAGTTAAACTCAATTTCTTGAGCATTCCACAGCTGAGATCTAGGAACGCTCAACTCTTCTGGTCTCTTTCATCTGTGAACAAGAATTGAGCGAAGTAAAGGTACTTTAAGAACATTTTTGTTCCTTTTTACGGTCAGATAGTACGTATTTTTCCGGACTTTGCCCAAGCTACTCAAGTCGGAGACATGATGTCCCTTTGTACTGAGATATCCTTGCAAATGTGTTATCCGTTCTCAGAATTAATGCCTCGTATTTTTTCTTCCTGAGCAACTCAAATCCCTTATTAATTCCAGGAGTATATTATCTTTTTCTCCTGGGAAATAATAAGTTTAAAGATCCATAATATGCGGTTGCCGTGTAACGTTAAGCCTGTTTCTGTTTAAGGGTTTCCTTTAATCTCCCATTTATTGTGGACCCCTTTGTTTGCCAAATTTCCTTTTGGAAAAATGAATTATCAATGGCAGTAGTTTTCTTATTTGGATATTGTATTTGCTCTTTTTCTTTCATATGTCATTTTTGTTTTCTGGAAATAAAGACTATCGTGCTTGTATTTGTTGAAACTGATAAAAATAAAAAAAATGTTGGAAGTTAAAGATTTGTCTATCCAGAATTTTAAAGCAGCAAGTATTCTGGATTGTACTAATATGCAAAGATGCATAGAGTTCTTAGAAAACAGATCTCAATTTTTAAATTTGACTCTTTTAAATTTCCCATGTACTTCTCTTATTGGTCCACAACAATTATTAATGAAATATATGAAGGTCTTGCTGATGACCATCTACCTAGTGACCTTAAAGCTTATTATGTATCTAACAATACTTCTAGGAATAATGTCGTTACTATTTCTGACCAGACAGGTTCTTTCACTTTAACTAATTTCATCAAACAATCCAATGACTTAGTCAATGATTGTGCTATTCTCCTGATTTCTTGCTCCATTGAATGTGATAAGGCATTTATTATGAGATTATTTTTCTCAAACAGAGATGCTCTTTTTGTGGGGCAAAAAATATGGATATTTCCATAAGTCTTTTCTTCAATATAGAAATACTGTTGAAAGTTTAGATGGGGAATTTTTTCTTCGCTATCCTGCTAAATGTGTAATTAAAATCAATGGTAGCGAGTATATTTTCTTTGAGCCCAACCAGTAATAGTAAATTAGCATAGAATCCCTCTTCTGCTCCAGATCCTATTTAACTTAGCAATTTAGTGATTATTAATAGCATCTTTCAGACATTTCATTGTGAAATTTCCTCAGAGTTTGCTCTAAGTTCTCTAGGCCTCATAGTGTGGACTTGTATAAGGGTAGTGACCATAGTAGGGCCACAACCAGGTAAAAAAAAAAGATTACACTTTTGTAGTTTATGTGCAGGAAATAGAATTTGTGACTGCATGCCTCATTGTTTAGCCAAACGCTTTCAAACACACTGGGTCCACATAAATAAAGATACGAGAAGCAGCAGAAGAATTCATGTTGACCAAGATGGCCGCTGAATAGTGCACACGCTGAACATTGCAGCTCCGGTTCTCTGTATTTCCTAACCTTGAGTGATTTACCTTTGATATTTCTTGGATGGGTTTACAATGCCCCACACAAAAAGAAAAGCCAAGGTTAGAGATATTACCTCAACACCCGTCTCGGACTTAAGGCAACCCCGGATATAGGTGATGCTCACGAGGCACACGCTACCACAGCTGGAAGGAGGGGCCGCTAGGGAACTCAGTGAGGAGCGGACGCTGAGCCCCAAGGCTGAAGAAACATCTCTGTCCCGGTGCACCAACGACTCCTGATCTACTGTACAGAGTCCTGGAGAGAGCGGACATGTCAGCGGTATTGCTGGAGAAGACATCAGCCTCGGTTCAATTCGGGCCCCAGAGAGGAGCGGAAGGAATGCTGAGCTCCTTGGAGAATCCGGATGCGCTGGATTCCAGGGGCCCAACAGATGAGGCACAGCACCGAGACATAGTTGGAGAAGGTCCGGAAGAGGTAGGATGAGAGATTCAAAATATAAATGTTATATGCAACCCCCCGTTGATAAGGCCACAAAAAATAACACTGGATGAAATATGGAATGCATTATCATCGATAGACAAATCGATAAATGTATTAACAACTATGGTGAAGGAAAGTCTAACTAAATCTCAGATTTTGAAAAATAAAGTAATTTGGAAACATCCTTAAAAGTCACAGAAGAAAAGATAGAAGGTATGGAGGCAGTACAATGTAATTTGATAAAATCAGAAAAACTTCAAATGAGTAAGATCGAAACTATGGAAAATCAGATGAGGAGAACAAATTTGAGGATTTTAAATTTCCCAAAGACAAAGCTGATTTTACCTAGTGACTTATTTAAAAGCTATCTGTTGAATATCTTAAAATTTCCTGAACAGGCGCTGCCTGCCATTTCAAGATTATATTACTTACCGCAGTATAAAGAAGGAAATACTCAACAAGAGAAATCCAATGATTTGAGCCTGGATTTATCAGCTTTATTGGAGAAGTCTTATGAGACTATTGTAGAGACTAGAGCAAAATTATTAGTTCAATTTGCTTTCGCCTCTGAAAAGGATTCTGTATTAGAAATGTATTTTCGAAACCAACCAAAAATGTCTATGGCCAACAGGTCCGTGTATTTCCGGACCTAGCACAAAACACACAACTCAGGAGGAAAAAGTTTATTATGATGAGAAGGAAGGTCATATCAAGGGGAGCAAAATTTACACTACATTTTCCTTGTAGATATGTAAGTGTTTACCAAAATTCAAGATATGTCTTTAATGATCCAGAACAACTGCGTTTATATTTGGATTCTCATGCGTAAATGTTTTCCACCGAGGATTGGTTTTGAATTAGTAAGCATGGGGTAACTAAACGGTATACATTGGTTTGGAATGAATTTCTTTTTCTTTGTAAGACTGCTCCATTTATATTTTGGTCTCAATGTTACCTATAAAAGTCTTGATATGATTACAGAATGGTTTAAAAATGATGTATTATTGTTAAAATTCTTATATTTTTAATTATTCTGTAAACATTTGTTTTCTGTAGAAATTATGAAAATCAATAAAAAGAAAATTAAAAAAAAAAAGAAGAATTCATGTTATCTAGGACCATGCTGTCACGCATGTGCCAGATTGTTCACTGTCCAACGTTCAAGTTTATCCACAAACAGTGGGCACCTCAGCAGGCATTCCATTGCCTGGGGCTTGATGGTTGAAACAGTGATGCAGCTTCACTTCTTCTTTAATTCCTAGGAGCATCCCACGCTGGCGAGCAGGAGAGTATCTGCCATGATCAAAAAAAGAGTAACTGAAGAATCACTGCTACAACTTACATTTTCTAACAGCAAATGGCATGCATGGGAACCTAGCGCTGCATTAGTGTTCTCAAGCAATAACCCCTCTGAACCAGTACCAATGCACTAGAATTTAGTATACACGTGAACACGCTCTACTCGAGGTAGTGTTCTGGGTCTCCCTTGTGGGATGCTGCCCGTATTAGAAAGGTACATCGCACAGCTGAAAATGAACAGAGGCCCCACATACCTGCCTCTTCCTGGCACCTGGATTTAAAATGTCCCATTAACCCCCCCCCCCCCCACACACACACACACACACACACACACTGCTGGCTTAGAAAATCAGATGTCATCTTTTCTTACATGTAGGCTGCAGAAATGGTTTTATGAAATGTAGATGTTTTCTGATTTGTTTGGGCATGCCCTTTCTTTGCCTCTTGCTCTCACTGAAACGTACCTTTTCATGTCAAAGAGCCACATCCTGTTTTTTTCTGTCTAATATGATTACAATTAAAGGCTCGGACTTTCCCTTCCAGAACCAGTCATCTAGCAACTCCTTTTTCAGGATATTGCAGTACTCTAGAAATGATTTGTTTATTACATTTCTGCACCTTGCTAATACATGGGATTGAAGCAGGGGTACTCACCTCCCCTTCTTACTCACTAATTTCTCAGGTTCCCTCTATCACCGTTCCAGTGCCCTTCCTTAATCCATGGTTCAGTTATTCCTCTCTTCCCTCCATCACCTGTTCAGTTCTCTTCTCTATCTTCCTCCATCTCATTCTCCACTCGGCTCCATACGTTTCTCTCTTCCCCCAGTATCCCCCTTCTTCTCACCACATTTTTGTCCCTTCAAGTTTTTCTCTTTCCCCATCTCCCTCTCAGGTTCCTCTCTACTTCCCTCCCGATTCTTCTTCTCCCTTCACTGCCCTCACTTCTGGTTCCTTTCTTTCCCTTCTTAATTCTTCGCACGCCTCAGGTTCCTTCCTTCCTTCCTCTGCGCCATCTCTTTCTTCCCTCACCTTTACTTTTCCCCTGGCTCCTGCCATTCTTTCTTTATCTCCCTCCCATTTTGGGTTCATTTTCACTGTCACCCCCCCCCCCCCTTTGTTATGGGTCCCTCCCTCTTTTTGCAATTCTCTGTGAGAGTGGCAGCAGAAGCCAGTACCATGGGAGCAAAGTGAGCGCCTGCTCCATGGACCAAGGCTGGTTTTCCACCACCCCCTATGCTTCTTTCTAAGTAGGAAGGCCACAGGGCCAAGAACGATGCAGACAAAGAATCAGCGTGTGCATGCTCAGGTATTCCCCATGCTGCTGGCCTTTGCTCTTGCTATTACAGATGGTGGTGCGCAGGAAGAATGGCTTTCCTTAATTTGGTGGCAGTGGGATAAACGCAGCCTGGAAGGAACTGCACTTCCTTCTGTCCACGGCTAGACTAGGATAAGAATGAAAAGCAGTGCTAGTTTTTAAAAGACTCAAGAATCAGACCAAGAGGATTCACCCTGCAAACAATGGTGGAAGAAGCAGAATATAAAAACATTTTAAGTAAGTAAATAAAATTATTATTGCATGTGTCAGTTTATATTGTAATCCGCTTTGCAGGGCTGGACTTCTATAGGCAGAAAATAAGTATTTGAAATGAATAAATAAAATAAATCTCCCTCCCACCGCGATTCTGATATACAACAGTCATGATCAGACTCTCTTCCTCCTCCTCTCCCCCTCACCCTGTAACTGATCCTGTAAAACACAGGACACTAGTATTCCATGAGATCTTGTTGACCTTATCGCAAGCAATTTAAAAACAAAAAAAATCAGCATCTTGCCTGTAGGCCATAGCTACTTGTGAACCATAAAACATGTGTGGGATTTCTCACCCATCAGAAGAGGGCATTTTTTAATCCTCCACATTCATCCCTTTTCACACTACCCTCCCAAACATTAAACTCTTCTTGCATGACCAGTATTCACACCCCTCTTCATCTCACACTCTTTCAACATTTAACTCCTTTCCCTTTGCATTAAAAAAAACATGAAAAATGTTATTCAGGGTCAGACCAAAACTCCATCAAGCCTAGCATCCTCTTTCCAAGAGAAGCCAAGTCAGGTCACAAGTACCTGTCAAATCCCAAAGAACAGATCCAATCCTTCTTGCTTATTTATAACCAGGATAAGCAGTGGCTTTCCCAAGTCTACATGGCTAATAACGGTTTATGGTCTTTTCCAAAAAAAAAAAAAAGAGTAGTTATCCTGGTACAAATTTAACACATTCAAACAATCATCCAAGTTAGAGATGTATATAAATATGTAGGATCGTTCCTTTACCAGCCTATAATAAACATTACTGAGGCTGTTTAATCACCTCAAGGTCCATATTAATATATTATGTAATTTTTTATTTTTTTTGTGATTTTCTGTTTTATGCATGTAAAAAAATAAACGACCAGATAATTCATGCAACTCACACAAAAATGCAGGAAGTCATATGTCAAACTTATCTCATAGTGTTTTCATTTCCAAAAAGATCCTCAAAAGTATTTTCTCTGTTGAAGGAGTCCTGACACGATGCCATGTTTCATAGAAACTGCTTCAGGGGGTTAATGGATCCTTCTGTAATCCCGCACTAGCACAAACACTGCGTTGTTTTGCTTCTAACGTTGGAAGCAGTTTCTATGAAACACGGCACCGTGTCGGGACTTCTTGAACAGAGAAGGATGAACGGAGCTCCCCATCCAGCCTGACAGAGGCTTGAGAGGATCTGCAGAGAAGAATGGGAGAAAATCCCCAAATCCAGGTGTGCCAAGATTTTAGCATCATACCCAAGATGACTTGAGGCTGTAATTGCTGCAAAAGGAGCTTCAACAAAGTACTGAGAAAAGGGTCTGAATACTTAGGTAAATGTGATATTTCAGGTTTTTTTAAATGAATTTTCACAAATTTCTACAAACCTAATTTCGCTTTGTATTGTGTGTAGATTGAGGAGGAAAAGATGCATATTATCCATTTTAGAAAAAGACTGTAATGTAACAAAATGTGGAAAACAGGAATACTTTCTGAATGCACTATAAACCAACTGTGTCTGACCATGTGGGACTGTTCTTTTCCAAAAACTGTATGTCAGCAAATAATCTATATCCCTCACCGAGGCCTGCTAGAATCTCGCATATAGGAGCGATATAAATATTAAACAGCAGAGAAGATAATATACGTAGGTGATTTGAGTGAGAAGTTAGAGATTACAAGTAATAAGTCTGCAACTTCATTTTTTAGTTCTTTTGTAATTCTAGGATGTATACCATCCAGTTAACTCTTTAGTTTGTCATTTTTAATCTATTACATCTTCCTGGTTCATTGTAATTTGTTAGCACCTATTCACAGCAATATCACAGTTCTCTTGCACCTTCTCAAGACAAAGTACCCTTTCTTTTAAGTCAAAAAAAATATAGGAATAAATTAGTATTTAAATTCTAAAAGCCAGACTCGGATGAGAAGGGGAGGAATATGCAGAGAATGATGAGGAAAAGGTGAAATTGCTTAACAGATTTTTCTGTTCAGTGTTGACTGACGAAGGACTAGGAATATCATACAAACACTGGAAGTGAGGTAAACCTCAATTTTCAGAAAAGTGTGTTCGTGAGGAACCAGCTAAACTTAAAGAGGTCCATATTCAGACAGTCCAGATAGCAAAGTTACCCCTAAATTCATCAATCAAGTTAATTTGCAAAGGTATTATCACATGGTGTGGAGACAGAGACAGGGAGAGACTGACTATGTGCAAGGCCCTCATAGTAATTAAGTATTTATATCTCTATAGGAGGGCTATCTAATAGGTCGAGATGAGGTGTTGGTTTAGGGTTTACGGGCCAGTTTCACATGTAGAGTGAGACGTACGTACAGCACAGTACACCTTGGTGAAGATCTGAAGTCATTTGTAGAGAGGAAAGTCTGAAAAAGACGACATTTTGTACTATGTTATCTCACCCTAGCTTGATGGTGCAGCCCTCCTATAGAGATATAAATAGGTGCACAGTGAGGTTCTCCGCAGAGGCTTGCTCTCTCTCCCCCCCCAAGCCCAGAAATGGCCAAACTTTTATCGTGAATTGTGTTATGGCCATTTCAGGCTTATTGCACAGCCTAAAACCAGGAAAAATGGTGTGGTTATTTCCGGCATTAAAACCATGCGATAGCATGCGTTATGTTATCACACGGTGCGATATTGTCCCTCATTTAACTAAATCCCGCCCAGACTCCTTCCCGATCCCGCCCCCCAAAATTTGTATTTGCACTGTGCGTTACAGTGTTTTTCGCATGCGTTAACGCTATAACACATTTTGATGAATGATGGGGTTAGTCAGATAAGCTTATCTGGTTAATTTTGGAGGTATACTCAACAGTGCAACTGAACTATTGAATATAACTGCCATCTTAAAGTTAGTTGGTTAACTATAGCTGGCTAAGTTTAGGGTAGTTTTTGGCCTAATCAGATTTTCCTGGCTAAGTTATCTGGCTAATTCTGAATATTGAAGTTAGCTGGCTCAGTTATTCCCCTGGAACGTTCCTAACATAGCCGCCTAAATTCTAGCCAGGTATCTTATTAGCTGGCTAGAATTTAGTCGGATAAGTGCCCAAATATTAATTTGGGCAGCTAACTTCTGAGCTAAATGCTTTTGAATATGTACCTCAAAGTAGATAAAGCGATAGGGCCAGATGGGATACATCCAAAGGTTTTAAGAGAACTTGAGAAATTCTGACAGCATTGCTGAATGACCTTTTAAAAGCGTTCAAATGTTACTCTTATGCATTCCATGTAAAGGTTGTGCCTTTTTCCTACGGCCTTCCGCCTGTTTTCTGTAAACCGGTACAATGTGCAAATGGCTATTGGTATATAAAAATGTATAAATAAATAAATAAATAAATAAAAGCTTCTTTAATTGGCAGTAATTCCAGAGAACTGAAGACAGATGGCTGTGTCTCCTCTTAAAAAAAAAAAAAAAAAAAAAAAGGCATTAAGGAATGTATGACCTCAGTGGTAAGTAAATTAATGGAAGTGCTGTTAAAACAGAGGATAGTGCAGTATCTGGAATCCAATGGATTGCAAGATCGGAGGCAGCATGGTTTTACCAGTAGTAAATCTTGTCAGACAAATCTGATCAATTTCTGTGACTGTATAACCAGAGAGTTGGATCAAGGGATCTTGCTAGATGTAGTGTACTTGGATTTCAATAAGGCCTTTGACATGGTTTCGCACAGGCAACTTATAAATAAACTGAGCACCCTTACTATAAGTCCAAAAGTGGGTTAGAAATTGGTTGAGTGGGAGGTGACAAAGGGTAGTGGTAAATGTGATTTACTTTGAGGAGAGGGGTGTTACTGGTGTTGCACCACAGGGATCGGATCCTTGGACCAATTCTTTTCAACATTTTTCTAACAGATATTGCAGAAGAACTATCAGGGAAAAGTTTGTCTTTTTACAGATGATACCAAAATCTGCAACATGGCAGACAGCCAGAAAGTGTGGAAAATATGAGGAGGATCTAGTGAAGCTTGAGGAATGGTCTAGAATCTGACATCTAGGTGATGCATGAGGTCCATTTCCTTTGCACCAGTCAGTCAAGTTACCAAGTGATTCTCACATAAACTGGCCTCCTAGTTATCTATATTCCTAGATCGAATCACCAACAGCAGCAGCGGTCTTAATCCTTCCTACTTTGGCATATGCCCCTGGAGACAACCTCAGTGCAAGAGGTATCTGCAGGGTAATTCCTAGCTACAGAACCACTTCCTGCCATATCAGTGTTATCCTTCCAGTTGACTTTGATTCTACTAAGCAGCACAGGGGCTGACAGAATGGAGGCGACTGCTCTACTATGTTCCTGAAGGTCTCCTCTATATTCCTCTCTGACTATCTTAGTTCCCATAGGCCTACCACTTTAGCTGCCAAAGATCGGACTTTTTCTTTGAGAGGCAGGAGCTCTTACCCCTAATGCACACATACAACCTCTTCCCAGCAGGCAGATAATATATATATATCTGCCTGCTGGGCAGATATACCTGAGTGCTATATATAAATAGTGCTATATATATATAGCACTCAGGTATAAAGAGAATGGGAAGACACTATCTCACTATTGGACTGCAGTCCTCATATTTTTGTTTTTAAGTTATAAAAGTTTAATTTCCTTACCCAAACAGACTTTGTGTCATCACAAAGGTAGAGTAGCTGGAACAACAGGCTCCATCCAAGTGTAAACATTAAACCCAATACTCATGAGAGCACTTCAGAAAGGATAAAATACATAGCACTGCATAGAAATACATTACTGGACCAATGTTATCAGAGAAGTAGGGGATTAACAACTGCTCTGCATTTCTGAGCAGGAGAGAATAAGATAAATCTCTTTTGCCAAATCCAGCTAAGTACATCAAGAAAAATCTCAGCCTGCTACTGAAGTATGAAAGAAAAGTTCATACTGGCAGCACATTGCCCGCGATAAAATGGTGGCCTACATTTAGCTTTGGCACAAAGGCTAATGATGGCGATAGCGATAGTGCAGACCCTTCAGGTGAAGACAATACCCCTGGTACAACTATAGGTCGTGGTGACGGATGGACCACAAAAGCTAATTTAAAAAAAAAAAAACCAAAAAAAAAAAAAACTAAGAGGATGAGATATAGGTACATGGACTCCTACAGATAAACAGGAGATCATATACTGCTATTTTTATATTACAAACCCTACAAGAGGGTTTACAAAGAGAGGACACCGAAAACTTGGAAGAAAGAGGAAAAACTATTAAAGGAAAAGCTGCAAAAAGCAACTGACAATACTTTAAGATCTTCAATTGGAAAAATCAAAGCAAAGGTGTATGTAAGTGATAACACACAAAAAACAAACAAACTGAAGACTGATATAGAAAGAGAAAGACAGAGCAAAAGAGGGGATTTGGATAGCGGAAGTGACAGAAAAGAGGCCCCAGAACAGCCAAGGAGCACCAGATGAAAAGTTCTAGAAAGTCAGGGAGCTCCAGAGGGGAGATGCTGGAACAGCCAGAGCAATTGGTTGAGATAACAGGTGAGGTACTAGTGAAAAAGAATGATGTAACACATGAGGATGAAAGCAGTGTAAGACAGATAAGCAAGCAGAGAGAAAAAGAAAGGTAGGAGAGACCAGGAGAAGCAGGAGCTAATGGCTGTGCTCCTGGCCTATGTGAAGATGGATATGTATGCTGGGGTCCAAGAGAAGAAAAGACTAAGTTAAACCTGACACCCAAAGCAAAAAGCAAGATAAGGAACATCAACAAGATCATAAACTGTTTAAAGAGACCAGCTATTGATATTTTCTGTCTTACAGATTAGAAAGTTTAAAAAAAAGTAAGAACATAAGAACATAAGAAAATGCTATAATTACACAATGTTGGGTTCCATATTAGGTGCTACAACCCAAGAAAGAGATCTAGGTGTCATAGTGGATAACACATTGAAATCGTCGGTACAGTGTGCTGCGGCAGTCAAAAAAGCAAACAGAATGTTGGGAATTATTAGAAAGGGAATGGTGAATAAAACGGAAAATGTTATAATGCCTCTGTATCGCTCCATGGTGAGACCACACCTTGAATACTGTGTACAATTCTGGTCGCCGCATCTCAAAAAAGATATAATTGCGATGGAGAAGATACAGAGAAGGGCTATCAAAATGATAAGGGGAATGGAACAGCTCCCCTATGAGGAAAGACTAAAGAGGTTAGGACTTTTCAGCTTGGAGAAGAGACGACTGAGGGGGGATATGATAGAGGTGTTTAAAATCATGAGAGGTCTAGAACGGGTAGATGTGAATCGGTTATTTACTCTTTCGGATAGTAGAAAGACTAGGGGGCACTCCATGAAGTTAGCATGTGGCACATTTAAAACTAATCGGAGAAAGTTCTTTTTTACTCAACGCACAATTAAACTCTGGAATTTGTTGCCAGAGAATGTGGTTAGTGCAGTTAGTATAGCTGTGTTTAAAAAAGGATTGGATAAGTTCTTGGAGGAGAAGTCCATTACCTGCTATTAAGTTCACTTAGAGAATAGCCACTGCCATTAGCAATGGTTACATGGAATAGACTTAGTTTTTGGGTACTTGCCAGGTTCTTATGGCCTGGATTGGCCACTGTTGGAAACAGGATGCTGGGCTTGATGGACCCTTGGTCTGACCCAGTATGGCATGTTCTTATGCCATACTGGGTCAGACCAAGGGTCCATCAAGCCCAGCATCCTGTTTCCAACAGTGGCCAATCCAGGCCATAAGAACCTGGCAAGTACCCAAAAACTAAGTCTATTCCATGTTACCGTTGCTAGTAATAGCGGTGGTTATTATCTAAGTCAACTTAATTAATAGCAGGTAATGGATTTCTCCTCCAAGAACTTATCCAATCCTTTTTTTAAACACAGCTATACTAACTGCACCAACCACATCCTCTGGCAACAAATTCCAGAGTTTAATTGTGCGTCGAGTGAAAAAGAACTTTCTCCGATTAGTTTTAAATGCGCCACATGCTAACTTCATGGAGTGCCCCCTAGTCTTTCTATTATCAGAAAGAGTAAAAAAACGATTCACATCTACCCATTCTAGCCCTCATGATTTTAAACATCTCTATCATATCAATAAATTTGGATATTACAGGGTCCCATTGGTTAGCCTCCTTCCACCAGGTCTCTGAGATGCCAAGTGTATCTACCTCTTCATTCAGTGCTATACACCAACTCTCCCATCTTATTAATTTTTTTTTAGACTTCGAGATTTTGTATAGACATTTCAAAGTATGATTTTTGTTTGTATTAACAACCTGCTCATCAATTGACAATAGCAATTCAGAATCTTTCTGCTCTTTACTTAAAGACACCTGTTCTACTTTGGCTTTTATTGCAACCTCTCTAATGGGATGCAATAATTTCCCTGTTCGCTTAGTATTCTTCAAAGATATATCATTCCAAACCATGCACCTCTGAACTATTGGCTTTCACTCATCACCTAGTTTAAAAGCTGCACTATATTCTTTCTAAAGTTTAGTGCTAGCAGCCTAGATCCACTCTGAAATGGTAAGTCCATAAAATGTGTATGTGTGGTGGGGGGAGACTGTTACAAGTGCAGTCAAATAGATTACACAGTCTCATAATGAGTCTACAACATGCCAAATCCAAATCAGTCTTCTCCAATTAGTTTTAGCTCTGCTACTCTGTTTTATGGACTGTCCCCTAGTCCGAGTACTATTTGAAAGGATAAATAACCGTTTCCTATTTACTTGTTCAACCCCGCTCATGATTTTATAAACATCTTATCATATCACCTCTCATCTCTTCTCCAACCTGAGCCCTACTCATTTCACCTTTCTTCATAAGGGAGATGCTCCATCCTCTATTAACGACAACCAAAATCAGACATTCTTAGAATACTGTAAATAATGGCTCTTTCTGTTAAGCTCCTTTAGACTTTCCTCCACCCAGTTTTAGCATCCTGTTTTATTGTAACTTCAGAGTTTTTCATTTCACTTGTTACAGTTTTTTTCAGTTCTGTTATTTATTTTAATTTACACCACCCTGTTAAATGTAAACCGGCATGTGATTCTAATCATGAATGCCGGTATAGAAAAACGTTAATTAAATAAAATAAATATTTTTGTTGTCTCACTCGGTACCTTTTCTAGTTCTGCTATATCTTTTTTTGCAATGAGGCGACCAGATCTGCGCACAATACTTAAGGTGTGGTCGCATCCTGAATTGATACAGAGGCATTATGGGCAGGGGCCAACTCTGATCCTCAAAAGCCAAAACCAGGTTTGGTTTTTATGATATCCACAATGAATATGCATGAGATATATTTATAGAAAACCCAGGCAGTGCATCAATATCTATCTCATGCATATTCATTGTGGATATCCTGACAACCGGATCAGGTTGTGGCTCGAGAATCAGCATTATGATATTCTCTGTTTTATTCTCCACTCTCATTTCTGAATAATTCTATTTGCTCTTGACCACTGCCAGACCTGAGTTAAGGATTTCAAAGTATTGTCCACCTGACTCCAAGAATTTTGCCTGAATGATGACTGATAAAATGGAACCCAGTCAAGTACAGCTATAGTTAGGATTGTTTTCCCCTATGTGCATCACTTTACACTTATCCAAATTAAATTCCATCTTCCACTTAACTGGTGCTTTTGCAGTTCCTCACAATCTGCTCAAGTTCAAACAATTTTGATTAATTTTGTCATTTGTAAATCTAACCACCTCACTCAAAACTTTCTTTTCCAGATTATTTATGTACATGTTAAATAGCACAGATCCCAGTTCAGATCTCTATTTAGTCAGTTTCTCATCTTTTAACCAGTTATCAACCCTCAGTAAGATATTGCTTCATATATTTTGTGACTTTTTAATTTCCTAGAGTCTCTCACGAGGGATTTTGTCAAACGCCTTTCAAAAATCCAAGCACACTGTTTCTACCCTTATTCTACATGTTTATTTACATCTTCCAAAAATTCTAAATTGGTGAAGCCATGTTGGCACTTTCCCATTAAGTCATTTCTAGGCATATGACCAGCAATTTGCTCCTAAAAATAACATCTTGCCTGGTATAGATGTCAAGCTCACTAGTCTATAGTTTCTCAGATTACCCTTGTAGCCTTTTTAAAAGCTGGTATTACATTGGCCACAAGAAAATTATTCCTTACCTGCTAATTTTCGTTCCTGTAGAACCAAGGATCAGTCCAGACAGTGGGTTATCTCTCCCTTCCAGCAGAAGGAGTCAATTAGAACTTTGAAGGATGCTTCCTTATAAGGTAATGCATCCTCTACTAATCCTCAGTATGGAGTATATCAAAGCAAAGAGGAAAATCAGGATGGATCAAGAACAATAGAATTAAATAACAAATAACAGTGTGCAAAAGGCACAAAACAGTGTCAAACAACAAACTTGCAGAATGAACCATTAACCAGCCAAAGGAAAAAAGGCACTGAAGAACAACTTAAGCAGAGAGGCAATCCCAAACCCTGTCTGGACTGATCCTTGGTACTACAGGAACGAAAATTAGCAGGTAAGGAATAATTTTCTTTTCCCTGTATGTACCAGGATCAGTCCAGACAGTGGGATGTACCAAAGCTTCCCTACATAGGGTGGGCCCCAGAAAGCCCTGCTCGAATGACCCTATAGCCAAAGGAGCCAAAAGTAGGCGACTTTATGTGTAGACGAGAATGACGAGCAAAGGTATGTAACGATTTCCAAGTTGCCACTCGACAAATCTCCTGGAACGAGACCAATTGCATCTCCGCCCAAGAAGCAGCCTGAGCTCGAAGACAATGGGCCTTGACACCCACTGAAGGTTGTCGACCCGCTCCAATGTAGGCCACAGAGATTGCCTCCTTCAGTCAGCGAGCAATGGTAGTTTTCGACGCCTTGGCCCCCTTCCTCAGATCAGGCCAGAGAACAAAAAGATGGTCCGACAAGCGAAAATCATTAGTGACTTCCAGATAGCGAATGAGGATACGCTTGACATCTAGCTTGGTAGATATGTCGACGCGACCGCTGAGAAGGACGGAAGCTCTACCGTCTGATTCAAGTGGAACTCGGAAACCACCTTGGGCAAAAAGGAGGTACAGTGCGCAAGGAAACTCCCGAATCCGTAAAAAGAAGGTAGGGCTCTCTGCACGAGAGTGCTTGAAGCTCCAAGATTCTGCGGGCAGAACAGATAGCTACCAGGAAAACCGTCTTGAGAGTGATATCCTTGAGGGTCGAGGAATGCATGGGTTCAAAGGGTGGACCGACCAAGATTCGGAGAACGAGATTGAGACTCCACGAAGGATAAAGAGCGTGGACCGGGGGTTTCACGTGCTTCACCCCCCTGAGGAATCGGATATCCGGGTGAGAGGAGAAGGAAGTTCCCTCTCATTGATTAAGTAGAGAGTCTAGGGCAAAGACTTGCACTCTCAGCTAGTTGAACGCCAGACCCTTGTCCAGTCCCTGTTGAAGAAAAGACAGGACCTGAGCCACCGAGGCGGTCCGTGGCGACACAGGTATGGAGACACACCAGTTCTCAAAAACTTTCCATACCCTGATATACGAGATGGAGGTAGACGTCTTTCTAGCCTTGAGGAGAGTCGAGATAACGGCCTCTGGGTATCCACACCGTCTCAGCCGGCGCCTCTCAAAAGCCAGGCCACAAGACAGAAGCGATCGGCCTGGGCGAAAGATACTGGACCCTGATGCAGCAAGCGTGGAAGGTGACCCAGACAAAGAGGTCCGTCCACTGCGAGGTTGATCAAGTCTGATGGACGAGAGGTAGGAAGCGTTTCAATGCCAAACACACTGCTCTGGTCTCCAAGCGATTGATCGGCCAAGTTGCTTGGGATGGCGTCCACTTCGCTTGTGTAGAACTCATCTGACACACTGCTCCCCAGCCAGAGAGACTGGCCTCTGTCGTGACGATTATCTATTTCGGAATGTCCAAAGGAACACCCTGGAGAAGATGAGACAGGTTGAACCACCACGAGAGACTGTCCTTGGCTCCCTGTGGAAGAGGAAGGATGGTTTGGAAGTCCCGAGACACCGGCTTTCAGCGGGAGAGCAAGGCACGCTGTAAGGGACGCATATGTGCAAACGCCCAGGGGACCAGATCGATGGTGGAAAGCCATGGATCCCAGGACCTGGAGGTAATCCCACGCTGTTGGAAGCAAGAGACTGATGAATCGCTGTATCTGAGCTATGAGTGTATGAGCCTTGTCCGAGGGCAGAGATACCTTGCCCAGTGCTGTGTCGAAATGCGCCCCCAGGAAGTCCAGAGACTGAGATGGAGAAAGGCTGCTCTTGGCGAAGTTGACCACCCAACCGAGGGAGTGAAGAAGCGTCAACACCTTGTCGACTGCCCAGTGGCAATGGGCTGAGGACTTTGCCCGAATGAGCCAGTCGTCCAGGTATGGGTGCACAAAGACTCCCTCCGGAGAGCGACAGCTACTATCATCACCTTCGTGAAGGTTCGAAGAGCGGTCGCAAGACCAAAGGGTAGAGCCTGGAACTGGAAATGCTGTCCCAGAATCTTGAATCGCAAAAAAACGCTGGTGCGCTTGGAGGATGGGAATGTGTAGATAAGCTTCCATCAGATCCAGGGAGGCCCAAAATTCTCCGGAGTGTACCGCCGCTATCACGGAGCGCAAGGTTTCCATCCGAAAGTGGGGAATCTTGAGGGCCCTGTTGACCATCTTGAGATCCAAGATCGGGCGGAAGGAACCTTCCTTCTTGGGGACTACAAAGTATACCGAATAATGTCCCCGGCCTACTTCCAGGGGGGGCTCCGGACGAATCGCTCCGAGAGTCAGAAGCCTGTCGAATGTCTGCCGGACTATGAGTTGTTTCTGGACAGGGCCACATGAAGAGAAGAGGAACCTGTCTCTTAGCAGCCGAGCAAATTCTAACGAGTAGCCGTGTCTTAGAATATCCAGGACCCACTGATCTGATGTGAAGTTGACCCACTCCTCGTAGAAAAGGGAGAGACATTCCCCTATCCTGGGGATCGGGGAGTGGTCCGGCATAGCTTCATTGTGAAGACTTGGAGGACGTCCCCTGGGCCGGACCAGAGTGGGGCTGTCTTCGGGCACGAAAGGACTGAGTCCAGGATTGAGATCGAGAGGATGGCTGATGAGGAGCTGCAGTCCTTGCCTGGCGGAAACGACATTGATGCCTGAATCGGCTTCTAGTGGAATTAAAAGACCTAGAAGAATGAGGGTGATCCTCTGGCCGTTTGTGTACCTTTTTCTCTCCGAGGGACTTGATAATCAGGTCCAGATCCTCCCCAAATAATAGCTTGCCCTTGAAGGGTAGGGATCCCAGCTGCGACTTGGAAGAAGAATCTGCCAACCAGTTGTGAAGCCAGAGGAAGCTTCTAGCTGAGACTGCAGAAACCATAGTTCTGGCCAATACTCTCAGAATGTCATATAGAGCATCTGCTCCATATGCTATGACGGCCTCCAGATGGTCTGCCTGAAGTGCTTCCTCAGGAGGCAACTCCTGGAGCTGAGCAGCTGTTGAAGCCAGCGGAGGCCTGCACGCTGAGCGAAGGAACTACAAATGGCCGCCCGGACCCCCAGGGCGGACACCTCGAAAACTCTCTTAAGATAAACTTCCAACTTTCGATCTTGAAGATCTCACAAGGCTGCACCACCCGTTACTGGAATGGTAGTTCTTTTTGTCACCGCTGAGACTGCAGAATCTACTTTGGGAACCTTAAGAATCTCCAGGAAATCATCCGGGAGAGAATAATACTTATTCATGGCTCTGCCGGCCTTGAGGGAGGTCTCCGGAGAATCCCATTCCCTGGATAACAGTTGAAGGTACGTGGGATGGGAGGGAAAGGACCTACATGGCAGACATAGACCAGCAGGAAGGGGGTCCCCTTTCTTCGCTGGTGGATTAGGCTCAGGCGGGTCCTGAGGGGCTTCCATGTCCAATTCCTGTAGAATATGTGGAATGAGAGGGTCCAGCTCATCCCTCTGGAAGATCCGCAGGACTCTAGGATCATCCCCTTCCAATTGAGCCGTAGTTGAAGGTTCATCCGGATCCTGGTCCTGCTGAGGAACAGACCCGCCCGCAGAGGGGTGTACCAAACGGACCCTCTGAGCGCTTGGGGTGGTCGGAGGTACCCCTGGTCCCGGGACCGCTGACCCTTGGGCACTCCCCATGGTCTGGGCATTTCCCAAGACCTCAGTGGAATCAGCCATTCTGGGTACCTTAGGAGGAGGAGGTCCCGCCAAAAATTCCTGGTGCTGGCCCATTCTGGCCAGGTAAGCATTGTGAAGCAGGAGAACAAAATCCATGGAAAACAGAGGTGGCCCCGATGGAGGAAGAGTGAGAAGATCCCCTGACGAAGGAAAAGGCTCCAGAGGTGGAACGGGTGTCAAAACCGGCGGCTGAGATGAAAAAGGAGCGTCCTGCTCTTCTCCTATTAGCGCCGGAGCAGCCGAGTCTGGAGACAAAATGGCCACCGTTCCCACGGTCAGTGAGATCTGGGCCGGTCCCTGAGCGTCGAGGCGCGCCAGAAGACGAGAACCAGAGTGACCCGGCGGTTGAGAGGGTCCCTCCCCACCAGGGAGGCAAGCTGTGCAAATCCCCTCACGGGAGAGCCTCGACCCAGGCTCTCCACAAGCACAGCACCTGGACGAACGAGGCAAGGGGAACCCCGGAGCCGCGAGGGAACCAGCTATTCTTAACGTGAGAAATAGGCAAGGTTTAAAGCTGCGGAAAGCGGGAAAAACCTCCGCTTCAGCCTGTTCTTCCTCACACTCACCAGGTTCGTGGCTGTAAGAAACGGGTAATAGCCTCCGCTTCAGTCCTTCTCTCTCTCTATCCCTCAGCGACCCACAGATTGAGGCACAGAGGAATAACGCCTCTCTGTGCAGGCTGCCCCGAGGAAAACGGCGTCTCAGGGGCAGTGGGTCGGATAGCAGCCACAGGGGGAGAGGTCGGCACCACCGACTTGCACCCCAGAGAGAGGAAGAGAGGAAATAACCTGTCAAAAGGAAATAAAAACAAACTTACCCCGACAACAGAGATGGGAGGGGTGGGGAGAGCTGCAAATAGTACTGCCTGCAAGCAATAGAATGCTCCCACTAAAACAGGAGCGGAGGCTACAGGAAAGCTCTCCAAAGAATTCCCTCAGAAAATTCAAAATTCAAAGATTTTTTTAAAATTAGACTTGATCCATCCCAAAGAAAGGAAAGCTGAGGAAAATAGAGAAAATTCCTAAAATAGCTTTCTAGTCATCTCAGTGGGGAACGAAAGCCACCACGGTCATCTGCTGGAGTCAAGAGAATACAGAGGATTAGTAGAGGGTGCACTACCTTATAAGGAAGCATCCTTCAAAGTTCTAATTGACTCCATCTGCTGGAAGGGGGAGATAACCCACTGTCTGGACTGATCCTGGTACGTACAGGGAATTACCAGTCTTCTGGCACACTAGCCAATTTTAATGACAGTACCAGGTCTGCAATTTCATATTTGATTTATTTCAGAACTCTGGGGTAAATACCATATGGGCCCAGTAATTTGTTAATCTTTAGTTTGCCACAATGCTCTATTTCATCTTCCAGTTTTACAGTTATTTGCTTCAGTTCCTCTGAAACATCACCTTCAAAGATAGTTTAAAAAAAAAAAAGTTATATGTGGATATCTCAACAGATTCTTCAAAAACCAAAACAGAGCATTCATTTAGTTTTTCTGCTATGGCCCTGTCTTCCATAAGCACCCCTTCTATCCATAGTCCTCTAGTGGTACAATTGATTCTCTCACAGGCTTCTTGTTTTTGACATACTTGAAAAAGTTATTCGTTTTTTCTTCTGTGGCATTTCTTCTCAAATTCTTTCTTGGCCCACCTTTTTAATGTTTTACATCTAATACTCCTAGGAGAATTCTGTGCTACTGCAGAATATCCAGATTTTTCCCCTTCACAGAGATTTTCATATTTACCTTGCAGAATCCGCCGTTTCTAGGTTCCATCATCGCTCTGACCTCAAACACAGGCAGGATTGTGGCAATAATGGCTCCCCACGCCTGCCGGAAGAGGAGAAGCCTTAACTGCAGTACTCTGCGATCCCCAGAAGCATAGGACAGGCTCGCAGGAGGCAGTGCAGCACGGGGCAGGGTCACCAGAGGCAGCACAGCACTGACTAAAGGGGTCTTCGTGAACACAGCACAACTAGACAGCCTGAAGACTGGGAAATAAACAGTGGAGTGCAATCGGTGCATATTATTCCTATACTGTGAGAAAGAGGTAAATAAATGGCTGTAAATGTATGAGATAGTCAAAGGGAGAAGGGGAATAAATGGTGATGGGGAAAGGGAAAAGGGAGAGAAGGAAGGGGAAGGTGAAGGAGAGGGGGAAGGGATGGCAGCAACTGCAGCAGTCATTGCCAACTTGACTCATCTGTTGCCAGTGCTGACAGTCAAGCCAAGTTGCCAAGGCACTCAAGTGGAAGAGTGACAGTAACTGCTGGCAGATGAGCCAAGTGTCACTGAGGGTGACTGGTGCTGGGCTTACAAAGGCAACTAATTGATTCTCAGATGAAAATGATAAACATTTTCTGTGTAATTTGCTACTTTCTGCCAGAGGGAAATCATTAACCCGGGATTCATCATTCTGCTATAAATATAGTGGAATGATGAGCCACAGCCAGGAAAGGTATTGGGGGGGGGGGGGGGGGAAGATAGTGTGCAGCCAGCCGCATCACGGCAGTGTGCTTTTACCAACGTAGTTGCGGCTGCACTGCACAGTATCGCCCCCCTATAGCGCCACTGCAAAAGCTGGTGTTATTTCCAGCGATGTCACCTGCAGCAGTATCGGCATAAAATTTTTTTTTCCCCCAGCCCTTTCCCTCATTTACATGTTAAGCTGCAATGCGGTACTTATTGCGTGCGTTAGGACCCATTGCATTTTAATGAATGACCCTCTTAGTGAGAAATATGTGAAGGCTCTTTTCTGTACTATTATTTAGAGAAAATGCTGGATTATAATGAATTATAGGATGATTTGCAAAAACACTTGACAAATAAATGTGCAGAATTTACACAATGTGTACACAGAATTTTAAACTTTTTGATGCAAAATTCCCCTAAGAGTAATTAACTTGCCAATGTTTATGTTCTTTCCTAACCTTAATATGGATCTTCCTTTATTTGTTTGAAAGATGCCTTTTTTTAATAGTCTTTTTCACCTCATTTATTCATGCTGGCAGTTGTTTGGTATTCTTTTCAGAATTAGCAATGCAATCAATTATCAGGCTAAATATATTTTCATGAATTGGTCTAATTGTAGATAAAATGTAATCAATGTCAATAGCTGTCCAAATTTAGTGATTATTTTTCTGATTATTTCTAATATTAGAATAAGATTCCATTCTAATCCATTAAGAAAATTGATGGTTTTACAATTTCCTTTTGTTTCAAAACCTCTTCTTATATAACTTCCAGACTATTGCTGTTTTGAAGTGGAAGTCGTCATTCTCTCTCTACAGTATCAGTGCCTGCTGTTTAAGGAGTAACATGCCTCTATCCCTATGACTCAGAATAGGATTGCACCGTTGAGGTATTGTCTGGATCTTGTCACGAGAAGGCTTGTTTCCTGCTGCTGCTTGTAACATGGGTACAAGCTGCAGGGAGCGACGGGGAGGGGAGGAGGACAGATAGTAATAGCAACCATTTAAATTGCTGCCTTGCTAACATGCCAGTCAGGAACCAGCATCTGCTCTGGTGCTGGTTCCTAACTGGCATATTTAGTCAGCCGATTAGGTTAAAAAAAAAAAATTGTTTGGCAGTTCAGCGGATCGAAGGATGCGCAGAGCAAGGGCCAAGTCAACTGCTGCACCCCTTGGGGAGGGCCCCTGCGAGAAGGGAGCCGGTTGCAGGGGAGAGGACCTTAGTCCCCCAGGATCGGGCCGGTAAGTTTGGGTTCGGGGTCCCCCTTGGATGTTCAGCCCGCTCCCGATGGCCGGCCTGCGGCCCCCTTGGCCTATGCGTCATGGCCTGCCACCCACCCCCAGGTAGACTCAGGGGAGAGCGGCCCGCAGCCCGGTTCCGCCGTTCGCAGCCCGCCCCGGCCCCCGGCAACTTCCTGCCGCGATGGAAGACGCAATTTTCTTACATGCATCCGGCCGGGAGTTCGACGGAGAGATCGCCCCCACCGGGCCTCTCCCCAGTGGAGTGTGATCCGTGCGCTGCCCGGGTCACAGCAGCAGGCGAAGTTCGAGCCTCCCCGGCCCAGGCCCCGTCAGGGGATCCGACAAGGTGCTCCCATGGCAGGCCCAGGCCTGGGATTCTTTCTGAGAGCACGAAGGCAAGTAGCAGTAGGCAAGCCAAGCCCAGCAGAGGGAGGAGCCACCGGCCAGGGAGGGGTGATCGGCCGGCCCATGTGGGGACGGCCCCGAAGCACCCCACCCCCTTGGTGGGCCATGACGGACCGAGTAAAGGAGGCAGAGTAGGGGGGGAAGGGTAAGATGACAGCTAGGGGCAAGTGCGGAGGGATAGTAACAAGCTCTCAGGAGCATGTTGCTCGGTCTTACACCCTGGGCCATGCAGCGCCTGGCAGAGAGCGCTTCACAGGGAGCCTGGATGCGGCCCTGGTAGCGGAGATGATCCAGCAGTATGTGGAAGCCAAGCTACTTGACACCCCCCGGGCAAAGGGAGTAGCGGGTGATGGGAGCACACAGGGCATAGGTGGTTGGACCCAAGAGGAAGGGGGGGGGGGGCCTTTGGGCGAGAACTTTTCACCGGGGAGGACTGGGAGCAGTATGAGCGATCAGGGGTTAGGAGGAGAGCCAAATCCCACACGCTGGGTGCAAATGTTGGGGGTCGTAAAGGTGCAGGAGGAGACATAAGGAATGTGGGGAGTGGTTCCAGGGGTTGTTTTTCAGCTGCAGCAGAAGCTGTGGTTCCAGGGACGTTGCGGCAAGAGGCATGGAGGGACAGGGAGCCGGTGAGCAAAAGCGCAACAGACTTCACGAGGAGCGGTCCATCGGAGGTTCCGGAACGTGGTGCATCGGGCAAGGGTACAGGTATGGCTTCTAGGGGAGATATTCAGGCAGGTGAAGGCCATGATAGGAAGAGAAAGAGGGGTAGGGACAGTAGTTCGTCCAGTTCCTCATGCACGTCGTCTAGTTTAAGCGACGTGGGGCAGGGTCCACATACAGTGTTAGTAGAGGGCCCCAGGCATGATATAGGCCATCCTGCATTGGCTTCTTTATCAGAGCTCTGGGAAGAAATTCCTAAGCATATAGTAAAGCGTATACGAAAGCGAAAGTTCGTAAATATCTTTTAGTTATTAAAGGGTAGATGAGGGGATCGGAAACACAAGAAGATCAAAAAAGAAGGGGAAACGGGGAGAGGGGGCATCAAAATTTCTAAGAATATAATTAACTGGGTGAGGGGCTTTCTGAGATTGGTGAGGGTGGTTAGCCATTTTGATCCCACTCAATACGGGGCACTGCTGTCCTACACGGACAACATATTGGGAGCGTTCAAAGATTAAGAAGGTTGGGCTTTGCTCAACTACTATGAGAAATTTCGGGACAAAATGGCAGCTAACAAATTCATGTCCTGGGGGATGCAAGATATTCATCTGTGGCTTACACAGATGACGGGCTAGCGTAGGGAAAGGAGGAGCGGCAGGGCTTAGCGCGACCAGCAGTTTCGCTGGTCAGGTGGCGGCAGGTACCCAAAGTAGTTCCTTTCGTAGAATGGAAGCGGGCGCAAGGGGGAGGCCGGAGGCAAAGTTGCGGGGGGAGGGGCTGATATACGTTGGAGATTTAACAAGCTCACGTGCTTGTTCCTGCAATGTAAATTTAGACACGCGTGCGCTTCCTGCGGAGGAGCCCATCCAGCCACAAAGTGTGGGCAGGGACAAAATCCCACCCTTTCCAAGGGTGGTAAACCGTGAAGTGTTGTTTCAAAAGGCGGAGTCACCCATAGTGCTCTCTGAGTTAAAGGAGAGACTGAGGTGTTATCCGGACTTAGCAGCGGTGAGTCTGTTGTGCTCAGGGTTTAGCGTGGGTTTTAGAATTCCATACGAGGGTCCCGGGGAAGGGGGTAGGGTGAGAAAGCTGAGGTCGGCTTACCGCATGGAGGAAGTAGCGAGACAGAAGTTAAATACGGAGATCCAGTTAGGAAGGGTTGTGGGGCCTTTTGAAGCGAGGCCGTTTCGTAGGATGCACTTGTCCCCTTTATTCCAAAGAAGGTCATTCCAAAGAAGGTGCCAGGGAAGTTCAGACTAATTTTGAACTTATCATACCCAGGAACCTCAGTGAATGATTTTATCCCGCGGCACGAATGTATGGTGAAGTACACTTCCTTTGATGAGGCCATAGCCTTAGTTCACGAAGCGGGGAGGGGAGCTTTGCTCGCCAAGGTGGACATTGAATCCGCCTTTCAGCTACTACCGATTCACCCAGAGAGTTTCCCATTATTAGGTTTTCACTTTGACGGGGGCTACTTTGTGGACCATTGTCTCCCGATGGGTTGCGCAGTTTCTTGTGTGTTCTTCGAAGCTTTTAGCACCTTCATTCAATGGGCCACGATGCAGCATACTGGGTGACAAGAGATGTTACATTATCTAGATGATTTCTTGTTTGTGGGTCCAAGTAGGACAAGTGCATGTCAAAACCAGTTAACCGGTTTTTTGGAGATGGCACAGTCCTTAGGCATGCCCATTGCACAGGACAAGACGGAAGGGCCGGTGACCAGGATCACATTTTTAGGTATTGAATTAGATTCGGACGAGATGGTGTCAAGGCTGCCGTGGGAGAAGGTTGTCCACTTGAAGGAGTTGGTGAAATTGGTTCGTGAATTGGTCAAGGTGACGCTTAAACAGATGCAATCCTTGATAGGTTCGCTTAATTTTGCGTGTCGAGTAATTCCCATGGGGAGAGCTTTTATTCGACGGCTGTCTGCCAGGACAGTCGGGGTAAAGGCAGGGCATCATTTTATTTGGGTTACGAACTGGGTATATGGGAGGGTTTCTTAGAGTCGTTTAATGGAGTGCACCTGATGCAGGAGGAGACAGCGAACGTGGATTTGGAATTATACTCTGATGCAGCGGGAGCAACGGGCTTTGGCGTGTACTTGCAGGGGCAGTGGTGCGCGGAATGGTGGCCAGAGTCCTGGCAGGCGGAAGGTCTCACAAGAAACATCATATTCTTGGAGCTGTTCCCGATGATAGTAGTGTTAACTATATGAGGCCAGGAGCTGCAGAACAAGAAAGTAGTGTGGTGGTGCGATAATTTGGGGGAAGTGAAGGTAGTTAATCGGCAATCTGCTAGGTGCCCGCGGGTGTCAGGGTTGCTGAGGGAATTGGTATTCTTATGCTTGCAGTGGAACGTAATGTTCATGGCGAGACACGTGCCGGGTATCAGGAATGTGATTGCGGATGCTCTCTCGTTTCAAGTGGGACGTATTTTGGGCAGAGGTACCCCAGGCGAGTTCGATGGGAGAGAGAATCCCGGAACATCTGTGGAACGGATTGCTGAGACGTGGCACTTGATTTGTCAATCCCTCGCGCAGTCTACTTGGAGATCCTATACGACGGGCAGAGCACTGGTGTCTCGTTTTTTGAGGGTTTTGGGGTGGAGCGGGGGGGGCAGTTTGAGAAGGGGACATCGCGCAGTATATTTTGTGGGCAAAGGGGGCGGGTTATTCCATGTCATCGATGCACTGCCAGCTAGCGGGTTTCGCCTTCTTTCAGAAGCTAGGGGGACAGGGAAACCCAGTACAGGGGTTTCATGATTCAGCGGGTGCTACAGGACTGGGGTAGGGAGCAAACTGAGCACGGTGACAAGAGACCTATACAGTATGTCGACCTTTTGTTAATGGCAAAACAATTAGCGGTAGTGTGTAGGTCTCGATATGAGTTATTGTTATTTAGGGTGAAATTTTCCCTAGCTTTTTTCGGGGCCATGAGAGTTGGGGAACTGGTCGCTCAATCAAATGTCAACACGGGGGGGGGGGGGGGGGGGGGGGTTTTCGAGCCCAGGACATGTGGATATACGAACGTAAGGTAACTTTGCGCATTCGAAAATCCAAAATGGACCCGAAAGGTAAAGGGTGTTGGATTTCGTTGGTACCGGCAAAAGACGAGTTAGCGTGCCTGGTCAGGTGCATGAAAGATTTTGTACAGGTACGACCGCAAGTCGGGGGATTATTCTTGATTCACAAAGACCGTTTTACCATTGACGATCTTTCAGTTCGCTCAAGTGTTGCAGTGGGTAGTCAAGGGCTTGGGGTGGGATGCGGGGGTTTACTCGCCGCATTCCTTCCGCATAGGAGTGGCAACCACAGTGGCAGTTAGGATGGTCCGGGACGAGGATTCAGGTGATGGGAAGATGGAGATCAGAGGCTTTCCGAGCATACGTGCGGAAATGAGGGTGTGCAGGGGAGCGGAGGGGTTTACCCAATAAAGGCTAATGCAGTCCTTTGTTTTTGAAGGGAGTGACATCCAAATGTGAATGTGCCTGGGTCTTGGGCCATTAATTTGTGCATCGTGCGCAGCAAAGGGCTGTGAAGAGGCCTTACAGAAAGCATTTAAATTTGAATAGTTGTAATTGAACAGTGCGGTGGTTTGGGAAGGGAGGCATGCATTGGGGGAAGTTGCGATCTTTCCTCCAAAGGCGCGTGCAAATTTGGGAGCTCCGCAGATGATGATTCTTCATTTAGAGGGTAACGAAAAATGTCATGCCGCAAATTAGTGGCAATTATAAGAAAGGACTTGACGAGTATTATGAATGATATGCCAATCACAAGGATGGGTTAGTCTGATATTATAGTTCGGATCAAACACTGTTCAGAGCCATTATGGCGCAAAGGAGTCAAGAAACTGAATCGACAGATTGACAAAATGGTTGGTTCAGCAGGGTGGTTTCTGGGTGCGGCATAGTTGGTCATGGGAGGTGCTTGGGGGTTTCTTTTTAGGGGATGGGGTTCACCTTTCTGAAACAGGAGGAGGGATTCATGCAACAGCTGCGTGAACAGAGGGCTGCAGTGGGGGAACAAAGGTAACTGGGGTTACTTTTGTTTGTGGCAGAAAACCCGAGCCCGAAGTTGAAATGTGTTGCGTTTGGTTTGCGAAGGACTTTGGAGGGGGGGTGGGGAATGCTCGTGTAGTTTGGGGCTGCTCCACGGGAAGGCCTAAGAGCAAGGGGGGGGGGGGGGGGCCGATGCTCAGGCCGCATGCTTACCCTTGCTGGAGCCACGGCGGGGTAAGAATTGGGGGAGCGTCAACCGAGTCTTACCACTGGGACGCAGTGAAGAGGGGCATGATGGCGGTGGGGGAGGGGAAAGACATTTAATGCTTATGTATAAATTGCTGGGCTCGGGTTAGGTGTTGTAATAAACTGCAGCCTTGTGTTTAACGCCATAAATTGTGTTGATGTTTTGTTTGGGGGGGGGGGGGGGGGAGGGGGTGGCTGGGAGCGAACTGATGGTCTTGCTTCCCTGTGTTAAGATATCTTGGGGGTTTGCAAGTGAAGTGAATTAGTTTCAATAAACAGAAAAATGCAAGCACATAAATTAGACAAATATAAGCAGACAAATACTGGCTGAATTAAGACAAGATTGAGATTTGTGAGTAGAAGCTACTACTCAGAAATTTTGAATTTGTGCTAATTGAACCCTTTTTCTGTCTCTTAATAAAGAGAACTAAGTAAATATAATTGCCTGCTTGAATTTTTTGAAGAGGCAGCTATGAACAACTGTGAATTCTGGAGTTTATATTTGATTTGCTTCCTCTTGCTAATCCTAGTAAGAACTGTCCTGCCACTGATGGCATACAAATCAATCTGTGGTGTTCTTATGATTGCCTACTGGTTATTCTGTAATACTGTTTTATTAATTGTCTTTTTTAAAGGAGTATTGTGAAGATAACAAAAGCATTTTTCTGGGTAATATTTAACATTCATTCAACTTACTTTAGATATATGCACAACTTTAACAAGGTTCAAGAAGTGTGTAGAAAAAGGAACCCACTATTTACATTGAACATTTGTGACTTCCTCTCTTCTTTTTTGAAAGCACAAGACTTAAAATTATACTGGCACTTTCTTAGATAGGTCTTGTTACAAATGCAATATACGACGTTTGAACCTTAAGCAGCACACGTGCACACATTGTTTAGCCAGAAGATCATTTTATGTTCTGGCTTTGTGACAGCAGAAAAGATGTACTACATACATAGTTCAGATTTCCATGGGAAAGGTTACATGTAATATTACACATTTCTTCTAGGAAATGTTAAAATCTGGATTGCAATACATTGAAGGAAGATAACTGGAACGTCGCACACTGTGTCCTTGCCGCTCAACACGAGAGCCCTTCTTTTGCCGCCAGACGACGTCGATGAATTTCATCCTGTTGAAGTTCCTCATGGGTTGGATGCCACAGCTTCATGATTATTCGTTCAATATTCAAGGCATAGACGGTGTGTGAAGGAACCACTTCTCTGTGCACCTAAGGATTACAAGCAAAGGCACTGTCAGTAGGCAGACAGAGCCCCTCTGTATACTATGCAGCAACAGAACTTATTTAGCTCTAGGTATTTACTGTCCAGATACACTAACTATCCCTCTCAGTGAAAATGTACTAATAGAAAATAATTAAAAGTCAGGTTTTTCAGCCAACAAGGTGTTCTCAATCCAGTCCTTAGGACACACTTAGCCAGTCAGGTTTTCAGGATATCCACAATGAATATGCACAAGATTGGATGCAATGCATGTAAATCTATTTCATACATATTAATTGTAGATATCCTAACTGGCTAGATGTGAGAGAACCACTGGACTAAAGCAGTGTTCCTCAACCACAGGTCCACTGACCAGCACTGGTCCCTAGCAGCATTTCTGCCAGTCCTTAGAGAGCAACGTTGATTAGAGGAAGCAAGACCTGTCCTGCAGCTGCACTGCACCCTAGCCAGCAGAAATCTTTCCTAATTCTTCGCCCCCGACCCTACATACTATTTTTTTCCAGTTGGGACCAGTCTTTTGGGAGGACAACAAATACAGCTGAAAGTTAATGAGCCACCCTGAGACTGAGTCAGCATCTGCTCTATTCTAAAGCCCTGTCCCCTCCGAAATTTTGTATGGCGGGCAGGGACAGAGCACATCAGCCAGTGACTCAGCTCCAGACCAGCTCATTAACTTTCAGCTGTATCTGCTCTCCTCCCAGAGATCGGGCCTGGGAAAAAAAAAGTTCACAGGAAGAGGATATTAATTGCAGTTGCTGGTTGGCACAGAAAAGGAGGGATTTCTTTGTTTTTTTGAGAAGTTGGTGGCTCACTGTGGGAAGGGAAAGCAAGATTGCATACCATAAATGTTCTCCAGGGGCAGCAGGATGAATTAGCCGTGACACATGGGTGATACCTGAAAGGTTTTAATGATCCAAAGACAACGACAAACCTTTTCCGTTACAAAAAAATCAGCAGAACCAGGGGTCACGATTTAAAACTCTAGGGAGGAAGACTCAGAACCAATGTCAGGAAGTATTTCTTCACGGAGGAAGTGAAGACAAAAACTGTGAAGGATTTCAAAGTGGCATAGGATAAACACTATGGATCCATAAAGTCTAGAGGATGTGAATGAAGTGAAGAGGCATGGGGGTGGCTTGCGGGAATAACGGGTACTACCTGGAGATTAATATCCTTATTCAATAAACATACACATGGTTAATGCGACTCCAACATTGCTCTATGCTTCAATGGCAAGAGGAAATGTGGAAAAAAAAGGATTTGCATCCACAAAAAAGCAGGGGAATAGCTTGCTTGATATGGCGGTTACTACCCCAAACCAAATAAGCCTGATACTTCACTTTCAATGATATCCAGCATAGTTCTCTGCTTCAACGGCAGGAGGAATGATGAAAAGATGATTTATATTCGGACAACAACCAACAAGGACTGAGTTGCACAGGCTGGATAAACATGTGTGGGAGTAGCTTGCTATGATGGCAGTTACTACCCCTAAACAATTAGCTAGATACTTCACTTAGATGCAGCTTCAGCACTGCTAACTACAGCGATGGCAGGGGTGGAAGGGAAATAGAACCAAAAAGTCACTTACAAGGGACAAGAGAAACAGATAAGTATTGGGGTGGGGGGGGGGGGGGGGAGTGAAAGCTTGCTGGGCAGACTAGGTGGACCGTTTGGTCTTCTTCTGCCGTCATTTCTATGTTTTCCGATAGAAAAGTGTGTTCAGTGCTCTCTCAGCTCATAGAGCATTTGCTCTTAGCAACATGTGTGGGAGTTCCTATGTGGGTATTGCCTCATGAACCTCTCAGTCAAATTTGGAGCTTACGTTGACCTAGGTATTTGACTTTCCAAGCAGATAGGTATTTGGCATGGCTAATTAATCCTGATGTCTACAGAGAACACTGTTTATGGAAAGCAAACTTGTTTTCTCCATCAACCAGCAGGGCTGTAATGACGCGGAGTCTCGCAGCAGAATGCTTACTGAAAAAGCAACTCTGACTACACCATGGAGAGGAGATTACTGGGTGAACAGGCTACACAAAACTGTTTGTCTAAATTTACTGTCAGTTCTTGACAGATTGTCCAGACAGTAATGGGATGAGAAGGTATGCACCGTCGACTAAGTTGCAGCTTTGCAGATGTCTGATAGGCATGGCGCGAGGATGAGCAACTGTTGCAGTCATGCCTCTCACTTGATGACCCTTAAGTCTGTAATTTGGAGGCCAGAAGTGCATAATGCGCAATAGAGTTTGCTAGCCAATTGGATAATATGCGCTTGGCAACTATGCCCAGTCAGTTAGGATTGTACGAGATGAATAGCTGTGAATTCTGATGATGTAGTTGAGTTCTGAACATAAGAAGTTGCCATACTGGGTCAGAGCAAGGGTCCATCAAGACCAACATCCTATTTCCATCAGTGGCCAATTCAGGTTACAAGTACCTGGCAATTACCCAAACATTAAATATATCCCATGCTACTAATACCAGTAATAGCAATAGTGGCCATTCCCTAAGCCAACTTGATTAATAGTAGTTAGACTTTTCCTCCAGGAACTTATCCAAAATTTTTTTAAACCCAGCTACACTAACTGCCCTTCGGCAATGAATTCAGAGCCTGTGTGTTGAGTGAAAAAGAATTTTCTCTGACTTGTTTTAAATGTGCTACTTGCTAACTTCATGGAGTGCTCCCTAGTCCTTCTATTATCTGAAAGAGTAAATAATCAATTCACATTTCCCATACTAGTCCTCATGATTTTCTAGGACTCTATCGTTTCTTCTCCAAGCTGAACAGCTCTAACCTCTTTAGCCTTTCCCCACAAGGGGAGCAGTTTCATTCCCTTTATCATTTTGGTAGCCCTTCTCTGTACCTTCTTCAGTGCAACTATACCTTTTTTGAGCTGTGGCGACCAGAACTGCACACAGTACTCTAGATGTGGTCTCATCATGGAGTGATAGAGGCATTACGGTATTCTCAGTTTTATTTGCCATTCCCTTCCTAATAATTCGTAACATTCTGCTTGCTTTTTTTTTTTTTTTTTTTTACCGCTGCAGCACAACGTATGATGCCCAGATCTTTTTCCTGGGTGGTAACTCCTACTATGGAACCTAACCGTGTAACTACGGCATGAGTTATCTTTCATCTTGCACTTGTCCACATTAAATTTCATCTGCCATTTGGTAGCCCAATCTTCCAGTCTCACAAGGTCTTCCTGCAATTTATCACAATCTGCATGTGATTTAACTACTCTGAATTATTTTGTATCATCTGCAAATATGATCACCTTGTCATATCCTTTTCCAGACCATTTATATTGAAAAGCACCAGTCAAGTACAGATCCCTGAGGCACTCCACTGTTTACACTGTGAAAAAAGCGACCATTTAATCCTACTCTGTTTCCTGTCTTTTAACCAGTTTGCAATCCAAGAGAGGACATTGCCTTCTATCCTTTGACATTTTATTTCTCTTAGAAGCCTCTCATATGGGACTTTATCAAACACCTTCTGAAAATCCAAATACACTACATCTACTGGTTCACCTTTATCCATGATATTAACCCCCTTCAAAAAATATTAAGATTTGTGAGGCAAGACTTCCCTTCCGTAAATCCATGCTGGCTGTGTTCCATTAAAACATGTCTTTCTAAAGGTTCTGTGATTTTGTTTTTTAGAATAGTTTCCACTATTTTTCTCGGCACTGAAGTCAGGCTTATCAGTCTATAGTTTCCCAGAGTGCGCCCGAAGCCCTTTTTAAATAATCGGGGTTACACTGGCCACCTTCCAGTCTTCAGGTACAATGGATGATTTTAATGATAGGTTACAAATTAATTGTAGTAGGTCTGAAATTTCATTTTTTAGTTCTTTCAGAACCTTGGGATGTATACCATACGATCCAGGAGATTTACTACACTTTAGTTTGTCAATCTGGCCTACCACATCTTCCAGGTTCACTGTGATTTGGTTCAGTTTATCTGAATTGTCGCCCTTGAAAACTGTCTCTGGAACGGTTTTCTCCACAACATCCTCTTCATTAAACACAGAAGCAAAGAATCCGTTTAGCCTTTCCATGATGGTCTTTATCTTCCTTAAGTTCCCCTTTAACCCCTATATCCAACTGACTCCCTCGCAGGCTGTTTCGGATATATTTTTAAAAATTTTTATTATGTGTTTTTTGCCTCTACGGCCAACTTCTTTTCAAATTCTCTCTTAGCCTGTCTTATCAATGAATTATATTTAAACTTGCCAATGCTTATGCTTTATCTTATTTTCTTCTGATGGATCCTTCTTCCAATTTTTGAATGAAGATCTTTAGGATAAAATGGCCTCTTTCACCTCACATTTTAACCATGCCAGCAATCTTTGGCCTTCCTTCCACCTTTCTTAATGCAGGGAATACATCTGGACAGCACTTCTAAGATAGTTTTTTTTTTTGTTTTTTTAAACAACGTTCACAACTTTGCAAACAACCTTTTTAGCTGCACCTTTCAGTTTTGTTTTTGTTTTGTTTTGTTTTTTTAACTTTCTCATTTTATCAAAGTTTTCCTTTTCAAAGTTTAGTGCTAGAGCCATGGATTTACTTACTGTCTCCCTTTCAGTCATTAATTCAAATTTGATCATATTATGATTGCTATTGCCAAGCCATCCCACCACAGTTACCTCTCTCACCAAATCCTGCACTCTACTGAGAATTAGATCTAAAATTGCTCCCTCTAGTCAGTTCCTGAACCAATTGCTCCAAAAAATTGTCATTTATTCCATCCAGGAACTTTATCTCTCTAGCATGTCCAGATGTTACATTTACCCAGTCAATATTGGGGTAATTGAAATCCCCCATTATTACTGCACTACCAATTTGATTAGCTTCTCTAATTTCTCTTAGTATTTCATGGTCAGTGTCTTCATTTTGACCAGGTGGACGGTAGTACACACTATCGCTATACTCTTCCCCAACATGCAAGGGATTTCTACTCAAAGATCCAATTGCATGTTTAGTCTCATGCAGGATCTTTATCCTATTGGACTCTATGCTATCCTGGACATAAAGCGCCATCCCGCCTCCAAGTTGCTCCTCTCTATCATTGCGGTATAATTTGTACCCAGGTACAGCACTGTCCCATTGGTTACCCTCCTTCCACCATGTCACTGAGATGCCAATTCACTGCTATAGACTAACTCTTCCATCTTACTGAGACTTCTGGCATTAACATACAGACATTTCAAAGTGTGTGCGTGGGGGGGTGGGAGTGGGGGGTTTGTATTAATATTCTGCTTTTCAGTTAACAGGGATAATTTGGAATCTTTTAGTTCAGGTAATTCTTTACTTAAAAAGGTTGCCCAGTTCCTTACAAAACTGAATCCCTCTTTCCTGCACCATCGTCTCATCCACGTATTGAGACTCCGGAGCTCTGCCTGCCTCTGGGGATCTGCTCATCGAATAGACAGCATTTCAGAGAATGCTACTTGGAGGTTCTGATTTCAGCTTTCTTTTTAAAATCCTAAGTTTGGCTTCCAGAAACTCCCTCCCACATTTTCCAATGTTGTTGGTGCCCACATGTACCATGACAGCTAGCTCCTCCCCAGCACTGACTAAAGTCATTTCTAGGTAACACACGAGGTCTGCCACTTTCGCATCAGGCAGTCCTCTCGTCCACCAGTTAATTCAGCTACCCACATTTCTAAGAATCAAATTACCAACTATGATGACTGACCTAACCCTTCCCTCCTAGGCAGTAGCCCTAGGAGACTCATCCCCGGTGCATCACCTGGAGAGCAGGTCCTTGCTACAGGATCACTTCCTGCTACACCAGGGTGATGCTCGCCGACCAGGAGACCTTCCTGATCCAAGGCAGCACCAGGGCTACCAGACTGGAGTTGGGACTTGGTTACTATGTCCCTGAAGGTCTTATTTATATACCTGTCTACCTCAGCTCCTCCAGGTCTGCCATGCTAGTCTCCAGAGGTCATTCATTCTCTGACAACCAGGAGTTCTTTGCACTGGGAAACTGGGTAGTAAGCTAAGGCTCTCTTACATTTCAAGGAAAGAAGGGTTCTCTCACCTTCATGTGCATGTGACCTTGGAAAGAACATGGCAACATGATGGCTTGATTTATATGAAAAGTTGACACCACTTTTGGTGGGAACTTTGGGTAGTGTGAGGCATTGCCCCTATATTCCCTCTTAAATTGGTGCAGGACCAAGCTAGGTGGAACAGTGGGCCAAACTAAAAGAAGCAATTACAAAGGCAACAAATCTATATGTTAGAAAAGTAAACAAAAGTAAGAGAAATAAGAACCGATCTGGTTCTCAAAGGAGGGAGCTGATAAAAGCAAAAAGAACAGCATTCAAGAAATATAAAGGATCCCAAAAAGAGGAAGAGGGAAGAATATCTGGTGAAACTGAGGAAGACAAAGAAAGAAATCAAGAAAGCAAAAGGTCAGGAGGAAGGAAAGATTGCCAAAGAGGTAAAGTGAGGTGGTAAAACATTTTTCAGATATCAGAGAAAGGTCCAAAGTGGTATAGTGAAATTAAAAGGTGACAAAGATCAATGTGTGGAGAGAGATGAAGAAATGGCCGAAATATTAAACAAATACTTCAGTTTGGAATTCACTGAAGACAACCCTGGAGAAGGACAATCTCTAGTTAACAAGATTGTGGATGGGGGTAGAGTAGACGATATTCCGTTTACAGACGAGAATGTATGGGAAGAGCTAGGAAAACTGAAAGTGGACAAGGACATGCCACCAGATGAGAGAGTTCAGAGAGAGCTCAGAGATGTGCTGGCAGGTCTGCTGAAGGACATGTTCAATAGATCCCTGGAAATGGGAATGGTGCCGCAAGATTGGAGAAGAGCAGTGGTGGTCCCACTTCACAAGACTGGGAGCAGAGAGGAGACTGGAAACTACAGGTTGGTTAGCCTCACTTCGGTGGTGGGAAAATTAATGGAGACTATGCTGAAGGAAAGGATAGTGAGCTATCTACAATCTGTTGGGTTGCTCAACCCGAGGCAGCATGGATTCACCAGGGGAAGGGTCCTGTCAGACAAATCTGATTAATTTTTTTGATTGGGTGACTAGAAAATTGGATTAGGGAAGAGCGCTAGATGTGATCTACTTGGATTTTCGTAAAGCTTTTGATACAGTCCCACATAGGAGACTCGTGAACAAAATGAGAAGCTTGGAAATGGGTGCCAAGGTAGTAGAGTGGATTGCAAACTGGTTGACTGACAGGAGAATAGAGAAATTACTTACCTGATAATTTCATTTTCCTTAGTGTAGACAGATGGACTCAGGACCAATGGGTTTAGTGTGCTCCTGATTGGAGACTGAGTCAGATTTCAATCTGACATCAGCACTACATATACCTGTGCAGGAAGCTCTGCTCTTCAGTATTTTCCTCGAAAAGCAATTGTGGATATATGTGTGTTTGAATAACTTGATTAACTTGAACTAGTTGATGTGAATTGTAGCTAGAGACCACTAGTGCACTCAACCTAGAAACGCCGACACCCATAATTACGGGTGTCTTAACTAGGGGTAAAGCGTGGCTTACCCGTGCTTGTCTTGCTCTCAGGGATTGTCACCCGAGGTTTCCGTATTCTGAGGCAGCCGTGGGCTGGATACTGAGTCCATCTGTCTACACTAAGGAAAACAAAATTATCAGGGAAGTAATTTCTCCATTTCCTAGCATGTAGCAGATGGACTCAGGACCAATGGGATATACAAAAGCTACTCCCGAACCGGGTGGGAGGCTGCCCATGGCCCACTTAGAACTACCCTTGCAAATGCTATGTCCTCCTGGGTCTGAACATCCAGGCGCTACAACCTCGTGAAGGTGTGAATGGAGGACCATGTCGCCGCCGGACAGATCTCGGCAGCTGACAGCATCTTGGTTTCTGCCCAGGACACTGACTGGGCTCTGGTGGAATGGGCCTTCACTTGTAAGAGGTGGAGGCTTCCCTGCCCCTATGTAGGCCGCCTTGATTACTTCCTTGATCCAGCGGGCTATGGTTGCCCACGAGGCTGCTTCCCTTTGTTTCTTACCGCTGTGAAGGATGAATAGGTGGTCCGTCTTTCGTACGGATTCCGACCTTTCCAGGTATCGGACTAGTAGTCTGCCGACGTTAAGATGGCGAAAAAGGTGAGAGTCTTCAGTCCTTATGCTCGTCTGGAGATGGCAGCGAGATGGTTTGGTTTAGATGGAAATGAGAAACCACCTTTGGAAGGAAGGAAGGGACAGTGCATAGCTGTATGGATCCCGACAGGTTCCCGACAGGATAGTGGTTGAAATTCGGAGATGCGACGGGCTGAACATATTGCCACTAGGAATGCAGTCTTCAAGGTTAGAAGTCATAGAGACAGCCCACGGGTAGGTCTGAAAGAAGCTCCCGCTAGGAAGTCCAGTACTAGATTGAGGTTCTATAGGGGTACCGGCCAATTTAGTGGTGGTCTGATTTGTTTGACACCTCTCAGTAAGCGGGAGACGTCTGGGTGTGAAGATAAGCTGATGCCGTCCACTTCGGCTCTGAAGCAAGCCAACGCAGCCACCTGAACCTTGATGGAGTTGAGAGACAACCCCTTCTGTAAGCCGTCCTGCAGAAATTCCAGGATCATGGGGATTTTGACTGTCTGCGGAAGTATTTGTGGTCTTCACACCAGGCTTCGAATATTCTCCATATTCGTATGTAGTTTAGAGACGTGGAAAACTTGCGTGCTCGGAGCAAAGTGTCAATCACTGTCCCCGAGAATCTGCTCTTCTTCAGGCGCGTCCTCTCAATGGCCAGACCATAAGAGAGAATAGAGTTGGATCTTCGTGGAGGATCGGTCCTTGCTGGAGCAGATCCCTGTGTGGAGGTAGAGACAGATGGCTCCCCTCCAGAAGTCTTTGCATGTCTGCGTACCACGGTCTTCTTGGCCAATTCGGGGCCACTAGAAGCACTAGCCCCTGTGATGTTCTATCTTTCGGATGATCCCTCCCAGTAGCGGCCATGGTGGAAAGGCATACAGCAGGTCTTCCCGTGGCCAGGTCTGAACAAGGGCGTCGATCCCCTGGGATTGTGGGTCTCGTCTGTGGCTGAAGCTGGGAACTTGGGCATTGGACTGGGTTGCCAGAAGATCCATGGCTGGAGTGCCCCAGAGGTTTATTATCAACTGGAATGCTGTGGTCAACAGCCTCCATTCCCCTGGGTCTAGACTTTCTCTGCTGAGGTAATCCGCAGTGACATTGTCTTTTCCCGCGATGTGGGTGGCTGAGATCCCTTGTAGGTTTGCTTCCGCCCATGCCATTAGGGGGTCTACTTCCAGGGACACCTGTGGCTTCTGGTTCCTCCCTGAAAGTTGATGTAGGCCACTGTTGTGGCGTTGTCAGACATGAGTGACAGATTCTCCTCGGAGTCTGTGACTGAATCGCAAGCAGACCAGTCTGACTGCTTGGGCTTCCAGTCGGTTGATGTTCCATCCAGACTCTTCCTTGTTCCATTGCCCCATGGCCATCAGTTCCTGGCAGTGGGCTCCCCACCCTTGTAGGCTCGCATCTGTGGTGAGCAAGACCCAGGTCGGTGGGGATAGCCTTACTCAGGTGGTCTTCTTGTAGCCACCATAGGAGCTGGATCCATACCTCCGCCGGTAACTGGAGGCGAACGGTGTAGTCCTGGGATATCGGGTTCCATCGGGACAGTAGGGAACGTTGTAGTGGTCGCATGTGAGCCCTTGCCCATGGGACAACTTCTATGGTCGATGTCATGAGGCTGAGGACTTGGAGGTAGTCCCATACCGTGGGGCGGGCGCCGTTCAACAGTTTTCTCAACTGGTCCATCAGTTTCCTTCTCCTTGAAGGGGGAAGAACGACCTTATCTTGTTTGGTGTCGAACCAGACTCCCAGGTATTCTAGTGATTGGGAGGGCTGCAGGCAGCTCTTGGTTGTGTTGACGACCCACCCGATATTCTGCAGTAGATTCTTGACTCTGGTGGTCGCCTGATGGCTTTCTTCTGGAGATTTTTCCCTGATCAGCCAATCGTCCAGGTACGGATGTACGAGGATACCTTCGTTCCTCAGTGTCGCTGCCACCACCACCATGATTTTGGTGAATGTCCAAGAGGCAGTAGCTAGTCCGAAGGGTAGCGCCCAGAACTGGTAGTGGTAGTCTATGATCGCGAAGCTTAGAAAGTGCTGGTGGTCGTGATGGACCGGGATGTGCAGATAGGCTTCTGACAGGTCCAGGGAGATCAGAAATTATCCTGGCTGTACTGCCCTTATGACCGAACGTAGGGTTTTCCATGCAGAAGTGTGGACAGACAATCATCAACAAGGACTGAACTTCACAATCTGGGTAAACAAAGAAGCATGGGGGTAGCTTGCTTATTACGGCGGTTACTATCCTAAAGCAATTAAGCCTGATACATCACTTTGAATACATATACAGCACTGCTCTTTGCTTCAACGGTAGGGGGAAATGTGGAAAACAGGTTTTACATTCAGACAACATCCAACAACGCATTGATCTGTGCAGTCTGGGTAACCAAGCATCGGGGTAACTTGCTTGATGCGGCGGTTACTACCCTTAACCATTAAGCCTTATGCTCACCTTTGATGCAACTCCAACATACTCTCTCTGCATCAATGACAGGGGATGGCAGGAAATTTGAAAAACAGTTACCAACAAGGGCCCTGAACTTGCTGGTAGATGAAACAGGTAAGTATGAGAAAATGTGTGGGAGCTTGCTGGGCAGACTGGATGGGCCGATTGGTCTTTTTCTGCCATCATTTCTATGTTTCTAGGTATGTTTCTATGTTACCCTCAAGTAGCGGTTGACAGATTTGAGGTCCAGGATGGGCCGGAACGTTCCCTCTTTCTTGGGGACGATAAAATAGATGGACTAGTGTCCAGAATTTTGTTGGTGCATGGGCACCGATGTTATAGCCTCTAGGGAGAGCAATTTTGTCAGTGTGGTTTCCACTGCCGTCCTCTTGGAAGGGGAGTGGCAAGGGGATTGCACACATCTGTCTGGAGGGATGCTGTGGAAGTCCAGATAGTATCCTTCTCGAATGATGTTTAGGACCCACTTGTCCGACGTTATCACGACCCATTTTTGGTAAAATAGGGCAAGCCTGCCCCCTATGGCTTCTTCCTGTGGATGGGTCTGTTGATTCTCATTGTGGGGTGTGGCTGGGGCCTGGACCTGAGCCGGCTCCCCTCTTGTTGTGTTTGTTCCAAAAGGACTGGCCCCTGCCTGCGGGGTGAGGTGCTTGGTACGTATTCTTATATGGTCTAAAGCGCTGTGATCCTCTGCCCTTGGATGTTCGGGAAGAGGGGCGTCGGCCAACTTCTCCAGTTCGCTTCCAAACAGGAGCGCTCCTTTAAAGGGCATTCTTGTGAGTTTCGTCTTGGAGGTCGCGTTGGCTGACCAGCTTCGGAGCCAGAGTTGTCTTCTGGCTGCCACAATGGATGAGACGCCCTTGGCTGAGGTGCACACCAGGTCGGATGTCGCATCCCTGAGGAAGGATATCGCTGGTTCTGATGTTTTGACGGGTGTGGTAGCATTCCTGTTAAGTGATAAGCAGGCACAGCAGGCAGCGATCTGTAGTGACATAGCTGCTGCATCAAATGACTGTTTAAGGATGGATTCCAGATGTCTGTCCTGGACATCCTTGAGTGCCGTTCCTCCTTCGACTGGAATGGTAGTGCGCTTCGTGACAGCGCAGACCATGGTGTCCACACTTTGGGGAACACCAGGATTTCTTTGGTTGCGGCTTCCAGTGGATATAGGGCTTCTAGGCCCGTCCTCCTTTTAAACTGGCCTCTGGAGCATTCCACTCCAAGTCGATCAGTTGTTGTACGGCCTGCAGCAATGGGAAATGGCGTGAGGCCTGACTGAGTCCGACCAGCAGAGGGTTTGTCTTTGGCTCCGCTGTGGTACTTGTGCCTGGAATGGCCAGCTCCTTCAGGCTCAGAGACACGAGGTCTGGTAACTAGTCTCTGGAGAAGAAACGCATCATGGTTCAGTATGGTTCCGTTCCTGGAGGGATTTCTCCTTCATCCAGGGAGTCTGGTTCTTCCTCAGAGGTGTCCGTGTCCCTTAAGAGGAGGCTTTTGTCTGGAGGGGGCATGTCTCGGGGAGGCCGAGAGGGGCCTGGAAGATTTTGGTCTTCTGGTGGAGGCTGTGGCTGTGTCACCGGATGTGCCTGGACAAAAGTTTGCAGCCCTTTGAAGAATTCTACCCAGGAAAAGGTTCCTGGGTCCATATTGAAGATAGCAGCATTCCCCGAGAGGCCCAACTGAGTAGGGGCCGAGCCGGGGATAAAGAGGTCCGGAATACTATCATTGGTGGAGCCGGATTCCTCTACTGGTCGGGGGGGGGGGGGGGGGGGGGCGGGGGGGCCTTGTCCTGGTTCCCCCAGAGCCTCTTCGCACTGCAGGCACAGGGCAGAAGCCACTTCATGTTGTGCCGCTCTCAGGTGGCAGGCAGGGCAGAGCGCTTGTCCCTTGGCTTTCTTGGCCAGTGGTGCCATGATTTCAGCGCGTGGAGTCTATCAAAACTCGTCTGTGCGCCTATATGCACGCAACGGGAGGCTTAGATATGCGCTCCGGGTGAGTCAAAGATGTGCATGCAGGCTGCTATTTGCGCCCAGGAGAGATGCGCGCCCCGCTGTGTCCAACCGGCTTAATTTGTGCGCCCGGTGCTGTTGAGCGTGCCGCTGTGCGCCCAAGTAGTGTATGTGCCCGGCTTGCCACTGTGCGGACTGCTCAATTGTGCGAACAATACAACGATCCACGCAGGCAAGATGGCAGCCCCCCTGGGGGGGGGGGGGGGTCTCCACGAGGGAGGACCCTCGTACCGAATCGGGGTCTAGCCCGGACGGGGTTGTTCAACCCGATGGGACAGACACCGGAGGGCGATCTGTGCGGCTATCCGAGCCTCGGAGACCGGAGACTAAGGAAAGTTTTCTACCTTACCTTGTGTCTCGGTGCTTCCTAGTTTCGTGCCGGGTGGTCTCCGGCTGCAGGGGGAGAGGGAAATACCTTCACTGTCATGCTCGGTATTTCACCCGCTGCCTCTCAGCCACTCCCATTCCTGGGGGCTAAGTCCACGCCGGGAACCAGCTACCGGACAGAGGCTTACCTCTGAGGGATCTCAGAAATCACCTCAGGAATTCTCGACTGGGGGAGGGACCCTTAGGTATCACCGCAGGAGAATGGGGCTCGTCTTGTAGAGGTAAGATTTTGGAATTTTCTTTCTTTGGTTTGGATTTCCTATCGCTGTGCAAGCGTGTGTAGTCCCAAACTGCTAAGGACACGGAAAAATACTGAAGAGCAGACTTCCTGCACGGGTATATGTAGTGCTGACGTCAGATTGAAATCTGACTCTGTCTGCAACTGGTATCAGGAGCACACTATACCCATTGGTCTGAGTCCATCTGCTACACGCTAGGAAAGGTAAAGTTTGTCTATTTGTGGATGATACTAAGATACGTTTGAAGGAGTAGAGAATGAAAAGTGATTTAAGAAAACTTGAAGAGTGGTTGAAGATTTGGCAGCTGGGATTCAATGCCAAGAAGTGCAGAGTCATGCATCTGGGGTGCGGCAATCCAAAAGAGCTTTATGTGATGGGCGGTGAAAGTCTAATGCAGATGGACTGGGAGAGAGATCTTGGTGTGATAGTGTCTGATGATCTGAAGATGGTGAAGCAATGTGACAAGGCGATAGCTAAAGCCAGAAGAATGCTGGGCTACATAGAGAGAGGAATAACCAGTAACAAAAAAAAATGAGGTGATAATGGCTTTGTGCAGGTCCTTGGTGAGGCCTCACCTGGAGTAATGTGTTCAGTACTGGTGCCCCTATCTCAAAAATGATAAAGTCAGTATAGAGGTGGTCTAAAGTAGAGCAACCAAAATGGTGAGGGGTCAGCATTGGAAGACTTATGAGGAGAGGCTGAAGGATCTGAATATGTACACCCTGGAAGAAAGGAGGTGCAGGGAGATATAATACAGACTTTCAGATTTCTGAAACTTTTTCCATTGGAAGGAATCAATAGAACCAGAACTCCAAGAACAACTCAGAACCAATGTCAAGAAATATTTCTTCACGGAGAGGGTGGTGAATGCCTGGAATGCCCTTCCTGAAGAGGTGGTGAAGACAAAAAGAGTCAAGGAATTCAAAGGGGCATGGGATAAACACTGTGGATCCCTAAAGGCTAGAGGCTGGAAGTAAAGGAAAGAGTGCATGGGGGTAACTGGGGGTAACCTGCTGGTATGACAGTTGCTACCCTTTAACAATTAAGCTTTAATACTGTTAATGCAACTCCATCATTGCTTTCTGCTTCAATGGCAGTGAGAAAATGGGAATTGGATTCAGACAGCAACCAGCAATGGCCCCAACATTTATGGTTTGGGGAACAAATAAACATGGGGGAAACTAGCTGATGCGGCACTTACTACCCTTAATCACTAACAGGCCTATCCTGTAAAGTGCGGCCGGGTTTACCCTGCTCCTAAGCCGCTTTTAACTCACGTTCCGGCCGCGTTAGCCCTTCCTGCGATCCCGAATCCCCTTTAACCTACTCCTACCGCGTCCTAAATTCCCCGGGTAACCCCTTCCGCCCGCGGCATGTATATTGCATGCAAACGAGCGAATTAGCTCGATATTGCATGCAAACGAGCCAATTAGCTATTCCCCTAGCATCCCGTAACCCGCGCCCCGACTAACGCTACCTTTCCCTGCCGTTTTGTCGCGCGTTTAACCTGCAAACTTACCGCCTACCCTGACCCAGGCGGTAGAGGCATGGGTAAGGGTAGGTGGTAAGCTTTCCCCCAGCCCCCGCTCACCTGCCCCGGCCGCGATCATGGGTGCCGGTCTCCGTGGCAGCCCCAGTCCTCTCCCCTGCTCCCGAAGCCAAAACCCCCCCCCCCCCCCCCCCGAAAAAAACATTGCAGCCCCCTCCGATGTCCGGACTGGGGCTGCCACGGAGACTGCAACGGCGAAGCAACGGCAAAGCGACTTTTCAGTGTCCCCCCTCCTCTCGGAGCAGGGCGAGAAAAGCCGCCTTGCTCCGGGAGGAGGGGGGGACACCGACAGCGGCGAAGCTTTCCCCCAGCCCGGACACCGGCGAAGCCAGAAGACAGCGGCGGCGAAAGGACTGTCAGTGTCCCCCCTCCTCTCGGAGCAGGGCGGAAAAGCCGCCTTGCTCCGGGAGGAGGGGGGGGGACACTGACAGCGGCGATGCTTTCCCCCAGCAAAACTTACTGTTTTGCAGCCATGAGCAGGAACGCGAAGGTCTGGCTCCGATAGGTCCTCCCACAAGATGGCCGCCTGCACGGGGAAAGAGTACAATTGGCCGCTGAAGACGTGACGTCACGACCGCGGCCAATTATACTCTTTCCCCGTGCAGGCGGCCATTTTGTGGGAGGAGCTTTCGGAGCCAGACCTTCGCGTTCCTGCTCATGGCTGCATAACAGTAAGTTTTGCCGGTGTCCGGGCAGGGGGAAAGCATCGTCGCTGTCAGTGTCCCCCCTCCTCCCGGAGCAAGGCGGCTTTTCGCGCCCTGCTCCGGGAGGAGGGAAGAGTGAAGCGGCGAAGCGACTTACTTTTTGCTTTTGTTTTTTTCGCTTCCTGGTATATGTCATTTCAAATGACATTTGAAATGACAGATACCAGCGTGGCGTGAAGCCTTAGGCCCGCGCACCCAGGATCCTGTATAGGCGCTCTATCCAGTATCCTGGGTTGCGCGGACCTAAGGCTTTTCGGACGCGGCCTACATTTACATGTAATTAGGCTTCAGGATCGAGCGGTAGGTGAGCTGCACTGTGCGGGCGGTAACCGCGGGTGCCGTAGGCACTAACGCAGCTCTTCCTACCGCTCGGTACTGGATAGGCCTGTAAGCCTGATACTTTTGATGCAACTCCAACATTGCTCTCTGCTTTCACAGCAAAAGTTAAGGGAAATTGGATTCAAAACAGTATCAGAGGGCCATGACCTTTACGGTCTGGTAAACTAATAAGCAAGGGGGTAACCTGCCAGTGCAGCAGATACTGGCATAAGCTTGCTTGGCAGACTGGGTGGATCATTTGGTCCTTTTCTGCCGTCATTTCTATGTAATTCCTCTTGTAAGAGAAAGCGAGCTCTGTGGGCGGGGCCCAGCAGGGGAGGAATAAGAGCTGGGACCTAGGTGGGGATAGGCAGGCCAGGCCCAGGTTTCCAGATCCTGCAGAATATTTCTGTCCAAACACAGAGCTGTAACTAAGCTGTATGAGTACTGAGGAAAGTGGTACTGAACTGTGAGTAATTGGAGTACACTGTTCTGAAGATAAAGGCAGTCTACTAATGTGTGTGTGTTAAAGTGGCAAATAAAGATAAAGTGTTTTAAGAAAGGCTGGAGTCAGTCCAGTTTGTGTCAAGGACTCACCGCTCGTTCTCACATATGGTGTCTCATGCATAGGATTTTTTCTCTAAACCTACTACAGAGGAAAACCCAGCCTCCAAAGAAGATTGTGTAGGTGTGGCCTGCCAGAAGCAGTTTGCAGAAGATAGAGGGAATTGTCTGTTTGAAATGCATAAATTTGTGAAGAGGACCTATGATTCTAAAATGAAGTACAGAACACAGGTGGCCTGTGGCTCTAAAACAAAGTACAGAGCATAGGAGTGCACAGAGCATGGTGGCTTGTGAAAGGGTGTGGCTCAGAAGCTGCACTGAAGAAAAAAGTTTTGGCACTTTATCACACAGCATTAGCTAGCAAATACAATTGTGTTTTTATTGTATAAATCGTTTGTATAAAATTAATAAACATATATAAAATTGTCATCTTTTTGCAATAATCTTTTTGATTTTGTATAGTGTTCCAGTTGTTTCTATTTTATATACACACACACAAACACACACACATGACAAGAAAGGGAATACAAATTATATGAAAGATAAACAAGGTTTGGCAAGATATTTGAAATTACTTTTGCAGTGTTGCTGTGACATTTTAAGCAAATATGCTGCTCTTAGTGCTGATACTCAAACTCAAGACTGTCCAAAATGAGGACATGTATTGTAACAGAGCCATTTTTGTTATCTTGGACTACTGTTACACGGTGTATTTCTGGTGTATAAGGGAAGACATGGTCCCAAAAAGCAATACGGAAGTCTATCCAATGTAGCAGAAAAGCCAAAAAACCAAAGCGAGGAAGGATGTCAAAGTAAGTGGATTTTATTGATCATATATTGTCAGACTCTGGCCGAGTTTCGCCCATAAACAAGGACTGTTTCATGGGCTATGTTTTGAATGTAGCCAGTAATCCTTTATCAGGAGAATGGTGCCAAACTCTTCTCTATTGTGGTCTACGGAGGATGTAATTAAACTTAGCAGCGCTTTCAGAAGTTTGCTGTGTTCCAAATAGAGGTTTAAACATATACTGGCACACAGAGTTCCATGCACCAGAAACGCAGCTAGTGTACAGCCGTTAGATTCCTTAATTGAGTGTTTTCCCTGAATAGCGTCTTGATTTGCTTAATGGTGCCGAAGAACCTGAAGCAGCCCTTGTTTATGGGTGAAATTCAGCCAGAGTCGGACAATATATGATCATTAAAATCCACTTACTTTGACATCCTTCCTCTCTTTGTTTTTTTGGCTTAAGGGAAGACATGGAAAGGTAAAAAAAAGTTCTGTGATAAGTTGTCTGCGGTCTATCACACCAGAAAACAAGCAGTATGAAACAGATGCTCTGACTTAAAAATTATTGTGCAAAACAAGGAGAAATACTGGGCGGTATTCTTAGATGCTGGTAACCAAACATCTCTGTACTGACTAAAGCCAGACTAAACCATGCTGAACCCTACCTGCAGGGCATCCAGGAGGTGGTACATGTTGACTGGAGGCAGGCTAGCAGATGTGGTCTCCCCTGAACAGGCTAACAGCAGAGCCGCCTGCTGCTCTGTCTCATCAGGATGCAGCTGAGATGCAGGGCTCTGACCTGCCGAAAGAGCGCCACAGGCTGAGGAACTAAATGGAAAGAGAAGAAGTAGTCATCCCTGACACAGAATATAAAGACAGGTAGCCCAGAGGTTAGAGTAATGGGTTCCTGTCCCATTTCTCCCTCTTTCTCAGGTACCTACTTAGAAAGGGTCTCGTTGTACCTGTATGTAATTTGTTGCAAAGTGCCCTGGATCTGGGTGCTATATAAATGCCTAAATAATAAATTACCTATGTTCAAAGCTAGGAAGAAAACAGTAAATGAATTCAAAAGGGCATGGGTTAGACATTGCAGAACCCTAATTGCTAGAGGTCAGACATGAAGAAAGGGGTGCATGGGGGTAACCTGTACAGAACAGCAGCTACTACCCTTAACAGAAGGCATAGAGGTACCTGCACAGAATGTCAGTTACCACCATGGGCAACTTGCTGGGCAAAATGGATGGACCATTTGGTCTATCTGCTGTCATTACTTTGTTAACATCAGTCATCCAACAGTGATCTACATCGTACAGCAATAACAGGATCTCATACTTTACTATTTAGCAATTCAGATGCATGCATGCGTGCAGCCATCTCTGGAGTAGGTGGTTAGGCAGCATACTTTTGGCACCTAAACTGCATAAAATCTTTGACCGGAAAGTGAGAAGAAGGAACTATGTTATTTCTCAATAGACGGAGGAAAGCTGACAAGCTCAGTCAGGAGAGACTCTCCCAGGACTTCTCCACCAATGAGCTGCTGTTCCCAGTCCAGTGCCTACATCACTGACCTCGCAATAGCAAGTAGCAACCCTGCTGCCAGGTTCACTAGAGACTATCTGATTTAAGCCTCCCCCCCACGGTGTGCAGCATGGAGAAACACTGTCAGAGAAGTTTATATTTACTGTGAGAAAAAAGTAAGTAAACAACATACTCCTACAGATTTTTTAAAATACTGAAAAAAAAAAAATCTTCCTAATATTTCTGAATGGTACAGCACATCTTTTCTGCTGAAAGAACATTCTAAGAGGCAGCAGACCATCTGGCTCCAGTTCCTGCAGGTCAGTAAGCCAGACTGTTGAGATTTATATTTACCTCAGTCTGGTAGGATACATATTAAAAATAAATGTGCTTCCTAGATCTATCTATTTATTTGAGTTCCTACCAGTACCCAACAGAATCTTTTTTTTTTTTTTTTTAATTATTTATTTATGATTTTCAATTTTACATTTTAAATCCTTCCATATAAAGTTGCATTACATAATATCACATATTATTAAATCAAATCATACAATCTTAAGTGTATAATATATATAAAGAAAATATTTATCTTTTATATAATTTCTCTAGTTATTTACCAAAACTGCAAACTGTATAATAAGGATTTACAAATTACCCTCAAAATAAGAATATCACTCTGGGAGGCATAACCATATATATATAACCAGGAGCACTAAAGAAAAACCTTTTCAGAGACAGGCTTAACATAATTTCTCACAGTGATATACAAATTGGACCTTCAACTCTAGACATTGGGAGAAGAGGTTGCTGGCCTACGGGCTTCAATAAACTGCTTTAGCTGTTCGACTTGGAAAAACACGAAAGTTTCATCTCCTTTCTTTAATAGACATTTACATGGATACCGCAGTGAAAACACATATCCCAAAGATATAACATCTTGTCTATATGATAAAAACTCTTTTCTGCGGCATTGGGTAATCGGGGCCATATCAGGATATAGCCTAATTTCCTGATCACAGAAATTCACCGGAAAATTCCTAAAATAATTTCTCATTACATTCAAAACATCTTGTGTGGTAATAAACGATACTAGAAGGACTTTCCTGTCGATTATTTCTACATTTGAGGATTCTAAAAACCCAGTCAAATCTTGTGGTATTTCAACATTATTCTCATTTCTAGCAGTTGCCCTATTTGTTAAAAATCTACAGAAATTTATAGAGGGAATATTTTGTTCAGAAAATCCTAGGCAAACCGTTAGAAATTTCTTTAAAGTAATATAAGGCATTTCCCCCATAATATGGGGAAAGTTTAGAATTCTCACATTTAATTTTCTGAGTCCATTTTCTAGTAACTCCAAGCGCCTTGAAGATGTTAACTGTTCTTTTATAATAACAGAGTTAACTTTGGCATTTGTTTGAAGCTTATTCTCAATTTCCGTTATCTTATTAGTAAAAACAATTCCTTGTTCTTGGATCCCCAATATTTTCTGTTGCACTCGGATGACGTCTCCGGGGTGCCAGAGCTGGAGGGAGAGAGCTCCGGAACAGCGGAGGGAGGAAATCCGGCATGGATGCAAACGGGCCCCGAGGAAGGTGGAGTGGGGTCTGGAGCACCGAGAGAGCCCCCAGAGGTGGAAGGGGTGGCTCGAGAAGCCGGAGTTAACATCATCCTCCCGGCCACTGGTGGTGAGTCTGCGTCGGGAACATCGAGGCCGGGGGCTGTGACACTCGAGGCTCTATGGGACCTGGTTGCAGGTCAGGGACTCTCGTTAACCAGATTGGAAAAGAAAGTTGACTCCCTCAACTATAACATGCCCCAACAGAATCTTTAAAGAACTGAATAGCATTATTTCTATGGAGCAAGTCGTTCCACTCTCCTAAAGATAGAAAGACTCGTATCATCTGTAATTTGCAATTTTATTACTGGGCTGGAGGGCTGTCTTGGATGAAAATGTTAGACCAAGTGACCCTGCTTTGCTCTTAGTGAAGCAGGTTTGTAGAACTGGATCCATTATTTCCCATACAATGCATATTTGGTGGCTGGAAAGGGGTACACTGAAATATCACCTGTCTCGCATCTAATATGCAAGCCAGCTATAACTACAAGTTTTTTTCTCTCCCTGCCTATGTAGCTGGGAGGAGAGAGCGCTATATTTTGTGTGGCAAGTATGGTTGGATGAAAATGTTAACAACTTTGAGCAATTGGTTTCCCAATGGATACCCATGCCCATTATCTGCAGCTTTGTGATTTTCTGGTTAGTAAAAAAGATAAAACAGTTGGGTAAGCTAGGAGACAGATTACAATTGTGTGGGCAATATTTGACCAGAAAACGTTTAACAGAACTATTGCTCTAACCCAGTGATTTTCAACCAGTGTGCCGCGGTACACTAGTGTGCCGCGACACATGGTCGGGTGTGTCGCGGGGAAAGTTCCCCAAACTATAGTGCCCCCTGTGCAGGGCCGGCGGAAGCACTAGGTGAACTAGGCGGTCGCCTAGGCTAGGGCGCCAGCTTCCCGGGGGCGGCACTGCCCCGGTAAAATTAAGAGAGCCGCGCTTTCAAGCATGTGAGTCCTTTGCTGTCAGCCCGGGCGGAACGCAGCAGGACAGCTGGAGTCAGCGGCACCGGGCGTGCTCTCTTCTTCCCGCCCCCCCCCCCCCCCGCGGTCCGGAAGAGGAAGTGGAGAGCATCGGGTGCCTGCGCGGGAAGAAGAGACCACGCTAGTGTGGTCTCTTCTTCCGCGCAGGCACCCGATGCTCTCCACTTCCTCTTCCGGGGGGGAGGAGAAGAGAGCACGCCGGGCACGACTGGAGTCAGCCGGGTGCCTGCGCGGGAGTCATCGGGTGCCTGCGCGGGAGTCTTCCCGCGCAGGCACCCGATGCTCTCCACTTCCTCTTCCGGGCCGCGGGAAGAAGAGAGCACGCCGGTGCCTGCGCGGGAAGAAGAGGCCACGCTAGTGTCCGACGGGAAGAAGACTGCAGCGCGGCTCGGAGGAAAATGGAGTTTCAACCGCAGCCGATGGGACTCCGCCTCCGCGAGGGCTGAAAATGAAGAGGTTAGCGTTGGGAGGAGGCTGCTGCTGCTGCTAGTTCCCAGGGTGGGGGAGAGAGATAGTGAATGAACGAGCAAGCATGTGTGTTTGAGATCCTGTGTGTGTGAGTGAGAGATTGCATGTATGTGAATGATTGAGAGCCTGTGTATGTGAAAGAGAGTATGTCTGTGATTGAGAGCCTGCCTGTGAGAGAGAGAGCATGAATGTAAGTTTACCATTGGGAACCTGTATGTGTAAGTTTGTGTGAAAGAGTATGTGTGTATGATTGAGATCCTTTGTGTGTGAGAGAAATCATGTGTATGTATGATTAAGAGCCTGTGTGTATAAGTAAGAGAGAGATCATGTGTGTCTGTGTCTGATTGACAGCTGGTTTAGGTGATGGAGCATGTGAGTATGTGATTGAGAGCCTGTGTGTAAATGAGAGAAAGAGAGGACATGTTTGTAAGCATGTGAATGAGAGTCTGTGTGTGAGAGAAAAAGACAGCATGTATTTATGTGATTGAAAGCCTGTGTGTGTGTGTAAGCGTGAAAAGATAGACAGCATGTGTGTAAATGTGTAATTAAGAGCCTATATGAGAGAGAAAAAACATGTATATATGTGAGTACTGAGAGCATGTGTGTATAGGTGTGTCATTGAGAGCCAGTGTGAGAGAGAGCGCTGGTATGTGACTGAGAGAGGAGAAAGTTCCAAGCAAACCACCCCACCTCCTGCTAATTCAGAACAATCTCAGGACACCTGGATATCAAATGTTCCGGTATGCAGAGCAAAAAAAATTTTGTATCCTTATTATTTTTCATTACTGGGTCTTTGTGTCTGCTATTTTTAAATATTTTGTTGGTATCTGGAAATGTTTTATATGAGTTTTTAATTATTGGATATTCCACTCATCAGCTGTTTCGAAATATGTTCTTTTTGTTAGTACAGTTTTACTGCTGATGATTTTATATTTCTTGATTTGTTTTATAAGGATGGGTGATGTTTCTTTTTTCCTTTGTTACACTGCATACAGAGACTCTGGCTTGTTGCAGTTTCCAATTCAGTTTTTTCTGCATGCTTCTTGTTATGCGTTTTGGTCTCTTTATTCTATGTTAGGTGAGGGACAGCACGTGATTCAGGTGAGGTTTTCTGCTGGCGTGTTGTTTCTGTGTAGGACTCTATAGCAGCCTGACTTGGTCCGTTTTCCTAATAGGAGATGTATTGGTGTCTTAAGGCCTGGTGTAATATTTTCAGAGACTTATTGTACTTTAAAAGTGTGATCTTACATAAATGCACACATTTACTTGTATTTAGTTTTAAACATATTGTATGGCTCTCATGGAATTACATTTTAAAATATGTGGCGTTTATGGCTCTCTCAGCCAAAAAGGTTCCTGACCCCTGGTATAGAGCTTAGCCACTACTGCTGCTTCTGGTGTGTACTACAGCCTGCATGAAAGAAGAGTAAGAGAGCTGCTGGAGGGGGTAAGTAAAGATGGCTTTTTAAGTTCATTTTTCTTGATTGACTGCCATTTTAATTATTTAATATTATGTGATGTGTCTGCTTTTTTTGTTTGAGCAACAAGTATAGCTTTGGTTTATGTTTATTTTATATATTTTTATTTATTTATTTATAAAAGAGTTTCTATACCGTCAATAAGACAAATCATCTCAATGGTTTACATGGCATAAAAATGTCAAATAAGTGTTCTGTTATAAATACAGACTTCGTTATTTTCATTAATGCACAATGTAAGTTAATTGTGTGTGGAGGCGGGGGGGGGGGGGGGCGGCGTAGCTGACGTTTCGCCTAGGGCGCCTAATACCCTTGCACCGGCCCTGCCCCTGTGTTTTGTTCCCCTACGATGCGCAGTCACGCTTCCTACAGTGTAGGAGCCGTGTACAATAACACATGCGCGAGCTTTGAACGCTCGCGTGACTTAATGACATCACCGAGCTGGTACTTGTACTCTGGCCTCATGACCATAGTATTTCTCATTGTACCCCTTTATATTGCAGTATATGCTTGGCAGAGGTCCTTTAAGTGTGGCAGATAATGTAATACTCTTCTATTTTAGTGTGTGGCTGTGCACACTATCTCAGCAGTGATGGAGAAGTATTTGAGAATGGAAAAGGCAAATGCCGAACAGGACCCTGGACACAATTCTGACCTAGATGAAGGCCCTAGTATGAGAGGTCGACAAAAGAAAAAAGACAAGACGGTGAGCTCAAGGCAATACAGTGAAAGCTATCTTTCATTTGGATTTACTTTCACTGGGGATGCGACAGCACCAACACCACTGTGCTTGGTGTGTGGTGAGAAGCTATCCAATAGCGCCATGGTGCCAAGCAAGCTTAAACGCCATCTCCAAACGAAACACTCTTCCGTTCAAAACAAGCCGATGGAGTATTTTGTACGCTTACGTACAAACAATGAGAAAGAAGCAACTTTTTTGAGAAAAAGCACACAGGTAAATGAGAGAGCCCTCAAAGCTAGCTACCTTGTTGCTGAACTCATAGCTAAATCAAAAAAGTCTCACACTGTGGCAGAAACATTAATACTACCAGCTTGTAAAGCTATTGTAAATGAGATGCTTGGCCCTGACGCAGCCAAAGAGATAGCTAAAGTGCCTCTCTCTGATAACACAATTTCCAGACGGATTGATGACATGTCTGCTGACATTGAAACAGTTGTTTTGGAAAAGGTGCGCATCAGTAAGAAATTTGCCTTGCAACTTGATGAGTCGACGGATATCAGTGGACATTGTCAGCTGTTGGCCAATGTGCGTTTTGTGGATGGAGAAGCCATTAGAGAAAACTTCCTATTTTGCAAGGCACTGCCAGAAAAATCAACAGGAGAGGTAATATTCCAGGTCACATCGGAATATCTTGATAAAAGTGGGCTTACATGGGAAAACTGCACAGGTGTCTGCACTGATGGAGCCGCAGCCATGGTCGGGCGCATCAAAGGCTTTGTAAGTAGGGTTAAAGAAAGAAACCCAGATGTTCTTGTTACCCACTGTTTCTTGCACCGTGAGGCCCTCGTTGCAAAGACCTTACCAGCAGATCTAGTTCCTGTGTTGGATGATGTTGTGCGCATAGTGAACTTTGTGAAGATGCGACCTTTGCGATGTCGCTTATTTGCGTCTTTGTGTACAGAAATGGAAGCGGAACATAAAATCTTATTGCTCCACACGGAGGTCCGGTGGCTGTCACGCGGCAAAGTGCTGGCCCGTGTGTATGAGTTGCGAGAGGAACTTAAAATATTTCTGACAAACGAGAGGTCCGATTTTTCAAAGCTGCTTGCAAGTGATGAGTGGTGTACAAAGCTGGCATACCTGGCTGATATATTTCAATATCTGAATGAACTGAACACACGGATGCAAGGCCGAAATGAAAACCTGCTTACAAGCACTGATAAAATGAACGGATTCCGTTTAAAGGTGCAGCTCTGGCAACAACATGTTCAGGGTGGCAACCTTCAGATGTTCCCGCTCACCGAGAAACTGCATGATGGCAACACTGCTGCAATGTGCGAGGTGATTGGCAGACATTTGAAAACTCTTGAGGAGAAATTGTCGTTTTATTTCTCTTCAGCCTTCACAGAATGCCTTGACTGGGTTAGGGACCCATACAGTTCATTATCCGTTGCTGGAAAGGACATGACTTTAAAGGAGCAAGAGGAACTCATTGAACTGAAGCAAGATCGCGGTTTAAAGCTAAACTTTGCTGATCTTCCTTTAGACAGTTTTTGGTTATCTGTTGCCAAGGAGTTCCCCATTCTGGCCAACAAAGCTATTTTGACATTGATCCCATTTTCAACCACATATCTATGTGAGCTGGGCTTCTCAAGCTTGACTGCCATAAAAACTAAAAACAGGGAGAGACTGAGAACTGTTGAGGAAGAGCTTCGTGTGTGTCTTTCCACCATTCCTGCCAGGATATCCCTTTTGTGTTCATCGAAACAGGCCCAGGTTTCACACTGAATGAGTATAGATACATTTAGAATCTATATTTTTAAACATATGTATAATATGTACTGTTTTAGTGTCATTTTGTGCCATTTTGGTTGGTGGTGTGCCCCGGGATTTTTTAAGTGTAAAAAGTGTGCCGCGGCTCAAAAAAGGTTGAAAATCACTGCTCTAACCTATAGACAGTTGCTGGATGGTTTTGGCAATATGGTACAAAGTCCTTGGTATCTCAGTGGAACAAGAAGCTCTCAGTTCAATTATAGAAAGATTGGGATATTTTAATGGAATGATGCACATAAGATTTCGCTATGCACTCAGATTTAAGATTCTTCCTTCTTCACTTGGTTTCATAAGTTTAACTACACTGAAGTCCTCTGTGCTGGAAAGAATGTGGGTTAAGCGGCACTCACATTCATTTGTGGTGGACAAGTTCATTGGTATCAACTTTTTGGGAGGTGATGTTCTGCACTATAACAAGAATGGTGGGATTTTCCGTTGATCCATTTCTTGAATTTTGGGCTTGGGAGGGGGGGGGTGCACATTAATCATTTTACTTCTGGTAGTAAGATTTACCATCGCAGGTCATTGGAAAACATCTCCCACAATTAAGCTATGGAAAGTAAAGTTAATCGTTCGGTGCAGTCGTCTTCAAATATCATATTCATTAAAGAGGCAGCATCATAAATACAATCAAATCTGGAGATTTTTTGGAAGTTCTATTCTGTAGGATGGGCCACGGTTTATTTTATTTCTCATTTTATTTGAGTCAATTGCCTGATCCTAGGATTAATGCATAACTTTTTTTTTATGGCTTTTTGACCTCTCTTACAGATTTCAAACTTTACTGGAGATTAATCTGAACAGTTGCTTTTTTTTCACAAAGCAAATTGTATCAGAGGTCTCCTTTAAGAAAAGATACTGTACATTAAGCGATCATAATGTGTACTGTTCTATATTATGCCTGATCCTAAATAAAGAATTAAAAAAAAAAAGGCCAGAATGTGAGAAACATTTTCTGTGCATATGTGAAAGGGAGGATTGGAACAGTTCACTATTAGTCACTTGACTTATGTAAGCCTGGCTAGGTGTCAACTACCAGATATCCTTGGGAATCCCCACTCTCTCTTGCATAGTTTTACCTCTACCGCATGCTTGTAACAGATGTTTTGTCCTCTTCTGTATATCCTTTTATAAAGGTACATAGAAAACCCCACTAATGAACAATTTAGCATTGTTGCAAGAAGTATAAAGGCCTGTCTGATCAAGTTAAAAGCAGAAATCATTTTTGACAAATCAGGTGATTTTGCAACATTCATAATAGTGCTGCAGCAATGGCCATTCAATTAATGGAAAAGCCAATTAATAGGACTTCTGTCTTCAAGAATACAAAACATTCAAGGATGACCAGAAACACTGGAATTAGCAGAGAATTAGCCTTAAAACAAATATACATCACAGAAATATGTTAAGAACTAGGATTTGTCAATGAAAATTATTTTCTGTCACATATACTGTATACAACTGAACAATTCCACCAAAAACCTGCTGCTAATGACTCAAGCTTTACTAGCATGATTTACAAGAGCTCCTGTGCAGCTCCTTTCCCTGCTCAATTTTCTAACTTATTTTCTTTCAATTTAAATGTTTGTATTAGTCCAGATACAGGTACCTAAAACAATCTGTCCACCACATAAACATAAATAAGTTGCATTAAGAGACATAAGGAAGGGGCACCTTTAGTAGACCACTGGGTAGCAGCAGCCCATCAATGGGAAGACCTGACAGCAGCAGCACTGTGCCATGTTCCCAGTTCACCACGGTGGGGGGGGGGGGGGGTGTTCATAACCTCAAATTAGTTCAGATCGAACAACGGTATATCTTCTCGTGGAACACAGTAGCCCCAAATGGACTCAAAGAAATAGAGCGGGCGGCATTTTATTAAGTTACAACATATAGCAACTTGTGGATTTCAGAAATTTGGCTTGTCAACAGATCACTCCTCAAGTCAGTTACAATTCTCATAATGGATTTCCTTATGATGACATTGGGGTTAACCACAAACAAAACACAACTCAAAAACCATATAAGAAGTGGGTCACCTTGTTATAATGCAATACATAAAAAAAAGGGGAGTGTATATATACTACTGAGGAAGAAGCAAGTGGATATATACACCAGATGGGTGAAATCACAGAGAATACAAAGATGATATGATATCAGTTAACAATAGGGGATTCATTTTCTCATAAATAAGGGTACCTAAAAAGGGCATTAAAACAGGGAGGAATAGTGCGTTAACAATGCGCCGATAATCCCCATTCAGAAACAGATTCAGTTTAGTCAATAGGTAAATTTATTAGGCTGGCATTTTCTTGTTAATAATCGGGTATGGGACAGAGAACTCTTTGGCAGTTACAAAATGGATAGGAAGGAGATCCTATTATTGTTGTAAAAATGACAATAATAAAAATCTGACATGGGAGCCCTACTGTTCAGTAGGGATAGAGGGATATGATAGGGAACTACATCAGTCACTAGTGATAGGTCCCCCACATGGGGGTAATGTATAAGGGATGTGAAGGAGAACTGCTGTTGACAGTCTCTCTTAAAAAGGGACCCGTTTGGTGTAATAAACAAAATTAGTCACTTGGAATTTGTTTTTTTGCAAACAGGGATTAGGCAGGGATTTGTTGGCGGCTTCAGGTTTCAGATGAATTTGGGTTAAACAGTAACTGGATAAAAGAAAAATACGCATGGGATTTGATTAAAATAGAAACAGATAGAAGCAGACGCAATAGAAAATTTGTCATCAGAAGACCTATTTTGTCTAGTGGAGACAAGTGAACATGAAAGAGAACCTTATTTAGTCATCAGGATTTGGTTCCTCACACGAGGTATAGCGAGTAGAGGACTTGATGGAGAAATGTAGACAGAATTGGGTTTAGCGCATGGGCAATTTGCTGACAGTCTCGTTCTGAAACGGACACAGATCATTGGTCCTTTTAACATTTAAATAGCATGCAGTACCTCACGCCAGTTGTCCGATAGCAACATGGCATTCTAGAAGGGTACAAGTCAAGTAAAATGTAAGTTTTTATATGTTTATGTACACAATTGGGAGGTGATCCAGGGATTGAAATTTTTGTGAGAAACAATAGATTTTGATTTTATATAGCTCTCAGTCCCTGATGAAGACGGGATGGTCGAAACACTGCCAGTGTCGGGCTGTCGGCTCCAATCTTGCAATAATAAATGTCTTTATAGAAGAAGATAACTTCTTATTAAATATAGCTAAGTATAAAATAATACTAATGAAGGCGATAGGTGGTGACTGTGCAAGAGAGCTAATTTCACAAAGAAAAGCATACTTTTAAACAATTTCGGTTGAGAGGTATCACTAATGGATGGCAAATAAGATATATTAAAAAAACTGCATTCAAATATGAAATAACAAGCCGTTAAGCCCGTTAAAACGGGCTACATCCCTCTGTCTCTCACCTCCCCCTCTTCACCACCCCCTACCTCCCTCCCACCCTCCACTCTCCCTCCCTCCCTCTCACTCTCCCTCAGTCCCACTCCCTCCCCCTCTCAGTCCCACTCCCTCCCCCTCTCAGTCCCACTCCCTCCCCCCCCTCCCTCTCACTCTCCCCCAGTCCCACTCCCTCCCCCTCCCCCAGTCCCACTCCCTCCCCCTCAGTCCCACTCCCTCCCCCCCTCCCTCTCACTCTCCCTCAGTCCCACTCCCTCACCCTCCCCCTCTCAGTCCCACTCCCTCCCCCCCTCCCTCTCACTCTCCCTCAGTCCCACTCCCTCTCTCCCCCCCCTCTCCCTCTCTCCCCCCTCACTCAGTCCCACTCCCTCCCTCCCTCAGTCTCACTCCCTCCCTCCGTCCCACTCCCTCTCTCTCTCCTCCCTCGTTGCCACCGCCGCTGCCACCCGCCGCCGCTGCCACCGGACGCCTCCGCTGCCACCCGCTGCCGCTACCACCGGACGCTGCCGCCACCGCTGCTGCCACTCAACGCCGCAGCTGCCACCCGACGCCGCCGCCACCACCGGACGCTGCCGCTGCCACCTGCCGCCGCCGCTGCTGCCACTCAACGCCGCCGCTGCCACTGGACACCGCCATTTTTTTTTTCTTTTTTTCTGGCTCAGACCGACGTGCTCGCCCGCACATGCGCGGTAGAGCTGGTCTCTACTGCGCATTTGCGGCACGTCGGTCATCCTTCGTTTATTAGGTAGGATAAAAGAAAAAATTAAAAACGGTATTCTTACTAATAAGGCTGTAATCATCACAGGGTGGAGCCTAACAAGAAATACCAGACATCGGTAAAGGAAAATACAGTGTCCTTTGTTTGTTGGATTTTAAATTTTTTTTTTAACACAAACATAACAGGTATCTAGACTTTAAATCAAGTTTTTAACCCTATCACAGTAACCCCCCAGCCTCCCCTCCATCTGTTGATAGTTTAGTTTATTCAAACATTGTTCAAAGCAGTGTACAAAGTTTTAAAAACACACAAAACTCTTAAAGTACAGAGCATAACTAAATCTGACCACATAGCATTAAAATTAAACAGTAAAATAAAAGTGTCAAACTGACAGACAACGCAATATAAAATCCCTGTTAATTCTTAAAAGCTTGCTTAACAAGCCATGTTTTAATTACCTTCCTGAGTTTCAAATCATCCGTCTTAGCCCTTAACCCAGACAATGCATTGTGTAACACTGGTCCAGTGTAACCGCGCGCTGCTCTTCTGGTACATTCCAAGCCAATCTCCACACACATCTACATCCATACTGCTTCCATTAAGCATTAACTATATCCACATTTTGAGTCGGCATTTCACGTCACCTCTCATACGACTTCCATATCCTCTTAAATTGCTGCAATATGCTTTGGATATTACAGTAAGTTAATTCCTCAAATAAATATTCTCCAAATACATCGCATTAAAAGAGTCTTGAGGACATGTGAGCTTTCTTACAACCCAACAGTCTGATTTCAACCTGTTCTAACAATTATACATACAAACAAGCTCTATTTCATGTACGCAAATTACTACTATAAGAATATTTATAAGTTATTATGAATACTGTTCCTTGCCTCCCTCATATTCTCCATTGTATATTACCCATTGTATATTACCCCCTCTTTTCGTGCCCTTTCTTATTTCTTACTCCAAGTTAACATATCCTTGTTATAATGTAACTTTATTCTCCTTTCAAATTGTCTCTGGTTAATGGTTGTTTATAGTTACTGCTTGTTCGATGTAAACAGAGTTGATTTGATTTGTATCAAGAAAGTCAGTATAGAAAAACCCTAAATAAATAAATAAATGATGTGGCAGTCTCGCAACGGGTCACCATTACACACTATGCAATTAGTTTATTTTGGTAGCCACCTCAGGCTTAGTGGCTCCTAACAGAAATAGCATGGGATGTCTACTTAACTTAATCTTTATTCTACCTTCTCCCAACAGGACCTCATCTACACACATTCCCACCAGATATGCATAAAATGTATCCACATTCCCACTTCTATGCCAGCATTCTTCCTTTCCTGACAGATAAAGCTTATGTAGTCTAAACTGAGTAAGTACCATCTATATAGTAGCTTGTATCCATGTTGAGTAATATTTGCAAGATCGAAGTTTTGCTAACTCTTTCACAGCTGCCTGACCCTATATATTCCTCCACAGCCCAGCTTAAATCCTTCTTCCATGCCCTAATGCAGGGATAGGCAAATCCAGTCCTGGACTGTCACAAAGGTCTGGATTTCAGGATGTTCACAATGAATGTGTGTGAGATATCTACATACAAGGAGAGGCAGTACATGCAATATTCGGCAAGAATGTTCACAGTGGATATTCTGAAAAATCAGACTTGTTTGTGGCATGCCAAGACCAAAGCCGTTGACCCCCTAACCTTAATGTGTTTCAGGATCAGATTTAGGAATACATATAGCTCAGATATGTCCCTTAGTTTTCAGCTTCTTGTTATGCAGAATTTCAAAAAGCCATGTCTCGCTACAAATCCTGCTTAACTTCTTTTGTCCTTTGATACCAACCATTAACTCACCATTCAATTAAATTATTGTAGGCAACAACGCTGTTCTTCAGGTAAGGCTGAGGGTTGACATTGCTTCCAAAAGCATATTTGAATTGGCCATCCCGCAAATGATAGGCTCGTCTTCGAGATATGACGGATGTCAGAATATCCTTCAGGTGTATCTGTAATTGGAAGAGCAGTGAAAAAGGATTCAAGAGCCAATTCCTGCGAAACAAAATTGCTATCTCCTTCTGCCTCATGTCACCCAGCTCTAACTGGTTAACATTGGTCCTTCTTCCCTCTTGTTAAAAGCAGTCATGCATAGCAGAAAACAAAATTGATAGCCAGTCTTCCCATTACTGACATTTCCAAAGCATGGTGGTATTGGATGGACAGTCTGCTCATTTCAAGCTAGGAATCAGGTCTTGCTAGTCACCTGGACTCAAACATAACTTAGTTCTGGTCATTTACCAAGTGCATTCCCATTTCTTTCCATGGAATATTTAAATTATTTTGTCCTAAGTAATATAGTGATCTCCACTGCAGATGAGTCTTTTAAGTCAACACATGTCCATGCAATACGGGAAGCAGGAGCAAATGCAACCAGGGCAGCATAAAAGGCTTAACAAGAAAGGCAAGCTATACCTGGGGAAAATAAATAGCTGACCTGTGCTTGCCACCAGCAAACACAGGTCAGCTGGTCTTGAAGGATGAGCTATTAAACCCCCCCCCCCCCCCCCCCAAAAACCCCAAAACACCACACTTTGCATCGGACTCTGCCTGCTTCTGGGACTTCTTTTCAGATTTTACAAAACTCCATCCCACCCCCTTTCCTGGGCGACAGTAACTCACCTCCACAGCACAGATAACAGCAGTCACTGCTTCTTCTGTGACGTTATCCAAGCCATGTTCATAAGCGGTCACAATCATTCGTCCTTCCAGCTGCCCGCGGCTTGGCAGCATCATGGTGTGGGAGCACAACTTCAGGTCCTCATCCTCCTGGGGGTCCTTGGCCACAAACTGCTGAGCTCCACATAATGGGTTTTGGGGCTGGAATCGGTGCTGTTGTAAAAGGAAGTAGCAAAAAGCAACATTAATACTACTGGTTTACTTTTGTTATAATTTGTTCCAAGCGATGGAATAGAGCCTTAGCAAAGTTTCAAGAGACTGAAGACACTCCTCACACCCACCAGGAACTTCTTAAAAAGAAAGTAATATCTAAAGAGGTTATTTCCTAAGGACTCCCCTAGTTCCAATGTACTTTTTCCTTTTTGCACACCCTAAAAAAACCCCAAAAATGTGAACATTGGTAAATAGTAGAAAAAATGTAAGAAGAGCAAACCTGCTAATTACAGAAACAAAACAAGTCCAGAAACGGGAAAACCTCAGACAGCCCACACCAAAATACTCTTCTGGTGTTTAATATTAGGGCTTAGCATGCAATCAAAACATCTTAACAGGCCATCATAGGTTAAAACAAAAATTATATATCCTTTCAGAATTTCAAAGCCAATAGATTATCACAAACTATCCACTTTATAGTGGTAGCCGACTGGCTTTGAAATTCTGAAAGTTTTTATTTATTTTTTTTACACTTATGGCAACTTAACATGTTCTGATCACATGCTAGGCCTAAATATTAAACATGCCATCATAGGTTTAAAAAAAAAAAAAAAGCCCTTTCAGAATGTCTAAATCTTAAAATACAGCAGAAGCCCCCTGTCCCATAGTTTCATAAATTAACACATCAGCCTGCCGCCCCACCCATAAGAATGCTAAAGGGCATGGCACCCCCTCTCTCTCCATCCTCACTGATACAATCATTTTATTGCTGGGAGCAAGAGACCCTCTGCCCCACTCCCAGCACCTCCAGCGCTGTTCTAAGAAAAGCAGTGCTGGAAGTGTAAGCTTACTTAGCTTACACTTCCAGCACTGCCTCTAGCTCCCCTTCTCTTAGCTAGAGAGAGTGCTGGAAGCATGCGCATGAAGAATATCAATTACAAACACCATATGGTTCCCTTCTCCTAAGCACTGCCAAGACTGTGTATTCATATTGTTTGATAATGTTAATTTCCACACTACCCATCGTCCAATCAAAAGTCCAATGTATAGTAGTAGCATCACTTTGAAAGTTTTAGGGAGAACACGGTTGCATACATTTTGTGCAACTCCTGGTTAGGTTGCAAAATAGCAAGCATGATGCTCCTGCTGGTAGGAGAGAGTTCACCATACCTGTTCTGTCAACTGGTAAGGGAACCACATGGAAGGGGACGATACTATATACTCCTGGGGGAATTCTGCGCTACTGCAGAACGCAGAATTTGCACAGAATTCCCCCCCTGCGCAGAATTGCCAAATTCTGTGCAGAAAATAGCAGAAGAGACCCCGGCATGCCGCAAACGGAGTGCATCCTGCGGCACACGCTCTGTTCGCGGCGAAGGTGAAGGCCCGGCGCGCCGGTTTTCGCCACGAACAGCGCACCGGGCCTTTATCTTCACCGGGAACGGAGCGCGTCCTGCGGCATGCCAGTGAGAGAGAATGTATGTCAGAGAGGCAAGGGGAGGGTGAGAGAGAGCGGGGGGGGGGGGGGGGGGGGAATGCCGTGAGAGAGAATGTGTGTGTGAGAGAGGGGAGGGTGACAGAGAGCATGGTTGGTGAGGGGGTGGGGAGGGTGAGAGAGAGCATGGGAGGTAAGAGAGGGTGGGTGGGAGGATGCTTGAGTTTGGGTTTCAGAGAGAGGGAGCCTTTATGAGGAAATTGTGAAGGCGTGTGTATGTGTGTGAGAGATTGGGAGCTCGTGTGTATAAAAAAGGGATTGTGTGTATGTGAGGGTGCTAGCCTGTGTGATGGGATTGTGTATGTGTGAGACAGAGCCTGTGTGATGGGATTGTGTATGTGTGAGACAGAGCCTGTGTGAAGAGCTGCGTGAGAGACATAGGTAGCCTGTGTGAGGAATTGTGTGTGAAAGAGAAAGGGAGCTTGTGTGGGTGTGTATGCAAGAGAGAGGGCCCTGTGTGAGGGGGATGTGTGTGTGTGTGTGTGTGTGTGTGTGTGTGTGTGTGTGTGTGTGTGTGTGTGTGAGAGAGAGTGAGGGAGCCTGTATGAGGGGGTGTGTATGTGGAAGGGACACTTACAGTAAATTTCTAAGGCAATTCTGCTCAAAATATTTAAAATTCTGCAACTAAGTAATAACTTTTTTCTGTAATAATTTAAAATGTAATTACTTAAAGACTGTCATGTAAATTGTGTTATTTTGACCAATATAAAGTTTGCAGAATTTTCAGTTTTTATGCACAGAATTCCCCCAGAAGTAGATACTGAACCTGGTACTTGCCAACAGGAATGGAGAAATTACTTACCTGATAATTTTGTTTTCCTTAGTGTAGACAGATGGACTCAGCACCAATTGGTTATGTGCTCTCCTGCTAGCAGATGGAGACTGAGTCAGGTTTCAAAGCTGATGTCCTTCTAGATATACCCCTCAGCCATTCAATATTCTCTTCAAAAGCCATTGTGGACATATTATTGAAGAACCAGATTAGAATTTGGATACAACTTAATTTGATTAAAAACAATTAAAAACTGGAGACTGCGACTGTACTTAACCAACTGAGAGTGCTGAATCCCAGCAATACTATAGATGCCCTGAACTAGGGACAGGCAAACGGATTTTCCATAACCAAATGGAATAGAGTGATTTCATGGGCGATTTCTTGCCACCTCTCCTGGGCAGGATGCTGACTCCATTTGTCTACGCTAAGGAAAACAAAATTATCAGGTAAGTAATTTCTCCATTTCATAGCGTATAGCCAGATGGATTCAGGACCAATGGGATGTACAAAAGCTACTCCCGAATGGGGCGGGAGGCTGCCTGAGGTCCGATTAGCACCACCCTTGCAAAGGCTGCATCCTCTCGGGCCTGGACATCTAAGCGATAGAACCTGGAGAAGGTGTGCAAGGAAGACCACGTCGCTGTTCGACAGATGTCGACGGAAGACAGTAGCTTAGCTTCCGCCCAGGATATGGCCTGGGCACTAGTGGAATGAGCTTTGACCTGAAGGGGTAACAGCTTCCCTGCCTCCACATAAGCTCCTGGATTCACTTCCTTGATCCAGCGAGCTATGGTAGCTCACACAGCCACTTCACTTTGTTTTCTTCCCCTTTGAAGGACAAAAAAACAATCTGTCTTGTGCACCAATTCTGAGTGTTCCAGGTACCGTACTAAAAGCCCACTGACGTTTAAGTGGCATAGGAGACTGTAGTCTTCCGTGTCCTTGCATCCATCCAGGGACAGTAAGGAGATGGTTTAATAAGAAGGAACGGTGTGAAACTGCAATGTTCCTGGAGTGAACCAGAGGAATGGTTGGGAGATGCAACAAACCAAGCATATTGCCACCTAAAGAATACAGTCTTCAGTGTTAATAGACATAGAGAGACAGACTGCGCATAGGGGAGCTGTTCCATTCCCCTTACTTTGGTTGCCCTTCGCTGTACCTTCTCCATCGTAATTATATCTTTTTTGAGATGCGGCGACCAGAACTGTACACAATATTCAAGGTGCAGTCTCACCATGGAGCGATACAGAGGCATGATGACATTTTCCGTTTTACTCACCATTCCCTTTTTAATAATTCCCAACATTCTGTTTGCTTTTTTGACTGCCGCAGCACACTGAACCGAAGATTTCAATGTGTTATCCACTATGACGCCTAGATCTCTTCCTTGGGTGGTAGCACCTAATATGGAACCTAACATTGTGTAACTATAGCATGGGTTATTTTTCCCTATATGCATCACCTTGCACTTATCCACATTAAATTTCATCTGCCATTTGGATGCCCAATTTTCCAGTCTCACAAGTTCTTCCTGCAATTTATCATACTCTGCTTGTGATTTAACTACTCTGAACAATTTTGTATCTGCAAATTTGATTACCTCATTCGTCGTATTTCTTTCCAGATCATTTATAAATATATTGAAAAGTACGGGTCCCAATACAGATCCCTGAGGCACTCCACTGCCCACTCCCTTCCACTGGGAAAATTGTCCATTTAATCCTACTCTGTTTCCTGTCTTTTAGCCAGTTTGTAATCCCCGAAAGGACATCGCCACCTATCCCATGACTTTTTACTTTTCCTAGAAGCCTCTCATGAGGAATTTTGTCAAACGCCTTCTGAAAATCCACTTACACTACATCTACCAGATCACCTTTATCCACATGTTTATTAACTCCTTCAAAAAAGTGAAGCAGATTTGTGAGGCAAGACTTGCCTTGGGTAAAGCCATGCTGACTTTGTTCCATTAAACCATGTCCTTCTATATGTTCTGTGATTTTGATGTTTAGAACACTTTCCACTATTTTTCCTGGCACTGAAGTCAGACTAACCAGTCTGTAGTTTTCCGGATCGCCCCTGGAGCCCTTTTTAAATATTGGGGTTATATTAGCTATCCTCCAGTCTTCAGGTACAATGGATGATTTTAATGAAAGGCTACAAATTTTTACTAATAAGTCTGAAATTTCATTTTTTAGTTCCTTCAGAACTCTGGGGTGTATACCATCTGGTCCAGGTGATTTACTACCCTTCAGTTTGTCAATCACTCCTACCACATCTTCTAAGGTTCACCGTGATTTGGTTCAGTCCATCTGAATGATTACCCATGAAAGCCTTCTCCAGTACAGGTACCTCCCCAACTTCCTCTTCAGTAAACACCGAAGCAAAGAAATCATTTAACCTTTCCGCGATGGCCTTATCTTCTCTAAGTGCCCCTTTAACTCCTCGATCATCTAACAGTTCAACTGACTCCCTCACAGGCTTTCTGCTTCGGATATATTTTTAAAAGTTTTTACTGTGAGTTTTTGCCTCTACGGCCAACTTCTTTTCAAATTCTCTCTTAGCCTGTCTTATCAATGTCTTACATTTAACTTGCCAACGCTTATGCATTATCCTATTTTCTTCTGTTGGATCCGTCTTCCAATTTTTGAATGAAGATCTTTTGGCTAAAATAGCTTCTTTCACCTCCCCTTTTAACCATGTCAGTAATCGTTTTGCCTTCTTTCCACCTTTTTTAATGTGTGGAATACATCTGGACTGTGCTTCTAGGATAGTATTATTTTTTATTTATTTATTTATTTAGGCGATGACCACGCCTCTTGCACACTTTTTACCTTTGTAGCTGCTCCTTTCAGTTTTTTTTCTAACAATTTTTCTCATTTTATCAAAGTTTCCCTTTTGAAAGTTTAGCGCGAGAGCCATGGATTTGCTTACTGTCCCCCCCTTTCAATCATTAATTCAAATGTGATCATATTATGATCACTATTGCCAAGCAGTTCCACCACCATTACCTCTCTCACCAAATCCTGTGCTCCACTGAGAATTAGATCTAAAATTGCTCCCTCTCATCTGTTCCTGAACCAATTGCTCCATAAAAATGTCATTTATTCCATCCAGGAACTTTATATCTCTAACATGTACAAATGATACATTTACCCAGTTAATATTGGGGTAATTGAAGTCTCAGCAAAGAATTAGTGGAAACCAAATTGATTAAATATTATAGCCTAAAAGGTTATAATATTCAAAAATCCAAAAAAATATAGATTTCATTAAAAAGGACTTTATAAGGTGGGTGATGTGTAGACCGGTTGGTCACTGTTTAAGTATCACAACGACAGGCTTGCTGACACCTTTTAGGCTATAATATTTAATCAATTTGGTTTCCACTAATTCTTTGCTGATTATATTTGTGTGGTATACCACTGACTCTTTTTTGACTAATCCGTGGTAATTGAAGTCTCCCATTATTACCGCACTACCAATTTGGTTAGCTTCCCTAATTTCTCTGAGCATGTCACTGTCCATCTCACCATCTTGACCAGGTAGACGGTAGTATACTCCTATCACTATAGTCTTCCCCGACACACAAGGGATTTCTACCCATAAAGATTCAATTGTGCATTTAGTCTCATGCAGGATGTTTATCCTGTTGGACTCTATGCCATCCCAGACATAAAGCGCCACACCACCTCCTGGGTGCTCCTCTCTGTCACTGCGATATAATTTGTACCCCGGTATAGCACTGTCCCATTGGTTGTCCTCCTTACACCATGTCTCTGAGATGCCAATTAAGTCTATATCATCATTCACTGCTATACATTCTAATTTTCCCATCTTATTTATATCTTACTTCTTAGACTTCTAGCATTAGCATACAAACATTTCAAAGTTTGGGGGTTTTTTGTATTTTCATTCTGCTTTTTAATTGATAGGGATAAGTTAGAATTTTTTTAGCTCAGGTGAGTTTTTAATTACAGGCACTTGGACTACGCCTGAACAAAGGCTTGTAAGCCCTGAAAGACTTCCAACCAAGAGAAGGCCGCCAGGTGCAAATTTAGCCCAGGAGGAACTGGAGCAGGTGCCACTGAACCGCCCTCTCCCGGGAAGACGTCACCCCGGAATTGCTCAGGTCCAGGGTGCTGCCAGATAAGGTCGTGGCTGACCCATCCTCCAACTGGGAGGGGCCGGACTTGGAAAGGTTCTGAGAGTCCAGCCCTCCCTGGGCTTCCTCACAGCGTTGATACAGGAAGTATTCTAGGTCAGGCTGTGCAGCCCTAATATGGCAGGCAGCACAAAGGGAGTGTTGCTTGAGCTTCTTTGCTGCCGGGGCCATAATACTCTGTAGCTTATGCATTCAGACGGATAGTGCCTCTCGAGCATGCACAGGCCTGCCTCGGCGGTCGGTTGTGCGTGTAGTTATGCGCTCGGTTATGCGCGTAGATATGCACAAAAGAGTGCGCATTAGGCGCACAAGGACCGGCCCACACCGTACATACCGACAATGGGGGAAAGTGGCGCCGCAACAAAACCGCACACAAAATGGCACCACTGCGGCCCACCACGTGGAGTGCCCACTGAGCCTGAAGCAGGGCCTAGCCTATCGGGGAGGGGGGGGGGTGTTCAACTCGCTCGGAAACTCCCTTCCTTCGCCCTATTGGGATCGGGAACGTCATCGGTACAGCACGCCAAGCAAGGAGAACAGGGGAAAGAGTTACCGAAGCCCTTCCATGTCTCTGGATAAGAGGAATTCTTCTCTACTTACCTGGGCTCAGTGCAGAGACGGCCTCCGGTTGTGAGGGGAGAGGGTTTAGGCAGTCACCGCCGCACTCGACTTCTTGTACCCACTGCCTTTTAGCTGCTTCAGAAGCAAAGTCCATGCTGGGAACTGGCTACCGGATCAAAGCAAATATCTGAGGGATCTCAGAAATCGCCTCAGGAATTCTCAACTGGGGGAGTGACCCTTGGGTATCACCGCAGGAGAGTGGGGCTCAATCTTCTCCAATTTAGAAGTAGAAGTTTGAAGGTAAATTTTCCTCATCTAAAGATTACTGTGTTCCACGACAGAGACAATCCACATCTGCTAGGAGACAGAGATACTGAATGGCTGAGGTCACTGCAAGGGTATATCTAGGGTGACGTCAGCTTTGAAATCACTCAGTCTCCATCTGCTAGCAGGGGAACATATAACCCATTGGTCCCGAGTCCATCTGGCTACTCACTAGGAAACAGTATTTCTGATGTAGTAGATGAACATCTGGGAGCCAGTGACCACCGGATGGTGGAGTTCAATAGTAGGATGCAAGAGATGAAGGTTCATTCTAAGATGAGGGTTCTAGACTACAGAAAAACTAACTTTCAAAATGGTTGAGTACCTCAAGGAGTCATTAGCTGGATGGGAAAATCTAGGGGGAAGTAGAAGGGTAATGGGCAAAACTAAATGGGGATATTTAAGCAACTAATCTTTTTGTTAGGAAAGAGGAAAAAGAGGCTGCTGTGGTTTTCTAATGAAGTAGCAGAAAAGGTTAGTTTCATAAACTACAAGAGCTCACAGAAAGAGGAAGACAGGTGACAATATCTGGAAAAATTAAGAGAAGATGGGAAAGTGGTAAATGGAGTTTTCTACGAGAAAGGGGTGTTACTAGCAGTATGCCTCAGGGATCAGTCCTTGGACTGGTTCTTTTCAACAACTTTGTGAGCAACATAATGGAAAGATTATTGGGAAAGGTTTGTCTTTTGCCGATGATACCAAAACCTGTAAAAAGGTGAGCAGCCAGGAAAGTATGAAAACATAAGGAGGGAACTAGCAAAAGCTCAAGAAAAGGTATATTGTCTGGCAGCTAAGATTTAATGCTAAAAAAATGCAGAAATGCCTTTGGGATGCAAAAACCCAAGGAAAAGATACAGTATTGGAGGTTAAATTCTTCTAAGCACAAAGGAAGAGCAGGATCTGGGGATAATTGTAGTTGTTGATCTTAAGATGGCCAAACAAGTGGATAAAGCAACAGTAAAAGCCAGAAAAGATGCTTGGCTGCATAGGGAGAGGAATGATCAGCGGAAAAAGGGAGGAAATATTGCCCCTGTGAGACCTCACTTGGAATACTGTGTACAATTCTGGAGACCACATCTTTAACAGGATGGAGTCATCCCAGAGGGTGGCTATTAAAATGGCCAGTGGTCTTCATTCTAAAGCATATGGGGATAGATTTAAAGATCTAAAACACGTACACCCTAAAGGAAAGGCGAGATACGAGAGAGATATTCAAATATCTCAAACGAGGTGAGCCTTTTTCAACGGAAAGGAGGTTCTAGAATGAGGGGGGTCATGTGATGAGGTTGAAAGGACTCAGGAGTAATCTTAGGAAATATTTCTTTACAGACAGAGTTTAGGCAGTCACCGCCGCACTTGACTTCCTGTACCCATTGCCTTTTAGCTGCTTCAGAAGCAAAGTCCACACCGGGAACTGGCTACCGGATCAAAGCAAATCTGAGGGATCTCAGAAATTCTCAACTGGGGGAATAACCCTTAGGTATCACCGCAGGAGAGTGGAGCTCAATCTTCTCCAATTTAGAGGTAGAAGTTTGAAAGTAAATTTTCCTCATCTAAAGATTATGTGTTCCACAATAGACACAATCCACATCTGCTAGGAGATGAAGAGATACTGAATGGCTGACTCAGTCTCCATCTGCTAGCAGGGTTAAAGACTCCATCCTGTTAAAGATATGCAGGGGGCATATCTAGGGTGACGGCAGCTTTGAAATCTGACTGAGTCTCCCATCTGCTAGAGGGCGTTGGATGCTTGGAACTGCCTCCCAGTGGAAATGGTGGAGACAAAAACAATATCTAAATTCAAGAAGACATGGGATAAATACAGGGGCTCTCTAAGGAAGTGGAAGAATTATAATGCTCAGTTAACTGGAAGATGGGCAGACTGGATGGACTATACAGTTTTTTTCTGTCATGTTGCTATGTTTCTATAAGAGGCTAGAAGAGACTTACAGCACTGCTGACTGTAGAGGAGAGAGGTAGCTGCCAATTATGTGTGAAAAGGAAAGATAAGGAAAAAAATACTTTTGGAAGGCTTTCCAGTGCTGTACAGTGCTCAGCCATATGAAAGGAGTACAATGACAGCATCCATCTTATACTAGTTTAATATATATCAAACATTTTGTGTAATGATTTTGATAACACAACTCCTGAATGTGGTGTCTATAGGCGCTTTACATGATATAGAAGCCATTTCAATCTAGCTTACTTTGTTGGCTAAGCTACAAACACTGAACACCATGCATAGCTGAACATTACTTTTCTCCAGTGGAAAAAAGTTCTTATACATGAGGTTATATCATAAGGCTCAAAGTTTATCCAAAATGAGCCTAATATTAACACTTGAAAATTCACTATACCCCACATGCTGATCTAAAACTAATAGACCTCTGCCTCCCTGAAAAGCAAGGACATGATGGCAGCTGTAGTCCGTGCAGTACCTGTGAATCAAGCGTGTGCTCATGGACCCGGACCCTGACCCTCCATACAGATATCCCATACAACTGGAAGCTTGTGCTGGAGCCTATGCATGTGCACTGACTGCCAGATGCAGGATGGAGTGAAGGTCTGATGTCCACGTGAGCAGAGTAACCCTGTTACTTCTGACCACTTGGGGTTACCAACCAGAGTTTGAGAACTGCTGGGTTAGACTCAGGACTAACAGAAAATACTTTTTTTCACAACAAGGTTGATGAATACCTGGAAGTCTCCCAAAATTCAAGAAAGCCTCAGGTACAAAATCAGATTGTAAGTCCTGTGGGGATAGAGAAATACCTATAGTACCTGAATATAATCCGCTTTGATGTACACTCGAAAAGCAGAATATAAAAATCTAAATAAATCAATAAATATATACAGAAGATAACTGTGCAGATGTGAAGGTAAAGCCTGAAATGAAGTGGGCTCTGTCATATTACAAGAGAAAAGCAAAATGGTCCTGTGGTCCATCTATTTAGTCTATTAGTTATGTACGCAACCCGATGCACGAATAGTGTTAAAATAATATAAATAATGTATTTTTCTTTATTTACCGATAGAGCTTTTCTCAAACAATTTTCTTATTAAAAATTGCTTTATTACTTAATTTTGTGGAGGCAGGAGAGGAAGGCCATGTTTGCCCAAATTCATCAGCCATCGTGCACTATTTAGCACTAATAGCTGGCTTTAGGCTTGATTGGAACATTAACTTGTGTTGTTGCTCCTTAACATAAGGTTCTGCTGCTACAGCTCATGACAGCTGAGGGATCTGTGCCTGCAGCACAGGGCTCCCGAATGTCAGCAACTGTTTCACTGTCTTCTGCTTGAGACGTGGTGTTTGCAGCTCAACAAGATCACCACTTGACTCGCTTGTTTTGCTTCTGTGAGTATCAGAGCCAGAATATTTAATAAACAAAGCAATAAAAGCATAAAGTCGTATATATCTATATAGATATTTATCACTGTCTTAGATCAATTTTTCATATCAAAACTGAAAAACGTTTTCATAGCAGCACATCTACAGCTCAAGAACATGCTGTTTAAGAAAACTCAGGCATTCACTGAACAAACACAAACAAGAATGAGAGAGATTAGCACAGATCATTCTACAATTATTTCTCCAACACATGAGTGTTTTGGCATCAGAAGTCAAGTGTCCACCACAGTGGTGCTCTCTGGAGATATGACACATAGAAACAAGCCCTGAATCATGCAGAATTTACGCAGACATTTTCTATTTTTCAAGGATTTTCCCTATTTTATCATAATTTATCTTTAGGAAGTATTTCAACATAGCCATCTTTTGAGCTGGTTAGGTCCAAATCATGCCTCCTTGTAGGGCTGGTGCTTTCATTAGGCAAACCAGGTGGTCACCTAGAGCGCCAAGATTTTGAGGGTGACAAAATCCTTCCTGCATGAAGTCTAGAGGGACAATGTACCCAATTCAATGCTGCCAAAGAAGGGAGCATAGTCCTGGATCTACTGCTGTGGGTAGGAGGGAGTGCTGTGCTGGAGTTGCCACCAATAGGTAAGTTTTGGGGGGGGGGGGGGGGGGAGGAGGTGTCAATAACTTAATATTCAAGTAGGGCACTAAATAGGCTTGCACGGGCCCTTTCACCTTAGCTTGCATGTCAGAGGTAATTCTTATGATCCGAGTGCTTTCTCTTAAGTATGAAGCAGACAGCTGGCTGCCTCTGTAAGCTTATCTTCTGGTTTCCCTACCCAAATACTGACTAGGGTAACACACTTTTATCACAAGAGAAAGCTTTAGAAAGTGCATAAAACGAATAGTGACCGGATTCAAGCATGCCTGGAAGATATGCGGAAGGTGGTGGTAACGGCAAGGGAGGAAGATGAGCAAAAATCACAGTAGTCAGGGGCATCTGCTAACAAGAAGCTGGAGAATGAAAAGCATACTATTATGAAAGTATGGGTGAGGCATATTTCAACTGCTTGTGATACGGAAGGACAAACTGCCTGACGCCATTCATCACTGACATTTCACCTCCCCTGAAGAAATCTCCACTGGTTACCCATACACGAACGCACACAGTATAAATTAGCTGTTATATTGCACAACCTTATTAACAAGGTTACTTCACCCTGGATCAGTTCCACTGCATGTAAGACCCTTCGGTCATCTAACCAATAGCTCCCTTGAAACGCTCACCTTACAGTAACTCACAAGAGGACATTCTCCATAGCAGGACCAGTTCTCTGATACTCCCTTCCTCTATCCATACATCCTCAGGAGGCCACAAAACACTTTTAAAGCTCTAAAGACCCACTTATTTAAATCAGTTTTTCAGCAGTAATATAGCTCTCCCTAAACTGTGCATGACACCAAATGAGGTCACAAAGTCACAGGATGGGATCAGCAGAAACAAAGGGTGGTCCTGACTCCCAGGGGTGGCTCGTGCCGACTGCTCCTGCTATAAATCACCTTCTCTGCTTTTGGTGAGACCAGGGGGAGGAAAGGGAATAGAGATCTGCTGGGATAGTAAAAGGGAGGGGAAGGCTAATATGTTTAGTGGCTTCCAAGGTACTATGAATTTTTATGTATTAAACTGGAGCAATACTAGATAAAAGGTCAAGAAGCATTAGAAAAGAAAAAATTAGGAACTGGCATTTCAAATCTATGAAACACAAATCTTATTTACACAAAAAAAAACCAGAGAAGCAAAGTTCCCCCAAGAGAGCTGCACTTACGTCAAATTTCTGCCGAACTGAAGAAAACTTTTTCTTCCCTTTTGGTTTTCCAGGCTTAGCTGCAGAGTTCAAAGACCCAGGTCCTTCTACAGCATGAAATAAAGAGGCAGAAATAAATTTGTGGTAGTATCATTTCCTAACATGTCTCGTGTGCAGTTAAAACAAAGAAAAAGGGTAACCATCTTAAGGCAGGAGCACCAGCCATCATTTTTGTCTTTTTGAAAGAAAATTCAGCTGATTGTTAAAGCAAGAAAACTGTATTAAGATTCCCCTTGATGGATCTAATTTTTATTTCATATCCACTTAACTGCTCACACCATTAATCAAAAGCATCCCGCAACTATCAATCAATGGACTGGACCAATCATAGAAACATATATACATAGAAGCAGCGGCAGAAAAGGACCTTATGGCCCATCCAGTCTGCCCAGCAAGCTCCCATAGTTCCCAGTTTCCCATACTTATCAGTTACTCAGTCCGCCAAGGTCACGGCTCTTGTTGGTTACTGTTTGAGTCCAATTTCCTTCCCCTCCCCCCACCGTTGAAGCAGAGACTAATGCTGGACTTGCATCCAAAGTGTAGTATCAGGCTTTTTTGTTAAGGGTAGTAACCGCTGCATCAAGCAAGTTACCCCATGCTTATTTGTTATCCCAGACTGTACAGTTCAATGTCCTTGTTGGTTGTTGACTGAATTCCATTCCTCTTTTCCCCCTGCCGTTGAAGCAGCGAGCACTGATGGAGTTGCACCACAGTATAAAGGCTTATTTGTTAAGGGTAGTATCCGCCACTCCAGCAAGTTGCCCCCATGCCTCTTACTTCATATTCCTCTCCCCCTTGCCTTTAGTGATCCACAGTGTTTATCCCATGCCCTTTTGAAATCTTGCACAGTGTTTGCCTTCACCACCTCCTCTGGCAAGGCATTCCAGGTGCCCAGCACCCTCTCCGTGAAGAATTATTTCCTGACATTGATTCTGAGTCGTCCTCCCCGGAGTTTCATTTCATGACCCCCTAGGGGAGGGCAACTCAGAATCAATTGCCTTGCCAGAGGAGGTGGTGAAGGCAAACATTGTGCAATCATGGTTCTTTTCACCTGGCAGAAAGTGAATAAATATTAAGCAGAGAGTTGTCAGAGCTATTGCACAGAGTATTTAGTGGAACAGGAGATAAGAACCCCTCCTTCTTCCCACTCTGCATTGGAGATTTACCCTTTTTTTTTTTTTCTTAAGATAGGAGATTGTGAGGGGAAGGGGAAATTGGCACTACTTGACCATGTTACACATTTCTTGGAGAGTGGAAGGGGACCGGCTCCACATCACCATTTATCTCATTCCACACCACATAAAATCTGGGATATAGGTCTTTTAAGCTTATCTGCTTGCTCACAAAAATTTACAAAAAAATGTTCTCTTTTTTCAACTCCAACTGAAACTTCTTTGAGCAAAAATAATGAGCCAGTTGATTTTAGGAGAATTCTTCTGCATCAAGTGATATGATTTCTGCAAAATGTGAAATTCCATCCCAAGTTTGCTCCAGTCTAGTTATCCCCCTCTCTCGCCACCTCTATTTCTTTCCACTCCATCCCCAGCCCAAAGTGTTTAATAAACAGAAAAGAAGTGTGGTGAAAAATCCTCCTATGCCTTGCAGCTTAATTCTCCGCTTCTTCCACACCTCTAACAACCACCAGGAGAAAAGTGACATCCCTACCCTTCCTGCCATGTCCTCACCTCCAATGGAGGTTCCCCTGCAACCACTCGGGCAATAGCTACCTATGGCCACTGCTCCCTTTGCACATGCCAACTGAGCTGAGACATAGTACCATAATAAATTGGGAACACTTAGCCCTCCACTTAGCTTACGCTGAAATAAACCTTTGCTAGATACCCTTGGGGGCTTCAGTTTCCATATGAATTGAAAAAGCTTGTGCTGCCATAATTTCAGAGCGCCCTCGGAAATGCAACTGAGAGGATTTGAAAAAAATAGAAAAATCGAGGTAGAATATTCATTTTAATAATAGCTACCCTGTCCAACCAAGAAGAATCCATTCTATCCCATCTATCTATATCCCTTTGAACTTCCCGAATCAATGGATCACAGTTAAAAGTGAATAATTCTTCCAAACCCAGGCCAATTTTAACTTCCAAATATTTCACCCACTTCTTAGTCAATTTAAAAAAGGGAGTGCACTGCCAATCTCTACAAAGTGATCCTCAGGAACAAAAACATTCAACAACTCGGACTTATCCTCATTAACCTTAAACCAGAGTTTTTGCCAAAGGGTCTCATTTCCCCCAGCAAAGCTATCAATGATTTTTTTTTATTCCGCTTTTTGCACTTTTTTCAGCACTTCAAAGTGGATCTGTAGGTATTTCCCTATCCCCAGAGGGCTTACAATCTAAGTTTGTACCTGAGGCAATGGAGGGTAAAGTGACTTGCCCAAGGTCACAAGGAGCAACAGTGGAACTCGAACCCTAGTGACTGTAAACAGGTCATTGGCAAATAGTGATATTTTGTAATCCACCTCCCCAAACTGTATACCTTGAATTTGAGGATTATCTCTCACCTGTTCAGCAAAGGGTTTACTCCATCCCCAGCCCAACTCCATCTGCAACTCCACACCCCCACATGGTTTATCAATTCAGGCTATTATATATAATGAGACGTTGGTTTGCCTCAGATAGATTATTTGCTCCTGCAAATACATGGTTATTAATATTCTATTGTTCAATATTTATGCATATTATTTGAAACCCATGTTTTTCTGTAAAGCCTGTTGCTATTAATTGTTTTACTGTTTATTTTATACTGTTACATGTAAAGCCTGTTGCTAAATTAATGTTTCACTGTAAACCGAGGTGATGTATTGCTATACGTACCGCGGTATAGAAGAACCTATAAATAAATAAATAAATAAAATAAGGGTTCCAACAAGAGAGCAAACAATAGAGTGGACACCCCTGTCAGATGCCTCTCGTCACCTGAAAGGGTGCCGAATAACCCCCATTTACTTTTATATTCGCTCTCAGTGTATCATAAAACTTCTGAACCCATCCAATACAGCCCTCACCCAAACGCATTTTCCCCATCACTTGAAAGAAAGGGCCATTGCCCCTTATCGAATGCCTTTTCTGAATCCACCACCAATAGGACAGCTGGCATTTGCCTCTGTTGTGCATGCCAGATCAATTTGGTGATCCGTCTAACATTATCTGAGACCAGTCTCCCTGGTACAAATCTGGGCTGATCTGATGAGCATCGGTACTATCTTCCCAGCCTAACTGCCAATACCTTAGCCAATATTTTCAAATCTTTTGCCAATTTTGTCAGTACTATATACAAAGTTCCCTGCTGCACCTCGTATCTTAGTAATATGATGCTGGGAGATCTTCTCCTTCAATCGCCTAGCTAATAAAGGCCCAGCCGTATTGCCAAACTCAAAATGTTTCTGCTTTAGTAGGTCTAACAAATGCAAATTTAGCAGATCTAGCTCTTTCAGTTCTCTTCTAGCCTCCTCTAACTTCTCTAGTTTGAGCGCCTTTGGTGTTCTCCTATAATTTAACTCTAATCTCGCTATCCTTTCCCTCTCCTTTTTAAGAAACAAGGCTTGTGAAATCAATTTGCCCTGCACCACACTTTTTAGTCCCATATAATCCCTGGAGATACATCCCCTGTATTGTTAAGGACCAAATATTCCTGTATGTACTCCATGAGAGTATTAACAAAAAGTGTATCATCTAACAGCCTGTCATTTAGTCTCCAATAATATGTCCTTTTATGTCTACACAGCAATTGCAAGAACAACTAGACTGGACCATGATCCGACCAGGTGATGTTACCCACGTAAGTCTCTTTTATATAATTCAAAGATCTATCAAATTAAAAAGAAACAGAACCATGAATAAGAATTTTGCATATGGGAGAAATAAGTGTAATTCCGAGTTATGGAATTTTGTAGTCTCCATCTCTCTACCAATCCACAATCTAATCAGATTTTTAAGGGCGTATCTGTGTTTCCTCAACCCCACCCCCATCCCTGAACCTGTATTGTCTAAATAGGGATAGCTAGTTACATTAAAATCTCCCCCCCACAATAAGGTGTTCTTCCGCCCACTCCGTCAGCAAATCAAATTTTATCCAAGAATGGCCCTTGATCAATGCTGGAAGCATTAATTTGAACAGTTATACAACACATCATTTATTCTTACTTTGACTAAGATGTATCTTCCCTCCACATCTCTTAGCACAGCCCGTATATCTGCCACCACTGACTGGAAAAAAAGAATATCCACCCCACAATACTTCTTTCCCATAGCATGAAATTGTTGTGGAAATGCCTTAACACCAAGTATCCTCTCTTTACATTTAGAAAGATGAGTCTCCTAACAGAAGAAAACCAGAGGCCTTAAGCTTTGACATTTCTTGAAAAAAATCTCTTAATAGGAGAATTCAAGCCCTTTGTATTAATAGATACTAATTTTAGACCTCCCCCCCCCCATCTATAAGTATCACCCCCGTCTCCCCTCATTTACTAATCCACATGCATCCATCCACAAAATCATTCCCCCCTCCCCTCCCCAGGATCATCCCCCTCTCAAACATTCAGCATTACAAATCCTCCCCGCCTCCCATTAGCCTCAGAACCTCATGCGCCATCCCTAAGTCAGATGGTAACCCTTCTTTCTCCCCACCTCTCTCTTGCCCACTCACAAAACTCGTCCACCAACCTCCAATATGGACTCCATCCAAGCTGAGGAGTGAAGTCACCTTGCCAGATAACTACTCCCTACTTCCCCCTCCCAAATCTGTCAATTTCCCATAAAATATTACGTTCCCCTATTATCATACACAAAATGCATCAAATCCCGTGTTCATGCCCAACTGAACAATCTGCAAACATCTACGGGAGGACCCCAAGGATCCTTAGGGGCACAAGTTCCTCAACGTGGGCTTCCTTAGATGGGTTCAATCTGCCCGATTGGTGCTGCAACCTTCTTCCTCCTTTGCCTAATCTCTGCCATTTCGGAGGGCCATCTCACCGCTTGTCACCTTCTGATCCTTTTGCTGCCACTTCTGCTTGCGGTATCAACATGCCTGCCACTCTCAGGATCTCTGCTGCTTCCTGAATGGTCTTCACTAGAGATGTTACTTCACTTACTGTAAAGATCAATCCAAAAAAAAAATAGCCATCGATATTTTATATTCCTATTGCGCAGAAGGACTATAAGGTCCTGAAATTCTCTCCTTTTCCGAACTGTGGAAAAAGCAAGATCCTAAAAATCTCAATTTTATGTCCCTGCCATATTAAGGGCCCAGATTTCCTTGCCAGATTTGCAACTCTCTCTTTTAAGGGGAAACTGTGAAAGGAGGCGGTAATGTCTCTAGCCTGTTTGTTCCACTTTTCCAACAATCTATGTGCTCTTTCCAGCTAATCGCTGGGATGTTCTCCATATCTCCATCCCACTCCAGCACTGCCATACAGATTATAGAGACCACCTTAAATAGTCCCCCAATTCAGTCTCTACTGGCACTCCATGGAAACGTAAATTCACCCTGCGGGACCTAGTTTCCAGGTCTTTAATTCGGATAGACAGCTCTTCATTAGCTTCCAATAATTTTTTCTGCTCTTTCCACCATTTAGCTAGATTACAGGCTTGCTCATTCAGCCGAGTTTCAGACTTTTCCATTCGCCAGCCTAAATCTGTTACCTTGCATCGGATATCAGTTCCCATTTCTCCTTTCTCTTTTCGTAGGCTGGCCATATCACCCCTTAAGTCCTGGAACTAGGCCTGAAATTCTGCCCCTGTCGGCGCACAGTCAGTTACTGCAGTGCTCCAATCGTGGCATACCTCTTGCATCTCATGCTCCGGTGCCATTTCTTCTTCAGGCCCCAGCACAACAGTCACGCCGCATTCGCCAAGGAGAAACATTTAAGATCGATTTTTTTCTTTGCCAATAGCAACTCTGCTGCTATCATTGCTAGACTGCACTCAGGATCTATAAATTCTGAGGATTAATACAAATTAGGGATGGAGCCTCTCTCCTAAGCAGCCATCTTGCCCGATGTCACTTCCTCCCCAGTAATATTTTTCTATATTGTATTTTATTCAGTAATATTTTTCTATATTGTATTCAAAAACAGTGAATATAGTAATTAGTCTGGACAAATAAAAATATGCAAAATTGTAACATTTTCAATTTTTTGGTGCAGAATTCCCGCCCAGGTGTATAGCGTTAACCAGATAACCCTTTGGGTAGCACTGATATCAGTGCTAGCCAGCCAAAAACCACAGCCCCAGAATGCTCCCAACATTAAAAAAAAGTTTTAGCAGGGATGGGGGAACATAAAACTCTAGGTTTGTCCAGCTAACAGGAAAAGTTACCTCTTTTGAATCTCGGCCTCATTTTTAAACAAACTTTTTATTACTGGCCAATAATAAAAGCAAAAACTTTGCTTGATTTTGTAATAATAAACTTCCAGGAATGTTCATGTGATATCACCCATAGAACAAACCATATGTAGTAGTTTTGCAATTCTCAGAGGTCTCAAAGCAGGAAAGAGAAAGCAAAAAGCTGCCAACAAGTATCAGCCCTTCTGCCAGGTACTGCTTCCTCCTACAGGCACATCAGCACAGTGCAAGCTTGACATCTAGTGCCCAGTGAGGCAAATTACAAGCAAATATTCAGGTTTTTCTGAAATCCCAATACTGACCTCTCCTCACACAAAAAAAACCGTTCTGTCAACTAAACACAGAGAAAAATCAAGTACAGTCCAGATGCCTCACTGAATCAGTCTCTACTGGGCTGTATTCAAGCTCAAATGATTGTTGGTGCAAGCAAATGTGAAAATACAAAACAAAAAACTGTTGAGACTGACTCATACTGTACAGACGGCTATACACCTGAGCCAAGAACCATCTATGAGTTCAAGAATTCCTCCTTTCCATCAACTTGCTCCCATGGCTGACAAAAGCAAATCACGGTGTTTCCATAGACAGCAGGATGAATTAGCCATGCTGTCTGGGAGTCGTCCACGGCAACCAGTAGGCAGAGTTTTCCTCAGGAGTCACAGAGTTTTGATGCTCTGTTGCGGCCATCTTCCCACGCGATTCTGTGCCCCCCTCCTCACTCTGTTAGTAACCAAGCTGTACCTCAAAGTGGAATGATTTAAGACTGTCTAGGGAGGTGGGCGGGTTGCATGGATAATTCATCCTGCTATCTTCGGAAACACCGTTTACAGTAAGCAAACTTGCTTTTTCCCGTCGATAGCAGGCTGAATTAGCCATGCTGTCTGGGCTTCCCAAGCCCTTGGGTTGTGTCCAGATAGGGTCATATTTTAGTAGTCCAGGGACACAACCATGGAAGGAAGCATCAGAGGTCGCTTGATGGTGCAGACAGTAGTGCAATGTGAACGTGTGCATTGAGGACTACGTGGCTGCTTTGCATATGTCTAGTAATGGCACCTTTCTGAGATGGGCAACGGAGATTGCTGTGACTCGAATTAGATGAGCATGAGCTCTGCCTTTCAGTGCAGAGTTCATAGCAGAAATGAATACATTGCGACAGCCAGCTGGCGATAGTTCTCTTGGATACCGGTTGACCGGGAGCATTAGGTTAAAAGGAGAGGAAGAGCCGAGAGGGCCTGGAGGGTGTTGAGTCCTCTGTTTATAGTAAGCTAAGGCTCTTTTACAGTCCAGCGTATGAAGGAGTAGGTCTCGTTCGTTGTGGTGGAGCTTTGGTACGAAGGTCGGCAAGGTTATTTTTTGATTGAGTTGGAAAGCGGATACCACCTTGGACAAGAAGGTGGGGTGAGGGTGAAGAATAACCTTATCATGGCAGAATTCCAAATAAGGCGGATAGTGAACTAAGGCTTGAAGTTCACTGACTCTTCTAGCTGAAGCGACTGCCACCAGAAAAAGCACTTTCCAGGTGAGATATTTCACATGGCAGGCGCCAAAAGGTTCTAAAATTATATTAAGGTCTCAGGGCACTGGTGGCTTCACTACTGGTGGTCGGAGGCGAAGCATGACCTGCATAAATCTAGAGACGAGCGGGTGATGAAAGGCTGCAATGGCATTATGCACCCTGACAGATGTCGTAGCGAGACCAGTTTGGTAGAGAGAGAGTGAAGGTATTCCAGGAGGCTTGGAGCAGAGCAGGAGAATGGATCGAGCCCTCTCGATTTGCACCACTCGGAATAGCGATGCCATTTCCCTTTGTAGCTGAGCCTAGTAGAAGGTTTCCTGGAGGCAATGAGGATGTCCTCTATGTGCGAAGGAAGGTTGAGGTGTGTTAATATTGTCCTTTCAATCTCCAAGCCGTTAGGTGAAGAGATTGATGCAGCGGGTGGAGGAACGTCCCCCCCTTCCTGAGTCAGGAGTGTTTGACCCATCCCCCCCCAATGGTATGGGCGAGGCCACAGAAAGGCATACCATGGATGTCTCGGCCAAGCTGGCACTATGAGAATCAAGTCTGTTATGTCCTGAATGCATTTTTGAATGGTTCTGGATACGAGGGGAATGGGAGGATAGGATACAGTAAACACTCCGTCCATGGGATGAGGAAGGCATCCGGAGCGAAGCATTTCCTGCTGGGGTAGATGTAGCATAAGATTGGAGCTTGACAGTTGTGTTCCGTGGCAAAGAGATCCATCACTGGGAAGCCCCACTGTCAAAAGATATTGAGGGCTACCTCCCGGATCAAGATCCATTTGTGTGGGTGGAAAACCCTGCTCAGGCGGTCCACCGTGACGTTGTCTAGACCCGGTAGGTATGTAGCATGGAGCGATATGTTGGCAGATTCTGCCCAATGGAAAATTTGAATGACTTCCCGACAGTGTCCAGGAACTGGACCCTCCTTTCTTGTTTATATAAGAACATGGCGACTTGATTGTCTGTATATACCATAAAGCGGTTCGCTTTGACTTGGGTGGAGAAGGCTTGTAGAGTGTTCCATATCACTCGCTCTAGTAGGTTTATTTGATAGAGGGATTCTTCGGGGGACCATAGGCCTTGTATCTTGAGATCGGCCGGGTGGGCGCCCCAACCCTTTCTGGAAGCATTCCATCGTGAGTATGAGTTGGTGCGGTGGAGATCGAAAGAGAGCCCCCCTGAAGAGGTTCATGGGAGACAGCCACCACTGATGTCCTCTATCATGGATTACGTCAGTGAAAGTTTGGTTGTTAGTATTTGCAGAAATTGAGACCATTGACGCTTGAGGCCCCATTGCAAGCGGCGCATATGGAGTCTCATGTGAAGCACGACATGGATGGCTGCCGCCATATGGCCTAAGAGTTTTAGCACTTGACATGCAGAGGGGAGAGGATCATTGTGCAAGTGTTGTGCCTGGCAGGAGATAGTGCGGAGCCTGCCTTGGGGAAGGTAAGCCCTGCCCACAACGATGTTGACTTGGGCACCAATGAACTGTAATAGTTGAGTAGGCTGCAGGTGGGATTTCTTGTAACTGATTAGGAACTCCAGACTCTGTAGACAATGGACTGTGTGCAGAGTGTGCGCCTTCAAGGTGTCTGTGTCCGAGGCTACCAACAGCCAGTTGTCTAGACATGGGAAGATCTGAATGTAGAGTCATTGAAGATGAGCCACCACTAGATATTTTGTGAACACTCTCGGGGCTGAGGAGAGGCCAAAGGATAGAACTTTGTATTGGTAGTGCCCACCCTGGACCCGAAAACAGAGGTAGCTCCAGGAAGATCGGTGCATTAGTATATGAGAGTATGCATCCTTCAGGTCGAGGAAGCACATTCAGTCGTTGGGTTGCAGAAGCGGGAGAATGGATTTGAGAGATGTCATCTTGAATTTTTCCCTCTGAATGTATTTGCTGAGGTTCAGTAAATCCAGGATTGGGCAGAGTCCGCCCGATTTCTTTGGGATGAGGAAGTATTGGGATTAGAATCCCTGCTGTGGTATCTCCTGGATGGATCTCTGCTGTAACAGAGTGGAAACTTCCGCTTGTAGAGATGGCACTTGGGTTGTCGTCGCTCAAAGAGGGGCTATGTAAGGGAGTGGGCGCAGACCTTCTTCCAAATCCAGGAAGGGTTGGGATAAGAATCCCTGGGTGGAGGTCGAGGTGCAGGCAGGTCTTAAAGCCTGTAGGAATTTGTAGAGGTATTGCGTAATGTAAAATTGATGGTGGTGAATCTTTGAAGACAGAATTGCAGCATGATAGGTCTTCCGGCCGAAGTCATCCAAATATCTGTGGTCCTTATCTGGAGGCACAATGGAGTGCAATCTAGTTTTTTTGGCTTTTTTCATAGCTGACTCTACAACGATGAAACTATGCGGCAGTTGGACAGACACATAGATGGTCGAATTTCGCATACGAAATTTTAAGTCCGTCTTTTGTGAAGCTGGGAGGTTGGAGAAAGGGGACTCCCACATTTTGTTGAGTACCGCGTCCAGAACTGGATGAGGCGGAATGGCCGTCGGCTCAGGGGGAATTTCAAACATTTTTAATATGCCTAAGAGCTCCGAACATGGGTCGGGGATCTTACCCGTCTCCACCTTGAGTAGATTTCCCACCTTCTCTATGAACTTTGTATAGAAGAGATCTTCTGCCGGTGAATATGGTTCCAGGGGCCCCTCCAGTGGGTTCAAGGGCATGCCAGTGGAGGAACCCAGTGAAGTCGGAGGGGAGACCAGAAAGCCAGGGCTCTGTGAATGTATGGAGACTGGGGAAGGCCATTTGACAGGGTCCCGGGGCCGAGATGGTGAGGCAGCCAGAGGCTCTGTTCCGGACACCCTGGATTCCGGGTCCATAAAAAAGGAGTTAAGGGCCTGTGACATCTGCAGCATAGTTTAGGAGGCAAGGCTGCCATCATGCGGAGCTGTTTGTCTCCGATTAGAAGAATGTCTTGGTCTTGTAGGCAGTGCTGCAAGCAAGATGTCTTCTGCAGCCATTCTTCGAAGTTGAGTGCATGGTGGAAGTGCGGGAGAAGGTCTGTGCCGCTTTGCCAGAGGTTCCTGAAGTTGGGGCAATAGGCGTTTTCGTCTTGAGATAGAGGACAAATCCGAGTAGACTGTGTCAGAGATCCCCAAATGGCTACCAGATGGAGAGGAGCTAAGAGGGTTGTCCAGGTCTGAGATGACCTCCATGTCATGTGCGTCTCCCGAAGGTTCCTGAGGGAGTGAGAGACGTGGACATTGAGTGCGCGGGAATGCTCTGAGCGGGTCGAAGCAGGTTTTGAGTGGACAGAGTGCTCACCATGTTTGGGATGCGGTGGACTCTTCTGGTGCACCATTTGCTTGGGACGCACTGAGTCATGTGCGCCATATGCGATCAGGGGGTCGGGCGCTCCATAGGCGTTTCGTGCAGCTGAGATGGCGCTCCAAGCTGGGTTCCCTGCGCCGTTTTCTCCGGCACGGCTCTCTGTCTGTGGCCCGACTTTTCCGATGTTGCTCCCGAGTGAGGGGACATAGTGCTGCAGCCTGTCGGGGTTTTCTTGTGGCCACATCACCTGACCCTGAAGACTTGGGGGGGGGGGGGGGTCGCAAAAAGGAGGCCGCTTCTGGGTGTTGGGTTCGGTGTGAGGTGGGCCCTGAGGTCCCAGGGAGGACGTTCTCTTTTTGCTTGTGTGGACCCGGTGAAGAGTGGGTCGACCGGTCCAGTATTGGGGCATAGGAGCCCGACTCGGTCCTCAGGCGCGCCATTTTTTTCGGCGTGCTGTCGTCGTGCTCGGGGGGACCTTGTGACGTGCTATTTGGCTTGAACTCCAAAGCTCTACCAGCCATATCTTCCCATAACCCCAAACCCCCCCTATAAACAAAGGAAACAACAAAAATTCAAATATAAGTGAAATGTACATCTTTTCCGATTTTGAGGAAAACTTTGATCAAATTGCCCTCTATTTAAGGCGGCCAGGGTCACCTGAGATATGTTCAGGTGTCACCCCCCAGAAAACCATATGTTTCCAATACAATGCTAAGTGTAAAAGATACAACTAGAAATCCAACATGCAAAAAGAAATGAAAGACTTCATTTAAGCTTAGTAGCCATTAGTTAACCATCTATTATAAGTCCGAAGCAGAGAGTGTTGATAAATTTCTTTGCAGATGTTACATCTTCACATAACCAGTTTCGCTGGGTATTGCAGGGCAAACCATATCTCCCATTTCACCAACTCAGTACATATCAGGACAAATTCCTTTCGTTTTGCAGAGACTCTTGCCGAAAAATAAAGATGGGCCTTATAGTTTTGCCAAATCAGCACCGCATCAAAAGAGAAGTTACTTCCGAAATGGGGCTACTGCAGAGAATCGGCTCTTTATTTCTTAGGCCTCCATTGTGGACCTTCAAGCTCTTGCCGCACTCTGCTGGGTCTCACTGCCCTCTTGCGAAGCGCACTCTCCCACCAGCGGTCATGTTATAAAACTGTTAAATAAATGTTGGTTTCAGGCAAACAGTGAGCCGCACTTAAATACAAATGCAATTGCTCCTCGTATGCCATCAAAAAGCGGCACCATGGCTTCCCCAGTTTTTCTCCTGGCTTAAGTTTCAGACAGGCGCTCTGCAAACTGATAAACTCGCCTTGAAAGATAGTTACATGGGGGGGGGGGGGGTGACACCCGGAGCACTAGCTCACGCAGCCTCCCAAGTCCAACATATCATGTGAACCCCGGCGCATTGTTTTAAAGACTGACAACTCAGCAGTAAATTTTAGCTGTGCAAGTTACAGAATAGCATGTGGACTTTTGAAACACTGCAAATAAGATACAGAAGGCTCATCAAGAGACCAGATACGTGTATGGCTAAGCTCAGCTAAAAGAAGCCAGAGCCAGAAGTTGCTATCACAGCTGTGGCCCAGAAGGCTAAAGTTCTTTGCCCAGATTGAATTATTTTTATGGCTTTATTGGGGATGTAACTTTTAAACACTTACCAGGAGCAGAAACCAAGATCTGACAGCGTGTGAGAATGGCCAGCAGGAAATCATTGTGAGAATGCACTGGAAAAAAAAAAAAAAAAAAAAAAGCATAGAAACAGAATAGTTTATGAGGGAGAAGAGTCAGAATAAAAATTGGCCTTAACAAAACCCAATAGGGACCAGTCTGGTGACTCAGGTTTAATATTCCACTCCCTGGGTCAGCTGCCATTGAACAAAAGCAACACCTAGTGGCTGGATTTAGGGCACTAAGGGAACCCTGGTGCATGGCCCCTGCCTGAGGACTATTGCTGCAATGACTAAGCTGGGAAGAGGGCTATAGGGGAAAAAAGTATTTGTGAATGAAGGTTCAGCAGGCCAGATCCCAGGCCTGGTTGAGCTGGAAGCAGAAGAAAGCTGCCAGCCCAGTCCCCTACCTCCCCCCCCCCCCCAAAACAAACCCACCCCAATTAAACAATTTAATACACAATTATACAGACATCATCAAATAAGGTTTAGAGGTCAATTACTACTGCCAAACAGGTTTAAAGTGTTGGACTAGAGCAACAATTTGAATTCAAAATTGCGCCGAAACATTCGAGATGTGACAAGTTACTTAACAGTAAAACAAGTTTCCCAATTTAAAGTCTGCAGCAGATAGGCTAATCATTTAAGAACATAAGAAATTGCCATGCTGGGTCAGACCAAGGATCCATCAAGCCCAGCATCCTGTTTCCAACAGAGGCCAAACCAGGCCACAAGAACCTGGCAATTACCCAAACACTAAGAAGATCCCATGCTACTGATGCAATTAATAGCAGTGGATAATCCCTAAGTAAACTTGATTAATAGCCGTTAATGGACTTCTCCTCCAAGAACTTATCCAAACCTTTTTTGAACCCAGCTACACTAACTGCACTAACCACATCCTCTGGCAACAAATTCCAGAGCTTTATTGTGCGTTGAGAGAAAAAGAATTTTCTCCGATTATCTTAAATGTGCTACTTGCTAACTTCATGGAATGCCCCCTAGTCCTTCTATTATTCGAAAGTGTAAATAACCAATTCACATCTACTCGTTCAAGACCTCTCATGATCTTAAAGACCTCTATCATATCCCCCCTATTTTGGAAACTGTTATAAAGAATACAATCATAAAACATTTAGATAGATATAGTTTAATGGGACACAGTCAGCATGGATTTACCCAAGGGAATTCTTGCCTCACAAATCTCCTATATTTTTTTTTTTTTTGAAGGGTTGAATAAACATGTGGACAAAGGTGAACCGATAGATGTGGTATATTTGGATTTTTAGAAGGTGTTCGACAAAGTCCTGCATAAGAGACTTCTAAGGAAACTAAAAAGTCACGGGATAGGAGGCAATGTCCTTTTGTGGATTGTAAACTGGTTAAAAGACAGAACAGGCCTCTGGTAGAGTCAAGAAGGCGGCCGAATGAGAAGTTGGAGAAGGTTGCTCTGCTGAAATTTTCTTTAGAATATTTGCTTTGCTAAAGGTTTACTAAATGCCATACACTAAACGCAAAGCCCGGCTTAGAGAAATCCAGGCAGTTTCTGAAATTTCCGATGCAAAACAAATCACGATTCATACCTTCTTCACTTCAACGCCGAAGGAGCCGGGAGCGAGTGCCGCGGGAGGTTGAGATGTAGAGCAAATGCCTCTACCATTGGCAGATGAAATCTCGCTGAGTCCTGGTGCGCCAGAGATGCCATTCCCCACCGTGTGAGAGAGATGCGGGAAATTGCATCGACAAGCTTCCCGGATAGCTCTACCGAGCCTGGATGCCAGAAGGACGACGAACCGGGAAGAATACCTGAGAAGGAACGTGGGAACCCTTTTGACTGGCAGACCACAGCTCCTCAATTGGATCATACCTATCACTAATGCTGGGTGATATCAGGCCTACAACTCCGACACTGGAAACAAATCAGGACATTGTCGCTGAAGCCACATGTGTGGGTGAGTTTACACAAGCCTTAACCTCCTTTCTTGTTAAACCCGAGGTAGTAACAATAGACTCGATCTGGGAAGCACTGGCAGCTATCGAAGTAGCTATTATTAATTTATCTAAATCGTGCCTGGAGTCAAATAAATGTAGTATTAAAAACGAAGAAAGGATTGAAAATCAGGAAAAAAAGATGCAAGAAGTGGAAGAAAAAAATCAAAGTAATGGAAGGATATCAGCAGCACTCAATGCAACTTGAAACTGTGCAAAATAAGAAGATTGAAAACAGAGAACTCACTCCGAAGTTTAAATATAAGGGTACTGAATTTTCCGATTATTAGACAGATATCAGCAACAGAAATGTTTAAGAGTTACTTAAATGTAATTTTAAAAATACCTTTGGAAGCTGTACCTTTAATTATAAAGGCCTCCTATTTGCCGCAGAATAGAATAGAAAATGGCAAAGGGAGCTTGGAACCGCAACAACAGCTGAATATTACTGACATCCTGGAGCTGTCACATTAGGACAAGGTTACAAGAGGAGTGTTATTTGTGTCTTTTGCCTTTCTTACTGAAAAAAATAACACTTAGATTGTTTTTCTGCAATAGATCTGAATTGTTCTATGGCCAAAAAGTGTGGCTATTTCCTGATATTACCTGGGTAACGCAAGAGAGAAGGAAAAAATTCTTAGATATGAGAGTAGAAGCTTTGACTAACTGTTCCAAATTTACTCTTCGCTACCCTTGTAAATGTGTTGTCAAATTCCTTAATTCAGTGTATGTAATTTTTGAACCGTCACAGCTACATTTCTTCCTGGATTCACACCCCAATGTGACATAGTCAGCGCAGATGGGGCCAGATTCTCTAACCTACGCATGGGCGTAGATTTGTGCACGCAACCTGGCGCGCACAAATCTACGCCTGATTTTATAACATGCGCGCGCATATTATAAAATCCAGGATCGGCGCATGCAAGGGGGTGCGCACACTTGTGCACGCCTAGCCGCGCAGCCTTCCTCCGTTCCCTCCGAGGCTGCTCCAAAATCGGAGCAGCCTCGGAGGGAACTTTCCTTCCGCCCCCCTTACCTTCCCTAACCCGCCCCCCAGCCATACCTAAAACCCCCCCCTTACCTTTATCTGATAAGTTGCGCCTGCCTCTGGACAGGTATAGGTTACGCGCACTGGCCGGCCAGCCAGCCCGCGATCCCGGGCACAGCGGCAAATCGCCGCTGTGCCTGGCTCCGGCCCCGCCCTCCGGTCCGCTCCGCCCCCTTTTTCAAGCCCCGGGACATGCAGGCATCTCCGAGCCTATACAAAATAGGCTCTGCACACATAGGAGCGGGTTTTCAGGGTTAAGCGCGTATGTTACGCGCTTAACCCTTTGAAAATCCACCCCATGGCATGTAATAGGCTTACTCATTTGGTTGCTTTATTTTTCTTTTTGCTTGCTTATTTTCTAATTAATCGCTCTTAAGATTTCGGTATCCACCTCCACCATATTACTTATAATAGAGTGGTTTAAAAATATAATTATTACCTGTACTTTGTTTTGAATAGAAATTGTTTTTTGTAAAATTTAAAATGCAATAAAAATAAAATAAAATAAAAAAAAAAGACAAAACAGAGTAGGATTAAATGGTCTGTTTTTACAGTGGAAAAAAGGTAAACAGTGGGGTGCCTCAGGGATCTGTAATTGGACCGGAGCTTTTTAATCTACTAGATAAATGAAGCTTGACTGACATGCCGCAAATGCGCAGTAGAGAGCAGCTCTACCGTGCATGCGCGGGCGAGCACGTCGGTCAGAGCTTGCCCATAACAGAAATGGCGCTGGGAGGAGCAGTAGCGGCGCGCGCGAGGGAGGGAGGGACTTCCCCCGGAGATCTTCCGTTTGTGCCATCCAGAGAGGGAGTGACTGAGGGGAGGTGGGAGAATGAGGGGGAGGGGGAAGGAAATGGACCGAAAATTTTTTTTTAATGTAGCCCGTTGTTACAGGCTTAACGGCTAGTATATTTATAAATGATCTGGAAAGGGGTATGAGAATTGAGGTGATCATATTTACAGATGACACAAAATTATGCAGAGTAGTTAAATCTCAAGCAGATTGTGATAAATTTCAGGACTTCGTGAAACTGGAAGACTGGGCTTCCAAATGGCAGATGAAATTTAATATGGCCAAGTGCAAGGTGTTGTATATAGGGAAAAATAACCCTTGCTGTAGTTACACAATGTTAAGATAGAATTTAGGAGTTACCACCTAGGAAACACATCTAGGCATCATAGTAGATCATATATTGAAAAAGTCTGCTCAATGTGGTGTGGCAGTCAAAAAAGCAAACAGGAAGGGAATGGCAAATAAAACAGTAGATGTCATAATGCTTCTGTATCGCACCATGGTGAGATTGCACCTTGAATACTGTGTGCAATTCTAGTCACCGCATCTCAAAAAGAGATAGTTGCACTGGGGAAGTGCAGAGAAGGGCGACCAAAAGAATAAAGGGCATGAAATGACTGCCCTAGGAGGAAAGGCTAAAGAAGTTAGGGCTGTTCAGTTTGGAGAAGAGACGACTGAGGAGGGATATGATAGAAGTCTACAAAATCATGAAAGGACTTGAACAGGTTAATGTAAATTGGTTATTTACTCTCTCAGTTAATAGAAGGACTAGGGAGCAAGCAGCTCATTTAAAACAAATTGAAGAACTTTTTCACACAGCGCATAGTTAAGCTCTGGAATTCATTGCCAAAGGAGGTGGTTACAGTAGTTGGTGTAATTGGGTTTATCAAAAGGCTTGGATAAGTTCCTAGAGGAAAAATCCATAAACTTATTAATTAATAAGCAATAGTAGCTTGAGCTCTATTTAATGTTTGGATACTTGTCAGTGACTTGGATTGGCCACTGTTGGAAACAAGATACTGGTCTGACCCAGTATGGCATGTTCTTATGTTCACTACTACTTTAGTGCTCTAATATCCTATTTCAGGGTAATGATAAAGAACTTCTTGATGCCATATCGAAGGGTAGTCTGCACTAGCTGCAGGGCTAGGTGCTTATCACATCTAGTCTCATTCAACTTCGCTCCAATATGAAGTTCTATAAAACAGGAACTGTGTCCTGCCAACATCAGAGATTCAGATTCTGAGGACTGACGAACCCTGTAGGAGGGATTTACATTTATATGCTGTGGTAAAAATAAGGATATCGGGTGAGATCAAATACTGCAGGTATTACAACCAGCAAAACCAAGAGGAGAAATATTAAAGGGATCAAGATTTAGAATACTAAATCTAAATAAAATATCTTTCATTTTCCTACTGTGGACATAAGGGAGCAACTGGGTTAAGGCTGTAGGAAGAGTGGCAAAAATAGCACTTCTCGGAGTCACAATGCTCTCCCCACTGCTGCACCTCCAGCCTGAAGCTAAAACATTATATATTCCAACATCTGACTGAACTGTACCTACATTAAAAAAATAAAAAAACAAACAACTTCAAAACAGATGCAACTAAGTCTCCAAAAACAAAGGGATGTTTTTATAAGCAAACAGAAATTCGTAAGAGTCAAATATTTGTATCTCAGTGTTATGATATCATTTTAACACTTCTTTAAACAGTTCTCAGTGGTCATTTGGCCCAGATAAAGAAAGGAATACATTTAGGGCTGCAATAACACAATACATCCCTCAGCGATCACTAGCCCGGCCTTCTCCTCAGTACTTCTCTGTTAAGACTGCACATCTTACCAAGACTCATTCAAAAACCCTGGTTTTGTGATGGGACCTCTTGTGGAATGATATTCCTCTTGAACTGTGAGCTGAAATAAAATGCTCTAACTTTTTCTTACAAAAATAGCACTTTTCAGCTCACAGTTCAAGAGGAATATCATTCCACAAGAAGTCCCCATCACAAAACCAGGGTTTTTGAATAAGTCTCTGTAAGATGTGCAGTCTTAACAGAGAGGTACTGAGGAGAAGGCCGGGCTGGTGATCGCTGAGGGATGTTTATTTATTTATTTATTTAAACATTTTTATATACTGAACATATTGTGTACACTTCAAGTCGGTTTACAATAAAACAACTGACTGTCTTTAACGACATGTCCTAAAAACAAATAAAATATCGTAAAAATAAAATAAACTCAGCTAAAAATGAAACCCTATAAATAACAACATAAAATTAGTATTGTGTTATTGCAGCCCTAAATGTATCCCTTTCTTTATCTTGGCCAGAGAGGGTCAAATGACCACTGAGAACTGTTTAAGGAAGTGTGAAAATGATTTCAGCAGACAATTTTAACAAGGTTTATTTTTATTACTTATTGTATGTTTAACCACATTGTTTTTGTTCCTTTTGCCTATTCTCCGCCAAGGCTAGAAATTAGGATCAGCAGAACAGAAATGTTGTAAACAAATTAAATAAAAATAAACCAAACATCAAGTACTCAAACACACCAATAGTTTTTCTTTCCAGAGAAGCACAAAGCCAGACTTCTCCTCCCCTGAAAATGGAGCCTTCCGATCTCCTTTGCTTACCGTTCTCCTGCGTGAGAAGCCTGCGAGCCTCGACGTCAAACTCTTCTTTGCTTATCTTCTGCTTGAACCACAGCTTTAGGTTAGCCCAGTACCTAAGGTAAAAAGAAGAATTCTCGATTGCTCCACGCAAGAATGGACAGCTGTATATTTTGCTACTTTTGGGAAAACTTCTGAATGGATACAGTAAGGCTCTGCTCTAAAGCAGCACCGCCACTTATTTTGTCCCCAGTGGTAGGGTTAAGAAATGCATTTCCCCAAATTGTTCTTTTTTTTTTTAAACTATATTGTTTAAAACAAAACAAAATATTTAATTAACTTGATTCTGAGGAAACATGAGCAAAGGCCAAGGCATTTCAGAAGCTCAGCTTTTCACTCCTGTAATTTCCTCTTGTTTCTTTCAGCTTCAAATCAGAACCAAGGCTGGGATCCAATACCATGAACCTTCAATTCATAGCTACCCAGGGATTCTTTTCCCCTATTTTATATCCCCAACTTACTTAAAGCTGCCATTGCAGCAACAATCCTCATCCAAGGGCCATGCATTACAGATACCTCCAGGACCTTGCAATCGTGGTACCCAAGGCCAGCCACTGGGTTCCACTGTTGCGCAATCACTGGGACTCCCTCCTCCCAGGGGCTATAAACATTCCCTTCACAGCATTGCCATCCTGGGTTCAACCAAGAAACCGAAGATCTCACCCAGATTTAAATCCATGTCTTCCACATGGGAGGGCACAGCACTGCCACCAAGCCAGCTCTCTAGTCCATTTTTAACACACTTTAAAACAATAAAACTTGTTTTGACTGTAAGGTGCCGAGTGGTAATGGGAAATTAAAGTTCACACGCTGTCCTATCCAGAGACCAATAGGAAGGCTGCTCAAACTGTCAGCGGTCTTTTACGTTAGTCCTGAGGACCAATCTCTAATTTCTGAGGTATGCAGTCTGCCTCAAAAAGCATTTCCCCAAGAAATAGGCCCAGTTAAAAAAGCAAACACTCAAAGAATGATAGGCCCAGCATCTACTGGAACGTACAAGTACCTGCTTTGTTCTTTCCCAATAAGTAAATATGTACTCTGGGAGGTACCTGCCAACCTAAATGGTTTGAATCGCACCCAAATGTGATTGTAGGGTGGGGGACCAACCATGCTCAAACTAATTTCCCGTAGCTAAGTCTGTAAAATCCTTGAAAAACAGATGACCGAAAGGAGATAGGATAGATTTTTATAAAAGCTTGAATGGTCTGGAATAAGGGATGTGCTTTCAAATGGTACTAGGATTAGAGGACACTCAATGAAACTAATAGGCAGGAGATTAAAACAAATTTATGAAAGCATTTTTTCAGTCAATGCATAGTTAAGCTGTAAATTGTTACATGGAATGATGTCAATGCCAATAGTATGGCCAAGTTAAAAAAAAAAAAAAAAGAGGGTTAGACAAGTCTCCGAAGGACAGGTTCATTAAAAACATGGGGAGCAACATCCTTTATTTCTAGGCGAAAGGAACAAGTAAATGGATTTCCCCATTAAGATTCTTGCAAACAACCCAAATTGGCCATTGTCAGAGACAGGATGAGAAGCTGTTCTGACCCACTATGGCATGTAATGTACTTAGTAAAAATTTCAAATTAAAAGATACATGGAGATTCCCCAATCCAAATGAAATAGATTTTACTTCTTTGTTAAACATGCATGAAGCAAGATCTATTTCTGTTAAAGGAAAAATCAGTTGTACAGTTTGCAAGGTCAATATTGGTGTGCCTTGTCTATCTGATCATGTGTCAGTGTGGTTCATTGTAGTACCAAGTACAAACTTAATGAATTTGGAGCTGAAAATGCCCCACATAGTGCTTTGATAGAAATGTGTGTTACTTTCTTGTAAAGTAGGTGAAGGGATTGTAAAATAAATGCAGCTGCCTGTGAAAAATAAAACTCTTCACTATTTTGGGAGGCTGCCAAACAGTAGTAGAGGAGTAAAAAAAAAAAAAAAAAAAAAAAAGAGAGAGAGCCTGATGCTCAATCGATGGGATATTTATGCTTGATCAGGGCTTTCCAAACTTTTAGCTATTATAGCTCTTAAAAATTCACATGATCCGAGAGAATGATCAAAACCAATTAGCAGAGGTATGCTCCTCTTCAAACAATCATTCCCTTACACTATCCCCACTCCAGATGGCCCCTCTCTCCATCTCTTCCAGTGAACCCGCTTACTCAACCTCCACACCTCACACCCCACACCCCTCCAGTCCTTTTCGCATCCCTCTAGCTAATCCTCTTACCTGTCATCCCCTCCCTCTGACCTCATCCCTCACCTCCTCTCTAGCCTTCTCACATTGTCCTCCCCCACCTCTTTACATCTGCAGATGATCTGTCATTTCCCCTTTTCTCACCACCAACAGCTAATCCCACACCACCTTATCCAACCCTCATGCATCTTATCCCTCCCTTCAAATAGCTCCTCCTACACCCCCCACCCGAGTCAGCAGCAACAACATTTCAACATTTTCCTTTAGACCCTGGGCCAAAGGTAGATGACAACTCGTGGGTATAAAGGACAAGCTGATGACAAGAGAAACATTTTTCTCTTGGGTAAATTCAGTAGTGAATTAGAAGAAGGTTGTTAATCTCCACCGATCCAGGCACGCAACCCTTCCCTCCCATCATGGCTGGTCCAAACCTGACCATGATCTGCAAACAGCTGCAGCAGTAGCAGCTACAGCAGCATTCTTAAAGTCAGCAATGGAGCAAGTGGATTAGTGCAAGCTCACAGGCCCTACAGTGGCCCTGATCCCTTCTTGTGCAGGGCACCCTGTTAGCAAACGAATTTATGCAAGGGCAGGGCCACTAAAGGACCCGAGTGATTGGTGGCTCACAGGCCCCAGGCTGCTGCCATCTGAAGCACTTAGGACTCCAGCTGAAGATTGTGACACCCTATTTGGGGATTCCAACCCACAGTTTGGGAAACCCTATGATAGGTAATGTGATGAAAAGTAGAAATATACCATGTATAATACAAATAAAAATTAAAAAAAGCATACGAGATATCTATACACAATAACTGAGCACTGGATAAAAACAATCCTGGCTTTTAATGAGTGTGTTGGGACTAGGCATAAATGTAATTTATGTGGCAAAACACAGGGTACGATAATGGCATGATTGCTTGAAAGAACTAGATGGTCTAATTATATTCTGCCTATGAATTCTTGGTTGCTAAACAACTACAAAAGGAAGACTTGCAGTATTTAAGTATAGCAAAATCTTTTTCAGCACCCATACTCTGTACTGTTGCCCTAGTGAAAGCTTTTCCTTGGCTGTATTTAATACAGAGATTAAGCATATTTAATACCAAGTGTCTGCCCTTTACACACTCAACTTGGTCTTTGTGGACCAGTCTATTAGCCAAGAATTTAATATCCTGGTTTATAAGTAAAATGGGTCTATAAAAGTTAGGATTTCCAGACCCTTTCTTAGATATTAATGTAATGCAAGTCAAATTACCTGACTGAGCAATTATCCTTTTTGCAAACACCATTAAACATTCACAAAAGTGAAAGGGAAATCTTGCCTGTAATAAATTTAATTAACTCTGTCCCAAATCCATCTTTTCTGGGAGTCTGCCAACTTTGTTTAATAGTATTTCCTTTTATTGAGAGAGGAATATTTAACCTTCCCAGAGAAGGAAAATTTAAGATGAGAAAAATTCTGCTCGAGTAATTTCTGCAGTAGCAGTCTTGCTATTTAAGTTTTGGATATGGTTGTATGGGAATATCTTTGAGTCTTTAAGAAACTTGAGATAGTGCAAAATGTTTAATTGAATTAAAATGCATTGCGGCCAATGTAATAAGCTGCAGTAGACCTGCCGCAGGTTTTTGAACGTGATTTTTCACGAGTATGTAATAACGCGGTTAGCAGGAAAAACCGCATACACAAAACTGCTCAAAAAGCCATGGCTGGTTTAGCACATGTCCTTGCTAATGCCATGCTATTCATGGGCAATGCAGAAAGCTATGCTAACGTTAGTGTGGGTTTTTTAATGCCTGGGTCAGGGCAGGAGTTAAATGTAAGTGCCTATCTGAAGTTCAAAAAATTAAGCGGCAGAAGCCAGAAGAGAGGTTGGAGAGGGAACACGCATGTCAGAAATGCTGAAAGCTTTTGTAACCCCTTCCAAATCTCTGTTGCATTTTCCTCATTCACCGGCATCCACCATTGTAGCTCCCATACAGTTGGTGATGGATCATGAAGGAGTTAGACACTGCTCTGCCCACCTTCAGTCCCACTCCTGGTCCACTAACTCACTACTATCTTAAAGGCTTTCAACTGAGAATCAATCATGGGTCACTACATTAATGAGCAGTTTATTGCATAGGACCATCAGTGCACGTTGCAGCATGCATATCTGCGCAGATATTTATTTTGCGAGAATTTTCTGCGCGTATCTCATTTGCATGCCATCCCCTTATTCTATCCCGTGGAGGTGCCTGCTTTTGCTGTGCTTGCTTAAAAAGATATACGTGCTGAAAAATAAAACCCATGGTGAAACTGGCACTATTACATCAGCCCCTTTATATTGTACCTAAAGCTATTTAAAAGTATGCAATAAAAAAGTAAACATGCAGCAAAATAAGCTGGTTGTCAGACAAGCATCATTAATGAACTTTAGTGTGGACATGCATTTGACGAGCTAGCTTTACCCCTTATTCGGTAAGGGATCGAAAACGCGCGTCCAAACCCCCCCCCCCCCCGAAACTAATTACGCCCGCAACATGCAAATGTATGTTGATGGCCCTAGCCGCACATTTTACTTTCAGAAATTAGTGCCTACCCAAAGGTAGGCATTAATTTCTCTCGGCAGCGGGAAAGTGTACAGAAAAGCAGTAAAAACTGCTTTTCTGTACACCCTCCGACTTAATATCATAGCAATATTAAGTCGGAGGTCCCAAAAGTTAAAAATAAGTAAAACAAATGTTTTTTTTTAAAAATCGGCCCGCGGGTTGGAAGACAGATGCTCAATTTTTCCGGCATCCAGTTTCCGAACCCATGGCTGTCAGTGGGTTTGAGAACAGACGCCAGCAAAATTGAGCGTTGGCTGTCAAACTCGCTAGGAACGCGCTTGTGTCCCTAGCGCCTCTTTTTACCACGGGCCCTCATTTAAATACTGAATCGTGCGCACAGTGGCCTGTGCGCTCGCCCGCTCTCCTGCGACTTTTACTGAATCGGCCTGTTAGTAAGCAACAACAACTCAATATTGTAGAGGCAGTTCAATTTAAACTGTTACACAAATGGTTTCTTAATTCTGCAAAATTTAAGATGGGATTTCTAGATCAGGAAAGGAATTTTTTCTTTAAAGAAACAAACAAAACAAACAAAAAGCACTATCCAAAATTCCTTGGAGTTGGGGGGGAAAAAATTGTTAGGTTTTTTTTGTTTTTACTCTTATTTTGGCTCTTTTTTTTTTTTTTTTTTGCTTATTTTGACATTTTGCTCCCCAACGTCCTTCTTCTGCACCCTATCAGCTGCTTCCAGACTTGGCTCCCTCCAGCCAGCTCAGGTTTTTTTCTGGCCTTGCTTTAGATAGATAATTCAGTCAGAAATGCAAGAAAGAAATAAAGACCCTAATAGACTGTCTTTGGAAGGGTGAATATATACAGAATGTTTGCAATAAAATTGATAAGTTTTTAGATAAAGAAAGTAACCTCTGAATTCCTTTAAGTACTACTATCATTCTATGGGGCTTGTTTCCAGACAATGTACCTCTTACCATGACACAAAAGAATTTCCTTACCATGGGATTAGTTTCAAAAAAATGTTTTGTATGGAAATTTATGGATTGCTTTCCAGATTTAGAACAAATAAAATCAGCAAACCAGAATCTGATGATGAAATCGAGCAAGATTGTAAAAGGAAGTGGCTTCCACATTTCTTCATTTTCAACTACCCAAACACACGATAAACGGACACCAAGAAGATAACCTTAATAAAACTAAAATGTAAAAGCTGGGCTCCAAGTATTGAAAGTGAATATGCCCACTGCAAATGTTGAAAATGTATACAGTAGAAGGGAAATCCAAATGTTTTTTCTAGTCATATCTGACCCCATAACCTGGGATGAGAGACCGCTTCTCTGTTGGTGAAAGGAACAAACCTTCACAAACTCCAACAAAATCCTGCAGGCAACAGCTCAGGGTTTACTTGCAACCTCTCCTCAACCCTTCGAGTACTGCAAATCATACATCGCTCTTGCCATAGACTTGTTTCACCTAATTTTGATCGCCTTCTTTCCTCTTGTCACTATGGTCTAGCATTAGGGGGATCAGTCAACAGCAGCAGCTCAGTTTCTCTACCACAGCACAGTCAGCAGAAAGCTGCCCAGGCCGCAGCAGGATGTGCTTTAGTTTGATACAAATTTTGTTTAGTTTCATTTGATTTGGAAAATGAAAGAATTTTTTTTTAAATAAAACAAAATCACACACACACACACAATGGCAGAAATAGCCACCCTTGAGGTCTCCCTTGTCCCCTCCCCCCAAAAATGCTGCAAAAAGAAAAAAAAAATAAAAGCACCCTCACTTCCTCTTGCTTGGCATCATCACCTGCAGCTCCCCAACCCTTCCTCGCCATACCTACCACTCCTTACCCCATCTGCCGGTCTCCAATGGGCTGGAGTGATCCCTTTTCACAGCTGCTTTTCAAGCTAGTGCCAGCCGACCTTAGGCCTGCACCAATTGTAAAACAGCAGTGACTGGTGACTGCTCACACATGGATGAAGAAGTGGCACAGAAGTGTACTTTTATTTTTTAAACTTTGGCAGTTCAAGGTGCTAACAGGGATGGGGGCGAGGCAGGCCTGAGTTTCTTTTCCTTTTCTTTCCCCCCCCCCCCCCAATTTTAAATAAACCAAAACATTTCTGTGCACAGTATTAGGCAGCGGCAGCAGCTCCCTGTTATGAGAATCCATGCACAGAACCTTAAAGGAAGTGAGAGGGTTAACAAAATGTAATATTTGCTGCATCGGTCCAATTCAGTCCTTGACAATCCTGTCTGCACACTTACTAAATGTGGGCAGCCCTAATAGCTTTGCAAGTGAGAAACTGCTGCTGGAAGCCTCTACTGTGGCCTGGGATGGACTATATCAAGGCCGAAATGAATATTATTACAATGTTTCACTGTAGATTTCCTTCTGTTCACTTTACCTTCTCAAGTTTATTGTTGGTAAGAGAATGCTCATCTTTGCCTTGTGTGCTATGTGTGACAACATTTTTTCTGAACCTTCCTATCAAGATGAAGAAATACTTGTTACTTTGCTCTGTTCAGACTATCAGTTTTGGTTCAGGCTGCTGGCTGGACAGGAGTCAGCACAGCTGTACCAGAGATAAGATACAAAGTTCTCCTAAATTACCGTATTTTTTGCTCCATAAGACGCACTTTTTTTCCCCCAAAAGTGGGGGACCACCAGGGACTTATGGCAGGTCTTGAATGGTTCAGGAGGGTGGGGGTTGTTAATTAATTTAAAGTGTTGGGATGGCTGGTTTTTTTTTGGGGGGGGGGGGGGGGGTGGGTGTTTCCCACAGAATTAGAAAGACAAAAGTTTTCTGATCTGGGGAATGGACCGAAATGGCCCTCCCCAGACCCGAAAACAAAATGGGAAGAAAAAAAAAATGTTATGCACTCCCCTAATTTGCTCCATAAGACGCACAGACGCCCGGGGACAGAGCCGGTTTAGCACAATTTTTTTTTTTATTTTTTTTTTTAATTTTCCCCCTCTGAATCCTAGGTGCGTCTTATGGTCAGGTGCGTCTTATGGAGCGAAAAATACGGTAGGTTGGCTTCCTAGTTGTTAGTTTCAAGCACAGTTCCTTTTTCTTCTATCAGATTCTACTTTGTTTCAGGGTTACGCCTTTCTTGGTTTACATTGTTTCCTTCTGCTGGTGCCATATCTCTTATCTTGCTCAGTTCCATAAGATTCTGACTGCATATCTTAGTTTGCTGGGTAGCTCACTCAGCCATTAACCATGCTCCCTACAAAGCAAGAAGCCTCCATCTTCTCTCTCTCTTAGCTACTCTTCCACTCTGTTCATACAAATGGCAGCTATATTATAACAAAGTGGTGACTATGGCAATTATGTTATTAATACAGAGAAGAGACCGTAACAGAACATATAATCTAAAACTTAGAACATTTTCAGAAACCAGATAACCACAGATGATTTGGAGACAGGACAAAGTTGCTTATATCTACTGAAGGTTTTGGCCTGTCAGTATAATTTTTACTTTGGCTGCTAATTTCTGCCTTTTTAGAAATTTTACAAATACTCTTCATTTTGCTCAAGAAAGGCTGATGACCACTTTCACCTACCGCAAGCATGGTAAAGTGATACTGGATTCCAACTGAAGACAAAAGGCTGCGCCACAGCTTCTGGAGCAATTTTACAAAAAGATCTCTAAACAAAGCCCGCACCATCCAGGAAAACACCTGCCAATACAATAGGTTCAACTGCCATATCCTCAGCCCAGAATGAGTACCTACAGTTGGCACATCCATGGTCAAGTGTGCAGCAGGATCAGTTCGCTTCATCCTCATCCACAAGAAAGGTCAAGCCACTTAATGCTGGCTACAAAACGAGCCACAAAAGAGAAAATGGAAAAAAAAAACGAACATCAAAACTGCCTTCCCCATCCAATGGGAAAGTTTGATGACCTCCTCCAAATGGACAATCTTTATTTACTTTTTTTTTTTATTTAGTTGTTTTTATATACCATCATTCATAATCAGTTTACATTATAACTGCTAGAAATAGTAAGACTAAGGTGTCTTACTATTGATACATTGTAACATTGCGAAACATAAGAATAACAAAAAATAACTCATAACAAAAACAACAACAATAACTAAGGAGACTTATTACACTTTACACCTTAGCAATGAAAAGTATGAATGAAACAGACAGAGGAAGCAGACAATGTGACAGAAAAGCAAGCCAAGTTCAACGTTCACAAAAGTAATATAATGGTACCCAGTCTGAGTTGACATCCCCTGCGATGCTGCCATATTGTCCTCATTTTAAAGTGAGTCCCACCGTATTCCTTTTGCAAAATCTGAACACCAAATATGGGTTGTGCATTGAAATGTTCTAGTAATCAAGCTTCTCCACCAGAAATGTAGAAGCTTGAAGGCACAAAAAGACCATAAGACCTCTGCTCATACACACCAACTATTCAAATCTACAATCCCTACCACTCCCTCAGAAATAATCTGTTTATCACAAGCTTCCACTACCCTCTCTGTCAGAAATATTTCCTTAGATTATTCCTGAGTTTACCCCCTCTCAACCTCATCCTAGCACCACCTTTCCTTTAAAAGAGACACACCCCTTCTTCATGGAAACCTTGAAAGAAATTAAATGTCTATCACAACTCCCCTAGCTCACCTTTCCTCAAGCATATACATGTTTAGATTTTTAAGACTGTCCCCATATGCTTTAGAATGAAGACTACTGACTATTTTAGAAGCCACCTTCTAGACCAGTGGTTCTCAACCTTTTTTCGGCCAGGACACACCTGACAGATGGTTCTCACATGCGTGACACACTGAACATGTGTCCGTCACGGGGCAAAATGTAAATATACATTCTGCATCCTCAGGAACCCCCGACCCCCAAAAATGGGTGCAGAGCATTACCCATGCAACTCACCATACAAAAAAAGATATTCTGGATCTGATGACATCTCAGTAAAAGCAAAACAAACTCTCTTTACTACCAGGCACAATAGCCTTCCTTATGAAAAGACAGTAATTTACCACTACAAATATTTAACCAGGCCCTAAACATTAATACACCTCCTATTAGGAAAACAGAGCAAGCCAAGCTGCTATAGATACCCACTTAGAAATAACTGTAAAACTATACTAATAAATGTTACAAAACAGCTGATGAACAAAATAACATCCAACAATTAAATACTCATAAAAAGTATTTAAAATTGTCCAAATATCAATAAAATATTTCAAAACAGCAGGCATCACATAATACACAATAATTAAAATGGTAGTCAATTAAGAAAAATAAACTTAAAAAGCTGCCTTTACTTACCCTCTCCAGCAACTCTCCTACTCCTTTCCCATGCAGGCCAATAGCACTCACCAGAAGCAGCTAGGACTGCTGAAGCTCTGTCCTCACGGTCCTCTTCCTTAGGCCCACAACCAGTCTCTGTCTCACACAGACCAGTAACTTCCCTAACTAGTATCTCTTCCTCACACAGACACCAGTCACCTCCCTGACCAGTCTGTGTCTCTCTCACACAGTTACCTCCCTGACCAGTCTGTCTCACACACTCACACCAGTCATCTTCCTGACCAGTCTGCCTCTCTCACAGAAACATCACCTCTGACCAGTCTCTCTGTCAATCACACACACACTGTCACTTACAACCACACACAACTGCCACTCATGCACCCACTGTACCACACACCTGCCACTCATGCACCCATTCTACCACACGCACAAGCCCTCACTCATGCACCCAAGCACCCATTCTACCACACGCACAAGCCCTCACTCATGCACCCATTCTACCACAGTTACCTCCCTGACCAGTCTGTCACACACACACACACACACCAGTCATCTTCCTGACCAGTCTGCCTCTCTCACAGAAACACATCACCTCTGACCAGTCTCTCTCTCAATCACACAAACACTGTCACTTACAACCACACACACCTGCCACTCGTGCACCCATTCTACCACACACATACAAGCCCTCACTCGTGCACCCATTCTACCACACACACACACAAGCCCTCACTCGTGCACCCATTCTACCACAGACACACACAAGCCCTCACTCGTGCACCCATTCTACCACACACACACATACAAGCCCTCACTCGTGCACCCATTCTACCACACACACACACACAAGCCCTCACTCGTGCACCCATTCTACCACACACATACAAGCCCTCACTCGTGCACCCATTCTACCACACACACACACATACAAGCCCTCACTCGTGCACCCATTCTACCACACACACACACATACAAGCCCTCACTCGTGCACCCATTCTACCACACACACACACATACAAGCCCTCACTCGTGCACCCATTCTACCACACACACACACATACAAGCCCTCACTCGTGCACCCATTCTACCACACACACACACATACAAGCCCTCACTCGTGCACCCATTCTACCACACACATACAAGCCCTCACTCGTGCACCCATTCTACCACACACACACACAAGCCCTCACTCGTGCACCCATTCTACCACACACACACACACAAGCCCTCACTCGTGCACCCATTCTACCACACACACACACAAGCCCTCACTCGTGCACCCATTCTACCACATACACACACAAGCCCTCACTCGTGCACCCATTCTACCACACACACACACAAGCCCTCACTCGTGCACCCATTCTACCACACACACACACAAGCCCTCACTCGTGCACCCATTCTACCACACACACACACAAGCCCTCACTCATGCACCCAGGCACCATTCTACCACAGTTACCTCCCTGACCAGTCTGTCACACACACACACCAGTCATCTTCCTGACCAGTCTGCCTCTCTCACAGAAACACATCACCTCTGACCAGTCTCTCTCTCAATCACACACACACTGTCACAACCACACACAACTGCCACTCATGCAGCCATTCTACCACACACACACACAAGCCCTCACTCATGCACCCATGCTACCACACACACACACACTCACCCTCACTCATGCACCCAGGCACCCATTCTACCACACGCACACAAGCCCTCACTCATGCACCCAGGCACCCATTCTACCACACGCACACAAGCCCTCACTCATGCACCCAGGCACCCATTCTACCACACGCACACAAGCCCTCACTCATGCACCCAGGCACCCACACGCACAAGCCCTCACTCATGCACCCATTCTACCACACGCACAAGCCCTCACTCATGCACCCATTCTACCACACGCACAAGCCCTCACTCATGCACCCATTCTACCACACGCACAAGCCCTCACTCATGCACCCATTCTACCACACGCACAAGCCCTCACTCATGCACCCATTCTACCACACGCACACGCCCTCACTCATGCACCCATTCTACCACACGCACAAGCCCTCACTCATGCACCCATTCTACCACACGCACAAGCCCTCACTCATGCACCCATTCTACCACACGCACAAGCCCTCACTCATGCACCCAAGCACCCACACAAGCCCTCACTCATGCACCCAGGCACCCATTCTACCACAGTTACCTCCCTGACCAGTCTGTCACACACACACACACCAGTCATCTTCCTGACCAGTCTGCCTCTCTCACAGAAACACATCACCTCTGACCAGTCTCTCTCTCAATCACACTCACACTGTCACTTACAACCACACACAACTGCCACTCATGCACCCATTCTACCACACACACAAGCCCTCACTCAGGCACCCATTCTACCCCCCCCCCCCACACACACACACAAGCCCTCACTCATGCACCCAGGCACCCATTCTACCCCACACACACACACAAGCCCTCACTCATGCACCCAGGCACCCATTCTACCCCCCCCCACACACACAAGCCCTCACTCATGCACCCAGGCACCCATTCTACCCCCCCCCCACACACACAAGCCCTCACTCATGCACCCAGGCACCCATTCTACCCCCCCCCCACACACACAAGCCCTCACTCATGCACCCAGGCACCCATTCTACCCCCCCCCCCACACACACAAGCCCTCACTCATGCACCCAGGCACCCATTCTACCCCCCACACACACACAAGCCCTCACTAATGCACCCAGGCATCCATTCTACTTCACACACACACACACACACACAAGCCCTCACTCATGCACCCAGGCACCCATTCTACCATACACACACAGACACAAGCTCACATGGAGCCTCTTCTCATTGTTTGGCCTGACCTCCGGCAGCGTGCAACGTCTCTCCAGCCACCTCCGGAGGTGCGCAGAGTCTCCCCGCTCTTCGGCCCCACCAGCCTGGCCTCCAGCGGCGGAGCACAGGTCTCTTCACTCTTCAGCCACCGGCAGCGGCACGCAGCGACTCTCCATTCTTCGGCCCCGCCGGTGGCAGCGAGCAGCATTTCACCATTCTTCGGCCCCGCCGGCAGCGGTAGTGCACAGGTCTCTCCACTCTTCAGCTGCTGGCAGCAGCACACAGCGCCCTCCATTCTTCAGCCCCGCCGGTGGCGGCTCACAGATCTCTCCACTCTTCAGCCACCGCGGCAGCATGCGTCTCACCATTTTTCGGCTCCACTGGCGGCGGCGCACAGATCTCTCCACTCTTCAGCCACCGCCAGCAGCGTGCGTCTCACCATTCTTCGGCTCCGCCGGCAGCGGCGCACAGGCCTCTCTTCGGCCCTGCCGGCCTGGCCTCCAGTGGTGACGCGCAGCGTCTCTCCATTCTTCAGCCCCACCCCTAGGGAGAAGGGAAGCACAAGCAGGGCAATGGAACACCGGGAGCCGCAACATACCTGCCGGTGCTTGGCGACACACAGTTTGAGAACCGCTGTTTATATCCCTTTGAAGATGCAATCTCCAGAACTATTCACAGTATGCCAAATGAGGTCTCATCAAGAACTTATATAGGGGTAATATCACCTACTTTTTTGCTGACCATTCCTCTCCTTATGCAGCCAAGTATCCTTCTGGCTTTTGCCATTACTTTACACACCTGTTTGGCAACCTTAAGATCATCTGATATGTTCACCCACAGATGCTGCTCTTCTTTCATGCTTAGTATTTCACATTCAAGTGTGCTTTTCCCTTGGATTTTTGCATCACAAAATGCAAAAGTCTGCATTTTTTAGCATTAAATCTTAACTGCCAGACACTTGATCATTCCTCACATTTCACTAGATCTTGCCTCATGTTTTCCTTGCCTTCCTGGCTGTCTACACTATTGCAGGTTTTGATATCATTCAGAAAAAGCCAAATCTCTCCAGACAAGCCTTCTGCAATGTCGCTCACAAAAATGTTGAAAAGAACCGGGCCAAGGACCAATCTCTGTGGTTCACCACTAGTAACGCCTCTCTGCTTGGAATTAACTCCATTTACCACTACCATTTGTCACCTCCCAATAAACCAGTTTCTAACCCAGACAATCACTTTAAGGCCATTACCAAGGGTGCTCGATTTATTTATAAGTCACCTATGCAGAACTATGCCAAAGGACTTACTGAAATCCAAGGACACTACAGCTAGTGCTCCCCCCTGATTCAACTCTCTGGTCACCCAATCAAAAGAAATTGATCAGATTCATCTGACAAGATTTACCTCTAGTAAAACCATGCTGCTTTGGATCATGTAATCCATTGGATTCCAGAAACTGCACTATCCTATGTTTTAGCAGAGATTCCATGAATTTACTCACCACAGAGATCAGATTAATTGGCCTGTAGCTCCCAGCACCCTGTGGTTCCTATTCACCATGTTTGTGAATAGGAACCACATCTGCCTGCCTCCGCTACTTTGGAATTACTCCAGACTAAAGAAACATTGAAAAGGTCAACCAGTAAAGCTGCCAGAACTTCTCTATATTCCATTAATACCCTTAGATCTATCCCATTTAGGACCACAGTTTTATCTATTTTAAGTTTAGCTAGCTCCTCACAAACACTTCTCAAAATCATTTGAGGTTTAACTCACTTCTATTTGTGTTAGTTTTATGTGGACCTAATTCCTGGCCCTTCCACAATGAACAAACATCTAGTCAGCAATATTGCTTTTACTTGTCCACCTCTACACATCAGTCTCATAATGCCACTTTTGCACTTCCTCTTATCATTAACTTATCTATTTAAAAAAAAGGAGCTTTTTCCTTCCCCCTTTTCACCAGTTGCTATTTTTGCTTCCATTTTCATTTTTGCATTCCTACTTTCCCAGATATTGCCACCTATCTTCCTCTTTCTGCAATTTCTTGTAGTTTATGAATGCTAACCTACTTTTCAAATACCTTTTCAGCTACTTTAGAAAACTTCCTGGACATGTCGGTCACTTCTGGACTTTCTACAGGTGATAAAGTATTTATTCCCCACATAGACATAGCACCAAGTGACAATAACTACCCTTTATTTTAACAGGCCACAAGTTCCAGATCTTTATGGTTTCTGTGAAGACCATCACCACCACATAGGCCAAACATTTGACTAAATCCAACTAGATTTTCCTATTTTCAGCCATTGTCAACTTTATGTCACATTTCCAGGATTCACAAAATTGCAAAAATGGATCGTTGAGGGTATATCTGACCTGATACAATATACACACTAGTCAATATTTATGAGTCAAGGGTAATCCGCTCTGAAGTGTTGAAAAGCAGAATATAAAAAGCAGATAAATACAAATAAAAAAATAAAAAGCCAATGTGTTTATTTATTCCACTGTAACCTTTTAGTTTGGGCTTTTTCGGGGGGGGGGGGGGCAGAGAATTACTTTATTACTCAAGTTATTTCTATACAGAGATCTAGCTCTCTTTCTTATCTATTTTTTCAAAAACAATTTTTCATGTTTGTTTGGTTTTTGTTTTGTCATCTTTAGATTGTGTTTTTTACTCAACACAGTTTGTTTGTTTTTAAACTTTGTCTCTCCCCAGTCACCTCTTCGGTCCAGAAGATGGTAACGCTTCATTTACTGGTCCTGAAGAGAGAAAACGAATTTCTGCAACGAGCCTACTTCCCGTACTTCTAGAGAGCCTATAAGGCGGCAACACCACCAACATTTTATAGGGAAGAAAGAAGCGCCCCGCTCTCTCGCCTTAAACGAACTAAGTTGAGTCCGAAGATGACGGGACCCGGCCGTGCGCAGATTCCCCGTTTTCCCCGCTCCCATTAATCGGGCATGGCACTGCTGGGGCGGCCGCACTCACTGTTTTACGTTTTCTCCCAGCGCCTCACTTAGGCCTTTCTTCGCCGCCTCCAGCTCGCTCACAAACGTCGCCATCTTCGCAGGCGGGAACGAGGGCCAAACAGGGAGCTGAAAGCGCCGACTCCGGAATCCCGGGAAACGGCGAGCAAGGCCGCAGCCGCGCGCACAACCTGTGCTTTACGACCACGGCCTTTTTGCTGCTTTACGATCACGCGACGATGCGGGCGCTGACCTTCTGTTTCTATGGCAACATGTAAAGCAGGCTTGAGAAGCAGGGCTCTTCTGCTTTCTGGGATGCGTAAAGGGGTGGGGGGAGGTGGATACATAGAACGCCGCCAGCGGTAGAGGCCAAATCGATTGGAATTAAATTTTCACTGATGATAATTGTGCTATTCATACATATGACTGTGCATGTAAAATTGCCCCCCTCAGAACCCACCCCCCACAAACCTCACCCTGAGTTACTAGTGCCCCCTCTTACAGTGGTATAAATAGTAAACTTTTTTGTGAGCCTCCTCCCTCTGTGCAATGATTTCTAACAACATAATCTTGATACATTATGGGACTTATGTTCCATAGGTAGAATCAGGAACTACAAAAACCACACTGCATGGGGATGTAAGTTCAAAACAGAGTAACACTTTTATAAAGTAGATGGCTTAACCATTGAGACAGCGTGAGAAACAACAGAAAAAAGGCCAGGGAGATACTGAAAAGACAGGAGAAATACAGGGTTGCTAAAATTAAACGGGTTTTGTAGTCACTACCTTGAAGACCCACATAACCTGCCTTAGAGTAGACCCTATTTCTGCAGATTCCGCCTATATAATGGGATTTGGAGGGATGAAAGGTGAAAGAAGAGTGATTTTTACCATCTGTATGTTGCTTGACTGCAGCTAGGTAGATAGTGCATCTTCACTGATGGTAACTGTGCTGTTCATACGTATGACTGTGCATGTAAAATTGCCCAGAACCCACCTCACCTCGTTACTAGTGCCCCCTCTTACAGTGGTATAAATAGTTCAAAAATTAGTGGGTCTCTATAGAGCAGGGGTCAGGAACCTTTTTGGCTGAGAGAGCCATAAACGCCACATATTTTAAAATGTAATTCCATGAGAGCCATACAATATGTTTAAAACTAAATACAAGTAAATGTGTGCATTTTATGTAAGATCACACTTTTAAAGTACAATAAGTCTCTGAAAATATTACACCAGGCCTTAAGACACCAATACATCTCCTATTAGGAAAACGGACCAAGTCAGGCTGCTATAGAGTCCTACACAGAAACTACACGCCAGCAGAAAACCTCACCTGAATCACGTGCTGTCCCTCACCTAACATAGAATAAAGAGACCAAAACGCATAACAAGAAGCATGCAGACAAAAACTGAATTGGAAACTGCAACAAGCCAGAGTCTCTGTATGCAGTGTAACAAAGGAAAAAAGAAACATCACACATCCTTATAAAACAAATCAAGAAATATAAAATCATCAGCAGTAAAACTGTACTAACAAAAAGAACATATTTCGAAACAGCTGATGAGTGGAATATCCAATAATTAAAAACTCATATAAAACATTTCCAGATACCAACAAAATATTTCAAAATAGCAGACACAAAGATCCAGTAATGAAAAATAATAAGGATACAAAAATTTTTTTGCTCTGCATACCTGGGAACGTTTGATATCCAGGTGTCCTGAGATTGTTCTGAATTAGCAGGAGGTGGGGTGGTTTGCTTGGAACTTTCTCCTCTCTCAGTCACATACCAGCGCTCCTCTCTCACACTGGCTCTCAATGACACACCTATACACACATGCTCTCAGTCACTCACATATACAAATGTTTTTTCTCTCTCACTTATATAGGCTCTTAATTACACATTTACACACATGCTGTCTATCTTTTCACGCTTACACACACACAGGCTTTCAATCACATAAATACATGCTGTCTTTTTCTCTCACACACAGACTCTCATTCACATGCTTACAAACATGTCCTCTCTTTCTCTCATTTACACACAGGCTCTCAATCACATACTCACATGCTCCCTCACCTAAATCAGCTCTCAATCACACACATACACACATGGTCTCTCTCTCTCATTTAAACACAGGCTCTCAATCACATACTCACATGCTCCCTCACCTAAATCAGCTCTCAATCACACAGACACACATGGTCTCTCTCTCTCATTTAAACACAGGCTCTCAATCACATACTCACATGCTCCATCACCTAAACCAGCTGTCAATCAGACACAGACACACATGATCTCTCTCTTACTTATACACACAGGCTCTTAATCATACATACACATGATCTCTCTCACACACAAAGGATCTCAATCATACACACATACTCTTTCAAACAAACAGGTTTTCAATTACAAACTTACACATACAGGTTCCCAATGGTAAACTTACATTCATGCTCTCTCTCTCACAGGCAGGATCTCAATCACAGACATACTCTCTTTCACATATACAGGCTCTCAATCATTCACATACATGCAATCTCTCACTCACACACACAGGATCTCAAACACACATGCTTGCTCGCTCATTCATTCACTCTCTCTCTCCCCCTCCCCCGGGAACTCGCGGCAGCAGCAGCCACCTCCCAACGCTAACCTCCTTCATTTTCAGCCCTCGCGGAGGCGAAGGCGGAGTCCCATCGGCCGCGGTTGAAGATTTTCATTTTCCTCCGAGCCGCGCTGCAGTCTTCTTCCCGTCGGACACTAGCGTGCCTGCGCGGGTCTTCCCGCGCAGGCACCCGATGCTCTCCACTTCCTCTTCCGGGCCGCGGGAAGAAGAGAGCACCGGTGTGCTCTCTTCTTCCCGCGGCCCGGAAGAGGAAGTGGAGAGCATCGGGTGCCTGCGTGGGAAGACCCGCGCAGGCACCCGATGACTCCAGCGCTGGCACCCGGCTGACACCCGATGACTCCCGCGCAGGCACCCGGATGACTCCAGTCGGCGTGCTCTCTTCTCCTCCCCCCCGCGGCCCGGAAGAGGAAGTGGTGAGCATCGGGTGCCTGCGCGGAAGAAGAGACCACGCTAGTGTGGTCTCTTCTTCCCGCGCAGGCACCCGATGCTCTCCACTTCCTCTTCCGGGCCGCGGGGGGGGGGGGGGGGGGAGGAGAGAGCACGCCGGTGCCGCTGACTCCAGCTGTCCTGCCGCGTTCCGCCCGGGCTGACAGCATTTTAAGCCCGGGCGGCGGAGGACCGGGGAGCAGCTGGGTCAGCGGGGAACCGCGAAGTATGGCGACACTTGTCTGCGAGCCAGATGCAGCCCTCAAAAGAGCCATATCTGGCTCGCGAGCCATGGGTTCCCGACCCCTGCTATAGAGGCTCTCTCTCACACACACATACATTTTTCAAATTTGCATACACATTTCAAGATGTGATATTTATTGTATGCATTCGTTATGGCGGGCATTAGGACCCTAATGCCCAGAATAACACCCTAATACATTTTCATGAATTAACTTGTTAGCCAGCTGCCTGCACCACACCAACTTCTCCCCTATACTGCAATTTAATATAAAGGAAGCTAGTCTATTGTAATGGATTTATATTTATTTATTTTATTTATTTAGAGTTTTTCTATACCGGCATTCGTGATTAAAAATCACATCATGCTGGTTTACATATAACGGGGTGTGAACACAGAAACGGAACATTGATAAGTGCAAAGAGTTCTTAAAGTTACCTTACAACAGGGATCTTATAACTGGGAAGAGAAACAGAGTAAGATAACCGAGCAGTTAGTATAACTATTTACATTATATTGTAAAGTCTCTTAAAAGATATTGCTGTCATTCAAATGGGATCAGGGAAGGCTTGTTTAAATAACCAAGTCTTAAGCCTTTTTCTGAACGTAGGTAGGCATGGTTCTTGTCTCAGATCCGGGGGAATAGAATTCCATATTGAAGGTCCGGCTGTGGAGAAGGCTCGGTCTCTGAAAGTTACGTGGAGAGTAGTTTTGGTTTGCGGAACGAGGAGAGATCCTCTATAGGCTTCTCTGATGGGTCTAGTGGATGTGTGTCGTCTAAGAGGGATCTGTAGATCAAGCGTAGTCTGGTGGTGGATAGCTTTATAGATGATAGTGATAGATTTGTGGAGAATTCTAAAGTGTATTGGCAGCCAATGTAAGTTCTTAAGAGTGGGAGAGATGTGATCTCTTCTCCTGGTGTTAGTCAGAATTCTCGCAGCAGAGTTCTGGAGCATTTGAAGGGGTTTAATGGAAGCGGAAGGGAGACCAAGTAGGATAGAATTACAATAGTCTATTTTCGAAAAGATAACTGCTTGAAGAACCGTTCTGAAGTCTCGTACATGAAGGAGGGGTTTGATTCTTTTCAGAACCTGTAGTTTATAGAAGCCGTCTTTTGTAGTTTGTTTGATGAAGGATTTTAGGTTAAGCCGGTTGTCGATAACAGTTCCTAAGTCCCTTGTTTGAGTAGTAAGTGGGTTGGTTGGAAGGCATGGAGAGGGGTTACTGTTTTCTGGTGAGATAATAAGAAGTTCTGTCTTAGCCGTATTTAATATCAAGTTTAGACTAGTGAGAAGGAGATTGATTTCTTGAAGGCAGATTTCCCAAAATTCCAGGGTTTTGGTGATGGTTTCTTTGATGGGGATCAGGATCTGCACATCGTCGGCGTATAGGAAGTGAGTTAGTTTCAAGTGGGTTAGCAGTTGGCAAAGCGGAAGAAGGTATATATTAAAGAGCGTAGGGGAAAGGGAGGAGCCCTGAGGAACTCCTAAGGAAGAATTATAGCGGGAGGATTCTTTGTTATGGATTTTAACCTTATAGCCTCTATTGCTGAGGAAAGTGGTGAACCATGATAGTGCAGTTCCAGTAATTCCTATGTTTGCCAATTGATTGAGGAGGATGGAGTGGTTAACGGTATCAAATGCAGCCGATAGATCTAAGAGAATAAGTAGAAAGGATTGGCCTTTGTCAAGACCCATGATGATATGGTCTGTCAGGGATATGAGTAGAGTTTCCGTGCTTAAAGCTTTGCGGAATCCATATTGGAGGGGTATAGTATTTTGTGGTCTTCCATGTAGTTGGAGAGTTGAGTGTTGACCAGCTTTTCCATGATCTTGGCAATAAATGGAAGATTTGAGATCGGGCGGAAGTTGTTGGGGTCTTTGGGGTCTAGATTAGGTTTTTTTAAGAGCGGTTTTAGAGAAGCTAGTTTAAGGTCATCTGGAAATAGTCCCCGTGATAAAGAGCAGTTGATGATGTCTGCCAGTGTTTTGGAAATTGTTTCCGGTATTAGAAGGAGGAGCTTTGTAGGAATTTGGTCGAACGGGTGGGATGAAGGTTTCATTTTCTTAAGTAACAAAAGGATCTCAGAGGCTGTGATGGGTTCGAAGGAATCAAAGGAAGTTCCTTTGTTTAGTGTCTGCAGAGCATTAGTAAGAGAAGTGTTACTGGGGGTCAGTTGCTTTAGCAAGTTCGATATTTTGTCTTGGAAGAAAGTAGCTAATTCCTCAGCTTTGGATTGAGCTAGGTCTAATGGAATATCTGGAGTGTTGATGTGTGTCAGATTAGATACGTAAGTGAAAAGAGCTTTTGCGTCAAATACAAGGTCATGGATCTTGCTAGCATAGTAATCCCTTTTAGATCTTAGGGTGGAGTTCTTATATTGATGGAGAGCTAGTTTGTAGGCGGCTAAGGTACTAGGGCAGGGGGCGTTACGCCATTTGCTTTCTTTCTGCCTTAGGCTCTGTTTGAGTTTACAAAGATTGCTTGTGAACCATGGTTGTCTTTTTGTTGCGTTCAGGTTTAATTTTTTTGTTGAGAGAGGACATAGTTTGTTTGCCACTGCCTCCGTGATATTACTCCAGGAGAGGATAGCTGAGTTGGGGTCAGAGAGGTTGATGTGAAGAAGCTCAGAGGCGAGCTGGTTGCTGAGGTCGTCGGAAGAGCAGGGTTTTCTGTAGAAAAATGAGGATTTTGATGGGAGGTTTTTCCTGATTTGTGTCAGAGTGAAGGAGGCAGTGATTAGTGAGTGATCTGACCATGGGACCGGAGTGCAAGAGGGGGTGGAGGTGTAATTGATCCCTGCATTTACGAAGATGAGGTCCAAGGTATGGCCAGCTTTATGGGTGGGCTTGTTGACGATCTGCTTAAAGCCCATGGCTGAGAGAACAGTGAGTAAAGCCTCGCAATTGGTGGTGAGCGTAGGGTTGTCAACATGTAAATTAAAATCTCCTAAGATTATAGCTGGGGAGTCCAAATTCAAGTGTTTTGAAATTGTTTCTACAATGGGGGAGGCATCTGAATCTAGAAGGCCCGGAGGGGCATAGACGAGTAAGACTTGGAGTTGATCTGTTTTGAAAAGTCCTATTTCTAGTTTAGAATCCGATTTTGCTGGGAGTTGGGAGAATTTCAAATCCTTTTTGGCTGCTAAAAGAATGCCCCCTCCCCTTTTTTTGAGACGAGGGAGGGAGAAGAAATCATAGGTGTGGGTGGGGAGCTGATTTATTATTGCAATCTCCGTTGGTTTGAGCCAGGTTTCTGTTATGGCACAAATGTCTGGATTGGAGTCTAAGAGATAGTCATTGAGAATTATGGATTTTTTAGTGAGAGATTGTGCATTGAAAAGCGTAAGGGAGAATAGTGTTAGGCCTAATAATTGGTAAGAGGTGAAATCATAATTGGGATGAGGGCTGTGTAGTTGCGAGATCTGTGTAGCATAGTGGTTTTTCCTGTAGTGAGGAGGTTGTGTTGAAGAATCGGGATCGGAAATCTCGGAGACATTCTGAAATGTATTTGAGGAGATTAGTAAAGAGTTTGAGTGAATTAGATGATTGCGTAGGGAGGTTTGATGAATGCTGGAATGGCTGACTGTTGCAGTATCACGCTGGGTGAGTGCTGGAGGGATGAATGCTGAGAAGGATGAATGCTGATCACGCTGGGTGAGTGCTGGAGGGATGAATGCTGAGAAGGATGAATGCTGATCATGCTGGGTGAGTGCTGGAGGGATGAATGCTGAGAAGGATGAATGCTGATCACGCTGGGTGAGTGCTGGAGGGATGAATGCTGAGAAGGATGAATGCTGATCACACTGGGTGAGTGCTGGAGGGATGAATGCTGAGAAGGATGATGATTGCTGATCACGATGGAGGTACTCGAATAAGCTTGGGAGTGCAGAGATGTAAGGACTGGTGAGGTTGTCTGGCAGAATGTAAGGAAAAAGCAGGTTTGAAGGAAGGTGGTTAGATTAATCGTCTGCAGAAATCTGGTGTAAGAGGGATAAGGAGAACGGCTAGGTTCAAGTTGCGTGTAGTGTTGTGAGCCCTGGGTCCTGGGGTCACAAAGGGGCTCACTAAGGGGCAGGCCCCTTAGGTCGCGCCCCTTTGGGCGCGCGACGCCATTCAGGAGTTCTTAAATTTAAAGGGCTTCCCTCTGCCCTCTGATTGGCTGGATGCCTTTCGGTGGGAGTGTTAATCACTCACCGCGAGGTTTGCTTCTTGTTGTTTTCTGTTCCTTCACGTCTGTTTTTTATTATTTATTTATTTATTTTTCAGATCTCCGGGTTGGATTCGCCTCCTCTGCACGGCTCCCCGATCAATTTGGGGTGAGCGGGCTCGTGCCCCGATTGGGCCGTTCGAGCCCAATATGTCTCTTCCCTTTTATCTCTTTGTTTTAAAATTTGGAAGAGAGACCTTTGGGGCTTTCAGTGCTTCCCTAACTTTTATTATAGCCAACTCCCTATTGCTTGTTATTCCTACATCTACTTTACATTCCCTTCATTCAGTTGCTGCAAAACTCTGTGGCCAGGCTACTTTCTGGTTTAAAAAAAAAAAAGTATGATTATATTACCCTTTGTCCTTGCTGCACTTCACTGGCTTCCTATAAAATCTAGAATTAAATACAAGATTAGTCCTAATACATACATTGATAAATACTATCAATACCCCTTGGGTAGGAGCAGCATTGTGCATGTACACTGCTTCCAGAACATTGCAATCACAAAATAAGGGTCTGTCCATCAATTAGACAGGCACACATTGGTGAGGTGAGAGACAGAGCCCTCTGAATTGCCAGCCCGGCCTTGTGGAATCCCTTGCCAGAATATCTCAGAACACAGGATGATATAAAGATCTTTTAAAAAGGTATAAAGACCTGGCTGTATGCTGAGGAATTCAGAACTGAAGAGTACAACTTCATAGTAAAGAAAGGCTGTTCAAGTAATGTTACTATATATACCTTTTATACATTATATGTCTTTTCTTCTGTATTGGTTTTATATGTTGTTTGTTTGTTTTTTTTTTAATTTAAGTTTTATTAGAGAAATATAATACCAAAAATACAAAACCATCAATCATCTGCATTGAAAGTACAATAACACTATTGACAATAAAATAAATACAATAAAGACTTTCAACAGTCCCTCTGCTTTTCTCAATTATTTCCCCCCCCCCCCCCCCTACCCTCCCTCCTACATCCCTTGGGATCTCACAGGGAAAGAAAAATAAAATAAAACACAAAAAGAAGTCATAGCTGCTTCTGTTGTTGCTGCCATGTTAAATATGAAGTCCAAGTACGCTGAAATGCCCCCATTTGCTTCCGCCTATGCGCCGTTATCTTACTAAGGGTACATACCTTGGCCACCCGAGACTGAACCTGTATCAATTTAGGAGCCCCCTTATCTTTCCAATGTAATGCGATCTCACAGCGAGCAGAGGTGACCTCTAGTCTAATAAAGCGTTGTAATGCTGTATCTACCTGGGGGTATTCTGAATTAAGTAAAGCTACCATGGGAGTTAAGGTGATAGAGGTATGCAATATATCTGAGAGCCACGTGCCCAGACTCCTCCACAGCTGAGAGACAGCAGTACACTCCCACCATATATGATAGAAAGAACCTCGTTCCCCACAACCTCTCCAGCACCTATCCGACGCTGTGGAATAAATTTTATGCAGCTTGGAGGGGATATAGTGCCAGCGATAGAGGAGTTTAAAACTATTTTCCAAAAACAAGGCCGATATGAGGCCTTTACAACCCGTAGTGAATATATTATCCCAAAAGTCCGCACCCTGCGGGGATCCAAGATCAGCTTCCCAGGCGGTAATAAATGTTTGCTGTACACTCATACCCTGAATGAGTAATTTATAAATCTTTGACATTAAGTTCTGTACCTTATCAGCCGACCGGCAAAAATTCTCAAAGAGACCAATCGGCTGGAGCAAATCCTGAGAGATATTGGAGGCTCTGGCATAGCTAATTAACTGAAGATAACGATAAAAGTCACCTTGTGGTAAGTCATGTTTGGACTGCAATGTTGAGAATGCCACCCAAGAGGAGTTCTCCCAGGTTTTATATGTTTTTAATGTGGACACAACTACATTAATGTGTATGGCATTCTGTAAACCACTGCAATGTAATGAGTAGCAGTATATAAGAGATTTTTTAAATAAAATAAATAAATCAAACATTTGATTCCTCTCCATGTCCATGCTGCCTGCTCCATGGAGGTTGATGTGCCACACAATATTTTTGTTAATGTAGCTGTGCCATGGGCTTGAAAAGGTTGGGAAACACTGCTATATATGCACAGAGTTACCACTTCCTGCTGTCATCTACCAGCCCAAAGGCTGCAGCCAATAAGGAGGAGCAAGGGCCTGAGCTAGAGCAGGGCTTTTCTGCTGGCTGGGAGCCAGGAGAAACAAGTAATGTAAAAACTGATGGGCAGAAAGGCGTAGAGGAGAGAGGTCAAGGGGATGCTGGGCAGAAAGGGGATCAAGGAAGAGAGAAGAGGAAGGCATGCTGGACAAGGAGAGGGGAGCAAGGGCATGCTTAGCAGAGAGATGAAAGCAGGATGATGCTGGGTATGGCTGGAGGCCAGAGGGAGAGGAACTGAGGGGGGGGGGGGGGGGGGCAAGAACTTGGATGGCTTGTTTGGCACCCTCCCTCCCCAACTAAAATAGCATTAAGCTATTCCTGTAAAGTTTACACACACACACACACACACACACACACACACACACACATATTGTAATAGTTGTATAGTAAATGACAGCAGATAAAGACCCATATGGTCCATCCAGTCTGCCCAGGAAGTCATTTAGGGTTGTAAAATGCTGCTCTGTACAAGTTAACCCCCATGCAGAAATGTTACAATTAGTTTACCGTGTTACTTTATTTCCATCCTCTAGCCACTAGATATCCTCTGTGTATATCCTATGCCCTTTTGAATTCCATTACCGAACTTTACTTCACTACCTCTTCTGAGAGGGCACTCCATGCATTCACCACCCTTTCCATGACAAAATATTTCCATACCTGGGAACTTTTGAATCCTGCTCACCCTTTCTCAAGATTAGCAGGGGGGGGGAGTGGCCATTTATCACCATCATTAATTATCATTATCATTCATATATTCATAATCATTGTTTTAATCACCAATTCATCACTATTATTCAATCAATATAATCAGTATCAATATCTAATATTAATCATCAATTCATCAGGCAGACCAATGAAACCCTGCCCAACCCACCCACCCTGACGTTGAAAGTGTGCTCTTACTGTGGTGTATATATAGTCATCGTGTTTACCTTTATGAGTTCTCTTGCTCTCTCTCTCTCGTCAGAGATGCGGAAATAGTGCAGAGACCCGGAAATTTGTCTAAATTTCCAGAGTCTCTGGGCTAAATCCGGAGAGTTCCCAGGTATGTTCATTGCCCTTCAGCAGAGTCTCCATTAATTTTCCCACTCCTGAGGTAAAAGTAACCAGCCTGTATTTTGTAGCCTCATCTCTGCTACCAGGCCTTTCTCTAATCTTGCAGCACCACTCCTGTCTCCAAGGATCTATTGAACATGTCCTTCAGAGGCCCTGCCAGCACCTCTCTGAGCTTCTTATGATCCTGAGATGTATCTTATCAGACCATAAGAACATAAGAAAATGCCATACTGGGTCAGACCAAGGGTCCATCAAGCCCAGCATCCTGTTTCCAACAGTGGCCAATCCAGGCCATAAGAACCTGGCAAGTACCCAAAAACTAAGTCTATTCCATGTTACCATTGCTAATGTCAGTGGCTATTCTCTAAGTGAACTTAATAGCAGGTAATGGACTTCTCCTCCAAGAACTTATCCAATCCTTTTTTAAACACAGCTATACTAGCTGCACTGACCACATCCTCTGGTAACAAATTCCAGAGTTTAATTGTGCGTTGAGTAAAAAAGAACTTTCTCCGATTAGTTTTAAATGTGCCCCATGCTAACTTCATGGAGTGCCCCCTAGTCTTTCTACTATCCGAAAGAGTAAATAACCGATTCACATCTACCCGTTCTAGACCTCTCATGATTTTAAACACCTCTATCATATCCCCCCTCAGTCGTCTCTTCTCCAAGCTGAAAAGTCCTAACCTCTTTAGTCTTTCCTCGTAGGGAAGTTGTTCCATTCCCCTTATCATTTTGGTAGCCCTTCTCTGTACCTTCTCCATCGCAATTATATCTTTTTTGAGATGCGGCGACCAGAATTGTACACAGTATTCAAGGTGCGGTCTCACCATGGAGCGATACAGAGGCATTATGACATTTTCCATTTTATTCACCATTCCCTTTCTAATAATTCCCAACATTCTGTTTGCTTTTTTGACTGCCGCAGCACACTGAACCGACGATTTCAATGTGTTATCCACTATGATACCTAGATCTCTTTCTTGGGTTGTAGCACCTAATATGGAACCCAACATTGTGTAATTACAGCATGGGTTATTTTTCCCTATATGCATCACCTTGCATTTATCCACATTAAATTTCATCTGCCATTTGGATGCCCAATTTTCCAGTCTCACAAGGTCTTCCTGCAATTTATCACAATCTGCTTGTGATTTAACTACTCTGAACAATTTTGTGTCATCTGCAAATTTGATTATCTCACTCGTCGTATTTCTTTCCAGATCATTTATAAATATATTGAAAAGTAAGGGGCCCAATACAGATCCCTGAGGCACTCCACTGTCCACTCCCTTCCACTGAGAAAATTGTCCATTTAATCCTACTCTCTGTTTCCTGTCTTTTAGCCAGTTTGCAATCCACGAAAGGACATCGCCACCTATCCCATGACTTTTTACTTTTCCTAGAAGCCTCTCATGAGGAACTTTGTCAAACGCCTTCTGAAAATCCAAGTATACTATATCTACCGGTTCACCTTTATCCACATGTTTATTAACTCCTTCAAAAAAGTGAAGCAGATTTGTGAGGCAAGACTTGCCTTGGGTAAAGCCATGCTGACTTTGTTCCATTAAACCATGTCTTTCTATATGTTCTGTGATTTTGATGTTTAGAACACTTTCCACTATTTTTCCTGGCACTGAAGTCAGGCTAACCGGTCTGTAGTTTCCCGGATCACCTCTGGAGCCCTTTTTAAATATTGGGGTTACATTTGCTATCCTCCAGTCTTCAGGTACAATGGATGATTTTAATGATAAGTTACAAATTTTACTAATAGGTCTGAAATTTCATTTTTTAGTTCCTTCAGAACTCTGGGGTGTATACCATCCGGTCCGGGTGATTTACTACTCTTCAGTTTGTCAATCAGGCCTACCACATCTTCTAGGTTCACCGTTATTTGATTCAGTCCATCTGAATCATTACCCATGAAAACCTTCTCCATTATGGGTACCTCCCCAACATCCTCTTCAATAAACACCGAAGCAAAGAAATCATTTAATCTTTCCACGATGGCCTTATCTTCTCTAAGTGCCCCTTTAACCCCTCAATCATCTAACGGTCCAACTGACTCCCTCACAGGCTTTCTGCTTCAGATATATTTTAAAAAGTTTTTACTGTGAGTTTTTGCCTCTACAGCCATGACCCCATGGCCTTGTCCAATTTCAGTTTTGCTAGCTCCACCCACACACTCTTCTGTAAAGGGGGATGTATCCCACACTTATCCATACTCTTGCCAACCAGAAATGATCCTTTCCTTAGGTCTTCTTTAGTGATCACTGAACTGAAGTATTTAATATTTCTGCTGTTTCCTCATTTTTCTCCACACATTTCTCCTTCTCTCCTTTCAGTCTTACAATACCACCTCTGGCCTCCTTCTTTCTCTTATATATTTGAAAAAAATGTTGTCACTTCTATTTCCCTCATTGGTAAGTATTTCTTTCACTTGAGCTTTTGCTATCCTGATTTCTTATCTCCTCTTTTTCAGCTTCACCTGATATTCTTCCCTGTGTTCCTTTTTTTTTTAGTTTTTGTACTTTGTGAATGCTGGGCTTTTTTGAGGTCCATATTCAGCTGCTGTGCAACTCTGCTAGTTAGCCGGACAAACTTACCCAGCTAACTAAAGCACAGCCATACCACTGAACAAACCCGGATATCCTAAAGTTAGCCAGATAAGTTTTTCCAGCTAACTTTAGAAGAGGTGTATGGGCCAACCAGAGTTAGCTGGATAACTTATCCGGCTATGTGTGAATATCGGAGTTAGCTGGATGCACTCTCTACCTAGCTTCAAGCTAGGTAGAGAGTGCATCAAGCTAAGTAGAGAGTGCACAAATCAACTCCTCTTGTACCTTTCCTCGATTCAAACAGCAGAAAATCTTCAGTGATATCAACTTTGCTGTTCATATCTCCTACTAGTATGTAAACCCCACAAATCCCACACCAAGTTAATAGTATCCCCTCTTACAGTGGTATTAACAGTAGAGTAGAACAGTCAAACTTCAAATCATTTTTCTATAACTATTTTTATTTCGCTCATTTAAAGCTGGCCGCTGGAACATTATATCTTGGCATTTGTTTATTTAAAAAAACGTGTTGAATATTTAAATAAAAAATTTTAAAAAATTATGTATTTTCAAAATTTCAAATAATTACATGAAATACTTCTAATTAGAACACGATACATGTATTTAAATTGAAAATTCTCATAGACATATTTCCATTTAGTTTTCCAACATATAACATTAAATGCATGTTCCTTAATAAAAGAAATAAGGGGGCAGAAGAATTATGAGCGAATACACATTATTCATAATTACAAAAGAAATCATGTAGGGGAGCAACCTAAGTACTTTTATGTCGATCCCGTTCTGGGAATATTTTGAGAGTGACCAATCAAGAATTCCCTGAGCTCTTCTGGCTCAAAAAAATACATAGTTGTTGTTCAAATACCTAACACAACACTTGCTAGGGTATTTCAAAACGTATTGGGCTCCTAAACTCAGAACCCTCTCTCACATTGTAAGAAATTCTTTTCTACTCTATTGTGTTCTTTTTACTGCGTCTGGGTATATCCAAATCTGAGCTCCATAAAAGGAGACTTGCCTATTTCTAAGGAACATTTTCAATATATAATTGCAATCTGGGAGAAATGCAAATGTTACAAGTAGTGACTTTCTTTCTTTAATTTCTGAATCTAATGATAGTTCAAGTAATTCTGAAAAGTCCATAGGCAAAGTATGCCTTTCTTCATTTTCTTCTCATCCCATTTGGGCAAATAGTTTTGTACAAACTGGAAGTGACAATTCAGGAATTTTCAATATCTGCATCATATAAATTTTAAGTAATTCTAAAGGTGAGATCATTCTGACAACCGGAAAGTTTATTATCCTCAAATTAAGAATTCTTAACACATTTTCTACTTTTTCCTAGAACATTATCCGACTTAACAAAATTCTGTTGTAAGTTCTCCACCTTTACTATTCTTTCCTCATGATTTTCAATTTTTATGTTAAAAAGTCCCAATCAAGTTGTTATTTATCACCGTTTGATTCTTTGCCTCCATAGTAGTTTGTGCTAAAGTTTTTAAAGCTGTTTCAATTGCTTTCAACGCAGACCATACATTCCCCAAAGTTATTACTTCAGGTTGACCAAGGTTTATACTCACAGGGATTCTGACTGCCTTTCTCTCGTTGCCTGTGTGATTGTCGATTGTACCCCGATGCCTGCTGCTGGACTTGCGGCCTTCACCTGGCTTCCTTCTCCAAAGGAGCCAGGCACTCGCTCAGCATGATTGCCTCCGCCTCCCGGGACACTTCCTCCGTCCTGTATTCTGACCAGTCTACCTCCAGAGACAGTCCTTGGAGTCCGCTCTGGGCGTCGGACATTGCTGGAGACATCTCTGCCTGTGCGGGGTGCAATGGCCTGATTGGCTCGCCGGGGCTCAGTGTGATGTCCAGGGTCAAGGGGGATGGCGTTCTCTCCACCGTCGACCCCTAGCAACCAGCCCCTCCGGCGTTCCAGTAGCTCCTGCGAGGAAGCCCTCAATGAGTCGTTGGAAGGGGTCGGTCACAGGTGAGATTGTTATTGCACCCCTTACTTTTTGTATGAGGCATTTTCTCTAAGTATATTTCGGTAGGAAAAGCGCAGCGTGCCTGCTTACAGCATGTCCTACATGGCAGCCATCTTGCCCCCTAAATACATCATTTTTGATTGTGTGTGGGGAGGGTGTGACAGGTGGAGGGGCAGCAGGCTAGAAGTTTCACCTAGGGTGCCTAATATCCTTGCACTTGCCCGAATTGAAGTAACATGAATCTGTTGCTAAATTTTAATTTGAAACTTATGTTCATTTTTATTGATATCACCCTGCATTGCTCTACGTAAGAAATATGGGTTGAAATGTATAATGTGTTATATTGCATTGTAAATTAGTTTGACTTGCATGTCTAGAGAGTTGGATGCATAGCAGACAAGCAAAGATTGTAGTGTATGTAATTTTCAGAGCTTACCAAGCTCTGAATAAAAGATAGTGGAGAGCCCTGAATTTTATTATTCATGTGAAAAAAGGGGTATCTTGAAGTTGCTGAGCGGCAAGCAAGTTGCAAACTTGAGCAACTGCCCATCCCCCACTCCCCAGTTTGAAGTTTCAGCACTGCAGGAAACAATTCCAGTGGAGACAGTTGGACTGCATTTACAAAAACTTGCACACACTTATATTTATTTATTTATTTATTTAAAAGTTTTTTATATACCGCACATGGGGTCACTTACGTGTCCGTCTAGGCGGTTTACAATTTACATACACAATAAAAACAATTTGAACATAAGACACAATAAAACAAAATAAATCTTTCTTTACAAGTATCAAGCGGATATAGGTAATTCAGAGTAAACATTTAAATGGTGGTACTGAGATTGTATGCTTCATTAAATAGAAAGGTTTTAACCATCTTCTTGAATTCATTTCGATTAGATGTCATTCGGATACTGTCTGGTATAGAGTTCCACAAGGAAGGACCAAAAACTGAGAAAGCTCTGTTTCTTGTTAGGGCTAAGCTAGTAGATCTGACTGACGGAATTTCCAGTAAACATTTGTCTGTGGAACGGAGTTGTCTTGTTGGTTTATATATGTGTAGCATAGAGCAGAGCCATATAGAATTAGGGTTATAAAGTAGGTTGTGGATAGTGGTTAAGATTTTGTATTTTATGCGGTGAGTAATGGGAAGCCAGTGTAAATGTTGGAGTACTGGGGAGATATGTTCTCTTTTAGGAAGGTTGAAAATCAGTCTAGCAGTAGCATTCTGAATGAGCTGAAGTGGGCGTAAAGATGATAGTGGGAGTCCAATGTATAGTGCATTACAATAATCCAGATTTGATAATATTAAAGCTTGTGTTACGGTTTGGAAGTCTGATGACAGCAGAAGTGGCTTTAGTTTTTTTAACATGTGTATCTTGAAAAATGATTTTTTAACTGTTTCTGATATGTGTTTTGATAGAGATAACTTAGAATCTACTGTTATGCCAAGGTTTCTAGCATGGTTAGTTATAGATATAGAACTGGTATTCACCTGCAAAGCCAAGGAGCTGGAGCTCATTAACTTTATAGGACTGCAAATTTCTACATATTTTGTGGAAACAGTAGTGTTAGTTGGAGTCCATGCATACTTATATTAACGTGAAGGCTACTTTTTCTTATCTGATTGCCTCAGTTAAAACTTATGTGTAGCAATTCCTTGACTGGGTTGTATTGTTTATTGTTACTGAGTGCCCTAATCATTGCATGCTCAGAAATAGCAAGCACACAGGAGATAGATTAGATTTGTTCTCCTGTTCAAAAGTGCAGAAATTTTGCAGCCAAATTCCATCTTGAAGAACCCTTGTAAAAGTAAGTAAATTGCTGTTTGATGTTTCCACCTGGAGAGAAGTGAGAGTTACACATTAACACAGGCAGTCCAGATGCTCCCTAACCCTGTCTCCTCCACCCAACCTCAAAAACACCATTTTAAGTGGGAAAGATAGGGCTGCAGTTTTATTACATTTACAACAGAACTATTCTCAAGTGGTACCCAAGCCAAGCCAAAGTGTGCACCGTTGCCAGCTGCCCCACCATGGATCAACTAGGCCTCAAGTCTTATTTGGCCACCATGGAGCCAGCTATGCCAACTGCCCTGGGCAGTGTCCCTTCAACCAACTTGCCCCCCCTCCCCCCAGCTGCCAGGAGGTGCTCCCGCCATAAGCCCGTTAGCATAGCTTGACCAAGCCCCTCATGGCCAATTTTAAAATGTGTGAATGGAGAAAATTAACCAGTTTACCAATTAGTTCACCAGTTCACTCAGTCCTTATCCAGGTCATCAAGACCTTCCTGGTTCTTCAGCCTGTACTCCCCCAGTCTACCCAGACCTGCCACCCAGTCAATTCTAAATACTTTTAATGTCAGATAATTAGCAGGTGCATAAATACACAAAGAAGTTGGAAAATATACACACCTGTCTTTTAAAACCTACGTGCATAAGTGTTGGCCCCGCCTTGGAATATTCCTAGAACCACCCCTTTTTTAAATGCATATATGTGCATGCAAAAATGAAAATACATGCGGATTTTTGACATTTATAAAATACGGAATATGTGCGTAGAGGCTACTTACATGCATATTTGCTATTTTTTCTGCTTTTTGAAAATTCACCTTTAAGTTTCTGAATAGAACACCAGATAGCATGCCAGTCGTCTGCATCCAGACTCAGAAAGAAGTCAACATTCCACCTATTAATCAAATTATTATGAATATCACTATCACATCTCTAAAATAATGATAAACTTGGGAAATAAATTTATCAGAAACTCTTCTCGTGATAATTTTTTCAAAATCATCCTTCCCTCGCAATGTAACTGTTTCCCTCCCGTGTTTGTAAACATCCCTACTTAGCTGTAGGTATAGAAAATGAGTATGTTGGTATGCCAAACTCTTCTACTAAATCATCAAAAGATTTGTAGACATTTCCCTCCCATATCTGCTTGAGAAAATTCAGCCCCTTCACATTCTAGGCCTGTGAGTCCAGAGATAGGGAACATCATATAAATAAGGGTTATTGGAAATGGAGAAAACAGGGGATAAAATGAGCTAACCCCCAGCAAGGATTCTGTTATCATCATTCCAAATCTTCAGTGTATATGATATAATTAGACTGCCCTATGAATCTTCATGATAATGGGGGATTTGGGAGAATAGCTAAGCAGCACAGCAAAATGATATCCATTAGGCTGTGTCTCCTCAAAATCTTTCCTGTGAAACAACACAGCATCAGTGACCAGCCAATTCTTGACTCCCAATCAGTCTAGCAGAGAGGTAATAAAGATACAAGTCAGGAACATCCAGATCTCCAGAGTCCATTGGCTGCTGCAAGGTAGAACATTTTATGTGTAGTACCTTACTCTGCCAAATTAAAGAGATAATGGCCCCCCTAATGGAGGAAACAACCTTAAGGGGTACAGAGCAGGAAAACTGTTGAAACAAATATAACTTGCGAGGGAGCACCAACATGTTTATCACAGAGTATCTACCAAGAAAGTAAATTGAAAAAGAAGTCCATCTAATCAAGTCAGATTTTACTTCTCTTAATGATTTTCAGGTAATTCAGAGCATACACTTCTGAAGTATTAGCATATATCTGCAACTCTAAGAATGTAAATCCAGAGGTCATAACAGCAAAGTCTTTTAAACAGCCAGGAAGAATGAGATCCATATTCAGCCACTGTGCAGCTCAGCTAGTTAGCCGGATAAACCTATCTGGATAACTTAGCTCATATATTCAGTGGTGCGGCCTATCAGGTCGATACTGTAACGTGCGGTTGAAGATTTCCCGACTGTAACGTGCTGGGAGCGCACAATTCAGACGCGTAAGGTGATCCAGCGATACAGTCTCCAGTTTCACGCGTCCTTAGCGCTTCTTAAAACAGACGCATAACCCTTTCCGCACGCAGCATGTATATGATATGTAAATGAACGAATTAGCTGTATAATGAAGGAATTAGCTATTCCCCTCCGATACTGTGACGCGCGCTCAGATTATCTCCTTTGTAACCCGCTATTTTGCCGCGGCCTTAACGTGTTAGTTTACCGCCTACCCTCTACTTGGTGTTAGTGTGGTGTTAGAAAATTAAAACGGGAATAAAGTGTAAAAAATGGTGTAAAAAAAGTGTAAAAACATTGCTTATCTGCCCTGGCCCCGTCCGGTCTCCGGTGCAGCCCCAGTCCTGTCCCCTCCTCCCGAAGCAAAAAAAAAAACCGAAAAAGTAGCAAGGCTCGGGCCTGCTACGGTAGTCCCTTCTCCCTTCTCCTCTCCTCCCGATTTCGGCGCTCAAGGCCCCGTCCGGTCTCCGGTGCAGCCCCAGTCCTGTCCCCTCCTCCCGAAGCAAAAAAATACCCGAAAAAGTAGCAAGGCTCGGGCCTGCTATGGTAGTCCCTTCTCCCTTCTCCTCTCCTCCCGATTTCGGCGCTCAAGGCGGCCGGGTGGGCGTGCATTCATCCAGGCAGAGGGAGCCGGAGGCCGTTTTCGCCGCCGGCTCCCTCTGCCTGGATGAATGCCCGTGCGATTTCGGCGCTCAAGGCGGCCGTGCATTCATCCAGGCAGAGGGAGCCGGAGGCCGTTTTCGCCGCCGGCTCCCTCTGCCTGGATGAATGCACGCCCACCCAGCCGCCTTGAGCGCCGAAATCGGGAGGAGAGGAGAAGGGAGAAGGGACTACCGTAGCAGGCCCGAGCCTTGCTACTTTTTCGGGTTTTTTTTTTTTTTGCTTCGGGAGGAGGGGACAGGACTGGGGCTGCACCGGAGACCGGACGGGGCCAGGGCAGGTAAGCGGGGGCTGGGGGAAAGTTTGCTGAGCATCGGGGAACATCTGGTACCTGTCATTTCAAATGCCATTTGAAATGACATTTGAAATAACAGATACCAGCGCGGCCGTGAAGCGTTAAGCCCGCGAACCCAGGATACTGTATAGGCGCTCTATACAGTAAAATGGGTTGCGCGGGCCTAACGCTTGCCTAAGGCTTCGCAGCCGCGGCATGCATTTGCATGCAATTTGAAGAGAGTATCGAGCGGTAGGTGAAGAGAACTGTGCGTGCGGGGAACGAGGGTGCGCCTGACACTGCCGCACTGTTTCTACCGCGGCCTTAGAGTATCGATCTGAGAATTAGCTAGAGCAGTTATCCAACTAACTCTGAATATCAGTAGAATCACTAAATCTAGGAACCTCTCAATCTCCTTCCACCACTTAGCTGGATAAATATTTAGGAGGATAAGTATATCCAGCTAAGTGGCGGTCGCTCACCTCAACCAAATATTTAATCTGCACCAATTAGCCAGATAAGTCAGAACTTATCCGGCTTAGTGATGCTGAATATCGGCCTCAATGTGTTTGGGGCCTATCTCTAGTGCTATAGATTTTGAGTAATTAATCTTATACCCTGAAATGGTGTGGTAGTCCTTCAAACAGATTAAGTAAGGCAGGGCCTGATTTCTCCTTAGGAGTAAGAAATAGAAGAAAATTGTCAGTACATAAAGCAATTTTTTCATTAATATGACCATGTCAAAAACCAGATCTGCTATCAATTTCCCAATTTTTTTTGTGCAAAAGCTTCCAATGCCAAATTAAACAGGTGCGATGGAAGAGGACAACCCTATCTAGTCCCCCTCCGTACAGGGAGAAGTCCAGACCATCATCCATTAAGCACTACTTATGCCCTTGGCAAACCAAATCCAGGCTATAAATGCATCTGAAAGGCCCAGTTGCTTCAATATTAAAAACATATATTTCCAGGAAATTCTGTCAAAACCTTTTTCAGCATCTAATGATAAAATGAGACCCGGGATCTTATTTTTCTTTGCAAGGTGAATATTATTAAACAGTCTTGTGCACCTGATAAAAATCCTACCTTTAATTAAACCAGTCTGATTTTGTCAGTCAATGTTGGCATAATATACGTTAACCATAATTAAGGCAGAAAAAGACCGCATCAGTCTCTGCCTCACAGAGCTCGGTTTAATTCTCAACACTACTTGAAATAGCCCACCTTGCATAGGCTTCTTTGGATGGGCTCCCTGTCCTGCATATTTCAGTCTTTTTTTCAACGACTTTTGGAACATCTGTTGCCTCGGAGTACTGGTTGGGGAAGGGTGGAGGGGGAGGGAGGGGTATTTAATTTTATTCTGTTCCTGTTCACAGTGGGGTCTGCAGAAACCCTTTCCTCACTGTGCTGGTTGTACTGGTTTATCTGAAACTAATACAATGTTTTTCCTTAAAAAAGGATTGGAAATTTCTCCATTATTAAGATTAAGGCTATCTATGTTAACCAGTGTCAATGTGCGGCTGTACAGTGTCCCCTCAACTATAATGAAACGACCCTCCAAGTCCTTGCATGTGTTGACATCCTGAAATGGAAGTGCTTTATATATCAAAACACAAAACACCTCTGCTTTTGGAATTCTAAGATGCAGCTAGCACCTAACCCACCCAATACTTTTTTTATTTTTAACTTTATATGCTCTTCCTTTGTTAAGTGTGTTTCCTGCAGGAATGCTAAGTGTGCATTTTGCTTTTTAAAAAACTGAAATATCCTAGTACACTTTATCATAGGGAAAATTCCCCTGACATTCAAAGAAATAATTCTAACTTTCAAGCCCATAATCCTAGTCATAAAAATATACAAAGAAAATGACTCATAAAAAAAATAGCATAGTCATCTTAGTCCAATAAAGCAATTCAATACAGCAAGTAAATAAATTCTTTGTTAAAGTTTAATAAAATTGAATGTGTCAATTTTTCCAAGTTGAACCTAATCTAATGTCAAACAAGAAGTCCCAGTAAAACTGAAAACTCAAACTGGTAGCTAGCATAATCATTAAATACCTAAAGTTTCCTAATCTCCAGTACAAAAAAATACATAGACGGTAACTTTGATACCAGCGCACAGACGCACATATATGCGTGTTTTCCAGCTCGCACCAAAGGATACAACCATTTTATAACTTATGCACTCATGGTATAAAATAGGCTGTATGCGCATACATAAGAACATAATACTTGCCATACTGGGTTAGACCAAAGATCCATCAAGCCCAGTATCCTGTTTCCAAGGATGGCCAAGCCAGGTCAAAAGTACCTGGCAGAATTCCAAGGGGTAGATAGATTCCAAGCTGCTTATCCCAAAAATAAGCAGTGGATTTCTGCAACTCTACCTTCATAAGGGTTAATTAACTTTTCCTCCAGGATCTTGTCCAAACCTTTTTTAAATGCAGCTACACTAATAGCTTTCACCATATCCTCTGGCAATGAATTCCAGAGCTTAATTATGCATTGAGTAAAAAAATATTTTCTCTTAATTTTAAATGTATTACCTGGTAATTTCATTGTGTGTCCCCTGGTCTTTGTACTTTTTGAAAGAATAAACAACTGATTGTTAACTCGTTCCATTCCATTCACTAATTTATAGACCTCTATCATATCTCCCCTCAGCTGTCTCTTCTCCAAGCTGAAGAGCCCTAACCTCTTTAGCCTTTCTTCATAGGGGAGCTGTTCCATCCGCTTTATCATTTTGATCGCCCTCCTTTGTACCTTTTCTAATTCTGCTATCTCTTTCTTGAGATGTGGTGACCAGATCTGCACACACTACTCAAGATGAGGTCGCACCATGGAGCGATACAGAGGCATTATGATATTCTCTGCTTTATTCTCCATTCCTTTCCTGATAATTCCTAGCATTCTATTTGCTTTCTTGGTTGCTGCTGCACACCGAGCAGAACATTTCAATGCATTTTCAATGATGATACTTAGATCCATGTGCACACGGTTTTGTATGAACGTGCACGTGTGCGCAAATGACGCCTCTACCGCGTCATTTGGGGGGGATTTTAGTAGACACGCGCCGACACAATTACCCAGTTCGTTCCCAGTTCGCCCAGGTAAAGGATAGGACTTCTTAACCCCCTAGTTAATTAGCTTCCCTTTTACCATTAGCCCAGACACTTAAAACCCCGCTGACTAGCCTTTTTGTTTTAGTACTTACACGCCATCCATAGCAGAAGTAAAGTTGTGCGGTAGGGGACCCCGGCACGTGCTTGTGCAATGTAAGTATTTATGCCCTGGTTTCATTCATAACTCCTGGAATGCCCATGCCCTGGCCTGCTCCTTTTTCAGAAAAAAATGTTTGGGTGCGTACCAGGAGATACGTGCATATGCGGGTGCCTTTTAAAATCTGCCCAGCACGCGCAGGCCCAACTTCTGCTTGTATCCCCCTGCTTTGACACGTGCCAGGCTTTTAAAATACACTCCTTAGAGTGCCACATTGTTAACCATTTAAAGGCCAAAGAAACACAGTACAGAGGGGGACATTTATCAAAATGCGTTAGGGTGTTATCGTGGGTGTTAGGGCCCAAAGCCCACGATAACGTCATAACGCATGCGATAAAAGCAAGTTTGCTTACTGTAAACGGTGTTTCCGTAGATAGCAGGAGGAAATAGCCATGCTGTCTGGGAAGCACCACGATCCTGGGTAGGCGGAGTTTCTCTTAGCTGATCACAGAGTTTTCAACTCTGTGCGTCTGCGCGGTCATCTTCCCACGCGGGTCCCTCACCTCTTCAGTTTCTTTGTAGTCAAGCAAGAGGTAAGTCCAGAAGGTATGTCTGTCTCCATGTGACTGTCTAGGGAGGAGGGAGGGAACGCATGGCTAATCCATCCTGCTATCTACGGAAACACCATTTACGGTAAGCAAACTTGTTTTTCCCGTCGATAGCAGGGCTAAATTACCCATGCTGTCTGGGAGTCCCAAGCTCCCGGGTTATGTCCTTGTATATTTATTGTTTGTATATCAACCCCTGAAGTGGTAGACAGTCTAATGTTCTTTTTAGTGATGATAAGACTGCTGTGCCTAGTGCCGCATCAGAGGTCGTTTGCTGTTGTAGGCAATAATGCGATGTGAAGGTATGAATGGACGACCATGTTGCCGTTTTGCAGATATCAATTAAGGGAACTTTGTTCAAGTGGGCAACAGATGCTGCGGTGGCGCGGATTTGGTGCGCTTGAGGCTTTGTGAGTAGTTTTATTGAACGCTTATTGTAGCAAAAAAGTATGTATTGTGATAACCAACTGTTACGCTTGGGCTGAGTTCAGGGGTAGTGAACACCACCCAAAAGGGTGGCTCCAGGTGGAGAGAGACAGGGATGGCTGGAAACCGTGTCTGGGTCCCGGCTGGGTCAGGGCAGACAGCAAGTAGCAGTGTCTGGGTCTAGGCTGAGTCAGGGCAGGCGGCAGTTAGCAGGGTCTGGGTCCAGGCTGGGTCAGGGCAGGAGGCAGATAGCAGTGTCTAGGTTCAGGCTGGGTCAGGGCAGGTGGCAGGTAGCAGTGTCTAGGTTCAGGCTGGGTCAGGGCAGGAGGTAGAGCAAGGCAGGTCAGAAGGCCCGTAGGCCACACACACACAGAAGGCCCGTAGGCCAGACACCGTAAGTGGGGCAAGGCAGGTCAGAAGGCCCGTAGGCCACACACCGTAAGCAGGGCAAAGCAGGTCAGAAGGCCCGTAGGCCACACACACACAGAAGGCCCGTAGGCCACACACCGTAAGCGGGGCAAGGCAGGTCAGAAGGCCCGTAGGCCACACACACAGAGAAGGCCCGTAGGCCACACACCGTAAGCGGGGCAAGGCAGGTCAGAAGGCCCGTAGGCCACACACACACAGAAGGCCCGTAGGCCACACACCGTAAACGGGGCAAGGCAGGTCAGAAGGCCCGTAGGCCACACCCACACAGAAGGCCCGTAGGCCACACACAGTAAGCAGGGCAGAGCCCGTAGGCCAAACACACACAGACAGTAGAGCAGAGGGCCCGTAGGACCGCACGCACAGTAAGCAAGGCAGGGCAGGGCAGAAGGTCCGAAGACCATACACAGCACAAGGTAGAAGGCCCGAAGGCCGCGCAAGGCAAGGCAAGACAAGACAAGGTAGAAGGCCCGAAGGCCGCGCAAGGCAAGGCAAGACAGAAGGCCCGAAGGCCACGCAAGGCAAGGCAAGACAGAAGGCCCGAAGGCCACGCAAGGCAAGGCAAGACAAGACAAGGTAGAAGGCCCGAAGGCCGCGCAAGGCAAGGCAAGGCAAGGCAAGACAGAAGGCCCGAAGGCCACGCAAGGCAGGGCAAGGCAAGACAAGGTAGAAGGCCCGAAGGCCACGCAAGGCAAGGCAAGACAAGGTAGAAGGCCCGAAGGCCACGCAAGGCAAGGCAAGGCAAGGCAAGACAAGGTAGAAGGCCCGAAGGCCACGCAAGGCAGGGCAAGGTAGAAGGCCCGAAGGCCACGCAAGGCAAGGCAAGGCAAGGTAGAAGGCCCGAAGGCCACGCAAGGCAAGACAGAAGGCCCGAAGGCCACGCAAGGCAAGACAGAAGGCCCGAAGGCCACGCAAGGCAAGGTAGAAGGCCCGAAGGCCACGCAAGGCAAGACAGAAGGCCCGAAGGCCACGCAAGGCAAGACAGAAGGCCCGAAGGCCACGCAAGGCAAGGCAAGGCAAGGCAAGGCTAGGCAGAGCAAGGTCAAAGGACCACACGCACAGCAAGCAAGGAAGGCTAGAGCAGGGAGCCCAGGCGAGCTCGATGCCGAAGCCTTGAGGGAACTGTCAGGCAGGGTTATAAGGGAAAGCCCAGAACATAGAGAGGAGAAGGGAGATAGACTGGGCCTGTCAGGAGAGCCAGCTCTAGAGGGACCCCTGGTGGTGAGGCGGTTGCACAGCAGCCATAGCCGTAACACCAACTGGCTATGGTCCTTTTTGAGACTGGTTGTCCAGGATCATTCGGGTTAAAGGAAAGGAATAGTTAAGAAGGCCTCGAAGTTGATTGAGTCCTATTCTTATAGTAAACCAACGCTCTCTTACAGTCCAATGTGGGTAAATGTTTTTCACGCTCGTTATTATGTGGTTTTGGCATAAAAATAGGTAGAGTTATGGTTTGATTAAGATGAAAGAATGTTACAATTTTTGGCAGAAAGGAAGGGTGAGGACGAAGTGTCACCTTGTCATGGTAGAATTCAAGATAAGGGGAGTAGTGAACCAAGGCTTGTAGTTCGCTGACCCTCCTTGCAGAAGTAATGGCAATGAGAAAAACTGTTTTCCATGTCACATATTTGATGTGGCTAGAGTCTAATGGTTCGAAAGGCGGAAGCATTAGTTGTTCCAGCACTACATTTAAGTCCCATGGAATTGGGGGCTTTGTCACCGGTGGCCGTAGCCGGATCATTCCCTTCATGAATCTAGATATCAACGGATGGTTAGACATTGGAAGGTTATTAAAAGGTTCATGAAAAGCTGCTATAGCACTGATATGAACTCGCACCGAAGTGGTGGCTAGTCCTGCTTCGTAGAGTGTGTGCAGATATTGCAGTAATTGAGTGGCAGTGGATGAGAAAGGGTTTATGTTCTTTGGAGTACACCAGTCCAAGTAACGTTGCCACTTTCCTTTGTAGTTACGTCTGGTTGAAGGTTTATGTGATGCAATAAGAATATCCTCTAGATGAGAAGATAAGCCTAAGGGAGTTAGTATTTGCCTTTCAATCTCCACGCTGTGAGATGAAGTGATTGATTCATGGGGTGAAGTAATGAGCCCCCTTCCTGTGTCAGAAGATGTGGAAGGTTTTGTAGCATTATCGGTGGATGAATGGAAAGTTTCACGAGATATGCGTTCCAGGGCTGTCTCGGCCACGCCGGAGCTATTAAAATCATGTCTGACACGTTCTGGATGCATTTCTGAATTGTTCGAGAAATGAGTGGAATGGGTGGATAGGCATACATCAAGCCTGGCGTCCATGGAATGAGAAAGGCATGTGGAGCCATCCTTCGATTGCTGGGGTAAATTGAGCAAAAGGTTTGGACTTGTCTGTTTGCTTCCGTGGCAAAAAGATCTAGTTTGGGAAACCCCCACTGTTTGAAGATGTTTTGCGCCACCTCTGGATTTAAGGTCCATTCGTGTGGATGAAAAATCCGACTGAGACGGTCTGCTGTTACATTGTCCAGACCTGGAAGATACGTTGCTTGAATTGACACTTGGTCTTTGACTGTCCAATGTAGAATTCGTGTTGCTTCCTGGCAGAGAGTCCAGGAACCGGACCCTCCTTCCTTGTTTATGTAAAACATGGCTACCTGGTTGTCTGTATATACCATGAGCCTTAATCCCTTTATCTGATCCGAGAACGTTTGAAGTGCCATCCAAATGGCTCTTAGTTCCAGGAGATTGATCTGATATATAGATTCCTGAGGGGTCCACAGACCTTGAGTTTTCAGTTCGCCCAGATGTGCTCCCCAACCTTTGTTGGAGGCATCTGTGGTCAGAGTTATCTGGTGAGGCGGTAAACAGAATGGAGCTCCCGAGGAAAGGTTCTTGGGAAGGAGCCACCATCGAATGTCCTCTTTCATTGCATTTGTAATTTGAATTCTGGTGCTGAGTGGCTGTATGAATTGAGACCATTGAGTCTTTAAACCCCATTGTAAGCGGCACATGTGAAGTCTGGTGTGAGGAACCATATAGATCACTGCTGCCATATGACCCAGAAGTTGTAGAACCTGGCGTGCTGATGCTCGGTTTCTGTGAAGTAGGCTGTGTGCCAATGATTGTATGTTCTGCATCCTGTCTTGAGGAAAGTACGCTCTCTGTTTGACTGTGTGTATGAGAGCGCCTATGAACTGAAGTATCTGAGTCGGTTGTAGGTGAGACTTCTCGAAATTGATAAGAAATCCCAACCTCTGAAGGTATTCTATCGTGCGTATCATATGATCTCTCAGTGTAGACTGATCCGATGCTACTATTAACCAGTCGTCCAGATAAGGAAATATTTGGATCGAAAGTTTCCTGAGGTGAGCCACCACCACTGCTAGACATTTGGTGAATACTCTTGGGGCTGAAGATAGGCCAAATGGGAGAACCTTGTATTGGTAATGTATATCCCGAACTTGGAAACAAAGGTAACGCCAAGAAGACAGGTGAATTGGTATATGGGAATATGCATCCTTCAGGTCGATGGAACATAGCCAATCATTGTGCTGAATCAGCGGTAGGGTATTTTTGAGAGAAATCATATTGAATTTCTCTCTCTGTATGTGTCTGTTGAGTAGTCGGAGATCTAGAATGGGTCGTAGGCCCCCCGACTTCTTTGGAATGAGGAAATATTGGGAATAAAACCTTTGGTGTTGTTGATGAAGGGGAATAATCTCCAGCTCATTTTCCAGGGGTATAATATACTCTTGTCACTGTAGGCATTTTCTCCTTTGGAAATGTCAAGATATTAATAAAATAGCTCTTAATTAAGTCCTTTAGTGGCATCCATTTTGTTTTTGGGAAATTCAAGATTCTTAAGTTATTTCTCCGCATCTGATTCTCCAGGAAATCCAGTTTTCCATTCACGTATGATTCAGACTTTATAAGATTAACCTGAACTTCTTTTATATTTCTAATATCTTTTTCCACATTCACAACTGTAGATTCAATTGTCTGAACTCTCATGTCCAGACCATTAGATTTCTCTAAGTTCAATTTTACTGCGTTTGTTAAATCCACTATAGCCTTATTCATTATTGTTAATGCCTTCCATATTTCTTCAGAGGTTATTTTTTCTGGAACGCTTAATGGATGTTTCAACACTACGTAAAATCCTTTTTTCTCACCTCCTTTGTCCAGAAGGCCTTCCTCATCTCGCACGTCTCGTTCCAAACCAGACTCTCATTCCCTGGAGCCTGTACTCTCCAGGCTCACCGAAGCCGGCGTAGAATCTATGCCGCTTCTCTGGGGGTCCTCCGTTGTTCCCGAGGGCTGGTTCGGCGAGACTTCCTGCAGCTGTTCCATCTCCCCTTGCATCGGGGGTTTGCAGGAGAGAGAGGGAGTTGTCGGCACGCCGGGACTAAGAGAAATCTCATCGGCCAAGGCGTGTGGCATCCGCTCATCGCCATCCATGCCAGCGGCACCCCTCACCGGCTCACTCTGCAAACCAGGAAACGCTTCTTCGATCCGCGTCTGACGAAAAGATGATACAGGAGTCGAGGCCGAAACCTCTCTTATCCTGGCCTTGCGCTTAGTATGAGGCATTGAAATAAAAAATAAGAAAAATTCTTCTCAGGGAAATCTTAAGCAAGGTAGGAGAAATGAAAACACGGAGCTAGTTCGTTTCCGTGTTCACCGTGTGGCGGCCATCTTGGATCTTCCCTGTTTAATATTTTTTATGACTTTTTATGTCTTAGCATTTACATATTGTTTTGAGGACACATTCCTCACCAACACACCTTGTTCTTTTTTGATTAGGTATACTGTGCATAGTGGGGTAGATTTAAAAAAAAAAAAAAATGTGAGCACATGGACTTGGCTATTTTATAACTGGTACGCGCGTTATAAAATACGATATCCACGCACACATGTGCATTGGATTTCAACATCCGCGTGTGCATGAGTGGGTGGGTGGCGTCCTCCGCGCGTAGGGGATGGAATTTTAAAAGACAACACGCAGTAATGCAAGAAGGGCTTCCCCAACTCCCTATAACTCTACCTAACCTTCCTACCCTTTCCCCTCTCCTCTTTTCCCCGACCCCTAACCCTTTCCTAGCTATAATTTTTGTTGTTTTTTACCTTGCTGTTCCAAAGGTGCAGCAGTAGATTCTGGCGTTGGCCAGCCTCTGGCGTGCGCTCTCCCAGCCAGACCCCTGCCCAGACCCTGCCCCTTCTGAGAGGCCCAGCACTTTGGTGCATACCAGAGTTTACGCACATGACAATACGCACAATAACAGATACGCGCGTAGCCGCACGTATCTGTTAAAATCCGGGGTCGGCGCGCGCAGGGCTGCGCAAAATCTGCAACCTGCGCGCGCCGAGCCGCACAGCCTGGCTCCGTTCCCTCCGAGGCCACTCCGAAATCGGAGCGGCCTCGGAGGGAACTTCTTTTTTTGGCCTCCCCCCCCACCTTTCCCTCCCTTCCCCTACCTAACCCACCCCCACAGCCCTATCTAACCCCCCCACCTTTATTCCGTGAGTTACGCCTGCCCAAGGCAGGCGTAACTCACGCGCGTGATCAGGCTGCCAGCAGCCGTGTTCCAGTCTGGGGGTTGGTCTGAAGGCCGCGGCCACGCCCCCGGAACGCCCCCGGGCTGAAACCAAGCCTGCAGCCACGCCACGGACCCGCCCCATCGCCCCCGACATGCCTCCCAAGCAAAGCCCCGGGACTTACGCACGTCCCGGGGCTTTGCGTGCACCGGCGGCCTATGCAAAATAGGCGCACCTATTTACCTCACTTATTTTAGTAGCCCTCAGATTGCTTTTGCTCTGCCTATATCATTTTGGAGGTATGGCTTCTTAAATTACACATCACACTAGATGAGATCTCATCAATAACTTGTAAGAGAAGCACTATCACCTCCCTTTTTCTACTCTTTCCCATTGCTCAGTTTCATTCAGCCCACAAGATCCCAGAAAGAGCTAATTGCAACAGGAGCTCCTGCCCATCGCCCTCACTTGCTCCTCCATCACCCTCACTCCCTACCCCCCACCCCATAAACAGCTGATTCGTAATGCAACCCATTTGCAATACAAGATTCTCCATTCCTGGCTTATAGTCTTATCTATGCTTTCTAGTTTTTCTCTGGCTCTGGCCATTGCCTTATCACACAGTTTTGAAGCCTTGAGATCAGCAAATAAGATCACCTCAAGATTTCTTTCTTGTTTCAATGGCTTATTCCTACTGTTTACTTCTCCCTTGGATTTCTATACTCCATTTGCATGACTATACGTTTTGCATTGAGTCTTAGTTGCCAATCACTTGAACATTCCTCAAGCTTTCTTGAATTGCTCCTCATTTTATTTACTCCATCAGAAGTGTCCACTCTACTGCAGGTTCCTAGTATTATCCAGAAAATAAAAACTGTATTTACTAACTTTCTGCAATATCATTTATGAAAATATTAAACAGAACAGGATACGGAACTGACCCAGAAGCACTCTTCTGATAATCTCTCTTTTCTTTGTGTGAACTGCATTTACCATTAATCTTTAGTGCTTATCACTCAGCCGGTTTCTAACCCAATCTACCAACTTTGGGCCCACCCCTAGACTCTTCCATTTATGTATGAGCTTCTTATGTACGATAATATCAAAAGTTTTACTAAAATCCAAATATACCACATTCAGTGTTCATCCTTAATCTAATTCTTTGGTCAACCAATCAAATAAATTGATCAGATGTGATATAAATCTTCTCACGCTTGTAAAATGGTGCTGCCTTGAATCCTGTAGTCCATTGGATTCAAGATATTCCAGGATCCTTTTCTTTATGAGTGACTCCATTAATTTACCCATTTCTAAAGACAGAGTAGAGCTGCCAGAACCTCCTTGAATTTTCTTAATATACATCTGGCCCCACTACCTTGTCCACTTTCACTTATTCCATTCAAACCTTTTTTTCTGTAAATGATGTCTATCCATAGTGATTGAGGTCCAGTTGTTGTGACCATCGCTGCCCGACATCTCTGCTCCGCCCACCTTACCTCTGTGGCGACTCCCTCCGGGGTTGAAGGAAGGCTGGCTGCCGCGGCGTCTCCCTGCCAACTCTCTCCGGCATCCCTGGACCGGCTCGACGCTGCAACTCCGCCATGTTGTTCTGATGCCTAGGGGCGCGCACACGTGCATCCCGACTGAAGTACCAGCAAGGGCGTGAACCTCAGGGGCGTCCCCCTGAGATGATGTCATCTGCTTCGGATATTTAAAGGTCTTTGATAACGTTAACTAATCGAGTTAGCAAGGATACGCTATGGGATTCGCTAAGGACTCTCTAAGCCTTCCTAAGCTGCTCTGCTTCCTCGGACTTACCAAGGCTCCTCGGGGGCCTCGCTCTCTCTCTCTGTTTTCAGGTTACAGACGGGAACCGGTACTCGCTCCTAGAGGGCCCTCGTTCCTGGACTTGATGATTCTTTTCTGCCTGGAAGCAATCACTGCCTACTACCTCAGTGAGTTACCATCGCTCTCTCAGAGCTTTCCCTGGAACCAGGTACTCGCTCCTCGAGGGCCTATCTACTCCAGCTCCTGAGCTTCCATGAGACCACTGTGTGAGTGTTACCACCTAGCTCCTGTACAAGAACTCTGCATACCCTGCCTACTCACTATCTTCAGTTTCTCTACAGCTCAGCCATCCAGGGATCGCTGTCCAGTATCTGAGGGACAACAGCCCAGCCGGGCATTCCAGCTCACTACTGCCACCTCTGGTGGTTTCAAATCCTGTTTAATAAAAGTACTAGTGTGTGTCTGTCTCCATACTCTAAGCCTAACTGGTGGTCCCTCTCGGGATCTCCCCCCCGGGGGCGTGGTCATCTGCCACCAGCCCAAGGATCCACCCACAACTATCCCAAATACCAATAGATTGCTACTCCAGCAGTCTATCAGACAACTGATTGCTACTCTTCTAGCAACTCCAACAACAGAATAGTAACACCAGTCTCTTCTTTTGCAAAGACAAAAATATTTATTTAAGCAGGAAAGTGAGGCAAGAGTAAAAACTCACAGTGAGAAAAGGCAGTGGGGAATTAAGGCCCCTGATCAACTAAGATTTTTCTTCCACTTTATGGCCATTAGAAGAAAAGCTTAGTAAAGCAGGCAGGATAAATAAGAGAGAAAAAAAAGGAGAATATTACAAAATGAAAACTTGACAGGGCATGTATACATTTGCAATAGAGCTTGCACAATCATTTTTCCATTGTTTCTTTTCTAAACTGGCAGTTTTGAAATTGGCAGGTGAGTCTGTTTTGAAAATTAGAGGAGTATCTTTTATGTACTTTGTGAATGCCAGTCCCTGAAGTGTTGGGCAGTGCTAGCCTGCAAAATTCTGGATGGCTTAAATTTTCAGGACAATTTTGACACAGTTTTTAGTGTTCTAGAAGGATTTAAACTAACTTATGGCACTTTTGGAAAGACTAGGATTCTTATTCAAACAGGACTTTTTCCTATTCTGTGATTATAAGAATAAAAAAAATCCCAGGTGTGTAATTCTTGGTGCCAATCTCGTTTTATATTCTACATCTGAACTTATGTTCTGCCTTTAATGAAGGTGATATGCCACTGTGAATTGGTATAAACAAGAAAACCTCAGAATACCTTATGGGACCAGATCAAGAGATCTGGCCCAGTCCATCTTAAGCACCAGACAAGAGGGAATCCAGGTCTGGGAGGAGGCACCTGGGAAGATGTATATCTAGCCAGGCCCAGGAGGGCACAGGAGGCCCTGGGGAAAACAGGAAGAATGTCAGGAAAGGCCCAGATCAAGAGACGGTAAGTTGTGATACTGCTTCCTTTGTTTATAAACTGTGGAGATATGCAGAGGGTTTTTCTGTTTTGACTTAATAAGGTTCCTGAATTCTCAGCCAGAGCCTAGCCTGTAGCTATTCTCTGGCCATTCTGACTGTACAAGGTGAGTGCCACATATGGTGTCAAAAGTGGGATTTCTGAGCTACGCTTACACAGGCAGAAACCCATGCCAAACAGACAAAATGTTTTTTTTTCTTTTTCCTGTTTCCTGGGACCCAGAGACAGCAACTGCCTAGGAGAAGGATTTACACAGGCTAAGGAGAATAATTCTGCCTGTAGAGAGGAAATTAACAGTGTGTCAGTGCTGAACAGGCAGGGTTTGGTTTTCAAGAAAAAAAGAAAAGTCTTGCGCAGGTGCTCGGGAGCACGGATTCATTGAGTAACCAGGACTAATAAGCCAACACAGAGCGGGTGATACAAGTCCTGATGGAAAGCCAGCAGCAGCTCCAGAAAGCTGTTCAAAGCTGCCCCAACCCGGGTGGATCCTTCACCTCCCATCCTGTTTAAGATAAAGGCAGGGGAGAACTTGGAGATCTTCTTGAGAAACTTCTAAAGGCAAATTTGCTTACAAGCAAAAGTCAAATGGTCTTTCAAGCAGCCAATCTAGAGGGAAAGGCTACCTATGCATCAAGACTTCCATCCTAGAAAGGGCAGGATATACTTCAGAAACCTTCTGGCATCAGTTTTGGTGGGGCGTTATGCAGCCGGGGAAAGTCTCCAAAACCTATTTCACCGACCCAAAGATGCTAGATGGAAATGACTACAATCGGAGGCAAAGACTGGCCCTCAAGGTAGCCAATCAGATGCTTCTGGAACAGTTCCTAAACGGGCTCGACTGGCCCCTGCAGAATTGGGTCTCTTGGCATCCCAGGCTCACTTTGGAAAAAGCACCAGAAGTGGCAGATACCTTCCACCAGGACCTGTTGATGCCTGAAGTGATGTGGAGGCTAAAAAGGCAGCCCACACAGGCTTTGTGGTGCAGTAATAAGAGCAGAAGCCCCCAGCAATGTCCCTCTGAAGTGGACAGTTTGAAGACTGGGCCAGGCACCCAGGCCATACCTTCTCCCGCTTGCTTCAATTGTGGAAAGAGAGGTCACTTGGCCGAGACTACCAGTATGACAAAGCGAAGCAATCGATGTCCACATGGTGACACAGCTGGTACTAAAGAATAAAGTCCATGTGGACAAAGGAAGGTCTTCCAAGCTTGGTCGATCCTCAAGGCAATAGAACAAGGGGGTCTTGGAGGAACTGGTACAACCCAGTAACAGGAGTGTAGATACTTTCTTCTTCTGTGCCCTTTGTGTGGGTTGTGGACATAAGGAAGAACATTGCTCATATGGAAAAGAAGAAAATGAAGAGCCCTTGGGAGGAATGGGTACTGTTAAACAGAATTGCACCTACAATAAGACAGAGGACCACATTGTTGAAGAGTGTCCATAGCTTGAAGACATTTATTTATTTAAAAATATTTCTAGCTCACTCATTCCAAAAACATTGTACTGGGCGGATAGTGCTGGACATTGTGTGGGAGCGGAAGCTAGCATAATGCAAGAAGGAACAGGTTGCGGGGGACAGCCCCAGAATGAGAATGAAAAGTGGGAAGAGGACTGGGCAAACACTTTCGCAAAACTTCAAAGCTGTAAATTGGTAGGTATCCCATATTGGGAACTTAAAGAATTTGTGATCCAGGTGGAGCTGGATGACGTTTCCACCCAATCCCTGGTAGACTCAAGGGTACTTCCCCCGAGTTCTTTTGTCCAATGGTTTTCGGGGAAAGATTGTCCCTAGTTCAAAACACTATAAGATCATCTTATAGGCAGTCAAGCCAGATTGGAACAGCTGATACCCCATGAACCCTGGAACAGTTTCCCAAATAACTTGGGGAAGGGAAATCTTAAATGGGTTAAGCAGCCTCAGCATAGGATGAGGAGCAAACAGACAAACAGGAGTCTTCTTAAGAGTATACCTTTAGTAAGGGCAAGAGCTGAGAGGGAAGGTGTAAATACACGAAAACCCCAGAATACCTTAGGGACCAGATCCAGAGATCTATCCCTGTCCACCTTAACCCCAGACAACAGGGAATCCTGGTCTGGAAGGAGGTCCCTGAGAAGATATATATCTAACTAGGCCTAGGAGGGAACAGGAGATTCCAGGGAAAACTGGAGGAACCTTAGGAAAGGCCCAGACCAAGAGATACGGCTTCTTTTGTTGATAAGCTGTGAAGTGTTTTTCTGTGTGATTTTATAAAGTTCCTTCATATTCAGCCAGAGCCTAGCCTGCATTTATTCTTTGGCCATTCTGACTGAACATGGTGCCCCAGCCACAAATGTGGCACATTTCTTGGTACAGACACCATTGGGCATGTGATGACTTTCTTAGGTCCAGTTCACCCAGTGGGATTAACCTCTTCTGGCATATTTCATCTGATTTTACTTCATTAAATAAATAGTTCTTGAAAAATCTGAGTTTATATTACAGTGCATTGTTTTGGTACAGACTGAGTGGGAGTTATTTGATCATTGTGTGGCAAGTCACATGCTACAATGTGCCAGCTGACTTACAATGCAAAAGAGGTAAAAAGCATAATGCTCCTACTTGCAAACTCTTAATCAGTGTAGTAGCTTCCATCCCCTGACAGTGAGTGTGTGGCTGTGTATGATTGTGGATGCACCTTACAAAATATGCATATATCTGGCTGGCAAATTTTGTGCATGTATTCGTGTGTGTGTGAGAGAGAGTGCTACACAGCTGCCAAGATCAGTACTCATCAGGATCAGAGCATAACTTTCCCGCTCCAAACTTCAAAACCTGATCTGAGCAACTCTCAGGCTCTCACCTGTTCTAGAGGTCAAGCCTGGCGAGGTGCTGCAGGGAACTGGAGACCACTCACTCCACTTCCTCATGCTAACAGCTGAATCTAACATAATAACTGAGTCTGCAGCTGGATTTTTCCACTACTACTGAATCGATATATCAGTAGAAAGAATATTATAATTTGTCACTGCTGAAGAAAGTAGAATGATCTGTCTCTGGAGGTTATTGATAAAACATGAGAGAAAACAATGAGTTAGTTGTCAGTTTGCCTGGCTGGATCAGGAATGCGCATCAGCTTCAGTGCGAGAAATATAATGGTGGGCTGGAAGCTTCAAGAAAAAGGAAAAGTAAACCGTTTCTAAAACAAACATTGCTGTGTTGTCTTCCAAAACCATTATGTAAAGAGGTCACCTCAAACTGGTTTTGTAAGTCCAGCATGTAATACAGAGACAGAGACTAATATAGTACAGTGGTATAGTGTTACCAAAAGACATAGCCACAAGGTTCCTGTTATTGTGATCGCAGGGATGTGGTCACTTGCTCAAGAGAAAGTGAGCCCTTGAACCACAGTGCAACCTCAGACGAGGCTCCAAGGTAGACACCATGGAAGGTGAGCATATCCAGGCATGGCCTAGGCTTAGAACGTAGCTTGGAACTTGGAACATAACTTGGAACTAAGAACAAGGCACATTCAGGCCTCCACTGAGCCTGTACACAAGGAGTGAGACCCAACAACGCAATGCTGGTCTCTGGGGTAGCCCTCTGGCCACTCAATAGCCCTTTTGGACCTGCCGCTTGGGAATGGCTTGTGTGTCAGGACAGACGAAGGCTAAGGACAGGACATGGCATGGAACTTGGATGAACATTCTAGAGACTTGGAGCTTGAAATGGAGACTCTGGAAACTTGGAGCTTGAGACGAAGCTTTAGGTTCAGGAACAGTTCAGCTTCCTGGGGCACTGCACCTCAGTGTGCCCTACACAGCTCCCTTTGGTTGCGGACTACACGGGGAGTAGGACAGGCTCAGGACTGAGACTTGGAGTCAGACACATCAGAATATCACTTGGAACGAGAAACATGGCTTGGAACAAGGAAGATGGCTTGGAACAAGGCTTGGAATGAGGAACAAGGAGGTCTGCTGGCAGGACAAGATCCACAAGCCCAGAACTAAGAACATGACTAGGAACTCAAGACTTGACTTGGAACTCTAAAAACAAGGGTGGACTCCGAGGACTTGTTCCAGCAAAGACAGATTTGGAATCAGGCCCTGTGCCATGAAGCGCCCTCAAGAACCACGACACTGGAACACCTGGAGGAAGGACGAGGGAAAGTCCAGAAGGCTGACCTTGTAACAAAGACCAGACATCAGAAACTTGATTGAAGATTCAGACGAGGCAGACATTCAGAAGACTTGGACGAGGAACTGACGAGAGACCTGGAACATGGAACAGTCGACATGAAGGAGCTCCGACGAGGAACAAGGAGACCAGGAACATGGAACCAGAACTTGGAACAGGAACAAGAGGATCAGGAATATCCAACGAATAACATGAAGACCATCAAGACAGAGCGATGACCATGGAAGACAAACCATGGACAACCATGAACAGTCCTTGCGATGGCCCAGAGGAACTGATGAAGAGCCCTTTTATAGGGCTGAAGACAGGACGAGGCGGTGACATCATCATTGGCTGCGGGGCTTTTTCCGCCGCAGGCCCTTTAAATTCACTGGCTCCTGCTTAGGTGCATGCACCTAAGCAGGAGCCAGTGTTAGGGCAGGAGTGGCAGCAGTGGCATCCAGCCACGAAGACAGAGTTGGCAGCGGTGTCAGGCCTGCCATGACGAAGGGGTGATGGCAGCCAGCGGTGGCAACGGAACTCAGGTGCGTGGAAGATCCTGACAGCGTCTTCCAGCCGCACAAGAGGGCCGGAAGCATCAGCGGCACCCGGGCCTCATGGGCTGGAGGAGTCGGCGGCACTCAGGACGCAGAGAAATAGGCATCGGTGGCATCGGCCACGGCTCCAATGGCGGTGGGGGGCTGGTGAGAGGTGAGACTGCTTGCGGGCTTGTCGCAACAGCACCCCCTCCTCAGCCTCTTGTCTTTGGTTGCTGAGGACACGAAGGTATATCTTCTATACCAGCTGGGGAAATCGAGGGTCCAAACACAAGATCTAAAGATGCTTGTTTTTAGGAGCTGAAGCAAGGAAACGTTTGGAACATACTGAAGAACATAACTGAATACTGGACACAAACTTAATTAAAACCTGATGAAGGCATAACTCAGATTTCTGAAGGCGCAGGCATAACAGTAGCATCTAGGAATATTGGTCCGATTCTTTAGGCTTTCACTTGGTTGTAACAGAAGTGTGGAACATATTAGAGTTGTTGTCCTCTTGCTATATTTGCAACACCAGAGGTAGTTAATTAGAGCATCATTGCTAGATCCTTTTAGTACTGGAAGTGTTGTACCAGGAAAACGAGTAGCCAAAACTTGCAGGATTACAAACGGATTAGCTCTTGGATAGCCAATGGTACTGGAAACAAGTCTGTGTAGTTAGGAACCATAATAGATAATACTCAGACAATGGTAAAGCTGATCTTGAAGAAAATATCTTTGTATCCCTTGACGGTAAATGCTGCATGGACTTGGGATTGACAGATAGAGTGGAACGCAGGCTTTTGCAGAACAGATTATAGATGAAAATAACCCATTTTACTAAGGCCCAAGAAGGGAATTAGATTCTTAGGTTGACAATCCACGTTATAGTGGCTCATAGTAATGGATTTTGTCTTTCATTGAAAACCTGATACTAGGTGGTTTGAACAAAGTTATTAGTCCCTCACATACTTTCCACAGAACACATGGCATGGACTTAGGCAGAACTAGTTTCCAATCATAGAAGAGGGAAATCTCAACCAATAAAATACTAGCTAGATCTCTCTTGGCTTTTATTTCCTGTCTCCCAAGCAAGAGGCTCTTCAATGGATTCTCAAAAGAAAACTTTTGATTTGCACAATTATAGTGCAGATATTCCATTCTCTTTTTCACTGTCATAGAAAGATTATCAATCTTGATCATTAATTGAGGGGATTCCTGAGCAGATCTCATGTGCAGTCGATGGAATTAAGGATCCTTGTAGGGACAGAGTTTGAGATTTAATGTGGAACAACTTGAGAGACCAGAGAAACTCTTAGTTCTTCTTATAAGGACAGTCTCATTCACTTGAAATGTATAATTAGGATCTCCAAGTTTCAAAATCAATGGTCACCTCCCTGATGCATGTAGCAGAAGAAACAAAGCCCAAGAAGAAGATGGTAGAAAAACCTCTTAATTGATCAATGAGTAACGGTGCTGAAATCCAAAAACACTTCAACAAAAAATACATTATTGACAATAGAGTCCCAGGGTTATGCAGTGAAAGGATAGTGTTAGCTTTTCAAGACAAGATGGAAGCTGACTATTTAAGTTCTTTGGCTGGCAGCGGAGAAAGAACTAATTGTCATGATAGTGAAACTGAGAGAAATCAGGATCTTCCAATCCTTTTGATATAGTCCCACATAGATGACTCGTGAACAAAATGAGAAGCTTGGCAGTGGGTGCCAAGGTAATAGCGAGGATTGCAAACTGGTTGACTGATAGGAGACAGCATGTAATGGTAATTGGAACCTACTCTCAAGAAAGAACGGTGTTAAGTGGTGTGCCACAGGGATCGGTTTTGGGACCGATTCTGTTCAATATCTTTGTGAGTGACCTGGCGGAAGGGATAGAAGGTAAAGTTTGTCTATTTGCAGATGATACTAAGATCTGCAACAGAGTAGACACGTCTCAAGGAAAAAATGAAAAGTGATTTAAGAAAACTTAAAGAGTTTCAAAGATTTGGCAGCTGGGATTCAATGGCAAGAAGAGCAGAGTCATGCATCTGAAGTGCAGCAATCCAAAAGAGTTTTATGTGATGGGCGGTGAAAGACAGATGGGAGAAGGACCTTGGAGTGATAGTGTCTGATGATCTGAAAATGGCGAAGCAATGTGAAAAGATGACAGCTACAGCCAGAAGAATGCTGGATTACATAGAGAAAGGAATAACCAGTAAAAAAAAAAGAGGTGATAACGCCCTCGTACAGGTCCTTGAGTACTCAAGGTGATAACGACCTCGTACAGGTCCTTGAGTACAGGCACCAGTATTGAGTACTCTAGGTGAGGCCTCACCTAGAGTACTCAATACTGGTGCCTGATCTCATAAAGGATAAAGCCAGGATAGAGACAGTCCAAAGAAGAGCAGCCAAAATGGTGAGGGGTCAGCATTGGAAGACTTATGAGGAGAGGCTGAAGGATCTGAATAAGTACACCCTGGAAGAAAGGAGGTGCAGTCGAGATAGGACACAGACCTTCAAATATCTGAAAGGTTTTAATGATGCACAATCGTCAAATCTTTTCCACTGGAAAGAAATCAATAGAACTAAGGGTCATGAAATTAAACTCCAGGGAGAACCAATGTAAGGAAATATTTCTTCATGGAAAGGGTAGTGAATGCCTGGAATGCCCTTCTGGAAGAGGTAAAGACGAAAACAGTCAAGGAATTCAAAGGGGCATGGGATCAACACTATAAATCCCTAAAGGCTAGAGGTTGGAAATAAAGAAAAGAGTGTATGGGTGTAACTACTGGTGTGGCAGTTGTTACCCTTAACAAATAAGCCTTGATACTATTACTGCAACCCCATCATTGCTCTCTGCTTTAATGGCAGAGAGAAAAGGGAAATTGGATTCAGACAGCAACCAACAAAGGCTCCGACTTTTACGGTTTGGGGAACAAATAAACATGGGAGTAATAGCTGATGCGGCACTTACTACACTTAATCACTAACAGGTCAATACAGTAAAGTGCGGCCGCGGTTACCCTGCTCCTAACCTGCTTTCTACCCACTTTTCGGCCGCATTAGCCCTTCCTGCGATACACAATCCCCTTTAACCTACTCTTACCGCGTCCTTAAATCACCGGGTAACCCCTTCCGCCCGCGGCATGTATATTACATGTAAACGATTGAATTAGCTATTCCCTCCCACACAGTAACGCGCGCCCCAACTATTGCTTTTTTACCCTGCCGTTTTGCCGCGCGTTTAACCTGCTAACTTACCGCCTACCCTTACCCCTGCGTTAGAGGCAGGGGTAAGGGTAGGCGGCAAACTTTCCCCCAGCCCCCGCTCACCTGCCCTGGCCGCGTCCATGGGTGCTGGTCTCCGGGGCAGCCCCAGTCCTCTCCCCTCCTCCCAAAGCAACGAAAGCGGAAAAAAGCGAAAAAAAAAAGTTGCAAGAGAGAGAGGGGAGAGAGGATGGGCAATCCTACGCTCGGGATTGTCAGTCCTCTCTCCCCTCCTCCCGAAGCAAGGCGCGAAAAGCAGCCTTGCTTTTCGGGAGGAGGGGAGAGAGGACTGGCAGTGAAAAGCAACGAAGCGACTTACTTGTTTTGTAGCCCCCCTCCGAGACGTACATCGGCGACGAGGGACCGGGCTTCCCTCCCCTGCCTCCAGCTGCCCGCGAAGATAGACGCATTGCACGGGCGAAAGCGGCCCCTGTGCGTGCAATTGGGCCGCTCAAGATGTGACGTCACGACGTTTGGCGTCACGGCATGTGACGTCACAACGTTTAGCGTCACGGCATGTGACGTCACGTCTTGAGCGGCCAATTGCACGCACAGGGGCTGCTTTCGCCCGTGCGATGCGTCTATCTTCGCGGGCAGCTGGAGGCAGGGGAGGGGAGCCGCGGTCCCTCGTCGCCGATGTCCGTCCCCGGAGGGGGGCTGCAAAAAAAGTAAGTCGCTTTGTTGCTTTTCACTGCCAGTCCTCTCTCCCCTCTTCCCGAAAAGCAAGGCTGCTTTTTGCGCCTTGCTTCGGGAGGAGGGGAGAGAGGACTGACAATCCCGAGCGTAGGATTGCCCGTCCTCTCTCCCCTCTCTCTCTTGCTACTTTTTTTTTTTCGCTTTTTCCACTTTCGTTGCTTGCTTCGGGAGGAGAGGAGAGAGGACTGGCAATCCCGAGCGTAGGAGAACCGTCCACTTCCTGGTACCTGTCATTTGAAATGACAGATACCAGCGTGTCCGTGAAGCGTTAGGCCAGCACACCCAGGATACTGTATAGCGCTCTATACAGTAAAATGGGTTGCGCGGGCCTAATGCTTCACGGACGCTTCTTAGACGCAGCTTGCATTTGCAAGCTATTTACATACAGTATCGAGCGGTAGGTGAGCTGGACTGTGTGTGTGGCAACCGCGGGTGCGCCCAGCACTAATGCAGGTCTCCCTACCGCTCCTTACTGTATCGGCCCGTAAGGGCTTGATTTACTAAGGCTTTTCTCCCATCTGTTTCTATGATAAAAATGTTTGGTAAATGAGGCCCTAAGCCTGATACTTTTGATGCAACTCCAACATTGCTCTCTGTTTTCACGGCAAAGGTTAAGGGTAATTGGACTCAAACAGCATCCGAGGGCACTGATACCCCCATGCCTATCTGCTAAACTGATAGGCATGGGGGTAACCCGCACAGTGCGGCAGATACTGGCATAAGCTTGCTGGGCAGACCGGCTAGATCATTTGGTTCTTTTCTGCCGTCATTTCTGTTTCTATGTAACGCCCCCTCCCCCAACCCTGAGCCATTCCCAGCCTTTGGTGGAAGGGGAAATTACAACGTGAGCAGGCAAGGAAGCAATTCCTTAGCAAAGAACAGCAGAGGGTAAAAGCCGTTTCCACTGGTGAACCAGCGCTTTCCCCACAGAAATAAGCTTGTAGAAAATTGCCCTCCTCATGTGCAGGTAAACTTTTTATAAGCAGTGACAGCACATGTGTAACTTTACCAGCAACAAACGAAGGTGTTCCTGGAGACACGGTCTGCATACTTCTGAATTTTCTAAACTCTAACCAGCCCTGTGACGCTTTGAAAGGACTTGCGCCAGCCGAGCACCACACCTTCGTAGGTAGAGATAAAGGCCACACTCTAACCAGCTAGCAAAAAACGTGCCTACGTCATGCTCTTCCGTACGTGTCTCCTCCCCATTTCTACTATGAGACTCCACCCCCTGGCTCTCATGCCAGTCAAGCTTAAGGCGTGAGAGCGCTCGTGTGCTGTCTTCTCGCTGCCGCTGTCTCTTATTCTTGCTGCTGCCATGCCGGGCCTCCTGCTCGGAGACCTGTTTCCCAACTTCGAGGCAGAAACCACCTGCGGCAAGATCAAGTTCCACGATTTTCTGGGCAACTCGTAAGTGGCTGCGGGGCCGCGCCGGTTCCCCGCGAAGCATGCGGCTGCGTGCTGCCGCGCTCTCTCCGGAGGCTCGGTTCCTTTGCCGGGGTGCCAGCTGTGCTTTCCCCCCCGAGTCTGCGCTCGGGCACCTGCAGCGCGATGGCTCGTAAGCCCTTTGGGCTTGTCGTTCTAAGCCGGAACTGCTTGTCGTTGATTGTGAAATGGACAGGGTGGGACGAGAGCAAACTGCAGCTCTGAGTAGTTGGTCCCAAAACAGCGCTAGGCTATGCGAAAAACTCTTGCCAGAGGGTCGTTTTAACGTTAAACTTGTTACCTCGAGTCGCATTTTGAATGTCCACTAAACATGGGCCGCGTATTCTGTTCCTCAAGATGATATACAGACGTCCAGTTCTTGCACAGCCTGCCTTTGTAACCTGTCTGCTGCTTCTTACACCTGCAACCTACTCTGGTTCTTCTTGGGTGCCTCTCTCTTTTTTTTTTTATGGTTTTGGATTAGATGAGGTAAATCTGTTTTCATGCCTGTTTCGGGTTAAGTGGGAAAATATGAAAGCCACATGGACCAGGATGACCTTTAGAACTAGCGAGAGTTGTCGCGGAATGAGAGAGCAGTGAGCTGAGAACCAGGAAAGCCAGGGGTTGTATATCCCTCTTCTAATGCTCCTTGGGGATGATTTAATAAGACCTGCGGCTAAATAGGCACTAGCTATGAGGATGGGGTTTGATCAGAAGCTGGTGTCTCTGTGGGATGTAAAAAAACAAATTATGTAAATGATTTGCGTGCACGAATCTGCACACTCATGAAGACATGCACATATATACACGTGGTAAGGCTCTATGTAATAAGTAGCTGCATCCATACTGTAAATATGTGCATAAAAGCAAATGTGGCAAGCAACTGGGTCTCCCTTTTTAGTGAAATTTTGACCCTGGAATAGGAATGCATATATTTCTAATAACTGTGGGCTGAAGAAAACATGGCAAATATATTAATGGGTGATAATTCACACCGCATACCACGACCTCTGTCACCTGCCAAACCTTCTACTGTTATCCTTTTGGTGAAGCCGCAGGATATACCACAGCATCAGGAACAGCTGGACACAATCAGAAATCTCCATGCTAATGACACCAGAGCTGCAGGGACACACAACCACACACCGTACCAGTGCAAACAATAGAATAAAATGACTCCTGCATCAGCGTTGTCACTTAGCTCGTGCCCTGATCATGGCACTAAAAAACTTGCACTAGCATTTTTATCTTCTAGTTTGGCTTTTTGCATTGCCCATGAATAGATAATTGCCTTCTTTGCATGCCATTAGCATGCAGAGTGCAGAAAAAACTGTGGGTCAGTAATCACATTTGTACGTGCTTTTTCCCCACGCACAAAACCCTTATCACATACCTGTATAGGGCTCTGTGTGGGGAAAATGTGCATATAGCCCGCATTGCGGCAGCTTCAGCACACTGTATTACATCTGCCCCCTTGTGACCTTGGCTGTGACTTTTATATCTGATTGCGTCAGGAGGCACTTAAGGGCCAATATAATAAAATGAGTCAAAAAAAAAAAAGTGACCTTTTTAACTCATGCTGAAAAATCATGGTGTGCAAATTCATTGGTAGACTAAAACATGCACAAATATGTGCTCATAAAACTGAAAAAGTGCCCTAGATGGGTGTAAAATGGAAAAAAAAGTGCTTCTCTTTGGGACAGGCACTTAGCTCAGTTGTCGCCACTATGCAGCAAAAAATTATACATGCAATATCTGTTATGCGGGCTGTTTGGGGCAGAATTGTCTCCCATTGTGCAGTGCTTGCTGTATGTACACCTGTCTCTGAATTCATTTGTGGTGCATTAACAGCTGGCAGAGGAGCTGCATGACAGCAGCGTGACAGGCTTTGGGCACCAAAACAAGATGAATCTTGGGAAGCATGAGGCGATGCTGATAAACACTTGTCCATACAACAGTGCTGCACAGTGGTTATGGGCCTGCTACTTCCTTCCCCAAAGAACTTAGGTAATAACATAGTAACATGTAAAAACCATTCTGTCTCTCTAGCTCAGGGGTCCCGGGTTCGAGTAACCCTATGCTTAGCCTGTTTGTTAGGTTTGGAAATTTTAACTCCTGGGTCAGAGATGGAATAGAAGTTAGCTCACATTTCCAGGGCTACCAGTGTGGACCTCGATGTGGAGTTCCTTAGACTCAGGTGATCCAAGTCTAGGCCCTCCCACACCAGGAACCTCAGGTCAGGACTATACTGACTGAGTTAACTTTACACCTCTGATCTGGGAGTTAAATGTCCAATCTTGGGGGGAAAAAAAGTTTCCTAACTCCATTGGAGAGTAATAGCTAATGTCATTAACATCGGATTTGTATGGAGGTGCACTAATTTGTGTGCGTAACTTTACTACTCATTGAAAAAAATGTAATGCACAAAAAATGTGTACACAAATGGGAATAAAAATGTCTAGTACTTTATTACATTGGCCTCTTAGATTGTAAGTTCATTGAGGAAGGCATTTATCGTACCTGAATATTTATCGCCATTGAACAGTGCTGTGTATGTCCAGTAGCGCTCGAAAATAGGCTGTTATTGATTTTCAGTTTTGCAAGGCTTGCACATATTGTGGAGGCAATGGGGGACTGCAGGAGTATCATTGGTATTGGTCTTTCGTCTTTTGAGATTATTTAGCTTTGCTGGTAAAGAACTAGACAAGGCCTGATTTGCTGGCACAGTTTGCAATTGTCTAGTGGCAGGGCATATGTAAAAAGCGAAAGGAACTGCCATTAGGAGAGAATGTGAGTTGCTAAAGGATGAAATTGTAGGAGAATCGGAAGTTGCAACCTGAGGAAATATCTTATTCTTGCCTCAGTATGTCATCTGCATTAGTGTGTTTGTCTCCCTTGACTAGTGAAAAGCTCTAATAACTGTATGTTTCCTGAAGATGCCTGAATCTATTGCAGGCTGATACTTTCTCTTGCACTGATATAAGATCATGCTTGTACTTGAACATAAAGTCCTTTCTTTAATGTTTTGAGAACCTAGCTGTGAGGGGTACTAGATTTCCAGCAGCCAATTTGGAAGTCTTGCATATAGCCACAGAATATATACAACCTAGGCGGTGACAGTGCAGGCCTTGCCCTGCCCATGTACCTCTCGTGTGCTCTGAAGGGACTATCTAGGAGGAAGAGGGTCATTTGGTTTCTGTCTCTTGGCAGTCATAATCCTCCCTGCAGAGACTGCCAACAATCTGCACTTGAAATAGGCTGGAACAAGAGTCCAGCAGTAAACAAATCCAGCTCTGGCAGCAATGGGCCGTTGAGAAGTGGGTGGTGGTGGAGGCAATTGTTGAAAAGGAATTCAAAACTGTGCCAGCTCTGTGTGTCAGAAGAGCTAGGAGGCTGTTCAGCTTGGTTGATGGAGGGTATATATAGGAAGGTATCGGTTAGGACGGAGGGATGAAGGAAACCGTTTCTGTAGCTTTCTTCCATTTTGACCATTGCCTGCTATTGTGCCAGAATGAAGTGGGTTTTAGGGATATTAGACACTGTCACCGGTAACCATACTGAGACTGCTGACTCATTTCATGTAGGCCCACAGACAACTTTCAGATGGTAATTACTTCTGCTCCCCACTGTATTTCCAAGGAAAAGCAAGATGGCAGTCTTCATATGTGGGTGACCTCGTTAGATGGAGCCTGGCATGAAATTTTGAGCATGTATTACTGGGCATTTGCAGCATGCTTACTTCCCCATGAGAGCCCCTCAGTCTTTTCTTTACCAGTTGTTGAGGACTTTCCTACTATTAGGGATCCTTTTGCTTCCCAGGAATGCAGAATTTGTCCTTTGTGAGGCCCTACAATATTCTCTCAACCTTTAGTCACCTTTTTAAAGTAGATTTTCAATATTTTTTTGTGGTTTTTTTTTGCTTTCTTTTGTTGTGGCTGCACGGTGCAGATACCGGTGCATTGAGGCAGCGCTGATTGCAGTCTTTTACTGACATCAAATCATTTAATTTCATTGTGTCCATTTCTTTGATCAATGCCCCAAAAGAAATCCAGTGGCTTTGACAGGTGCCCACTACATGAAAGTATCATGTCTATCATGGACCCTCATGATAGATGTATCCTTTACCTGGGGGCTGACTATGATGTCTGGGGGTGTAACCTCTGTATGACTCTTTAGAGGATGTTGTTCCCAACTTGACCTCATAGAAAAGCACTTTGGGATTTGTAAGTCTGACTCATTGATACCAGCATCAACATTGGGAGTGAATCCATTTTCCCCCACCCCTATCAACATAGAGATCCAGAGAGAGATGAAGGAAACAGGCTATCATCTGCCGCCTCCTGCCCAAAAAGAGTGAAGGATTCAGCCTCTTAGCTTCCAACATTATGAAGCTTCATCAATGAGCATCAAGTGAAGGTCAAGAAGCATTGGCATTGGTCCCTGATGCTTAGTGCTGGGAGTGGAGATATTCTGTCAGCAGCCATGAATCTCTTCACTCACACACACCACCCCCACCAAAATATTTCTGTGGGGAGGAGAGCTCAAGCTTTACCTAGTCCCAGCCATTGTGACACTTTCAGAGGATCCAGGTGTCAGCCACCAGTACACCTCTGGTATCCCAGGGAGACATGGCCTCTCCTCCTGCCTCCCAGACTGTATTGACATTGGTAGTTTTTAAGGAGCTGAATAGGAAAATCCTGGAGTGGCATCTGTGTCCCTGCAGATGGAGGTCCTGCTCTTGCTGAAATCTACATCTAATACCACTGCAATAAAGATCTCTGTCTACTGGAGGAGGAAGCATCTCTGAGGCACAGGAGTACATCGGAGTCTAGGCCCCAATAGACAAGCACTGCCCTTTGAGGCCTTGTCTGTTAGCTTTGTAAAGTCTAAAGCCATGCCCCTGACCTACTGCTCAGACTGAATATTCTTGAGGGTTATCGCTATGGATCTGAGGACTTCACCGAGCAGGAGGGGGTCAACATTTCTCCTCATGAGGTCCTCTCCTTCTCCAACTTTAAGAGAATGGAGGATGCCATTCTACTTACTTTTAGCGAAAGGAGAGAGTCCAGGGGACTAAGCTGCTTGACATCCTCCAATTTGTGGAATCCCCAAAGGATATTGTGGTAGAGGTCCCCTCTCAGCACCTTCAGTGAATAAGAAGGTGAATGGAATATATTGTTTAAGTGAGAATTAAAAACCTGGCTTTTCAGCAGAGCATATACAGAGTGATTTAGAGAGCTTTTATCTCTTACTTTTATTCCTTTTTATTTTTTTGATTTTAGCATGAATGCTTTTTTTTTTTTAGTGATTAATTCATTAATTCTTTTATTTGAATTATTGTATATTTTAGGGCTTAGCTTTTGTTTTATTGACATTTTAGTTATTATTTATAATTGTTTTATATATAGGAGTTTTATAACATTTGTAGTTGTATCTATGTGCTATAACTTGTGAACAGTTACGATGGCCTGTCTTAAATAATAAATAAAACTTAATAAATAAATATTGGGTCTAGAAGGCTCCAGGATTTGAAAAGCAACAGCTGCCTCACCAACTGGTAGTAGCAGAATCTGGTCTAGAACCCATTCCTCGGTGCCCTCAAGGAAGGATTATTGTACCCTGAACTTGGGTGAGAGGATTTTCAGGTAGATATGCTTGGTGCCCACATAGCATTCTATCAGCTCTTCCTGAACCAGCATACGTGGGACAGAGACAGCAGGGCAGCTTCTTCAAAAGCAGCATGATGCCTTGGACAAGTGTGTGGAAAGTACATGGTTTGATCAAGCTTTTGTTCTCAAGATGGCAACGAGTTTCTGGAATGGTGTCCACGGACTCGTCTGATTGTGGACCACCAGCCAGATGTCCAGGAAAGACCTGCTGACATGCCTTGCAATGGGGGCACTCTGGAGATAAGGTCAAGGAAGTGGTAGCTTAGGTTAGACCATTGTGATATGCTTTATCTCTTCTCCCCTGCTACTCCAGACTCTCCCTCCTCAACCAGGAGGTAGCTGAAAAATAGGACACTGAGACATTTTTTTCAGTCCCATCTGTAACAGGACACCAAGACATCAGAGGGCCCCAACCAAAATCTGGGCTGGGGTTTTGACTGGATTGGGGAGAGCACAGCTGAGATTCCAGTATCTATGCCAGAGGATCTTCCTGTCACAGGCAGGCTAAGATTTTACTTAAATTGTTGGTCCTAAATAACTTCAGCTACTTGGGTCCTCAGCATAATTCAAAAAGGATCAAGGTTATGCTTATTGGATGTACCTCTGATTTGCCCACTGAAATCTGCTTTGCACCCAGTACTTTGTCTGCTCAGAAAATCTTTATTCTGGGGGAAAGGGGGTGGGAGGGGAGGCCTAAGGATATAAAAATACTGTTTTGATTTTATCTTTAGAATGTGTGTCTATTCCCATTTACTACCCATAATGTTGTGGGTCTCCGTGTTTATCCATATAGTAACAGTTATTACATCGTCATGATATTGTTTATATTTCTTATCCTATTCTGTTCTGTATCATGTTGGATTCACTGTTTGCTTAATAAAAATCTTTAATTACAAAAAAGAAAATTCTTTATTCTGTCTTGAGGATCATCTTTGAAGTACAGAGCCCAACTCCATGCCTCCCAGGGCTGCCTCAATAATTATGTATATTCTCCAAGGTCAGCAGGATGTCCATCTTCTCACATGGGCGACATCAGATCAAGCTCAGCATGGACATTTGACTTCACATGGTGTCTAGAAACTTTGAGCATGCCCTAAGGGGCGTCTGAAGCATGCTACACTACCACCCATCCATACGGGGCCCCTTCAATCTAATTTAGCTTAGACTTTGAGTAACCAACTCAAGGGAAGCAAGCAGTTTTTGCAAGGACTAATACCCTGCTCTTCTTATAGAAGACTGTTACAGGTAAGCAACTGCTTTCTATGAGGACAAGCAGGATGATAGGATGTCTAACTACAGACTACCCAACATGAAAAACAGAGGGAAAGCCTAAAACCATGCCACTTTCATATTTTTGGGGGTGGATTTTTTATATGGAGTTGGTTACTCCGCGTCTATAAGCTAAATTAGATTGAAGGGGCCCTGTATGGATGGGTGGTAGTGTAGCATGCTTCAGACGCCCCTTATGGCATGCTCAAAGTTTCTAGAAACCATGTGAGGTCAAATGTCCATGCTGGGCTCCATGTGAGAGGATGGACATCCTGCTGACCTTGGAGGATACCTGTTAACAGGTAAGCAATTCTTACCCGAACAAGTTACCTAGAGGAGATATGTGCCTCTTCCCTTGAGTCAGCCAGTCCCCCACAGCATTTCTGGGCAATTCTTAAGTTGGTCCAATAAAAGGTACAAAAGTGAAATACTAATTAGGACTATCACTGCAGCTTATTATTAAAAACCTCCCAGTATGGCCACATTTCTGCACAATTGCTTGCTTCCAGGTTGTAAATGCTCAGAGCTTAAATTAAAAACAAAAAGCAATATGATCTTTTGTAAACCAATTACAGAGCAGCAGAGACAGTGTGGAACACAAGAATACTATAAAATGTTAATAAAATCCTTAAATGAAGAGAGACTGTTAAACGGATTAAATATGTGTTGTGTGGCTTTCTGGGTGGTTTGGTCCACGCTGGTCCTGCGTTCAGGGCTGCCACACTCAAGAACTCGAGGTCCAGGATCACGCTGGCACAGCCACATACACTTGTAATACTAGCCCCAGAAATGTGGGTTTACAATTCTGTAAGAAATGCGATTTAATTAAGGTGTTGATTGTGCTCCATCTTCGACTCAGGACTTTAAATTTCCAAACCTACAAAAATGGGCTAAGCATTGGTGTACCTGAGTCCATGATCCCCCCCCCCCCCCCCCCCCCCTGAGCCAGAGGGATTCCACCCTGGGACCCCCAAATCAGAGATGCAGAGTCCTTGTATGTGTGATTTGTCAATGTTATGTAAGCTGTCTGGGGCAAGAACCTTTTGCAGCAGAATTGTTGCTGCCGTGCACTAATCGTTGTGTGTACTCAGCACTGCACCTGAGGCAGCAAACCAGCTGACTTTTTTTTTTGTTTATTCCATGTTGCATTTTTTTTTTCTTATAAATTATGTAGAAGTTGTTTCTTCAGTAAGACGTCTTCATTTACCTTTTCATACCTGGTAACAGATTCATTCTTTGGGGGTTATATTAGTTAAAGTTGCATTCAGTGTATTCACATCTGTGTTCAACCCCCCTGTTCAAAATGGCAGAATATTCCCTGAATTACTGAATCGCCATCCTTATATGCAACAGTGTTTTGTGAATGAATCGAGCCTATTCTCACTTGAGTTATTCTTCTTTCTCCTCTTGTCAGGTGGGGAATCCTTTTTTCCCATCCTAGGGACTACACCCCAGTGTGTACCACGGAGCTTGGCCGAGCAGCACAGCTGTACCCAGAATTTGAGAAGCGTGGCGTTAAGATGATTGCCCTTTCAATTGACAATGTCACGGATCATCATGGATGGAGCAAGGTATCCTAGAGGAGGAGGAGCTGGATGGCTGTTATGTTCTAACTGCAGTGAGCAGTGTTTGAGTTTGTGTGATTTTTGTGCGTGCCAGTGTGTATCTATCTGGTGCAGGTAGGTCTTTCTTTCAGAGCCTGCACTGACTGGTGAAATGTCACCTTGGTGCTGAGTTTAAGTTCTTTCACCAATTTACTTTAACATTTACCCTGTACCATTGTAGTTGATGTGATCATTAGGAATGTAAATGGCTGAGCAGCTCGTGGATGTGTGGATCACTTGGTAACTTGCCTGCCTGATGAGAAGGTGGTGGACCTTGTGCATCACCTAGATAGGATTTTAGATTTGTGCTGGGGAGGAGCTGGCTGTCTTGGTACATGTGGTTACCAATGACATAAGGTTTTGGAAGCCAAGTTTTTAGAATTTTAGGTAGAAAGTTTAAATCCAGAACCTCCAGGGTAGCATTCTCAGAGATGCTTCTCATTCCATGTGCAGGACCCTGGAGGCAGGCAGAACTCAACTCTGGATGCTTGGCTGAGATATTGGTGCAGAAGAGAGGTCTTTAGGTTTGTTTAGGAACTAGGAAACATTTTTGGGAAGGGAGGGCCTTTTCTGAAAAGATGGGCTCCACCTCCAACAGGGTGGAACCAGGCTGCTGGTACTTTCATTTAAAAAGGGGAGAGAGCAGTTTTTAAACTAGATGTTGGGGAAAGGAGTGCATGGTTCAGAATGATGCATATTTGAAGGATACTAACAATAGGGAAGTAAAGGCATCTTAATAAAGAGGTAATAAATGCTAAAGTAGCCTAGGTGCCTTTAAGTAAAGAGCAGAAAATTTAAAAATTCCAAATTACCCCTGACAGTTGTTAAGCAGGTTGTTGTTAAAAACAAAAAAACACATTTTGAAATGTCTGTATACAAATGCTAGGAAATAAAATAAGGTGGGAGAGTTAGAATGTATAGCACTAAATGAAGAGGTAGATACAATTGGCATAATTGTTTTATTATACTGTGTGTGTAATGTTTTATTGTAAACTCTGCTTAGTATGATATTTTGACATAAATGGATTATAAATTAATGTAAATATTTGAAATATATAAATCTGACACCTGGTGGAAGGAGGATAACCAGTAGGACACTGATACCAGGGAGCAAATTATATCACAATGACAGAATGGATCAAATTAGTGGAGAGGTGGTGCAATATGTTATAGAAGGCATTGAGTCAAACAGGATAAAAGTTCTGCAGTAAACAAAATGCAATGTAGAATATTTATGGCTAGAAATTCCAGATGAGAAGGGAAATAGAATGACAATGTGGGGTGTACTACCATCCACCTGGTCAGAATGAACAGACTATGAAATGCTAACAAATTAGGGAAGCTAAGAAAATTAACACAGTAATAATGGGTGAATTCAGTAACCCCAGTATTGACTGGATAAATGTCACATCAAGGCAAGCTAAGGAGGTAAAGTTTCAGGATAAAATATGACTGTTTCACAGAGTAGCTGGTACAGGAACTGACAAGAAGGGAAGCTATTTTAGACCTAGTCTGCAGTAGAACACAGGATTTGGGGCGGCTTGGTAATAGTGATCATAAAATGATCAGATCTTAATAACTAAAGGGAGGACATAAGGAAATCTACTTTGATAGCATTTATCTTTCAAAAGAGAGACTCTGAAAAATTAGGAAACTGAAAGGAGTAGCTGCAAAAGTTTACATCAGGCATGGATGTTTAAAAATAACATCTTGGAAGCCCAGACCAGATGTACTCCATGCATTAAAAAAAAAGGTGTAAGAAAGGCTAAATGACTGCTGGCACGCTTCTAAGATGAGGGATGCATTATAGCCAAAACATTTTACAAAAAAATTGCAAAGTGATTCAAATGAAGGAAGCAGCATAAGCACTGTCAAGTTAGATGCAAAGAGAATTTGGAAAAAAAAAAGCTTATCATGGAAGCAAAGACTCATAATAACGTTTTTGCAGCTACATTTGAAGCAAAAAGCCCGTGAGGGAGTCCCTAGGGACACTAAAGAGGACAAGGCCATAGCAGAGATACTAAATGAATTCTTCGTTTCAGTCTTTACTGAGGGAAAATGTAAGGGAGATACCCATGCCAAAAATATTTTAAAGGTGAAGATTCAGAGGAACTGAAACATCTCAGTGAACCTGGAAGATGTAATAGGGCAAATTGATAAACTAAAAAGTAGCAAATCACCTGAACAGCTGGTGTACATCCCAGCATGCAGAAATAATTGAAAAATGAAATTGCACACCTACTATTAGTAATTTGTAAAGTAAATCATCAATCTTCAGGTATTGTAGCTGATTTTAGAGCATGGCCAACATAATACCAGTTTTTCAAAATGGTTCCAGGGTGATGCATAGCACTGATCTGTAGCTTCCTGCAAAATGGTAGAGGTTATTACAAAGAAGAAAATTTACTGAACATATAGATAGTCAATAGTTTAACGGGACAAAGCTAAGATAAGCATATGATTCATCTTTCTGACGACTTTCAGCCTGCAAATGAAAATGGAGCTAAGATGACTGACTCCTTAGTGTCTCCATCAATGGTGTACATACTCCAGTGCCTCATTATTTAAGAACATAAGAAATTGCCATGCTGGGTCAGACCAAGGGTCCATCAAGCCCAGCATCCTGTTTCCAACAGAGGCCAAACCAGGCCACAAGAACCTGGCAATCGCCCAAACACTAAGAAGATCCCATGCTACTGATGCAATTAATAGCAGTGGCTCTTCCATAAGTAAACTTGATTAATAGCAGTTAATGGACTTCTCCAAGAACTTATCCAAACCTTTTTTGAACCCAGCTACATTAACTGCACTAACCACATCCTCTGGCAACAAATTCCAGAGCTTAATTGTGCGTTGAGTGAAAGAATTTTCTCCAATTAGTCTTAAATGTGCTACTTGCTAACTTCATGGAATGCCCCCTAGTCCTTCTATTATTCAAAATTGTAAATAACCGATTCACATCTACTCATTCAAGACCTCTCCATGATCTTAAAGACCTCTATCATATCCCCCCTCAGCCGTCTCTTCTACAAGCTGAAAAATCCTAACCTCTTCAGCCTTTCCTCATAGGGGAGCAGTTCCATCCCCTTTATCATTTTGGTTGCCTTCTCTGTACCTTCTCCATCGCAACTATATCTTTTTTTTTTTTTTTTTTTTTTTTGAGATGTGGCAACCAGAACTGTACACAGTATTCAAGGTGCAGTCTCACACCATGGAGCGATTATAGAGGCATTATGACATTTTCCATTTTATAAGTTCGAGCTTGTCTGAGTATTTAAGCTTGTGTTCTTGTTTACAGATTTGACACTTAGCCCGGTGTGTGACCTGCTACTATATGGAGCTGAAAGCAGAGGCATACATTGTTTTTAGTGTCTATCCAGACTGTCCCTAGTTTGTTGCATGCTGCTGCATCCATAATGAGACCAAGTATCCACCCAAAACAATAAGAGGCAAAATGAATGAAATGGCATCAGTTTCTTACAGATAACTGAAGAGAAAATGGCATTGCATTTCTAGTCCTTAAAGAATTAATGACATTTTGGGATTATCTTACCCCTGGGCTTCATGCCTTTAGCTGCCTGATAAGTGAGAGGCTTTGTTATAATGCATAGATTATATAACTGGTCAACAAACTGTCCAGCAAAATGGCATCACAAACTTTACCGGTTGAAGTTTTAATTTACTCTGGAATTAATAGCGTGGGTGTATATTCTTTCCATTTTTGTTTGTAAGTTGCTTGCATAGTCATTGAACAAAGAGCCAAGAAGTTAAGCCACAGAGATTGTTTTGCAGTGGAGCAGGATTCAATTACCTCTGCAAGATGTTGCCAGCTCTCTCTTGGGCTCTTCCAGTGCTTCTTGGAGCAGTATTTTACGAGAGACATCTGGGATTTCAGTTCTCCCACACAACCTTGCCCGATGATCCCTGTATCCTGGTTGGGGATTTGTGCATTTGCTAGAAATGGCAGAGCCTTCAGATATGTAACAAACAGCGTCCTCGACCACCTTCCATTCCAAGCTGTGTCTGATCTTTGAGGCGAAGCCTGGCAATACCTGAAATTGAATTTGGGGCTAAAGCCAGTTAAAACCTCTTGCTGTACCGGACAAAAGAATGCCTTGGTGAGTCCGGTTTGAGTGGTCTCTCCCCAGTTTTCTTCGAACTACGCAGAATGACAGCGGGAGTCCTGCTGCACAGCACTGCCATCTCCAGCCTTGCAGAAAAATTGAACATCTGGTTCAAGCTGAGAGGGGGTGTGTTTAAATTTAAGATGCATCTCTCCCAGTTCTTAGATTTTAAAGACAAACAAAATTCCCTTTAGGTTGTCATGAGTATTGAAACATGTTTTTTTTAAAAACTGGTTTTTTTTTTTCTTTGTATGTTAAATTTAACTTGCTGCTGCTTTTAAAGACATCATGCAAGTATTGTACTCATGTGAGTGGTACAGGAATTGCATTGGACTCATCTCTGAATAAAGCAGCCTGGCTGCCTTATTAGTCTACTCTAGATATGTAGGCATAACTGCTTCCTGGACTCAGGGCTCACTTACAAGTGTTCGAACAAAAATGTCAGACCCAGAATAGGTTCTGAAACAGGACCGGCCTTTCCATGACCAAACTAAAACAGCAGGCTTTAAAAAAAACAAAACAAAACCCCATTAAAGACTCTTCCTGCGTCCTTCTCCCAGAGGGGTGCGGCAGCAGCTCTGCCAGGCAACTGAGCCGCTTTTAAGTACCGATGCTACTAATTAGAGAGCTATCAAATCCACCCCAGATTCCAGAGGTGGCTTTCATTCTGCAAAAGCAGTCCCTGGCAGATGTACTTCCCCTGGATTATTCTGCGTATTACACAATCTTTTTTTCTTAGATTAACATAAATATCTACAGTTTGTTTTTTGACTTCAGTTTCTATATAGCACATCTATGGAAGCCGGTCAACATGCATGAGAAATTGGAGAAAAGGACTTTTTTTTTTTGTTTTCCCCTCTCCTGATAGTGCCGTCTGTCCCATAAGGCCTTTTTTACTCCTCCATGAGCACGAACTGGATGAAGCTTTAGATAGTATAACTGGCCCTATATGTATGTATGTACTGTACATCATGGAAAGTAACTGAGCTCAAATGACTTCTGAGAGAACCAGTAAACGTTTATTTGAGTGCCAGGGCTTAAGGCAGTTCATGTACAAGTACTGCCTGTTTTTGTTTTTATTTGATTTATATTCTGCGTTTTGGGCACTTCATAGCCGATTTATATCCAAGGCTCATGACCTGAGTGGAAGGTAAAGTGCCCAAGCTTATAAGGAGCAGCAGCACAAGCCGCTAACCCTACCTCTCCACTCCAGTTCTGTTATGCGTAACCTTGCTTTGTGTTTCTGGTTAGGTTACACAAGGGTGCGCAGGTTCATCTTCTCGCTGTTTCCATGCTGCAGCATTATTACAATGCCACCACCTATCCCAGTGCACATGAAGTCTATGCCATGACCGCTGTTAATTTCACAGGAACGTCTGTGTTCGACCAGTCTCTCCAATCAAGATGTTTACATAGGACAGAACACATGAATGATCCTGACGTCCAAGGGATATTTTACAGGGAATTTTATGGGGAGTGGTGAATCAAAATTATGTAGCAAATTGTAACATGTGAAATTTTTTAAATATTTTTTGTGATATTTTCCTAGCTCATCTGGTTTTTGTATCTTTCTTGAGATTCCTCTCCATGTTTTGTTTCTTGTCATTTCCTCTTTACCGCTTTTACTTTTTTTTTTGGTTTGTACCTCCACAATCTTTCTCCTTGTTATCCTGAGCCTTTGCCTTCCATTCATTTCTTCCTATGCAGACCTCTTGCCCTCTGCTGATATTAAGCTTTTCGTTCCCCTTCCCTCCTGTGGCGCCAGCCCTATGGCTGCTGCAGAGAGCCTGCTCCCCCGGTGACTGTGCGAGCACTGTACTTATTGCCAGTCAAAGCTGTCACAACAGACCAGCATGTAGGGGTGGCATGAACTCTTCATGTCAGCGACTGCTTGTGCTGGTGAAAGGGGAGCCGGGAGTGCATGCTCTGCTGAAGAGGGGAGTTGTCTGCCAAGTTTTGAATAGCTGTTGCAAGCAATTTGACAATGGTATTTGCATCTGAAAAAGTAAGACTTGGCTTGTTTTTGTGCTGCAGTACCTGGACATTTTGTATCCTGCTGATATCCTATATAAATGGGACTTCATTTAGCATTGCTGTGGAAACATAGCTAGTTAGCTTTCTGTAATAAGCCCTGTGAACTTTGTGCAGTTAAGATGTTTGTATTTTTCTGATATACATTCAAGAGCCTGAATTAGAGATGGGCATAGAGCATTCAGCTACTGTATTAACCCCCCCCCCCCCCCCCCCAAAAGCTCTGCATATACTGCTCAAACCTGACCCAATACTGTTCTCAGATCCCACTTGTTCAGATAATTCCTCTGATTGTATGATTTCAGTTCTGATCTCTGAGGCTTTGCTATCAGAAAGTTTACGACATTTTAACAGCAGAACAGATTCAGTGGGGTTTAAGAATTTCTCTCACGTCGCTGTGAATCCTTAACATTTTGAAATAATTTTCAATTTTATATGCTCAACTATGTTGAATGAGCCTGTCTTTCAGCACTGGGTCCAGTATATCTTATCTGGTAATCCATGAGCATAATCTTCTATGTGCTGAGAAATATAATCATTAGTCGCTTGAAAACTAGACAATTTTTGTTTTTAAGCTCTTGTGCTGAAAACCTTTTTTTTTTAAAGAAAATGCATTTATCTGATTACAACTGTAGTTTCGTGTTGATCCAGAAATTCTTGGCTTCACATTGATTCAAAATTTGTTTGCTTATGTGAGCTGGACTATATATTTAAAACACAATGAAAGCACAAAAAGAAAAGTAAAAAAATTATTTTTACACCGGACCTGAGCTGTAGAAATATATGCTCACGTTGAATATGTGAAGAAAGCAGTTTTGCTGTTTGCCCTTAAGAAGGAGTGTTCTCCGAAATGCTGCAGTGTCAGGCGATTAAGACGGCATTAAGAGGAATCAAAATATGTATTTATCATCGGCATAAGCAAACAAATTTTGAATCAATGTGAAGCCAAGAATTTCTGGATCAACACGAAACTACAGCTGTAATCATCAGAAGTGCATTTTCTTTATTTTATTTTCTTTCTTTAAATTCTTTTACTATACTGATACTCAAGACGCGGTCTTATCGTACCGGTTTACAATGGAACAGGGAAACCAATTAAAAAAAAAAAATTTCAGCACAAGAGCAAAAAAACAAAAATTGTCTAGCTTTCAAGCGACTGATTATATTTCTCAGCACATAGAAGCTTATGCTCATGGATTATCAGATAAGATATACTGGACCCAGTGCTGTATGATGGTCGCTTGCCTACATGTTTAAATAGTCCACTTGAAACATTGTAAGTAAGACTTTTTTTATTTTGCGTGACTTAATTTATTCTTACATTTCGAGGTTCACATAATATAGCATGTACCTGTCTTGCAAGTGTCAGGATAGATGCATCTGTCTCTAGGGTTGAGTGACTTGGGCTTTAGCTCAGGATTCAGCAGTGAGCAGGGATGATAGGCCTTGCATAAATCCTGGCCTGTTTAAGAGGCCTGTGTCTAGTATAGCAAACATTTTGGGGGCAGCAAAGCTACAGCTGTGGGGCAAGAAATCTTGCCCACCTCCCCCAATCCAGACATCAGTTCCATTTCCCTTCCCCAGCAACCTTCTGACTATAATTTCCCTCATCATATTGTGACCTCTAATGGCTGATTTCCCTTCCCACTGTGGTCATGAACATCAGGCCTACAACAGGAGTGAGTATGGGAACTTACAGCCCAGTCCCTCTTGTGAGGGCTTGCCTGCAAGCCTCAGTCTCCTCTAAGTTCAGCTCTGAGGACAAAATCTAGGCAAGCCAAAGGTAATAAATTATGTGTTAATCTAAGATAGGAATCAGGGTTTTACTGCTTCTAGTAACTTGCCTCAGAGCATTATAAACAAGTTAGCAACAGATTTCCCACATGTCGAGTGCTACAGGTAAGAAACAACTCCCTTCTACCCATAATCTGGTCCCAAGTAATGATTGTACTTGCCAGCCAACTGTCTGCTATGCCAGGGCCAAACAAGGCTCAACACGCTGTTTAGGATAATTTTGTGGTTTAAAGGTTTCAGTCATAATCTCCTTACGTGGTAGGCTTGCCTCATTGGCTACTGAGTCAAGTTCCTACATTAAATGCCTGAAAATGCAGTTCCTGTCATACTGATCAGGATTACCTAACCTGTCTCCCTCAAGACACTTACAGCCCGATCCAGTAAAGTCCGTGGGAGAGCGGACTAACGCCCGCTCTCCCGGCGCGCGCACCGGCCCCTCGCCGGTGCGCGCGATCCAGTATTTAAATTAGGCGACGCGGTGCAAACGAGGAAAAGGAGGCGCTAGGGACACTAGCGCGTCCCTAGCGCCTCCTTTTGGCCTGGAGCGGCGGCTGTCAGCGGGTTTGACAGCCGCCGCTCAATTTTGCCGGCGTCGGTTCTCGAGCCCGCTGACAGCCACGGGCTCGGAAACCGGACGCCGGCAAAATTGAGCGTCCGGTTTTCGGCCCGACAGCCGCGGGCCGAATTCAAAATTTTTTTAATTTTTTTTTTTACTTTTGGGGACCTCCGACTTAATATCGCTATGATATTAAGTCGGAGGGTGCACAGAAAAGCAGTTTTTACTGCTTTTCTGTGCACTTCCCTGGCGCCGGAAGAAATTAGCGCCGACCTTTGGGCGGCGCTAATTTCTTAGAGTAAAATGTGCGGCTTGGCTGCACATTTTACTTACTGGATCGCTCGGGAATACCTAATAGGGCCATCAACATGCATTTGCATGTTGAGGGTGCTATTAGGTGCCGCGGGTGGGCCGCGTGTTTTCCTCCCCTTACTGAATAAGGGGTAAGGGAAAACACGCGTCCAGAGCAGGGTGACAGTGCGCTCCGACGGAGCACACTTTACTGGATCGACCTGTTAATTGTTGTATCCTCCCAGGATGGCAAGAGAGTAACAGGTGATCAAGCATAAAGAAGGCTTGTAGAAATTATTGGCCTATAAACTTTTACAGCCTGCTGTAATACTTTGACAGTTGAGAAACAATAAAATGTATTACAGTAGACTGGGGACACGACTGGAGAGGAACAAAGGTCATGCCTATCAGAGTTCTCTGCTGGCAAGGTCACTACCAGTATTTTTAGATCACTGGGAGCAGAAAGCAGGGAACGTGGCTCATCCACTATGACCTGATTAGAAAGGAAGAGTTCAAGAAACAAGGGGAAGGACTGAAGTAGCAGGTGAAGATTGTCTGTCTTTTTGTGAGATGGTATCTGTTTATGGTACAAGTGAAGACCAGCTATATCCTTCATTAACGGCTTCAGTTCAAGGCTCAAAGACTGTGGCAGTGTCTTCTGGCCCTGTACATTGAAGAAGAAGTGTCTGCTGTAGTGAGGGGGCCTACATCTGTCTGGGGGAGGGGCAGCATACTCGTAAAGGAGAGATTCAGATCCAGTGTAGACTGTAGCAGATGCAAACACATTGCATTTCTTTATGTACACATTCTGCAGGTTACAATAAATACTGTCCATAATGAAATCAAACAAAACAGTACATAATTTAACCAACTTGCCCCCCCCCCCCCCCCCAATAAACAAACAAAGTTGGTGGAGAAAACCACAAGTGGTGGGGAGCAGGTATGAAGCCGTACAGGAGGGAAAAGAAGATGAGCAAGTATCTGGAAGGCTGGGAGCACACCTGCTCGGTCTAGGTCAGGGGAGGGGGTGGCCAACTCCAGGCCTGGTATTCAGGGTATACACAATGAATATGCATGAGAGAGATTTGCATTCACTGCCTCTGTTGTATGCAGATATATGCCATGCATATTCATTGTGGATATCCTGAAAACCAGGCCTGTTTTAGGCTCTCTGACTGGAGTTGGTTACCCCTGGTCTAGCTCAGTACAGGTCCAGATTTTGTTGCCCTGATTGCTGTGTCAGACCTAGAAATTGTTTCTATCTCGGAGATACATTTCAGTGATTTTCCACGACTTTAGTAGCAAAGAAGTGAAGGGAAAGCCAGAGATTTAACTGGGATCTATAGAATTACACCAGGAATAAAACTGGGCAGACTAGGTAGGCAATTTGGTGCTTTCTGCTGTCTTTGCCAAATCTTTGCATATAAGCATGGACCATGAACACTGAAGCCCGTGGATGTTGCCTTGTGCATTTTTAGTGATTTTGCAGTAAATAATTGTCCATAATCTCTTCCTGGAGGCAATCTACCAATTGGGTATAAAATCTATCGAGCAGCCCAATTATCTAAAAGATACCAGGTGCTTTAAAGAATTATTTTAAGCATTGAACTTTTAAGTATTTATCCAGCTGCTTTGAAGATGCCTTAAACGAGTTTTAATGTTGTCTTCCCTCTGGAAGGAATACAACATTCACTTTGATCTGCACAGCTGGGTCCTACTAAGAGCGGTGGACTGATTTATTACTCTGCTTTGCATTTGATTAGTGTGGGCAGTTGCCTTATATCTGCAATATACTGTTTCTTGTAAAGGCAGCCAGAGGACCATGAGCACCCTCGATGGTACATTTCCTACTACATTTCTCTTTGCCGATTTTGTTTAATTCATTGTTGAAACACGATTACTAAGTGCAAAGAAGACAGCCTGTGTACCCTTTAGGGTGATGGAGCTTTGTGCTGTAATATTCCCACCTTCCAGGCTAGACCATGCAGGGGGAAAACTCAGAAGGCTTTGATATCACTGGTAGAGACTGAACTTGGTTAAAATTTGCCAAGGTTATGTTGGCCCGAAGTAGTTTAATGTTTTGAATGCTCAGGTGATGCCATCCCTTCTGCCAAACCCTCAACCGTTTTGAATTCTTCTGACCCATTTACTTATGCATCAGAATTGTGGAATGCATGCAAACCAAAGCACACACAGAACATTAAGGGTCTGTTCACTACTAAACTTTATCCATTGCGGCTGTGTCTTTTTTGGGATGCGGCGACCCGAGTTGTGTTCGGGGTGTGGTCTCACCATGGAGCGATGCAGAGGCATTGTGGCATTTTCCATTGTATTCACCATTCCCTTCCTGGTGGTTCCTGCCATTGTTTGCTTTTTTGACTGCTGCGGCACACTGGGCCGACGGTTTCAGTGTATTGTCCACTATGATGCCTAGGACTGTTTTGAATTTGCTCTCCAGTCTGGCATGGGGGGGGGGGGGGGGAAAGGGGAATTGGATTCAGAGGACAACCAACAAGGGCTCCAATTTTTATGGTCTGGGGTACTGATATGCAGACATAAGGGGACAAGAACAGCACTATATCTATGGCCAAGTTTAAAAGTAAAGCATGTCAAGCAGCATTGTCTGAATTTTCAAGACTGCTGCTCACCCAGGAAAAATGTTGCTTTAATATATAAGGCTTGGGGGTAAACTGCACGGAGCGGCAGTTACTATCATAGGAAACTTGCTGGGCAGACTAGATGGATCATTTGGTCTTTTTCTGCCATCAATACTATATTATTTCCCTATAGACACAGAATGAGAGAGAAGCCTCAGTAAATCAGGCCTTAAGTGGTAATTCTTCATTGTGGGGGCTGTTATTTAAAAAAAAAAAAAAAAAAATTGGGATTGTAAAATGTTTTGATGTACATTCCTTAATGTTTGAAGGACTTGGAACCTCATTTGATAAGCTTTTTTTCCCCATAGACACAGAATTGAGGGGAAAAAAGGCTTAGTAAATGGAGCCCTTTTAGTGGTGTTCTTACCTGCCCACTGGTACTAAATGCTTTAATTAACCTAGTTATAACTATGCCTGAGGTACAATGATAAGAACATAAAGATTTTCCATGCTTGGTCAGACCAAAGATCCATCGAGCCCAGTACACTTTTTTCCAATACTTTCCAATCCTGGTCATAAGTACCTGGCAGGATCTCAAAAGAATGATAAATTCCATTCTGCTTATCCCTGGGATAAGAAGTGGATTTCCCCAAATCCACCTTAATGGCTTATGGACTTCCTCCAGGAACTTGTCCAAACCTGTTTTAAACCTTATGTTGAACAGCTTTTACCATATCCTCCAGCAATGAATTCCAGAGCTTAATTATGCATTGAGTAAAAAAAATATATTTATTCTTGTTTTAAATATATACCACCTAGTAACTTCATTGTATGTCTTCCAATCTTTTACTCTTTCAAAAAGTACAATTGATTAACATTTACACATTCCATTCTACTCATTTTAGAAACTTATCATATCTCCCTTTCTCTTTAGCCTTTCCTTGAAGGGAATTGTTCGTCCTCATTGTTTTGGTCACCCTTCTCTGTACCTTTTCTAACTGTGCGATATCTCTTCTTGAGGTATGGTGACCAGACTTGTACACACTGTACTTAAGTGTAATAACAGTTCACTGCTGACTTCATGTTTTATGCCCCCAAACAAATATCTTTAACTACTAAATTGCAAAAAATTTGAAAACATTTAGTTTGTTTTACATTTACCTCAGTTGAGTTGCATTTAAATCTTATTTTGATGTCCAGTCCTCTGTATTGCCATTGGTTCAGCCAGAATGTGTTTCCCAACCCTCTCTTGTTGACACTTGACCAGTTAAGTTTTCAAAATATCAAAATGAATATGCATGAGAGATGTGTATACCCTGTATTCCACAATGAATATGCATGAGATTGGAGACCCTGGGTCTCCAATCTCATGCATATTCATTGTGGAAATCCTGAAAACCCATCTGGTTAGATGTGCCTCCGGGAGAGGATTGGGAAAACACTGTTCTGCATTGTTTTTAGATTACATATTTGTGACATTAGGAGTTCCTTCAACATGAGAGTTTATATTTAACCATTTTAATAAAGTGATGCACTGTCTTTGATTTGAATCTTTAGTTTTTAAAACATGAATAAAATTTTTCAGTGTCTCAAAGGGACAATGTCTACTGTATCAACTGTCTGGTCATAGATGAGTATAGGCCTCAGAATGGTTGAGGACACTGGAGTGTACAACATGGTACAGGATCTTTCAGCTGATGTGCTAAAATGTTTTACAGTAGATCAAGTGACTTGTTCAAGATCACACTGAGAGGTGAATAGATGAATTTGTACCACTGTGTGTCCATTTTATTTAGCTGCATGCTCAGTTTTCAGTCCACTTCCAGTACTACTTCTGAACCCACGTGTCTGTTCTGTGCAGGACATCAATGCATACAACGGGGAGGAGCCTACTGACACACTCCCTTTTCCGCTGATTGCAGATGACAAGCGTGATCTGGCGATAGCTCTGGGTATGCTGGACCCTGATGAGAGAGACAACACCGGCATGCCTCTAACTGCTCGCTGCGTGAGTCCTCATTTCAAAATCTAGTAGGGCTAACCTTGGCAGAGCCTTTTGTATCTGTGTACTGTGTGGATGTGTCTGGTGCCTAGAATGAATTCAGAGCAGGAAAGCAGGATTCCTCACATTGGTGTGACTTTTTTTTTTTTTTTTTAATATATATATATATATATATATCATGTTTTTTCAGGGGTTTTGTGTAGTGTGTTCAGAGGGCCCTGTAAACGTATGGTGCTTTGGACAGTGTTTCTGAAACTGGTCTTGAAGTCATCTTCGTCTCCAGCCAGTTTGCTTTCAAGATAGCCACGATAAATATGCAGGGGAGAGATTTGCATGATCTAGCTTCATTACATACAGGCCGATTCAGTATGGTGCGCTCCAGCTGAGCGCACAGTTAGCGTGTGGAAAACATACGTCCAAAGGGGGCTGCTATTATCCCTTATACAGTAGTAAGGGGTAATAGCGTGTGGAAAACGCTCGGCTAACCTCCCCGAAACTAATAGCGCCCACAACATGCAAATGCATGTTGATGAGCCTATTAGTTATTCCCACGCGATACAGAAAGTAAAATCTGCCCAAAGGCAGGAGTTAATTTCGGCTGGCGGCACTGGGAAAGTGTACAGAAAAGCAGAAAAAAATGCTTTTCTGTACACCCTCAGACTTAATATCATAGTGATATTAAGTCGAGGCCCCAAAATAAAAAATCTGCCTGCGGGTTGGAAGGCGGACACTCAATTTTGCCTGAATCCATGGCTGTCAGCGGGTTCGACAACAGAGGCTGATAAAATTAAGCATTGGCTGTCACACCTGCTGACAGCCGCCACTCCTGTCAATAACTAGCGCCTCCTTATTACTGCGGGCCCTCATTTAAATATAGAATCGCTCGCCTCGGAGCGCCAGCTCTCCCACGAATTTTACTGAATCGGCCCGATACAGATCTATCTCCTGCATATTCATTGTGAATGTCCTGAAATGAGACTGGCTAGGGGAGTACTCCATAACCAGCTTCAGAAACAATACTTTAGGAATACAACACGCTAACAATATCCTAAAATGCAATGCCAGCATTAAACTGTCAGGAGTGGCCAACTCCGGTCCTCGAGAGCCACAAACGGGCCAGGTTTTCAGGATACCCACAATGAATAAATGTTAACTGATGCGAATTTTTTTTTTTTTTTTTTTTTAATGTTGCTTAGTGTGGGCAGTTGCCTTATATCTGTGTTTTTATTGTGTGTGTTTGTGATCCACATCGATCAATTTCTGAAGAAGGCAGGATACCAGAATTCGTAAATAAATGAATACGCTTAAGAGATTTGCATGCACTGCCCCCTTGCATATAAATTATCTCATTCATATTCATTGAAGATAGGCCTGGTTTTCAGGGATATCTGTGGCTCTCAAGGAGCATGAAATGTGTTTTGAACCTGATCATGGTGACTTGGTGGATAATTTGTGAGTAGGGTGTTTGGGCATTTTGCCCCCTGTAATGCTTTCTTGATTCTCCAGGTGTTCATCATTGGCCCAGACAAGAAGCTGAAGTTATCTATACTGTACCCAGCCACTACAGGCAGGAACTTTGATGAGATCTTGAGAGTGGTAGATTCTCTCCAGCTGACTGCAAAACAGAAAGTTGCAACTCCAGTGGACTGGCAGGTAAGGAGCCTATATATTCAGCAGGTAGCTGGAACAGGAGGATTATCAGTAGATTACCGGCTGGTTTCTTTTTTTCGTTGCACATTTTTGTTCTGGTTAAATCTGTATGATTTGAGTTTCTCATCTCATTTAGTAAAGTATACCAAGCTCTTAAATTTGCTTACTTCAATAGAGCTTGGACCACAGTTTGCATTTTATAACTTCCACTCCAAAACTGGTTCCAGTAGGGACCTCCAAGGGCTTTTCTTTTCTGTCTTCTGTGAGGGGCTCATGGTTCATGTTTTGCCACTTCCCTTTATGGGGCACATTGGCAATTTTTTTTTTATTTTATTTTTTTTAAATCTAAGCATGATGGTCCCCCGCTGCAGTGGAAAAACCTACAGAAGTTGGACAGGAATAAAGACGTCTTCGGCAAAAGGGGATATTTTAGCTTTGTGGTTTGCTTATCAAAATGTTTGTTCTATAAGATTGCCATGGGCTGCTGCTCTTAAATGTTTATGCATTCCAGTAGCAGAAGTGTGTTGCAGAAGCTAAGTAAAGTGCCAGTAGGACCTCAAAGAAGTGAAAAAAGAAAAAAAAAAGTGATAAACTGGTTTTAAGAGGCAGAGATCGAGGGGGGGATTGGCTTCCTAGGCATTCCCATTACACTGCTGGGTTCAGCCTTTTAATAAACTACTTTATCAGTTCTTGAGGACCTGGAGGGAAAAGAGAATCAGGAGTGTAGGAAGTCCAAAAAATATCTAACTAAGATGTACTAAGTTAGAAATCCTAAAGCTAAAATGATACTGTTGAGTGTTTGTTCTCTTTTTTTTTTTTTTTAAATTGCTAAACAGTTGACCTGTCTTCTTTATCCTCAGCAAGGAGACAGAGTGATGGTCCTCCCTAATATTCCTGAAGAGGATGCCTGTAAGCTGTTCCCTCGTGGAGTTTTCACCAAAGACCTTCCTTCTGGCAAGAAATACCTTCGATACACACCTCAGCCTAAGGAATAAAGGGAGAGGCATGGGAGGGGGAAGAGGGTAGGATGGATAGGGGAAGCTGCATTCCAGCAACATAGAATTCTTGATCTATTACACCAAAGTGTCCCCTGCTGTCCATCCTCCAGCTGATTTGATGCTTGTTCCTTAACAGTAAGGCAGGAGAGAACGTTTGCACAGGTCAGCCGCTACAGATAAGGCACGGTACTTCCTTACTACTATTGAATAAATCATAAATTATAAAGCTGAGGTTGTTATGCAAATTTCATGTGTTGATTACTGTAGCAGGCTCATGGCATATAAATTAGGCATGGTCTGAATCTCAGTCCACAGTCATGATCGCAGATGCTGCCTATTTGTATTAGGATTTTTCCTTAGGTGGGTTTTATCAGATTGTGATTGATTTTGCAGATCATAAAATCTGAGTTGGAAAAAGAAGATGCTGGAGAATAACTAAAGTCTAATTCTTCCGCATGCACATTCCCACCCCCCAAAAAGTCTAACTTGTGAACTGACTAACCCAATCTTCTGGGAAATCCTGAGATCTATGGCCAGGATATCTGTTTTTTCTTAATTTTGGCCTGTTTGTACTGAGATCATCTGTTATCAATTTAAATTTTGGTAACAATTGTCAACTCTACCAGCAGCCTCTTGAACTAATACATACGACCCAGTTCTTAAACCAGATTTGTTTTTCTCAGGAAGAGTAACTCAAAGGGTAAAATAAGGTGCTCTGGTGTTGGTGGTGAGCAGTCAGGGCAGTGACTCTAATGTGAGAAGGAATAGCTCTGGGATAATCACTGCTGCAATGGGCCTTTGAGCCAAAGGAAAAAAGATATCCTAGGACATTATTTGTGGCATTTTTCAGTGCTTCATTATCAAAGCTGCTTATAATAACGGGTAGAAATCCTCTGAATTCTTATAAAAATATATAACTATATAAATAAGATGTTTTAGTTTTTTTGCAGCATCTTCATCTTGGGGAACAGTTGCCTTATTTGTATGTTGTACATCCCATAAACGTTTGGAGTGCAATAAATAGTTTGACATCATTTGGAAACTGTCTATTCTGTGCTTGGTGCTTCGACAGACTTTAAATGCAGAAAGTACTTCACAAACACATTTTTCAGTGTCACTTGGCCTGGATAGGTCCATGCAATTGTCACTATAGCCACTCTGAGCTTTCATGGCAGTTATGCCTCCAGCAGTTGGTAGGAGCTGTCAAGTGCCAGATTGGCATAGACCTTGTTCACTTTTTACTGTGCAGGTTTATGTTTCACAAAGATTGCAAGATGAGTGCAGTGAAACAAGTAGTCCTGTTGTCCTAAGCCTTTTGGGAGGCAATGCTATAAGCAAGGCCCCAGTTTCCCAAGATACCACAGAATTTACACCTTGCCAGGGGTTCCCAACTTTTTTGAAAGTGTGGACCTCATTTCAGTCTCTAAAAGTTTTTTTGCAAACCCCCACATGCTTCTCTTTTTTTTTTTTTTTTTTTTTAATTTTTACATGCAGTTATGTACCATATATGGAAAACATTCTTTGTTATGCATTAATATTTTTAACTAAACATTTTTATATATTTTTTTTTTTTTTTTTGCAATTTAGTAGTTTATCCTCAATTGTGTTGCTCTTAAGTTTCTGCTTTATCCTTTTCTCTCTCCACACATTATTCCATGTCTCCTTTCAAATTTACTATTTCACCTGTGGTCTTTCTCCGAGGACGAGCAGGATGGCAGTCCTCACACACAGGGTGACCTCGTTGGATGGAGCTTGGCCCAAAACTTTCATCTCAAAGATTCTAGAGCTTTCAAACATGCCCCACTGAGCATGTGCAGCTATAGTTATCACCCTGCCCCCTAGCCAGAGTCTCTCTTCAATGGAGCTGTGTGGTCATGGTATTCAGCTTTGCACTCTCCTCACGGTTTTTGTGGTGGCTTATTTTTCTTAGAGCTGCAGCTGTTTCTTTTTCTTTTGTTAATCTTTCTGCCAGCCGCATGGTGGACCTTAGTTGCTGTGCAGCCTGGCAGAGACTAATTCTATTGTTAATAAATACTGTATCTGCAGTTTAGTTTGTGTCCTATCCTTGTTCTGTATATTTTGGTGCCTTTGTCTGGTGCTGCCAGGACTGACAGAATGCAGTCCATGTGCTCCATGTAGGCCCCTGAGGCTGGGACTTAGCCATGTAGAACTCGAGCAAGAGTTCCATGTCATTTCACTGATTGGCATTGATGGAGGCTTGCACAATGAAAGGATTGAGGACTGTTCCTGTGGGTGGGAGAGAGTTCATCTACCCCACATTCTAAGGCAGAAGCCCTGGTGATGTAGCTTCCCCTCATGCTTGCTATTCAGTCTCCTTGTGAGAGAAGGTGAGCAGGAGCCTGGGCAAGCAGTGTTGCTGCTGCACTTTCAGTAATGGTTGCCCATGCCAGTGCACTGATAATCTGATGTGTTGATGTCGGGGACCAGGACTGCCATTGAGCCTTCAAGGTGCCCTCGATGCCATCAAGGTGCATAACCACCCTCTAAGCTGTAAGGTCCATAGACTGTGGGTGCAATAGAGTACCATGCATGCTGTCGATTGCCCTGGCTGGGGGCAGGATCCCTTCCATCTCATAGGCATCGGCAGGCACAGTTGTGCGCCATAAATGCCATTGAGTGCCATGGGCACTTGAGGCACTGGAGAAACAGCATTGACCCAAGCATCATAGAAGCACCACGGGCCTCAATGTGGTTTAGTAGTGGCACTGACCTTGAGGGTTTTGGTCCGCACTGTGTCAGGGACCAGGACTTCCATCGAGCGCCATGGTCATCCTTGCCGAAACTGGAGCCACCCTCTATGCTATTGGGTGTGTTTGCCAGCAATGCCATTCATGGCTGCTATTGATGATGTTGAACGGCATTGCCACCAGGGGGCACAGGGATCACCATTGAGCACCTGGTCACTCTTGAGGCCATTGTTCACTAGGATGTGGGAGTCCTTAAGCACCATGGAAGCCCTAGCCGACAGGGGCTTCAGGCCTGGGGTGGACACGATGCCGTCTAGCACCAGGATCTCCTTTGACCTGAGATACTCTGGAGTACTGAGGCATCCAGGGAGCAACATGATCCAGTGCCTGATGCTATCGAGCATTAGGGGTGCTGAGGAGCCCCTTTGTGGTGTCCGGCAGGGGCACAGAGGCAACAAGGTGAGCCATTGATGGCATCAGGTTGTGTCTGGTGCTGTGGGCACAAACACTCTGGTGCCTAGAGCCACCATACAGTGCCAAGGGCACTGATGTCATGGGGCATTGAAGGACTTGCAGAGCTTCGAGCACTATTGGTGCTGCCGAGAGCCAGAGTTGCTGTCTAGGCTAACATCAGCCATAGGCACTGGCATGGATGCTGCCAAGCCCACAGCATCAACATCCTCAAGCATATAGCTGAGCCGGCTGTAATGGGTTCCTTGGGCACCACTGCAGCATGTCAGTGCCACAGGGCCTTGATCTTTGGGCATCGGACAATCAACACTGTTTGTCTCCAGTGCCACGGACATTTGGCCTACGGTGTTTGCAAAGTCATCAGTCAGGTACCAATGGTATCATGGGTGCCACTTGGCTGTCAACATCTATAGATGCCTAGGGTGCCATCAATGGCTCTGTATGCCATTGAGCATGCCAGGTGGCTGTAGCAGTCAAGTGCTGGAGCCCTGGGCATGGCAACATTGGTGCCATGGAGGCAATCCATCACTTATGAACACCAAAGGTGCTATTGGTACCAGGGCTGCTGTTGCTACTGTGGACACCGGTGGATGCAGTTGGATGCCACAGGGCACCATGGGCACAATCTGTTACCATGGGCTTCCCTTCTGCCATTCTGCAACAGGGCAGTGAGCCATTCATGATGCCCAATTCAAGATTCTGCTATCTGCCTCTTGCAGCGCTGTCAGGTACCAATGGTATCATGGGTGCAAGGCTGCCCACCATTGGGGACTGCCATAGTCTTAATTCCAGTCATTCTCTGAACACTGTTGTTGCATTGTTCATGCTGACTCCATTAGGAGTGTAACAGTGAAGCACATTATGTGTGGTCAGGTACAGTGGGGTCAACCAATCGCCTTGGGTGCTGGCGGATAGCATTCTCTCTGGGCCGTGCACAGCCATGCCAGAGATAGTGGGACTGCAATCATCATGTCAAGGCATCAGTTTCCTCGTCTGTTTTGCACCTTAGGGTGCACTGGGATACTAGCAAGGAAAGTGCTTGGATTGCTATTTGGCAGTGTGCAGCCGCTGACTAACAAGTGGTGCTCTGTCCCTCGTATGCCATGGAATTCTATCCACAAGCGGGCATATGTGCACCGCCATCTGCAGAGTGGAGTCCTGCTGCATAAGTATTCCACACTTTTAAAAGTGGAGGGTAGTATTCTTCTAGTTGCCCTCTAGTGTAGAGGTGTGTGCTTCCCTCATAGTGGGCAAAATGGGTTGTGCACTGCTGCCACAAGAGTGACCTAAGAGTGCGTTCCTGGTCAAACCACTAGGAGGGTGGTGTCTGCAGTCTTTCCCTCCCACAGAAAAGGAGTATGTCTTGACATCTTTCATGGTAGCTTATGTTGAATCCCCTTAAGGGAAAACCTCTGGGGCTCCGCCCCTTGCAGGCCTGTCGCCAAACTGGAGCCTCGATGCTTTTGAATCGGTGTACTTCTTTGCAGGCCAGGACCTGTGGGTGTTGGGGGGGGGGGGGGGGGGGGGATGGCAGCAGCAGTCATTGGACCATTCTTGCTGGCCCATGAATTTCTCTGGTGACCTACCCCATTTGACTGGGAGGCCACCTCACCTGTGGCTGATTTGGTTGCTTATGAACCTCAGCGATCTGCAACAGTAACCCACTCTCCCCTGGAACGAAGGAAGGTTTTTTGGATCAGGAGACCCTGATTCTCATTGCTTTCCTGTCCCTTCGGAAAGGGGAAATATGACTGGGTTTCCAGAGGCAATCCTTATGTGTTTCCCCCTTGAACACTGAGTTGTCCATCCCTACAAGGGGTGGCCCTCATTCTCCATTTCACAAAAAAGGGATTCACTACCTCTGGCTGTAGCTCTTTCCCCGTGGGATCCGAGAGCAAGTTGGGCATTAGCACTCTTTCCAAGGTCATCCTAAGGTGTAGCAGGTATATTTCATGAGGGAGATATTCTAGATTTGGTCTCCTCATCTGGGCAGCTTCCTGGCAAAAATTAGGGGTTTCTGCCATTCAGGAGTCACTCTTGATACCTGCTAAGCACAATGTGTGCATTTTTTTGAAGTGAGTTGTTTTGGTTGGGGTTGGTAAATATAGCCTAGCAACTTTTTTTCTTATCCCTGCAGCCCTGGCATCTGCCTCCTTGTGTTCTTCACTCCTTGCGACTTCCAGAATGTCGGGAGGGAGGAGAAAAGCTAGGGCATTCTTGGTATCTCTGTGTATACCTGCAGGGAACGGTCCATTTCCCTATTTTATGTTTGCCAAGTTGTGGCCAGTACTGCCTTTAACTTTTCATACTTTACTGGATTGATCAAAGTGCCTCCCTGCTCTCCTGTGGACAGGATGGATAGGCCCACCCTTGACAGGGTGGAGCTTGGTTGAGCTTCAGGCCTTGCTTAACTCCCTACTTGGGGTTTTTGGGCTAGTTATCCCATTTCAGGGATTGCCTTTCGTCACCAGATGCTCTTGATGTCTGACCTGGGTGGTCAGATTTGTCTTGTTACTTTGGCAGGTAAGGTCTGCTACAGACCTGGCTGCTGTTGCGCTTCTCCTTCCAAGTGTTTGGGTTTTTCTTCCTATTTTGCCTATTGGGTGCACATCTACAAATGCATTCTGTCCTTCAGATGCTACTGGCCTGCATTTTCTTTCTGGAGGGCTTTCTGGCCCTGGTTGGCTTTTCAGTTGTCTTGTAACACCGAAGGAAACTGTGCAGTCTTTGTCCAGATTTCTTCTCTTGGTTAATTCTCTAGGTGTTTTCCTGTATCCTGGAGGATCTAGACCTACTTTGCTGGTCAGAGTTTGCATCACGCCCCTACCTTAAGCGCCTCTGCTTTGCATTGGGGTATTTGCTGTTTTTGGTTTCAGCTGCCTCACAGGCAAATGGGAGAAAGATGGTGGTTTCAGCACTGTGGCGGTCCCCTGTCTTGTCATCTGCGGGAAGTCTATAGCTTGGGAATGATTCATGTGTGAGGATTGCCATCCTGCTTGTCCTCAGAAAGCAGCGTTGCTTACCAGTAACAAAGGACAGCAGGATTGTAGTTCTCATGAAACCCACACTCCTCCCCTGGGTGTTGATTTCTCTATGTATTGTCTATATCATAGACGGATTCTGCCAAGGGGATAGGGTGATAACTACAGCTGCACATACGCATCAGAGAGTGTTTGAAAGCTCTAGAATCTTTGAGATCTAAGTTCTGGGCTGAGCTCCATCTGAGGATGCCAGGTGTGTGAGGACTGACATCCTGCTGTCCTCGGAGCACATCTGTTACAGGTAAGCAACTCTGCTTTTCTCCAACATACTTGAAAAATATCTTATTTATTGAACTTGATATACAGTTCCTATGCAAAACAAACCAATCAGTTTACAAAATAAAAACTACATACAGTGTGTTTACTACCAAAAACATCAGAGAATATCACACCAAATTCAACCTCGCCTTCGGACCGATTCTGTAAAGTGCGGGCGGCCGCGAGCACTGTTCGATGCGTGTTTGGCCACTTGTTTTTGAAGGGCGTCTATTACCCCTTATACTCTAAGGAGTTTAGCGCAAGTATAAGGGGGTAATAGATGCCCCTCAGAAACAAGTGCTTTGCAAAGGTGATAACCTGTTGGAATAGCATTTGCTACCTAAAAACAAAACTCAACTAGAAGTAATACAAACTTCTTTTAAATCACTTTCAGGCCGATACAGTACAGTGCGCTCCGATGGAACGCACTGTTAACCTGCTCTTGGATGCGCGGTTTCCTTTACCCCTTATTCAGTAAAGGGTGGAAAACACGCGTCCAACCCGCGGCACCTAACTATTAGTTATGCCCGCGTGATACAGTAAGTAAAATGTGCAGCCAAGCCGCACATTTTACTTTAAGAAATTAGTGCCTACCGGCACCGGCAAAGTGCACAGAAAAGCAGTAAAAACTGCTTTTCTGTGCACCCTCCAACTTAATATCATGGCGATATTAAGTTAGAGGTCTCGAAAGGTAAAAAAGAAGAAAAAATTTAAAATTGGCTGGTGGCTGTCGGGCCGAAAACCGGACGCTCAATTGTGCCAGCATCCGGTTTCCGAGCCCTTGGCTGTCAGCGGGCTCGAGAACCGACACCGGCGAAATTGAGCGTCGGCTGTCAAACCTGCTGACAGCTGCCGCTCTGGGCTAAAAGGAGGCGCTAGGGACGCGCTAGTGTCCCTAGCGCCTTCTTTTGCCTGTTTCTACCACACCACCTAATTTGCATACTGTATTGCACGCACCGGTGCGCTCGCCAGGACAGCGGGCGTTTGTCCGCTCTCTCGCGGACTTTACTGAATCGGTCTGTTTGATAGTGTTGCTACAAACTTTGAACTAAAGCAGTCAGGCTTATTTTTAGGTTCTGGGTCCTGACTTTGTCCTGAGAGACAAAGGGGGTGGGGAAAATGTTAAATCATTAGGACGGCTCGCCTCTTGCTGGAGAATCATGAAGGCAAGAAGAAAATTCTTCCCTTTTCCTCCACTATACTTCCCCCCCCCAAAGGGGTTGGATTATTTTAGAGTAGTTGCATTGCTTTGTCCTCAGTCAGGTTGTTTGTTCTTGGGGGGTGGGGTTTGGGCAGAGTACAGAGCAGGGTTTCCCAAACCGGTGTAGGTGACCCCCACACCCAGTTGGGTTTTCAGGATCTCCACGATAACTATGCAGGAGTTAAATTTGCATCTGCTGAGTCTCCATGATATGCAAACTTATCTCATGCATCTTCATCGTGCATATCCTGAAACTCTGCCTGGCTGTGCGGTCCCCAGGACAGGTTTGGGAAGCCCTGGTGTAGAGGGAGTTTGCATCCTGCTGTATTAACCTGGCTGGAAGAGGCTATACCTGGGTTTGGTAAGTGGGGTGTGCCCCTTGCCAAGTAACCAGACTTGTAAATGAGCATCTAATTCTCCCTCAAAAGGTTTTGTTCATGCATGAAATTTTCTTCTCTTTAAAGTGATAGCTCAGAGCAACTGTACACCTGTTTGTAAAGAAATTGAATGGTGGTGTAATTAGTACTACTCCCAGGAAGGTAAAGTTAACAGCTTTGTTGTCTTAGTGAAAGGTGCCAACAAATGAGAGAACAGATAAGCCTTTCTGTATCTCCTGGTGCTGCTAATGGATATATACACTTCCCTCCTGAGCTTTTAGCTCCATTCTGTGCCAGGCATGCAGCTCTGTCATAAGTGAAGCTTGATCCCTTGGTCTTTAATACTTCAAAGTATAGATTGAGCAAGAATAGGCTGCACCTGATGAACGGAAAGTGCACCTTCCAGAACAAACTTGCTTACTTAGTACAGAGAGCTTTAAAGTAGGGACAGGTGCATAAATTCATAGGTATGTTCTGTACACAATGTACTGATCTGCTTAAAGGACTTTACACTGGGCACAATGTTGCTTGTGTTGAGTAGGGATACAGTTCTCTAGTCCTCAAATTCTAGATACCTAGGAAATAAAGATGAATTGGAAATGTCTTTAAAAAACTCTATACTGCTTACCTACTGAAACAGCCTTGGTAGTGCTCTTCATAACTGGACTATCAATCTGGAAGGATTCAGATTGTTTAAGAACACATGGGCTAAAAGAGAAAATGTAGCCCCCCCCATCTATACACGGAGCACAAGAGACATTCAACAATGTTGATTGGTGAAGTGATTTTTTTTTTTAAGCTTGCAATTAGACATTGGATAAAAGTGAGAAAAGAACAAGGGTCTTACAGAAGGTGGTTAGGGTTTAACTATAAAGCCACCAACCGAAGAAAAAGTGGATGAGGCTTTCTGTTCAAATTATTCAAGGCTCTTTCTGACTTGTTCTTCACTGAATCTTCGGTAAGAACTGAAAGGTAAGATTCTGGCTATTCAAAGATAAAACAAAAAAAAATGCATAATAAAACAAGCATTAAGAACATCATCCAACAAACTATAACAAATAATGCCAAATATCAATACAACAAAAGGGAATAAAAGCCACATGCCAGTAAATCTGAATTAAAAAATCATCAAAAAATGTGAGTTGCATGCCTTTTGAAAAAAGGCTTTCAGCAGGCATGTTAAGTTCAGATAATGGGGTTTTGGGTTTTTTTTTCTTTTCTAACCTTGCCTCCTTTGGATGAGTTCTAGCTAATCGGAACCATATAAGTATAAGCTCATCATCTGGTTCTGACCAGTCCAAGGCTTAAGGTGGAGGGTGGAGGGAGGGAATGGCCTGAAACACAGTTTTGCTGCTGCTTTTCAGATGAGGAAAATGCAAGCGTGTTTCGCTCCAGCCCTTTCCCTGTAGGCAGGCAGAAGGGAAGAGGGGATGAACCTGGAGCAGAGAGCAGCTACTCTGTCCCTGGCATTCTGCAGCACATCAAAGAGACTTAAATAGAGGGGTTGAATTAGCAGTAAAATAATAGCATTGGTGATTGGCATTACTGCTTACAAGTTTAACTTTATTTGGCTCTGCCATGTGGGGCTTAAGTTATGAGGGAATGACCTAGAACAGCATTCTGCCCCCTTTTTTCTGGGATCTGAGGAAGTGGGGCAGGGCCAGTAGTATAAATCCAGTTGTGCTGGGTGAAGGATGGCTGGAGGCTAAACACTGGTGGGGCTGGGGATGGAGGTAAGGAAGAGGAAGTATTTGGGAGAGAATTTGTGGCTGCACCCCCTCTGACAGGTCACACCTGACCATTGCTCTGCTCTTCACCCCCCACCCCATTCCATTCCATAGTTCCACTTCCTTTCTGGGTACAAATTAAGCCCTGGACCAGTCTATATTTTTTGTACATTGGAATACGTAGTAAAACCTCATTTATTGAGCACAAGCAGCAGCTCAGATCAGGGCTGTTTTAAGCCTCTATGAGGGCCTGAGCAAATCTCACTAGGATGGACTCCTCCCCACATAAAATGTTTGCACAATTTAGGAACCACAGACTCAGCTGATCCTTGTTAAGACCTAAAGAAGATAATATGGCATGTTAGTTAGGGGTCTTGTTTTACCTTCTCTTCTTTTTTTTTTTTATTACCATTTTACTCTTTAATTTTTTCGGGGGGGATCAAGCTGGGCCCCTCTAAGGGCTTGGGCCCTGGGTTAAGTTACCCTATTTGCCCTGTGCATAAAACAGCCCTGACTAGGGACCTACTTCCAAGTCTGCTTTTATCTAGGATGTCAGTTTTGGGAACAAATCTTAAAAGAGTTTGTGATCCTAAGGAAAAACAGCAACTGTTAATTCTTACTGGGACGAATGTCAGGAGGGGAGGGGTTAGTTCTATTTTTCAGAGAAGTGCAATAAGAAAAATACAATAATACCAAAATCATATACAAAAATGAACATACTACTTTCCCTCAAAGTTCATTTTTATTTAGTGACCTGGAGCGTAGATTTCTATGACTGGGGGGAGTGGGAGAAGTGCAAAACTGATTTTCTTTTTTAAAAGAAGGAAAAGGCACAAGAGAATTATCCTCTTGTGTATATCAGGATTACTCATAATGAAAGGCCAAGTTTGATAAACAGAGCTGCCACTCAAATGTGAATTTCTAGGTCACTTAAAATACAGTAAAAGCTTGTACAGGTGAAATTAGTGTGGTGAAGGTGTATATATTAGATGCACTTCACAAGGGACACAGTGAATAGTAGGAAACTATTCTGTAACAAAACTGGAACCCAGAAAGAGGAATGTTTAGGCTCTGAATTAAATGAAAAGAGAAAGTGAGTAACAGATGGTACTGACTGTGGGCTGAAGCATTTAATGCAGGAATTCCCAAACCAATCCTGAGGACCCCACAGCCAGTTCAATTTTCAGGTTATCCACAATGAATATGCATGAGATGCATTTGCATATCATGGAAACTCAGTATGTGCAAATGTAGCTCATGTATATTCATTGTGGATATCCTGAAAACCCGACTAGCTATTGGGTCCCCAGGCCAAGTTTGGGAAGCCTTACATTAAGCTGTGCTAACTTCAGAAGGTTACCATGAATAACCTTTCACGTTTAGTACCTGCAGTAAATGCAGGTTTACCACAACAAAAATTCTAGAACTTGTAACAATTATCCCATACTAACAGGTGCTGGTCATACTGACATGAGGGAGGCAGTAATGTTGGGGAAAATGGTAGCCTCCCATCTCACGAAGACCTTGGTTTCGGGTCTAGGATGTAGTGGAGGAGAGAGGAGACATTTTTAAAAACATGAAGTGTCTCGGGGGCTGGCTTGTTCACTTCCGTATGGAGTAGTGGTTCTCAACCCAGTCCTTGGGGCATACCTAGCCAGTCAGGATTTCCATAATGAATATGCATGAGACAGATTTGCATGCATTGCTTCCATTGTATGCAAATCTCTCGTGCTTATTTATTGTGGATACCCTGAAAATCTGACTGGCTAGGTATGCCCAGAGGACTGGACTGAAGCACTGTTGTGGAGGACCTAGGTTTGATTCCTGGGCCTGGCTTCTGCTCTCTGGGGAGGCAGTGTTCATCATCACACCATTGCTCAATGGTGCCACCTTGTGGGACATGCTTAGGGTCCATATTGGCAGGATTTGGGGAGGAATCATGGTTTGTGACTCCTGGCAAAGGACTCTCCCTCCATATACACTCTCATATCCCTAAACATAGACACCCTTCCCCCTCCCCACACTCTAACTCATACACATCCACCCTTTCTATAAATCTGTATTGGATAGCATTCCTAAAACCATGCCTCTGCATGTGTTCTCTACTTATTTTTTTCACTTTGATAGCAGCTATTTTTTTTTTTAATACAGAGCAACAGCAGGAGTACGAGGACCAGGCTATATTTGGGTGTTTTCAGATGGGCAAGTCCTGAGGGATAGCATCAGTAATAGGTTTTGGTTTTTTTTGTTTTCTTAGAAACTTAGAAGTGAAGTCCCCCCCCAAGGATCTGGAAAAGGGCAAACATTGCCTATTTTTTTTAAAAAGAAGAGCCAAGGAATTAGACTTAACTTTAGTTCTTCAGGAAAATACTGGCACAAAATCAGTCTGCAAGTGCCTAATGAGCTAAGAAACAGACAAGGATTATGAAGAACGAATTATGTCAAAGCAGCCCTGAATTATGTCTGGTAACAACAGATCTCACACAGTTGCTATAATCTTGATTTCAATAAGAATTTTGACTCATGGTGCAGACAGCCTGAGATCATATGATTTAGATCAGATGTTTCAAACTCTGCTCCTTGAGGGGAATAAACCTGTTAGGGTTTCAGGATATCCTTTGTAAATATGCATGAGCAATGTTCCCTCTAAAGATTCGGTTGCTGTGTGCAAACATTTTTACTCATGAGCAAAAATGTTTGGTTTCATTTCCCTGTGAGCACTACTTTCTTTGATACAAAAAGCCTATCAATTTTATACTCACAGCAACCCAATCCTTAGAGCAAACATTGGTAGCATCATGCACACTTTCTCACAAACACACTAATTCCTTTCATTCACTCCTCAGACTTTCACGAATATGCACATTCACTCAATTCTCCTCTTCTACATACACACACACACCCCTCAATAACTGCAAACCCTTCACATCCAAACACTCGGGCTGATTCAGTAAAGTCCGTGGGAGAGTGGGTGAACGCCCGCTCTCCCGGCGCACGCACAGGCCACTTCGCCTGTGCGCGCGATTCAGTATTTAAATGAGGCCCGGCGGTAGAAACGGGCAAAAGGAGGCACTTTAGGGACACTAGCGCGTCCCTAGCGCCTCCTTTTGGCCCAGGATGGCGGCTGTCAGCGGGTTTGACAGCCGACGCTCAATTTTGCCGGCGTCGGTTCTCAAGCCAGCTGACAGCCACGGACTCGGAAACCGGACACCGGCAAAATTGAGCGTCTGGTTTTCGACCCGAAAGCCGCGGGCCGACTTTATGGTAATTTTTTTTTTTACTTTTTTTACCCTTCGGGACCTCCAACTTAATATCGCCATGATATTAAGTCGGAGGGTCCCGGTCCCAAAGAAATTAGCGCCTACCTTTGGGTAAATATATTATTGCGCTCGGAGGTAAATGCAAATGTCACTAAGATTGATCTTCTCTGAGCAACTTCTGTCTCAATAGACAATTCAAGAATTTCAGAAATATCTAAAGAGGCTGACTGGACTGGCAAGCCTCTCTCTTCTTGTTCTCTTGCAATTTCTTTTTCAGCTTGAGGAAGGTAATAAATCTTCGTGATTACAGGAAACGCAGATTCTGGAATATTCAATACTTTTAACATATAAGTCTTAAAGAGTTCAATTGGAGAGACCAGTCTAATCACCGGGAAGTTTAATATCCTTAGATTACAAATCCTTGAAGCATTCTCAAGGCTTTCCCATCTTCTATTAACTATCATTTCTGATTTAATCAGGTTCTGAGATATTTTTTCAGTTACAAGTCTTTTATCTACATCCTCTAACTTTTGATTATAATTAGACAGTAATGTAGTGTTGACCGTTACTTGATTTTTAGTGTCCATAGTAATCTGTGATAATGTAGCCAAAGAAGATTCAATAGATTTTAAAGCCCCACAAATGCTATCCATAGTTAAAGGTGACATAGTAAATTTATGCAATTCAAACTCAGAAGCCTTTGAGGTCACCTTCCCCACACTTATACTTGTGCCCGTTCCCCTACCATATTGAGATGTTCCAGGGGTAACCAACCCAATGTCTATGCGAGGATTTTGGTCGATTTCAGTTTTTTCCTCCTTTCCCGAGTCTGAGGGCTTCCGGGGCCCCGTTTTCTCTCCCAGGGGCTCCCGTTGTTGCAGCGCTTCTGAAATCTCCTGAACTTTCACAGGGGGTAGCGCTGCCTCCTCCACGGACCTCAGCAAAGTCTGGCCTGGGGGAACGGGTCTGTCCAGTGCGCCGGGGCTTAAAGTTGTATTAAGAATCAGAAGGGTAAGATCCTGCTCCTCGGATCTCTCTTGAGCGACTGCACTTCCTGGCGTCTGGTTCATGTCCGCAGTGAAAAATCCCTCTATGCGTGGCTGTAGATGGTCGCTTGAGGGTGAACTTGTCGTTGCCCCTCTAAGCTTCGCTTTGCGTTTTGTATGGGGCATAATAAATTGCAGAAAAAAGATGAAATGGAAAGACGCCGCAAGAGATTTTCCACAGCGTTTTACCTGGCGGCCATCTTAACTCTCCTGATCTTATTTTTCTAATTGGTTGGTCTCCTTTTCTCAGTCTTTTCCCAATCCCTATTACAGGTCTCTTTATTTTTCTTTGTTTCCTCTCTCTCCACCTGTTTTCTTCCCTTTCTCCCTCAAACACACACTCAGGCTCTCATTTTCACATGCTTTCTCCTCTCTTTCATACACAAACACACACGTTCACTCTCAGATGCTGTCTCACACACAGGCTCTTGCATGATCTCTCAAATGCTCTCTCACACACTGGCTCCCACACTGACATGCATTCTCTCACACACACGGCTCTCACTTTCATATGCTTGCTCATATATACTCACCGGCTCTCACACATGCATATAGGCTCTCACTCTCAAATGCTCTCATTCTCACATTCTATCTCTCACACACAGGCTCTTACTCAAAACACATAGGCTGTTACACACATGGCTCTAACTTTCACATGCTCTCTCTCTCTCATACATACATACTGGCTCTCTCTCACATGCTGTCTCACACACATACACACACACAGGCTCTCTCTCATACACAGGCTCTCTCTCACAAACAGGCTTTCAGCTCACTCTCACACTCTCTCTCTCTCTCTCTACAAGGCCTCAGCCTCCCTCTCCCCTCTGGGCCCCTCTGGGATCTGCGGCAGCCCTGCCACAGACACTGCTCCTTTTCTGCCCGTAGGCCAACGCTCTTCTTCCTCCTTCCTGCCTGACTCTGGCAACTTTTTTCTTTTGGGGCCGCTCGAACAGGAAGAAGGAACACCCAGAGTTTTGGGACCTCTTCTTTGCTTCGGGGCCATGGTGGGATGGGCTCCACCACAACCCTGCCGGTCTCCTCCTCACTGGGCCGTCGTGGGATGACGGGCTTCACCATGGCCCCACCGGTCTTCCTGCGCGGGGGGGGAGGGTAAAAGCTGTGCACAGCCATAAGAAAGGTTGTCTGCATGCACACAACTTAGAGAGAACAGTGTGCATGAGATATATTTGCATTCACGCTGCCTCAGGTTCTATGCAAATCAATCTCAAGCTTATTCCTTAGGGATATTCTGGAAACCTAACCAGTTTCCAGTCCTTGAGGAGCAGAATTTGAGATCCCTACTTTAGATAATACTGTTAGGTGGATGCCAACTGGCTGACGAAATGGACTAACTTGGAAGAAGTTGCAAGTGACTTGGGAATAGTTGAAAATGACTGTGACATGGAGAAATGGTCAAGAATTGAGAATGAAATATAAGGTCATTGTTGTGATGCTGCTCGCGGTTGGACCCGCGAGCAGCCTCTCACCTCTCCCACGCTGCCTGCACCATGCCGTCCGGGCCAGTGCCCAACTATTGCCACTCTCCATGGCTGAGGAGCTGTTTCCAATGCTGCTGTCCCAGTGGGAAGGGACACTGCTGTCTCCATCTCTACACAGCGGGAGCCACTGCCAAGGTTTCCTCTTCGCGGCCCCCGATGCCACCACCGTCTTTGTCTCCGTGTGGCAGGGGAAGCCGCTGCTGACTCTGTCTACACATGGCAGGAGTGTTGCCACTGTTTCCTCCAACCTCTTTGTGGCGGGGCCACTGCCAGCGATGCTGCCTTCTCTCCCCTGCATCGGGCTCCTCTAGGCATGCACGGCTTTGCACTTTATTCAAAGGGCCAGCAGCGAGAAAAGCCCCGTGGCCCCAACGGATGATGTCATCACTCTTTTCCTTCTCCAACCCTATAAAAGGGCTCTCCTCCACTTCCTCGGAGCCTTCGCATCAGATCTTCACATTTGCCTCTGATCTCTTCTCCGTGCAAGGTCCTTTGTGATTTTCTTGTGTCCAGATGGTTCTTCGTTGGATGTTCCTGATGTTCCTGGTCTCCTGTGGATGTTTCTGGTCTTGTTCCTCGTCAGAGCTTCTTCATCGCCTGTTCCATGTTCCTGATGTTCCAATCCTTGTCCTGATGTTCCAGCCTCCAGCTTTTTGTCTTGCTTCCAGTTTCCTTCTATTCCACCTATCCTGGCATGCCATTGTGGTCTGTGTAGGGCGCTTCATGGCACAAGGCCTGCCTTCATGTCTTCAGCGCAAGTCTCTGGAAGACCCTTGTTTTTAACGCCGAGGTCTGTTCCTGAATCTGAGTTCTGAATCCGGAGTCTTGAATCCTTAAACCCTGTTCTTGGTCTTCAGAGCTCCTTGTTCCTGCATCCATCCATGCCCAAGACTCAAGCCCAGAGCCTGCTTCACTTCAGCGTGGTCCACAACCAACCACAGGTGGCTGTGTAGGGCGAGCTATAGTGCAGTTCTCTCCTGAATCTTCGTCATGTTTCCAGCTTCAAGTCTCCAACTTCTCGCCTGGAATCTGCTTCGCTTCCGGCGTGGTCCATGACCAGCCACAGGCGGCTGTGTAGGGCGTGCTGCGGGGCATCACTCATCCTGTACCCATATCTGAATCCTAATCCTGAGTCCAAGCCTGAATCCTAAATCTGAATCTGAGTCTTCCAAGCTCCTCGAGTCCTCTTGACTCGAGTCTTCCAAGTTCCTCGAGTCTTCGTCTGAGTCTTCCAAGTTTCCTCGAGTCTTGTCTTGTTCCTGTCCTCAGCCTTCGTCTGGCCTCATGCACTCGTTGTTCCCAAGCAGCAGGTCCGGAAGGGCTACCGAGTGGCCAGAGGGCTACTCTTGAGACCAGCATTGCATTGCTGGGTCTCAATTGTGCGTGTAGGTCCAGTGGAGGCCTGAGCCTTCCTTGTACCAGTTCCTATGATGTTCCACACCTTGATCCTGGTCCAACCTTGTTCCAGCTCCAGCCTGTGCTTGGACACATTCACCTCCCATGGTGTGTGCCTTGGGGCTCCTCCCTGAGCCATGCCATGGTCTAAGGGCTCACATCTCGCTCAGCGAGCGACCGCAGTCCTGTGCTGAAACACACACTCAGGCTCTCATTTTCACACGCTGTCTTCTCTCTTTCATACACAAACACACACGTTCACTCACATGCTGTCTCTCACACACACGGCTCTCACTTTCATATGCTCGCTCATATATTCAGGGCACTACATAATATGAAAATTCAAATGTGTCAAATATAAATGGAAAATGACTAGGTACACAGTGATACTGTTGAAAAGGACCTGAGGTCTTTAATAGAGTAGCAATACAGTACAGTTTTCTATGCAAGACACTCCCAATCTTAAATATCTACAGTACCTAAATATAATCTACTTTGAAGTGCCTGAAGAGTGGAATATAAATCAAATTAAATTAAAGCCATTATCGGATTACTGTGCCCAGTTTTAAGCCCTTAATTTGAAGCAGAAGGTGGAGATATAGAAGAAAGTCACATGGAAAAATCACAAAAATCAGTGGAAGTTTAGGTAAAATGACACAAGGATAAACTGAAAGAGCTGGGTTTCTTTATGTAGCCAGGGAAAGAAGACTGAGGGTGGTTTGATAAAAAAAAAAATGTTCAGCCACATAAAGGGGCTTACAATGAATATTATAACAAACTGGTTGTACTCTTTGCACTGGGTAAATTTGCCATACGGAGATTTTGGGGTCAGCATTAAGAACTTTCAAACTGTATGGAATTGAGCACTGGAACATCTAAAAAAGTGGAGGGATCTCAATCATTGCAGCATTTTAAGAGGTTAAACAACCATTTGGGATATTATTGGCACAATGGATCCTTCCTGTGATGGGAATTGATGTCCTTTTGTGATTCTTTTAAGTTCTACATGTCTCTATTTTATATAGTCACCTTCTATCAATTAAAACCTTTTACTGTCAAGTTGGCAGGGAGAGTTTTTTGTTTGTTTTCAACTCTTAGGCTGATGCAATTACTTGTGCATTGAAACCATGCGCTGAATTTAAGTGCGCTGTTTTCTTGGGGTTTTTTTTGTAATTAAATGTTTATTGGTCAATAGAAAAGAACCATAATACCTAATCAGTGTATACAATTGCAATGCAATAATTCTATACAAGGTGATCAATAAAGTATAGCACTGAAATAAAAGCGTAACACAACTGGTGTTGACTTTTCCTTTTATGCCCCAACCCTAACTGTTGTTTTTTAATGCTCAAGTTAAATTTTTTTTTTTAACTCCCAGTGCAGTAAGCTAATGCTATGCTAATATACTGGGAGTTTAAAAATGTAAGGATGCAGTTAAAATGCACAGGCTGAACACATTTTAACTCGAGGGGGGGAAGGGAGCATCTCGGGTTAGAAATGAGTGTGGAACTGAAGAGGGAAGGACTCGCTGTGCTTCAACCTGATCAGGCTTATTGCATTTCCTTAAGAAAGAGTTAGGCTGGCCAGCAGTGCTACCCCACATCCTCTGCTAATAGTCTGTAGTAGAGGAGTTCATTTTCAGCCAGTAGTTTTTCAATGGGGGTGTGAGAACTACAGAGTGGATTTTGCAGTTCACGAGTGATTCTAGTGAAGATCAACTCCAGGTGATCTAGCTGCTTTTGAAAATCATTTGGCCAGACTAACACTGGAAAATTTACACTACCTCTGACTAGGAGTAAACTCCAGCGTTAAGAAAATGAGTTAGGCCAGCGCACCTCTCTGCACCAAGAGGAAATAGCTAATGCCCTCATTAGCATGGAATTTCCATGAGAGGGTGCTAAGCTGATGGCACATTTCTGAATGCATATTTTCTGCACATAAAACTCCTTGCTGTATTAGCACAGAAAGGGGCTGATGCAATATCAGGCGCATAGGTCAGCACGTGGCAGAACGTGTGGCTTGGACGCACTGATGGAAGCCCGATCCAATACCGGGATTAGCGCATCCATAACGTGCATGCAAGCTCAGCATGTAGCAAATAGCGCCAATGGCATGTAAATCCCATTTAAATGACTCTATTATTTATTACTACCCAATCCAGTAATGTGCACCCAAAACTAGTGCGTCCATAACGAGTTTTTTTAAGTTTGAAATTTTGCCTCTGCCTTATCCTGTTGTTATTGTACTGGAGCTAGTGGTAGCTGAAGGAAGGCTTCCCTGCTTTTGTCATGGAAACCATAGACTTCTTTGTTCTGCTGACTTTTTTCTTGCATGTGCAAGCAAGAATAAGGGCAGCCAGGCGAGGGAGGGCGATTGTTAATGCAAACAATCCTGCCAACGACAGAAGACCAGAGGACCATGCAATGGCATAGGCACAGGTTAGCAAGTAGCTCATTTAATAAAAAATTGTGTAAATTTCTTGTCACCGAATGCTTTGGAATTTATTGCAAGAGGATGTGGTTAGAGCAGTTGGTCTGGTTTTAAAAAAACAAACATCTGGCAGTTCCTAGAGGTGAAGTTCATAAAATGCCATTGACCAGTAAGGAATAGTAGCTTGTTTGTGTACTGTTGGACTTGATGGACCCTTGGTCTGACCCAATATGGCATGTCTTATGTTTTCAGGTGCAGCCCAGAGCCATCTTATATAGCCATGCACAACCCTCTTTGGATTGCCTGAGGCAGATGTGATGCGAAGATACCGTCTCAGCTCTTGGGCAATTTTGATCCTTTATGAGGACATACACAATGATATCGATCCAGTCGCCTCTCGCAACGATGCCATCCCTGGGCTGGTGGAACTTCAGTGTGCCTTGCATTTTTTCACCACAGGAAGTTTCCAGAATACTGTAGGACTGGTTTGCAGGATGAATCAGTCTTGTGGCACTTTAGACAAGTCTTGAAGGCTATGATGAAATGCATGAGGTAGTATATCTATTTCCCAGTGGACTCCAGGAGATCCGGCATGGCTTCTTTGAAATAGCCAGGATGCCCAATGATTTGCGCGCAATAGACTGCACCCATATTGCACTAACCCCCAGCTCGGAACAGGAGTGCATTCCGCAACCACAAGTCATTCCATTTGATGAATGTGCAGGTTATATGTGATGCACATCAACGAATCCTGAATATAATATTGATGTTTCCTGGGAACTGCCATGATTCCTACATCCTTTCCCATTCGTCGCTTGGAACAGATTTCCCTGAGGGAAAATATGGCAAGGGTTGGCTGCTCGGTAAGTAACAGTTGCTAGGGGAAGGCATTATAGATAACCAGGTGGGAAGAAGGCATGAAGGGTCTAGGACAAGTTCATTGTTATATCCAGAAAGTATTTTGGTACTACTGTATTGGTAAGGGGAGTGGGGTATAAAATGAGCCAGGTATGTATATGCCAATTGGTGGTGTTGTGCCAGTGTTTTCTAATGCAATATTGCTTACCCCTTTTATAGGTGATGGCAGCTATGGCTGTAAGCCATGGTTGCTGACTCTGCTCCTGGCCCCACACACTGCAGCTGAAAGATGGGATAATGAGGGACATACCAGCATAAGTTCTGTCATCAAGCAGACATCGGTGTGCTGAAAGGCCAGTTCAGATGCTTGGACTGGTCTGGTGGTGCCCTGCAGTACAGTGCCAAAAAGGTAGCATGCATTGTTATTGTTATGAATCGGCTCCTGAGGAAGAGAGGAGTTAGCAATCTGTTATGCTTTGGCTCCTGTGGAAGGGAGGAGTTATCAAACTGTTATGATCTACTCCTCAAGAAGGGAGGAGTTAGCTATCTGTAATGAATCTGCTCCTGTGGAAGGAGGAGTTAGCAATCTGATATGCTCAGCTCCTGTAGAGGGAGTAGTAAACAATCTGTTAGGGCTTAGACTGCGGAGTAGCAATCTGTTATGAATTTGTTGCTGAAGACTCCTGATGGAGAAGGAGTAGCAATCTGTTACCAGCGGAGTGCTTTGAGAGGGCACTCAGCTGTAGAGGAATGTAGATAGGTGGATCCTTGGGCCGATGGCAGATGACTGCGCCCCCAGGAGGATATGCTTGAGTACGGAGACAGACACAGATAATTCTTTTATTAGACAGGTTAGTAGAACCACCAGAGGTGGCAGTAGTGAGCTGATATGCCCGGCAGGGCTGAAGTCCCTCAGGTACTGGAACAGTGATCCCAGGGTTGCTGAGCTGTAGAGAAACTATAGATAGTGAGTAGACAGGGAATGCTGTGGTCATAGCCAGAACTGGATGACAAAACTCACATAAGGTCTTTAGGAAGCTCAGTAGCTGGAAAAGATTAGGCCCTCGAGGAGCGAGTACCTGGTTCCAGGGAAAGCTCTGAGAGAGCGATGGTAACTCACAAATGTCTGTATCTGTGATAGCTTCCAGGCAGTAGAGAATCTTCAGAGTGTTCAGGAACATGGGCCCTCGAGGAGTGAGTACCGGTTCCTATCTACAATCTGAAATAAAGAAAAGAGAACGAGGCCCCCAAGGAGCGAGTACCCCTGGCAAGTCCGAGGAGGCAGTGTAGCTTGGGAGTAAAGCCAAAGCAATCCCCCGTTGCTAACTCGATTCGTTAGCGAATACTGAGACTTTTTATATTGGAAGCGATAACATCAGCTCAGGGGACGCCCCCAAGGTTTGCGCCCTTGCTGGTACATCAATTGGAGCGCGCGCACAAGGGCGCGCCCTATGTCATCAGGAACATGGTGGATCCGCAACGTTGTGCCGGTTCGGGGACGCCGGAGTGAGACGGCAAGAAGACGCCGCAGCTGCTACCGTCCATCAGATCTGGAGGGAGTCACCACAGAGGTAAAGAGGGCGGAGTGAGGGCGTCGAGCAGCGACAGACGCAACACTTATGGACTGCTGCATGCTACATAACATTGCATTGTGCTTCAGGCTGGAAGCAGAAGTTCCCAAAAACTTGCTGCCAGATCCACCTCTACAACCAGCAGCAGAAGCGGACAACACCGTGCAAGGTTCGAAGGTTCACTGAAGGGTCATTGTGGAGTATTTCTTGTGTAAGTTCTTATCAGTGATACAAATAACCCTCTCCTCTTTTAAAGATATTGATCATGTTGGGAATAAGCTGTTTAACTGTGCACAAATCTAAATCCATTCTTTTGTGTTTTCTATTTCAGGAGTTGTAATTGGAGGCCGAGGGAGGAACCGAAGGATGTATCAGGATTCCAAAATTTGTTTTGTTTAATTTCTCAATTTTTGTTAATAAATTGTGTTTGTTTACCAGAGTGTTTATGTGGATTAATGTATGTCCTTTACATCCTTGCTGGCGTGTATCCCCTCGTCCTCTCACCAACTCCCATCGCTGGTGTGGGTCCCCTCACCGTCTCACTAATTCCCATCGTTTGCGTGCGTCCCCTCGCCTTCTCACAAGCACCCTGCATTGGCATCCCTCTCCTTGGCCTATCATAGCTGTGGGGTGGGATCCAAAAGCACATAATGGATGCCGAAGTTCTGGGCCTTTCACAGACACCCCGAACTTGGGGGTCCATTCTCTACATCACAAAGGTCATTCATGGACGCCCAAGTCCTGGCCCTGTCAGACATCGAGGACCTGGGCATCCGTGAAGGGCCCTTGTGATGTAGAGAATAGATGTCTAATTCCAGGGCGTCTATGGAAGGCCCAGGATTTGGCCCTCCATTATGTGTGTCCCAAGGACCCTTCATAGACGCCCAAGTCTTGGCCCTGTCAGAAATCGAGGACTTGGGCATCTATGAAGGGCCCTTATGACGAACATAAAGGATGCCCTTGTCCAGGACGTCTTGTAAAGGTTCAGGACTTGGGTGTCCGTGAAGGGTCCTTGTGACTTAAGAGAATGGAAGCCCAAGTCCAGGGCATCTGTGAAAGGCCCAGGATTGGGGCCTCTATTATGTGTGCCACAAGGACTCTTCATGGATGCCAAAGGCCTGGCCCAATAAAGATGCCCAGAACTTGGGCGTCTATGAATGGCCCTTATAACGCACATAACATAGATCCAAATCCTGGGCTTTTCACAGACGTCCCGGGACTTGAATGTCCATTCTCCACATCACAAGGGCCCTTGTGAGCATGATTTTACACGTTCCTCCTCCATGGCCATGCCCAGTCATCCATTTTGTGCAGGACCATTAGCAGCAGGCCTCGATAATGGTTGCCCAATTTTAGCAAGGGTGTTCGCCTTCTGGAGCAGTTTATAGTTGAGAACGAGTGCCATCTCTTTTTTCGCCCTGGACGCTGGTGGGACCAAAACCAGACAGATGCAGTCTGACTGGCACTCAGGGCAAGATTTAATGCCCAGGCATTCTTTCCTCGGGAGGTAAGTTTGGGTGAGGTTTACACTAGGTATTAAAGCAGGAAATGTAGCATAGGCAATTGTTAGTACATTTGTACATTATTGTCGCAGTTTTCAATCCAGATACAAAAATAGCTAGAAATATGCAATTGTCTCTGGTTTTCCAAACACCAGGGACTGCACAATTTCTATGGACTGGGTGGGAGCTGCAGGCCCTGCATCATTTGTTTGCATACTAATGTTTATATTTTTATTCCTACCGCCAGGTGGAAGCATTGAAAAAGAGGGCCCGGAGGAGGATAAGGTGTGAGTGGCTCCAGGCCCTCCGTGCCTGGCGTGAACACCAGGATGGTGAGTGTATTGGGATTGACAGCTGAGTGTCTAATTCCAGATACTGAGAAAATTTGATTGTTGGTCACACTAATTTAATTGTTGCATGCAATTACTCCTTGCATTCTTTAGAACGGAGTCCAGTACCTGCTCTTTGCTCCAAAAAAAGAAAATTATTCCTTACCTGCTAATTTTCATTCCTGTAGTACCAAGGATCAGTCCAGACAGTGGGTTATCTCTCCCTTCCAGCAGATGGAGTCAAATAGAACTTTGAAGAATGCTTCCTTATAAGGTAGTGCACCTTCTACTAATCCTCAATATGGAGTATATCAAAGCAAAGAGGAAAATCAGGATGGATCAAGAACAATAGAATTAAGTAACAAATAACAGTGTGCAAAGGGCACAAAACAGTGTCAAACAAGAAACTTGCAGAATGAACCATTAACTAGCCAAAGGAAAAAAGGCACTGAAGAACAATTTGGGCAGAGAGGCAATCCCATACCCAATAAGCAGTCAGGGAGGGCGTCTGGACTGATCCTTGGTACTACAGGAACGAAAATTAGCAGGTAAGGAATAATTTTCTTTTCCCTGTACGTACCAGGATCAGTCCAGACAGTGGGATGTACCAAAGCTTCCCTACGTAGGGTGGGCCCTGGAAAGCCCTGCTCGAATGACCCTAGAGCCAAAGGAGCCAAAAGTAGGCAACTGTATGTATAGACGATAATGATGAGCAAAGATATGTAACGATTTCCAAGTTGCCGCTTGACAAATCTCCTGGAATGCGACCGATTGCATCTCCGCCCAGGAAGCAGCCTGAGCTCGAAGAGAATGGGCCTTGACACCCGCCGGAGGTTGCCGACCCGCTCCAATGTAAGCCACCGAGATCGCCTCCTTCAGCCAGCAGCAATGGTAGTTTTCGATGCCTTGGCCCCCTTCTTCGGCCCATGCCAGAGAACAAAAAGATGGTCTGACAAGCGAAAATCATTAGTGAATTCCAGATAGCGAATGAGGATATGCTTGACATCTAGCTTGCATAGATCCACCGATGCGTCCGCTGAGAAGACCGGAAGCTCTGTCTGATTCAAGTGGAACCCGGAAACCACCTTGGGTAGAAAAGCAGGCACAATGCACAAGGAAACTCCCGAATCCGGAAAACGAAGGTAGGGCTCTCTGCATGAGAGTGCTTGAAGCTCCGAGATTCTGCGGGCAGAACAGATAGCTACCAGGAAAACCATCTTGAGAGTGATATCCTTGACGGTCGTGGAACGCATGGGTTCAAAGGGTGGTCCGACCAAGATTCAGAGAACGAGATTGAGACTCCACGAAGGATAAAGAGCGTGGACCGGGGGTTTCACGTGTTTCACCCCCCTGAGGAATTGGATGATATCCGGGTGAGAGGAGAGGGAAGTTCCCTCTCGTTGATGAAGTAGAGAGCCTAGGGCAAAGACTTACACTCTCAGCGAGTTGTAGGCCAGACCCTTGTCCAGTCCCTGTTGAAGAAAAGATAGGATCTGAGCCACCGAGGCGGTCCGTGGCGACACAGGTATGGAGGCACACCAGTTCTCAAAAACTTTCCATATCCTGATATAGGAGATGGAGGTAGATGTCTTTCTAGCCTTGAGGAGGGTCAAGATAACGGCCTCTGGGTATCCACGCCGTCTCAGCCGGCGCCTCTCAAAAGCCAGGCCGCAAGACAGAAGTGATTGGCCTGGGCGAAAGATACCGGACCCTGATGCAGCAAGCGTGGAAGGTGACCCAGACGAAGAGGTCCGTCCACTGCGAGGTTGATCAAGTCTGCAAACAACACACGAGGGGGCCATTCCGGCGCCACCAGCATTACTGGACCATGGGGGGACTCTATTCTCCGGAGCACCTTGCCCACCAAAGGCCAAGGGGGAAACACGTAGAGGAGAACGTGACGGGGCCAGGGGAGGACTAAGGCATCCACTCCCTCTGCGCCGTACTCTCTTCTGTGACTGAAGAACCGAGCTGCCTTGGCATTCCGGTAGGTTGCCATTAGATCCAGATAGGGGGTCTCCCATCTGTGGAACAGGAGATTCACCGCCTCCTCTGAGAGTTCCCACTCTCCGGGATCTAGATGTTGACGACTGAGAAAGTTGGCTTGAATGTTGTCTACGCCTGCGATGTGGGAAGCCGCTAGGCGGGAGAGATGAGTCTCTGCCCATGCCATCAATCTGTCTCCCGAGAGACATGCCAGCTCCTCGTGCCCCCTTGGCGATTGATGTAGATCACAGTGGTCGCATTGTCTGAGAGTATTTGGACTGCGCGACGATGATCAAGAGGTAGGAAGTATTTCAATACAGACGCACTGCTCTGGTCTCCAAGCGATTGATCGGCCAAGTTGCTTGGGACGGCGTCCACTTCCCTTGCGCAGAACTCATCTGACACACCGCTCCCCAGCCAGAGAGACTGGCATCCGTCGTGACGATTACCCATTTCGGCATGTCCAAAGGAACATCCTGGAGTAGCTGAGACAGGTTGAACCACCATGAGAGACTGTCCTTGGCTCCCTGCGGGAGAGGAAGGATGGCTTGGAAGTCCCGAGACACTGGCTTCCGGCGGGAGAGCAAGGTACTCTGTAAGGGACGTATATGTGCAAATGCCCAGGGGACCAGACCGATGGTGGAAGCCATGGATCCCAGGACCTGGAGGTAATCCCACGCTGTTGGAAGCAAGAGACTGATGAATCGCTGTATCTGAGCTATGAGTGTATGAGCCCTGTCCAGGGGCAGAGACACCTTGCCCAGTGCTGTGTCAAAATGCGCCCCCAGGAAGTCCAGAGACTGAGATGGAGAAAGGCTGCTCTTGGCGAAGTTGACCACCCAACCGAGGGAGTGAAAAAGCGTCAACACTTTGTCGACCGCCTGGTGGCACTGAGCTGAGGACTTTGCCCGAATGAGCCAGTCGTCCAGGTATGGGTGCACCAAGACTCCCTCCCTCCGGAGAGCAGCAGCTACTACTATCATAACCTTTGTGAAGGTTCGAGGAGCGGTCGCAAGACCAAAGGGTAGAGCCTGGAACTGGAAATGTTGTCGCAGAATCTTGAATCGCAGAAAACGCTGATGCGCTTGAAGGATGGGAATGTGTAGATAAGCTTCCATCAGATCCAGGGAGGCCAAAAATTCTCTGGAGTGTACCGCCGCTATCACGGAGCACAAGGTTTCCATCCGAAAGTGGGGAATCTTGAGGGCCTTGTTGACCATCTTGAGATCCAAGATCAGGCGGAAGGAACCTTCCTTCTTGGGGACTACGAAGTATACCGAATAATGTCCCCCGCCTACTTCCAGGGGCGGGGACCGGACGAATCGCTCCGAGAGCCAGAAGCCTGTCGAGTGTCTGCCGGACTATGAGTTGTTTCTGGACTGGGCCACATGGAGAGAAGAGGAACCTGTCTCTTAGCGGCCAAACAAATTCTAACGTGTAGCCGTGTCTTAGAATATCCAGGACCCACTGATCTGACGTGATGTTGACCCACTCCTCGTAGAAAAGGGAGAGACGTCCCCCTATCCTGGGGATCGGGGAGCGGGCCAGCATAGCTTCATTGTGAAGACTTGGAGGACGTCCCCTGGGCCGGATCAGAGCAGGGCTGTCTTTGGGCACGAAAGGACTGAGTCCAGGATTGAGATCGAGATGATGGCTGACGAGGAGCTGCAGTCCTTGCCTGGCGGAAACAACGTTGATTCCTGAATCGGCTTTTAGTGAAATTAAAAGATCTAGAAGAACTAGGGCGATCCTCTGGCAGTTTGTGTACCTTATTCTCTCCGAGGGACTTGATAATCTGGTCCAGATCCTCCCCAAATAGTAGCTTGCCCTTAAAGGGTAGTGATCCCAGCTGCGACTTGGAAGAAGAATCCGCCGACCAGTTGCGAAGCCAGAGGAGGCGTCTAGCCGAGACTGCAGAAACCATAGATCTGGCCAATACTCTCAGAATGTCATATAGAGCATCTGCTCCATATGCTATGACGGCCTCCAAGTGGTCTGCCTGAAGTGCTTCCTCAGGAGGCAACTCCTGGGAGCTGAGCAGCTGTTGAAGCCAGCGGAGGTCTGCACACTGAGCAAAGGAACTACAAATGGCCGCCGGACCCCCAGGGCGGACACCCCGAAAACTCTCTTAAGATAAACTTCCAGCTTTCGATCTTGAAGATCTCGCAAGGCTGAACACCCATTACTGGAATGGTGGTTCTTTTTGTCACCGCTGAGACTGCAGAATCTATTTTGGGAACCTTAAGAAGCTCCAGGAAATCATCCTGGAGAGGATATAGCTTATCCATGGCTCTGCCGACCTTGAGGGAGGTCTCCGGAGAATCCCATTCCCTGGATAACAGTTGAAGGAACGTGGAATGGGAAGGAAAGGACCTACACAGCAGACGTAGACCAGCCAGAAGGGGGTCCCCTTTCTTCGCTGGTGGATTAGGCTCAGGCGGGGGGGTCCAGCTCATCCCTCTGGAAGATCCACAGGACTCTAGGATCATGCCCTTCCAATTGAGCCGTAGTTGAAGGTTCATCCGGATCCGAGTCCTGCTGAGGAACAGACCCCCCCCACAGAGGGGTGTACCAAATGGACACTCGGAGCGCTTGAGGTGGTCGGGGGTACCCCTGGTCCCGGCACCGCTGACCTTTGGGCACTCCCCACGGTCGGGGCATTTCCCAAGACCTCAGTGGAATCAGCCATTCTGGGTACCTTAGGAGGAGGAGGTCCCGCCAAAAATTCCTGGTGCTGGCCCATTCTGGCCAGGTAAGCATTGTGAAGCAGGAGAACAAAATCCATGGAAAACGGAGGTGGCCCCGATGGAGGAAGAGTGGGAAGATCCCTTGACGGAGGAAAAGGCTCCAGAGGTGGAACGGGTGTCAAAACCGGCGGCTGAGATGAAAAAGGAGCGTCCTGTTCTTCTCCTGTTAGCGCCGGAGCAGCCAAGTCTGGAGACAAAATGGCCACCCTTCCCGTGGTCAGCGGGATCGGGACCAGCCCCTGAGCATCGAGGTGCGCCAGAAGATGAGAACCAGAGCGGCCCGGCGGTTGAGAGGGTCCCTCCCCACCAGGGAGGCAGGCAAATCCCCTTGCGGGAGAACCTCGACCCGGGCTCTCCACTAGCGCAGCACCTGGACGAACGAAGTATGGGGAACCCCGACGGAGCCGCGAGGGAACCAGCTATTCTTAATGCGAGAAACAGGCAAGGTTTAAAGCTGTGGGAAGCGGGAAAAACCTCCGCTTCAGCCTGTTCTTCCTCATGCTTACCAGGTTCGTGGCTGTAAGAAGCGGGTAATAGCCTCCGCTTCATTCCTGCTCTCTATCCCTCAGCGACCCACAGATAGAGGCACAGAGGAACAACGCTTCTCTGTGCCAGCTGTCCCGAGGAAAATGGCGTCTCAGGGGCAGCGGGTCGGATAGCAGCCACAGGGGGAGTGGTCGGCACCACCGACTTGCACCCCAGAGAGAGGAAGAGAGGAAATAACAACAAACTTACCCAGACAACAGAGATGGGAGGGGTGGGGAGAGCTACAAATAGTACTCTCAAAACAAAATAATTAGATATTCCCTGTACGTACCAGGATCAGTCCAGACAGTGGGGTTATCTCCCCCTTCCAGGAGATGGAGTCAAATAGAACTTTGAAGGATGCTTCCTTATAAGGTAGTGCACCCTCTACTAATCCTCAGTATTCTCTTGACTCCAGCAGATGACAGTGGTGGCTTTCGTTCCCAATTGAGATGACTAGAAAGCTATTTTAGGAATTTTCTCTGTTTTCCTCAGCTTTCCTTTCTTTTGGATGGATCAAGTCTAATTAAAAAAAAAAATCTTTGAATTTTGAATTTTCTGAAGGAATTATTTGGAGAGCTTTCCTGTAGCCTCCGCTCCTGTTTTAGTGGGATTATCTAATTATTTTGTTTTGTGAATGGAGATTATAATGCCCAAAAGATTGGAATGCCTTGCCATTACATCTTAGATAGGAAACAGATTTTAAAGTGTTTATAAGGGGGTAATAGCCTTGCTTTTTCAAAAGGCCTTTGGGTAACATTCTCTTGTTCAGCTTATGATCTATATATATGTGATGTATTTATTTCCTGTTTTATTATACTCTAATGTATATTTTTAAGGAAACTGCACTGAACCCTAAAATGATGGAATCTTGCGGTATGTAAGTTCATAAGTTCTAAATAATAATAAGTAATCACTTGCGGTAATGATCAGTTTAATCAAAATTTGGGTTGTCTTTTATCTGTTGTGTACAATCAATAAATCTTGAAAACTACCTCCCTCCAGCCCTCTCTTCGGTCTCCCTTTCCCTTCTGGTCAATGTTAGTAATGCTTTGGTATTTATCATTTCATTCACCTCCAGCACATCCACCAGCACGGAGGAGGAGGAGGATGATGGCCAAGCACAACCGCCACCTCCATCAGCGGGAGAACCGTAGGCTTCACCACCAACACAGCCAGCAACACCGGTGGATGAACCACCGCCACCACTGCCTATCCATCCTGTGACTCTCTTCATTCCCCCCCATGACCCTGCAGGACAAGGAGGTCATGGGGAGCCTTCATAGACGCACCATCAGTGGCCCATCTACAGGAGCAAGAGGCAACATCTGAGGAAGGGCCTCGGTCGGGAGGAAGGCCTTCTTCACTCAAGGCTCAATTGGATGCTGAGCTCGCTCTGCTGATTCGGTTGAACTGCAGTATGGATGCTATGGAAGGGCCCCTGGTGTATGGGGGGGGGGGGGCAACTTGGCAGAGCTTGTACAAGGCCAGGAGCATATGACTGAGCTGCTATCAGCTGTGGCTGGAGCTCAATTGCTCATGGCCCTTTCCCAGCCCCAACCAATTCGGCCACTGTCCCCCCGCCAGTAATGCTCCTCCTCGTCCTCCACAGACTCATACACCATCCTTCCCCTCCATCCCAACTCCTTCCTTTTCTTCTTAAGAAAGTTTAGTTTTTTATTTTTGTAAAAATTAAATATTTTTATTAAGGCTGGAATACTTGTTGCTTGTCCTGTTGAATCTTCAACTATGATGACCAGCATCGCCCTTCAGTGCCATCCCATTGCTCAAGGTAATGTACGGGGGCATAATACAAGGGAGAAGGGAGAGGTAGTGGGGAGAGGAAAGGTGATGATAATGATGCCAGGGTCAGGTGGGGATTGGGAAGGGAGGAAGATGATGATACCAGGGGAGAGGCAATATTATGATGCTGGGGGAAGAGGGAAGGGACATGGTAATGATGGCTAGAGGTCGGGGGAGAAGGAAGGGAAAGTGATGATGGGAAAGTGGGTTTTGTGCTACAATGAAGTGGCCCCTTCCAGATGTGCCATGAAACAAAAATGGATGGTGAACCACCTCTCTCCTGAGTTTTTGTTCGCTGGCTGCCCACGCTTGAGGAAACTTAAAATCATTGCTGATTAAACCATAACAATATAAAGGTAACAAATAGCCAGCTATAAAACATAAGTATAATGAAGGTCATTTCAGCATCATTAAAAAGTTCGCACAAGGCTTGCCCTGGGTCTAAACTATAACCTGTAAATAAGTCACAAATCTCAATTGACACAGACAGCAAAACTCTTTTTTATTCAAATAAGAAAAAGCAACTCTGTCACTGTTGGTTCGCTGACCTAAAAGGCTTTCGGTAAGTCTTGAACAGCCCCGATCAGTTGGCCCATCAGGGAGGTCATAGTTGTCATGGCCGCAGTGTTATCACGCTGCATTTGTTGGAGCACCAAATGGACTGAATTCCACCCCTCGGCGACAAATATGTTGTAACCCTCCTTACATGAAATCAGGTCGGTCACTATGTTATTGGCCAGCCCATCAAGGCAAATGATGGACATGCCAGACACCTCTTCCTGCTACTCTAATGGGGCCGCTGTAATCTCCGCTACCTGTGTTTCCAGGATGTCACTCTGCAAGGTGAGCGTCCAGTGGTCCTCGGGCTGACTCTCCTCAAGCAGTTGGCTTTCTGGGGGAGGTACTATTCAGATACAGCAGGGAATACGAATTCCGGCACAGGAGGAAATTCTGGATCTCCTTCCACACCATCTTCCACATGCTGGGTATCCATGTTGTTTGATGCTGGAGCTGCAGAAAAGGACAGAGAAGGTCAATAATTAGCTCTCATGTGTTAACCATCCAAGCGCCCAAAAGAGAAACATCAATACAAACACAGTAGCCTGTTCAGAAAACATACCTTCTCCTCGCCCTGTCGCAATCATCAGGTGCAGGCACTTCATCCACCACCTCAGTGTGCAGAGTTGACATGATCAGCTCCTCAAGAGGAGTCAATGTGAGAATGCATGCAGGACCACCAACTGTCCTGTGCAGTGATACCTCAATTTTCCCCGCTTTCTCTTTAACTTCCCTGCGGGTGTCACACCAGCGGTGCTGAATTTGCTTCGCATCCCGTGTCTTGCCCCCCAGGAGGCTGACCTCTTTTGTAATCCGTGCCCAAATTTGTTTCTTTGTTGATGCGGAAGCCTTGGATCTGAAAAGCACTTTGTAGTTTTCACAAACACTCCTGTACAGCTGCTCCTTCTCGGCATCAGAGAAGCGCACATCGCATGCATGCTTCGATGGACATGGGAAACCACTGGGGCCTGCCTGCTCTTCCTCCCCACCAGCCTGTCTATCCTCCTGAGGCAACTTTCTTTTTCCTCCATTCATCTCTCCGTTCTCTTGGCCATTTCCATTGTCTCCGATGTTCTCCATTGAACTTGGTCACTATCAGAACTGTAAATGGGAACAAATACATTGTACAACTTTTATTGGTGATTGCAAAATTACTTTGTGATTCATGAGAACACCAAAGAATACTGTCCATTAACGAATTCAGAAAATTTACCACAAACAATTCCTACTGACCTACCACATAGAGCAGGCATTCTGGATAGCATGGACAGTTAGGAAACCAGGCAATTATTACAAGGACAAAGGAACAGGCCTCCCCGATAGCATGGACACTGGACGCCCAAATCCAGCTCCTTTTGTTGACATACAGGAATTAGGCATCTGTTAAAGGCCTGTTTATGGACACTCAATTCTTGGAAGCCTGTAGAAGGCATGATATTCGAGCGTCTGTAAACGGGTCTTTTATCGACGCCAAAGTCCTAGATGTCGGTTAAAAGTCTGTTTACGAATGCCTCAGTTCTGGAGAAGGAAAGGAGCAAGGCGGGTGTCCTTAAAGAGGCCTTTCATAGACACTCAAGTCTGGCTGCTTTCCTCAGTGGGCCTCCATTAAAAGCATTTTCAGACACCCAAGTGCTAGACGTCAGTTGGCAGTCCATTAAAGGCGACATCTGAGTTTTGCACAAACGTCCAAGACTTAGGCGTCCGTAAACGCCTTTAACGGAGGTCCAATTCCTGCTCCTTTTCTCCTCCAGGACTGGGGTGTCTGTTTACCCACAGCCATCAAGAAAAGGCAAAAATATAATTAAAAAAACAATGAACAAAGCTGTGCACATAGGAAAAACAAACAAGCAGAAAGCAAACACCTTTTATCTTTTGAAAATGAAGAAAATTAAGCAAGTCAATCTCCTTCCTGCAATAGCAAATCCTACAAATTCCAGGCACCAGTTCATACTAGTCTGTATCGAGTACAGGTCCAATCTGAACTGGGAACAAAGGACAGTTTGACTCCCAACAGCGATTTATATACCCTTCAGGCAGGCTTATGACTCACATCTTCACGTCATGTTGGGGGAGCAGAAGTCGATTTCAAAATATTAAATTTATAATAACATTTTCCTATACTCCTTTTGACAGATGTACGCGTCCACGTGTCGCACACACGATGCTATATGTACGTCCGATGCAATAAAATGGGTAGGGCTAGAATGCTCTGTTTTGAACAATACGTACTTCTTTGGCGCCCTCTTCATTTCTGTTTCATTTGAATATTGCATCCAGCACCCAGAAGACTGGATGTGTACGCGTTTAAAAAACGTGTGTCCATGATGGACGCACGTTTTTAAGAGCATTTTATTATGTCAGCCCCAAAATGTGCATTCAGCTGAATGCATTTTATTGCATCAGCTTGTAAGCTCCTCAGCAATTCCCCTAAGCCCCTGGAAACAGATATGTTTGCAGCAGTATAACAAATTTAGGTCAAATCAAATAGCTGTTTAGTAAGATAGGCAATCTATGATATAATATAGGCAATATAAGCCAACCAGATCCAGTGAGCATATGGTAATGTGGCTCACTTGCTAACATGGATGCACTGCTCTAGGGTTTAAGAGTTAATACATAAAAGTAGCTTACACATTTCAAATACAATTATCTCAGTAAAATTTAGTGTAATGTCACTGCTGTGTGATTTTTAAATAGAATACACATATAAAATATGTTTCTTTTAAGGTGCATATGTGAGGCTATGGTGATGATTATTGCTTATCTATAATGGTTCTCCTTAGACAGAATATATCGTACACACAAACAGGTGATGTCATCTGATGGAATGGGGACAGAGCAACTCTCTCACAGGCCGATGCAATCAAACGTGCAGAAAATTGCGCTGCAATTGATGCATGTGCAGCCATGTTCCCTGTGCATCTGATGCAGTATTCAAATGATATTGCAATCATAGCGGCAATCATGGTGGCACTGAGGGAAAAATGCATTTCTGGCATTCAAAGGAGTTAATTGCATTGGGTATCTAAAGTTATTTATTTAAAAATCTTGTAGCTCACTACCTCCTATATATAGTTCAGTATGGCGAACACTCTCAAAAACATTAAATAGTGCATTTGTAACAAAAATGTGTTCCTTTTTGGTTATATTGCTGAAGGTTTACATTTACATTTATTAAAATTTGTGAATCACCTAACACTTAGAAGGTCTAGGCAATGAACAAGTGAACATTCATAATCTAAAATATACAAACTAAATAATACATTCATATAAAATAATATATTCAAATAAAATTATGAAATCTAATAAAATAATACATTCATTAAGAAATTAAACATGAAATCAAATATAAAAAATATAAGTAAAAATTAAAACAGACAAATAATAATGACAACATGAAACTGATATTAAAACATTAAAATAAAAAGGATATTAACAATAAGCCAAGTTAAATAAGTAGGTTTTGACTTGTTTTCTAAAATTCTTGATGGAATCACACTGTCTGATATCTAGATGGTAACAGCTAATGTCTTCATTTACATAGAATTTACATGGGTGGGTGCTTTCTAGTATGTGCTTGTTAGGTACGTTAATCTCCTTGCTGCATCAGTGATTATTATGCACATGAAACATGCACTCAACAGCGAATAAAACCATGCGCTCAGCTGGATGCACCTTATTGCATCAGCCTGTCAGAGCTCAAAACAGTCTAGGTTTTTTTTTTTTTTGCAACCACTGCCTCACAAATCCCTTCAGTCTGAATCAAAGCTTAGGAGGTAGGAGAGTATGTATGCCTCATTTATCCTGACTCATTAGAAATCCTGTTGTAGATGAGCAACTACACTTTCCCTGACAAGCAGGATGAATCAGCCACACAAGTGGAGAATCTCAACCTGAGGGATGACCTGCTCCATTTTTAATTGTGTTGTTTGAACATGTGTCCATCAAAAAATACAATATTGTAAAATGACACTAATTAAATAGCCCTCTCGCTCATAGAAGCAATCCTTCTGGAGCAGGAGTGAAGCCCATTGGTGGGGCAGTATGAAAACATTGGCATTGATGCTTGCCTCTATGCAGTGAATAAACAGAGGTATATGCTTTCCAGTACCATCAATCCAACACCTTGCAGAACTGTTAACATTAAGTTTTAAAAAATGAACTGCACGAATGACTCCCAAGGGGGTAAAAAGGCCAAAACTTAGCGCAATAATTACCTCAGCATATATGGTTCCTCCAATCAATTAGAATGGAGTACGAGCAAGTTAGAAGTTCATGGAGATATTCTGTGCCTGATTTCTATTCATGATCCTGAAGCTTAAAAAAGATTAGTTGGCATAATTTCCCTAATAAGTATACTCCCTGTAAATTGCTCTTGATTAGCGGTCTATGCCCTTACCTTTGGCATTTGAGAGGCGGGACAGAGGAAACCTGGTTCTTCAGCCACTGGGGCCTATTTATTAAACTATATTATAAGCATTGCATTGCATATATTATAAACATTGCATATTTAACTTGGTATTATGCAACAACTTAAAACCTTTAGTAAATATTTATTTAAAATACTTATAGATTGGACCAATTGCATTAAGGCAGTTTTCCTACAGATGGTAACACAAACATGATTTCTGCCTCTCCCCCCCCCCCCCCCCCCCTCCCTGGTCCCGACAGGGATCCCTCCCCTTCCCTGTTTTGGTCGGCAGCCCCCCCCTTCCTTGCCCCATCCCCCACCCCTTTGGCGGCATAATGCGGGCCCCCAACCCCTGAGGTTGTCAGCGTCCCCCCCCCCCCCACACCCCTCCCTTGTTGCTGCAGGGTTCCTGGTGGCCTGACGGTTGGGTTCTTGCACTCTGAGTGGGAGAGAGAAAAAGGGAAAAAAAAATGGATAAAGTGCGTAGCTTGCTGGGCAGACTGGATGGGCCGTTTGGTCTTCTTCTGCCGTCATTTCTATGTTTCTATGAGTGGAGGGCTGCGCCTGGTAGCCAACCTGGGCAGCATCACGGATGGCGAATAGAGTGCTGAAGCTGGGTCTGTGTTGAGGTGTGGCTTTAGGACGTGGGGTAAAACCCACGGCCTCTTTCTTTAAGGCCCCCCTCCCATCCCTTCCCTTGCTTACTTAGCTGGTCTCTGGTACCCTCGCTAGGGGGTGCTGGAGAATTGCATTCCCTCCCCTTCTTTTTGTTGCTTTCTTTCCTCTTTTTTTTTAAGGAGGCAGGGCGGCCTTTGGCCGCCCCCAACCCCTCCACCTTAAAATAGTCCCTTACCTTTGGCATTTGAGAGGCGGGACAGAGGAAACCTGGTTCTTCAGCCACTGGGGCCTATTTATTAAACTATGTTATAAACATTCCTCATTGCATTTTTAACTTGGTATTATGCAACGGCTTAAAACCTTTAGTGAATATTTATTTAAAACTAGCTGTAGCCGGCCACGCGTTGCTATGGCTCAGTCTGGTTAAATGGAAAAGAAAGAAAAGAGAAAGTGCACGTTTCTAATATGTTTAAGCGAGCTGTTCTCTCTTCAGCTCTTTGCGCTTTGGCTGCTGCAGGCTGCAGCTGCTTGTGATCTCTTCACAGCTGCTTTCTACTGCATTTGCTCTGCTCCGGCCGTCCCAACTCCCTCACCCCCTTCCCCGGCGGTGGACGGACTGGCTCGGCGACTCTTCTACCCTTTCCTCCTCCTGTGTGTAACTCTCCGGCAGTCCCTAGTCCCTCCTCCCTTCCCCAGCAGCAGAGGAACGGGCTGAGCCGTTTCTCGGAGCGGCGACTCGTCTGCCCTTTCCTCCTCCCCTCTGTGACACCCAGCACATAGCACAGAGCTCTATGGTCCGCACATGCGCGGTAGAGCTGCTCTGTACTGCGCATTTGCGGTCCGTCGGTCAGAGCCCATTTATATTATAGTTAGCATGTGTTGCTTTTACGTCAAACAGATGGCACTGTTTTTCCAAAAAAGCATGTTTTTACCTGTCACAGGTGTGACATCTATATAATATAGGTAAATAAAAACACACGCGTATTCGAATGCAACGTTGTGTCAGAATTTCAAAGCAATCGGTGAAGAACTTTCGGAGATTTAAGATTTTGAACAAACGAACATTTACATTTTTATTTACATAGATACTTATAGATTGGATCAATTGTATTAAGGCACTTTTCCTACAGATGGTAACACAAACATGATTCCTGCCTCCCCCCCCCTTCCCCCCAACAAAGGGAGCTTTGAGGCCTAAGGTTTCCCTTTCCCACCCCCACTCTTCCCCTACAAGCGAGGGGGCTCCAAAGTCCAATGCATCTACCCTGATGTCAGCAAAAGTCAGGAGGGAGCAGGAGATCCCTGGTCACTCCTGCCCCACTGGCTCTGAAGTATGAAACTATGCCAGCTGATCGGATGCTTTCCTAGGTCATCCAGATGATTACCTGTTATCCACCTTTAAATCAAACCCTTGAAAAAAAGCACACTTTTTCAAACAGGCCTTCAATTCACCCTCCACTTGTTATTGCTGTAAGGTATCCTGGACTAGGCCAACATGTCAATGCTAGTAGGCTAAAAAATGTTATCTTACCTATGAGGACCGTCAAAGCCATGACAAGAATCCTGATATGTGAAACAACTAGCTGGCAATACTCATGCACTAACACACTAAAAACAGCAGGTGGTAAAAATTAAAGCAATTAAGTATTTACAAAGCTTTAATTTGTTGCCATTTAAAAGGGGGGGGGGGTGGTTCACCATCTGTGGCCTCAGAATAGCTTTTCCATGTTCTCAACACTTGTCCTACGATACAGTGAGACACCGTTCAAGGGTGGTAACAGAGAAGGAAGTGGCAGCTCGTGCCAGGGCTCGAGCTAAAGACTGCACATTAATGCACATAAAGCAGTTGTTTTCAAATGTAGCATTACAACCCGGTATTGGGTCGAGGTTCTGCCCTGTCCTTGCATCCGTTCCGGCTGTACAGCTGAACTGCGGAATTAGGAGGGAGCTTTCGGCAACGACGGGAGGCGGGGCCTGAGAATGTGCAAGGGGGGCAGAGAAAGCGGTGAAAGTGAGAACTGGGAAAAAGGGAAAGTGACACAAAAACACACCTGATATGTCTTGGCAGTACTTTCAAAAAGATCAGGAATAGGCAGCCTAGCTAGCACATTAAATGTAAGAGAAACAACCTGATCTTTTGTTTTTAATATTTGTATTTTATATTGCTTGAAATGGTTCAAATAACATCAATATTTAATTTGTATTACTAGTTGATGTAACGTGGCTATAGCTTAGTAGTGATCACCCTTCATCTTTATTTTATGAAAACGCAAGAAGAATTATTTCGGTGATGGAAACTAAGCGATGAAAACAAATGTTCCTTTATGGGGTATTTCCTGTGCAAGAGGGGAAGAAAACATAGTAGGCACTCTGCTATTATTGTTTTCCTGCACCGACTGTAATAAATAGATTTCTACCAATAAAAATATTAAACACATATAATTCGGTATTTCCTGTCCTCCCCCCCAACGCCATTTCTTTTAACCACAAATATTCGTCGCGTCTAACAATTCTAGGAACGCAATTTGCTGAAATCCTAAACCTGCAAATAGTAGAATGGACCAGGCACAGTCAGGACAGGAGAGAGCCCGGAGCAACTCCACGACTCCTTTGCGCAAGAACAGTAAGAAATGAGATCACTGATACTTTCATTTTTACCTCTGAGAGAAAGGCTAAGCTCTGCTTTGTAATTAGTGTTCAAGACACCCTGCTGTTGCGTCTCCGGGTTGGTGCAATCCTGCCCGCACGCCTAGCCTTAGAGCTCGCGGCGCAGCACGTGCGCGGCCCGCCCTGCGCACACCTCGCGCTCAGCTATAAAGCGCGCGCGCGCGCGAATCCGCTTGCATCCAGATTTCAGCCTTACCGCTAAGTTGCCACCATGCCGTGCCTCCTGCTTGGAGACGACGTCCCCGACTTCGAGGCGGAAAACCACTTGCGGCAAGATCAACTTCTACGAATTTCTGGGCAACTCGTAAGTGGCGGCGGCTGCACGATCCCTCCGCCACCCTTCTCCCGGCCCGGCACGTTCGGGCGGTGGTGAAAGCTCGCAGTGGTGCTCGGCACCTTCCCAGCCCAGGGTGCTTTATCGGCGGGAGATCGAACTGTAGTGCCGAGGGAGCGCGGGAACTGTAATGAAATGGGCTTGGCGTGGGAAGGGGGACTCTTGGATAATTTTGCGTTCATTAGAGCTTGTTGTGGGGATGTGAAGAGGCACTGGCAGTGTTAGCATCTCACGGTGACATTTAATTAAGCTTGTATTTTGAATGAGACAGTGGTATCTATGCGCTGATTATACATATACTTTTATCCAGAGGTCAATTGTAAGCCAATTGCTAGGGCAATAGCTTTCATCTGTGTAAACGTGGAACTTCCACAGCACAGGGCTTGAAAACTTATGCAAGCAGCATTTTGCAGTTTTATTTTATTTTACAAAAAATGCAGATAAATAAGAAATTGTTATATTGGCTCAGACCAAGGGTCCATCAAGCCCAGCATCTTGTTTCCAACAATGGCCAATCCAGGCTATTCTCTAAGACAACTTGATTAATAGCAGTTAATGAACTTGTCATCCAACAAATTATCCAAACCTATTTTAAACCCAGATACACTAGCTGCACTAACCAGATCATCTGGCAACAAATTCCAGAGCTTAACTGTGCATTGAGTGAAAAATAATTTTCTTTGATTAGTTTTAAATGAGCTACCTGCTAACTTCATGGAGTGCCCCTTGGTCCTTCTATTATCTGAGAGAGTAAATAACCAATTTACATTAACTTCTTCAAGTACTTTCATGATTTTGTAGACTTCTATCATATTCCCCCTCAGTCATCTCTTCTCCAATTTGAACAGCCCTAACTTCTTTAGCCTTTCCTCATAGGGCAGCCGTTCCATGCCCCTTATCATTTTGGTTGACCTTCTCTGTACTTTTTCCAGTGCAGCAATTTCCTTTTTGAGATGCGGTGACCAGAACTGCACACAATACTCAAGATGTGCTCTCACCATGGAGCAATTCACACAGTTCACATTTACTAGTTCTAGACCTCTCATGATTTTAAAGACCTCTATCATATCCCCTCTCAGCCATCTCTTCTCCAAGCTGAATAGCCCTAATCTCTTTAGCCTTTCCTCATAGGGGAGCTGTTCCATCCCCTTTATCATTTTGGTCGCCCTTCTCCATCGCAATTATATCTGTTTTGAGATGTGGCAACCAGAATGGAACACAGTACCGCGAACGATCTCTCCCTCCGGGCTGTCGGGCTTGCTACGAATCAAAATGGCACCAATGGCCCTTTGCCCTTACGATGTCACAGCAATCTTGTGCTCCTACCATGTAACAGGGGCCAACCAATGGCACCGGTAGCCCCTGTGACATAGTAAGGCAAAGTCTATCGGCGCCATTTCGAATACTGGCAGCCAATGGCCCGAGTGCAGGAGATCGCTTCAAGACCCCCGCTGGACCACCAGGGACTTTTGGCAAGTCTTGGAGGGGGGTCAGGCCATCCATTGCTCCTACCATGTGACAGGGGCTGACCAATGGCACTGGTAGCCCCTGTGACATCGTAAGGGCAAAGGGCCATCAGCGCCATTTTGATTCGTAGCAGGCTCGACAGCCCGATGGCCTGGAGGGAGGGATCGCTTGCAGGAACCCGCTGGACCACAAGGGCTTAAAGTCTTGGGGAGGGATTGGGATGGTGGGGGGATTGTAATACAGTAAATTTGAAGGGTTGGGGTGTTTTGTTTTTTTTTAATAAATGTGCCCCTCCCCCCTGCATTAACCCGAAAACGAATTTTCCCCGAAGTTCGGGGAAAATCCGTTTCGTGGTTCTGGTCCTCTGAACCACGATGAATTAGTCAATTTCGTTGAAATTGCCTAATTCGTGATAAACGAATGCACATCTCTAGTACCTACAGCAATGATTATTTTTACCTACATTCATCACCTTGCACTTGTCCACATTCAATTTCATCTGCCGTTTGGATGCCCAATCTTCCAGTCTCACAAGGTCCTCCTGCAATTTATCACAGTCCACTTATGGTTTAACTACTCTGAATAATTTTGTATGATCTGCAAATTTGATTACCTCATTTGACGTATTCCTTTCCAGATCATCTACAATATAAATGGGCTCTGACCGACGGCCCGCAAATGCGCATTAGAGAGCAGCTCTACCACGCATGCACGGAACAGAGAGCTATGACCGATGTGCCGTGCATCTCTCTCCATGGAGACGAGAACCGGCATGAGTTCAGCGCACGGACAAGGAGTATCGGGGGGAGGGAGTTGGGATGGCAGGAACGTCGAGAGCTCTGACAGACATGCCGCAGGAGAAGGAGTCACATAGCGTAGTGACTGAGGGGACGGGAGGGATGGGATTGGGATGAGAGTGAGGGATGGGATTGGGAGAGGGTGGGGAGTGACTGAGGAAGGAAGGGGAGGGAGTGAGAATGAGGAGGGGAGGTGAGAGTGAGGGAAGGGGGTTTCAGTGAGGGGGGAGGGAGGCAGTGGGAGAGGGTGAGTAAGACTGAGGGAAGGGAGTTTGAATTGGGGCAGGGAAGGGAAGGGAGGTGAGTGGAGGAAGGGGGGTGAGTGACTGAGGGGGAGGAGGATGAGTGACCGAAGTGAATGAGCGAGGGGAAGGGGGAGTGAGGGAGAAGAAGTGTAGAAGAGTGCCGTTTCCGAAAACCGAACCAAAAACCAAATTTTTAATATAGCCCTTTGTAATGGGCTTAACGGCTTATCATACCTATAAGGAAGCTGGGACCAACGTGCCGCAAATGCACAGTAGAGAGCGTCTCTGAGCAACATGCCGCGCATGTGCGGAAAAGAGAGCAGAGTGTGACGTAAGACAACATGGCACCGGGAGGAAATGGAGCCGTGTGAGGGCTGCCTTGGAAACTGTTGGCGTTCTTTATGGCGGATGCCGCGTTTTGTGGGCTCTGAGTGATGTGTAGCTGGGTTGAGGCGGACAATAAGCACATAGTGAAGCGGCGGGGAGGAGCAGCGGTGACGGCGGTATCCGAGCGTCGGGCGGGCCAGCAACGAGCCCGGTGGTGAGACACTCACGTGAGAGAGGGAGACCCCCGGAGACCTCCCATCTCCGTGTCTGCGCAGTCCAGCGAGAGTGGGGCTGCGCTTAATGGGACACTGGGGTGGTGGGCGAGTGGCCGGCGTCTTGCGGCAAGAATGAGGGACCCAAGCTGCTGCTGCCGCTGGTGCAACAACATCAGGAAAGGGAAGGGGTTGTGGATGAGGTGTGAGAGGAAGGAAAGGGAAGATGAGTGGGGATGGACGGAAAAGGGAAGAGGATGTGAGTGGTTAAGTGGGAAGGGTAAGAAGTTGTGGAGAAGAGAAAAAGAGGGAGTGGAGGAGAGCTGAGGGAGAGGGAAGGGGTTGTAGATGAGGTGAGAGGGGAAAGAAAGGGAAGATGACGGGATGGAAGGAAAAGATAGAGGATATGAGTGAGTAAGTGGGAAGGGTAGGAAGTTGTGGAGAAGAGAGCGGCTCTGACAGACATGCCGGTTTGACTGATGGAATCTCGCCCATTTGAATGGGCCTAACAGCTAGTTTATAAATATATTGAAAAGCACAGGTCCAAGTACAGATCTCTGAGGCACTCCATTATTTACCCTTTTCCACTGAGAAAATTGACCATTTAATCCTACTCTGTTTCCTGTCTTTCTATAGGACACCGCATCCTATCCCATGACTTTTTAGTTTCCTTAGAAGCCTCTCTTGAGGGACTTTGTGAAATGCCTTCTGAAAATCCAAATACACTACATCTACTGGCTCACCTTTATCCACATGGATGTAATAAATGATTGCTTCATGGAGCAAATGGTTCAGGAACCAACAAGAGAGGGAGCTATTTTAGATTTAATTCTTAGTGGAATGCAGGATTTGGTGAGAGAGGTAACGGTGGTGGGGGCCACTTGGCAACAGTGATCATAACATGATCAAATTTAAACTAATAACTGGAATGGGGACAACAAGTAAATCTGCAGCTCTAACTCTAAATGTTCAAAAGGGAAACTTTGATAAAATGAGAAAAATAGTTAGAAAAAAACTGAAAGGTGCAGCTGCAAAGGTTTAAAGTGTTCAACAGGCTTGGACATTGTTTAAAAATACAATCCTAGAGGCGCAGTCCATATGTATTCCACGCATTAAGAAAGGTGGAAGGAAGGCAAAACGATTACAGTCATGGTTCAAAGGTGAGGTAAAAGAGGCTATTTTAGCCAAAAAAAACTTCCTTCAAAAATTGGAAGAAGGATCCATCTGAAGAAAATAGGATAAAACATAAGCATTGTCAAGTTAAGTGTAAAACATTGATAAGACAGGCGACGAGAGAATTTGAAATGAAGTTGGCCATAGAGGCAAAAACTCATAATAAAAACTTTTAAAAATATATCCAAAGCAAGAAACCTGTGAGGGAGTCGGTTGGACCATTAGATGACTGAGGGGTTAAAGGGGCTCTTAGGGAAGATAAGGCCATTGCAGAAAGACTACATTAATTCTTTGCCTCCGTGTTTACTAATGAGCATGTTGGGGAGATACCAGTTCCAGAGATGGTTTTCAGGGGTGATGAGTCAGACGAACTGAACAAAATCACTGTGAACCTGGAAGATGTAGTAGGGCAGATTGACAAACTAAAGAGTAGCAAATCACCTGGACCGGATAGTATGCATCCTAGGGTACTGAAGGAACTCCAAAATGAAATTTCTGATCTATTAGTTAAAATTTGTAACCTATCATTAAAATCATCCATTGTACTTGAAGACTGGAGGGTGGCCAATGTAACCCCAATATTTAAAAAAGGCTCCAGGGGCGATCCGGGTAACTATAGACCAGTGAGCCTGACTTCAGTGCCAGGAAAAATAGTGGAAACTATTCACAAGATTAAAATTGTAGAGCATATAGTAAGACATGATTTAATGGAATACAGTCAACATGGATTTACCCAAGGGAAGTCTTGCCTAACAAATCTGCTTCATTTTTTTGAAGGGGTTAATAAACATGTGGATAAAGGTGAACCGGTAGATGTAGTGTATTTGGATTTTCAGAAGGCGTTTGACAAAGTCCCTCATGAGAGGCTTCTACGAAAACTAAAAAGTCATGGGATAGGAGGCAATGTCCTTTCGTGGTTAAAAGACAGGAAACAGAGAGTAGGATTAAATGGTCAATTTTCTCAGTGGAAAAGGGTAAACAGCGGAGTGCCTCAGGGATCTGTACTTGGGCCAGTGCTTTTCAATATATAAATAAATGACCTGGAAAGGAATACGACGAGTGAGGTTATCAAATTTGCAGATGATACAAAATTATTCAGAGTAGTTCAATCACAAGCAGACTATGATACATTACAGGAGGACCTTGCAAGACTGGAAGATTGGGCATCCAAATGGCAGATGAAATTTAATGTGGACAAGTGCAAGGTGTTGCATATAGGGAAAAATAACCCTTGCTGTAGTTACACGATGTTAGGTTCCATATTAGGAGCTACCACCCAGGAAAAAGATCTAGGTATCATAGTGGATAATACTTTAAAATCATCGGCTCAGTGTGCTGCATCAGTCAAAAAAGCAAAATAGAATGTTAGGAATTATTAGGAAGGGAATGGTTAATAGAACTGAAAATGTGATAATGCCTCTATATCACTCCACGGTGAGTCCGCACCTTGAATACTGTGTACAATTCTGGTCGCCACATCTCAAAAAAGATGTAGTTGCGATGGAGAAGGTACAGAAAAGGGCAACCAAAATGATAAAGGGGATGGAACAGCTCCCTTCTGAGAAAAGGCTGAAAAGGTTAGGGCTGTTCAGCTTGGAGAAGAGACAGCTGAGGGGGGATATGATAGAGGTCATTAAGATCATGAGGGGTCTTGAACGAGTAGATGTGACTCGGTTATTTACACTTTCAAATAATATAAGGACTAGGGGGCATTCCATGAAGTTAGCAAGTAGCACATTTAAGACTAATAGGAGAAAATTCTTTTTAACTCAACGCACAATAAAGCTCTGGAATTTGTTGCCAGAGGATGTGGTTAGTGCAGTTAGTGTAGCTCGGTTCAAAAAAGGTTTGGATAAGTTCTTGGAGGAGAAGTCCATTAAAGGCTACTAATCAAGTTTACTTAAGGAATAGCCACTGCTATTAATTGCATCAGTAGCATGGGATCTTCTTAGTGTTTGGGTAATTGCCAGGTTCTTGTGGCCTTGTTTGGCCTCTGTTGGAAACAGGATGCTGGGCTTGATGGATCCTTGGTCTGATCCAGCATGGCAATTTCTTATGTTCTTATGTTTATTAACCCCCTTCAAAAAAAAATGAAGCAGATTTGTGAGGCCAGACTTGCCTTGGGTAAATCCATGCTGACTGTGTCCGTTAAACCATGTCTTTCTATATGCTCTGAGATTTTGACCTTTAGAATAGTTTCCACTATTTTTCCTGGCACTGAAGTCAGGCTCACTGGTCTATAGTTTCCTGGATCGCCCTTGGAGCCCTTTTTAATTATTGGGGTTACATTGGCCACCCTCCAGTCTTCAGGTACAATTGATGATTTTAATGATAGGTTACAAATTTTAACTAATAGATCTGAAATGTCATTTTTTAGTTCCTTCAGAACATTCGGGTCCAGGTGATTTGCTTCTCTTTAGTTTGTCAATCTGGCCTACTACATCATCCAGGTTCACAGGGATTTGGTTCAGTTCATCTGAATCTGTTGCGAGCGCGGTGGCACGGTCGCTTCTGACGGGAGATATGAGCCCTTGGATCGCCACACCACTCAGGGAGGAGCCTTGAGAGCGCAGAGAAAGTTGAGCCGATGCAAGCACGGGCAGACAAGGAACAGAACAAGGCTGGAGTGAAGACATGAAGACTTAAGATCTGACCCTCTACCGGACCTGCATGCCCCAAGAAGACCAGCAACGCATTGATGGTCAATGAACATTCCTCCGACTGTTCCAAGCCCTTTCGGACCTGCTGCTGGGTAATGGCAATAGGCGTCAGGCCAGACAGAGGACGAGGGCAGACAGAGGCCTTCGAACATGGAAGACTCTTGGACGAAGACATAGGCGAAGACTCTTGCAAGACTTTTGGACGAAGGTTCAGGAGCAAGGTACTGCAAGCAAAAGTATACAGGAGCAAGATCAAGTACTGGGTTGAGACTGCGACGCAGCGTGCCCTAAACAGCCCACCCGCGGGGCTGGTCGTGGACCACGCTGGGCTCGAAGCAGGCTCTAGACAAGGTGTGGAGTAGATGACTGGAACATGGCGAAGATCCCGAAGAGACCTGCACAGGGGCGCGCCCTAACCAGCCGTCTGAGGCTGGTTGCGGACCACGCTGACGCGGAGCAGGTTCAAACAGAGTCTTAGACATGGACGGCCGCAATGCAAGGAGCTCCGAAGATAAGGACAGGATACAAGCTCAGGATTCAAGATACAGGATTCTCCGACAACTCAGGATTCAAAAGACAGGGGACAAGTAGAAGTCTTCCGGAGGCTAGCACTGCGGAGATGAAGATGGCAATGTGCCATGAGGCGCCCTACACAGCCTATTCGTGGGCTGGTCACGGACCACGACAATGGCACACCGGGAAAGTGGAAATCCAGGAACCAAGGAACTGGAGGCAGAGGCGAAGACAAAGGCATCAGGAAGGAACATCGGACATCAGGAGGTACAGACGAAGGACATGAGGAACACGAAGACATCTGGAGGCACGGACAAAGGACACCAGGAACATGAAGACGAAGCCGTCAAAGCAGGAGAAGACCACAGAGGACCTGAACCGAAGAAGAGGATACAGATGACTATGAAACCGGATCCAAAGACCCTGAATGAAGGCAGACAGGGCCCTTAAATAGGGCTGAAGCAGGAAGCAGTCATCAGGTGGAGCCCGGAGCATATCTGGCCGCGGGCCCTTTAAATGTACTGAAGAGGCACGTGCCAGCGCCTAGACCAGGAAGGAACAGCACCACGGACAGCGGCGGCCTGCTGCACAGGAGGGAAACAAAGGAGAAGGCCTCTGCACAGGCCCTGACAAAAGGAGGCGGCTTCCCTGCCGCACGAAGAGGATCCCTGGCATCGGCATCAGAGGCACAAGGCCGCAACGAAGATGGCGTCCGAGCCACAAGAAGACGATGAGACAGAGACAGGCAGAAGCAGGGATGGCGTCCCTGCCGTCTAGGACCCCTGATGGCGGCTCCGGCCGCAAAGGACGACTCCCGACGGGTTCAGCCCTGCCGAGCAAGGCAGGAAACTGCCACGGCCTCTGGGCCGCGGGGGACTGCAGCAGTGGCAGACTGCCGTAAAGAACAGCATGTGGGTGGAGGGGCTGCCCACAGCTCACCGCGGGTAGAACTGTAACAGTACCCACCCTTAAAGACCCCCTCCCCAAGCCTCTTATCAACATCTTGGAAGCATGGAGGAACAAAGGCAGAAGTTGGAAGTTCTTGGTGAGGAACTGTAGCGATGGAAATACTGTAGCTGAAGACATAATGAAGAATGTTGAAGATCCAGGCGAGACATAGACAAGACACTGAAGACATGAAACAAGCTGGGCATGGGTTGCGGGACAGCAGGCTTGCATCTCATTCAATTGATCAAGGTGGCAGAGATCAAGAACCAGAGATCTAGGATAAACAGAAGGCATAGACGAGCAGTAACTTGGAATAAGGACCGGTTCTTGGTTCAAGGTAGTCAGAGCAAGTGTGGCAAGTAGACAAGCGTCATCTTCACGGTGGTAGCAAGGAAAAGACAGATCAGACTTCAAGCTGGATTCTATAACTGTGACGATGGAACTCCAGGGGTGTAAGTAAACAAACTTACTACTGCAAACTGCTTTTTGGATAGCATTTGTCAGGAGGACTCGAATGGAAGTCTGATGTACATAGTTCAGATGATGGAGAGTTGATCCTGGAGGCAACTTTTGTCTAAGGAAGCTGGTGAAGTCAATACCGAGGGAAGGCCCTCAATGGGGGTTGAAGCCAGGAGACCCACAGAATCTTCACCACTGGAAGCCCGAGAGGAACCCTTGAGGATATGAGCCACTTGGACTTAGAAGCGGTCTCCTGGGGATGAATGTACGATGAGAGTTCCAGAGGACGTGAGTTGAACAGAATATCTGAGCTGAGAGACCCACAGAATCTTCACCACTGGAGACACAAGATGCCCCCAGGAGGGGCCCTTGAGGATCCAAGCCACTTGGACTTAGGTGGGGTCTGCGGAAGGCGGTGAAGCAAGATGCCAAAGGACAAGCCGAAGTCAGGAGCCAGGAAGACGAGCAGGCAAAAATGAAGAAGCTCAGGATTGCTGCTTCCGGGCTTGCATGGCTAGATGAAAGAAGTCTTTACAGTTTGGTACAAGAGTGTTGCATCTTGGGAATCCATGAATACTTCAGGCACTCACAAAGTGGTGAAATTGTTCGCAGACTTGATGGTCAGTAGGTGTCACCATGGCACTTATGCAGGAGACTGTTTGCTGAAGAGAATTGCTTCTAGGATTATGAAGATGAAGTTCCCTTAGGGCTGGTTTAAGGAGCCACTCATGACAGATGGAACTTCAAGAGACAGGCTCGAAGTCGGCAAAGAATTTCATGGGTACGCAGTGAATCTCCGAACATGGATGGTCAAGTGTGGCTAATGGAGAGCATCCTGGCAGAAGTGAGTCACTAGTAGAAAATACAGGAGTCGGCAAATGCTCAGTGACCTCATTGAGCTGTATGGAAGGCTTCCTGGTGTGATGAACTGAAGATAACCGCATGGGTTCCTCTGGATCCAAGGAAGTAAGGTTGACTCACCATGTGGTCTGAAGGAAGACAAGGTCTCTTCAGGGAGATGAACAGCACGGCATTGCAGGCATACTGGAAGACTGGAAGATAGTAATGTAGTCCTTAGCTTGGCAGCAAGGCTGTACAGCAAAGCAGATGGCAAGGAATCAGGATCTTCCAATCCGGATACTGGTGGCTTGGAATGCTGCATGAGGGATGCTAGAGGACTCATGATGACGAGCTCTGGGTGCAGGATAGCTCATGATGGTGATCCTGGGTAGGATCCATTTGTATGGAGCGGAAGCTGAATCAAATCGTGGATTCAAGGTGATTCGCTGAGATGAGGTCAAAAAGTGAAACACAGGAAGGTGATGTCTGCGAAGAACCGACAAGTAATCCATAGCTGGAGTCTCACTTGCGGACGCGGAGAGAAACTTCTGGTTGTAGATGGCTCCATGGCAAACACTCAGACAATGCAAGCAGGAGCAGAGTCAGAAGCAAGGAGACGAAGACAGGTCTAGGTTGCAGGCGCCTCCTGCTGGTCATAACAACCAAAGACCTGGTGAGATGAGGAATACGCTTTAATGAAACATACTCTCTGATGCTTGAGAACTCTGGTCGTTGAAGATACTGGATGATAGATGTGGAAGCTGGGTGCAGGTGCCTCCTGCAGGTCGTATGGAACCCAGGGAGCTGGACCACATTGTAGTGGGAAGAACCGAGATGAATTCTGGAACAGTGGCAGGCGCCTCCTGCTGGTCGTGGAAGTTCCAGGATGAATTGAACTCTGAGATGATCTGGATGCAGGACCCTCCTGCAGGTCATGGGAACCAGACAACTGTAGAGAAAAGCATGGAGCAAAGGGGAGAAGAGAAAAAAATTGGTTAAAGCATAGTATTAAATGTCCAGGAAACTGGGAGCAAAATTCTGGGCAAAATTCAAGTGATCAGAGTCCAGGAACTAAGGTGAAAAAAAATTCTCTGGGCAAGAGCAAGTTAAAATCTAGAAATTGAAGTAAAAAATGTCCAGGCAAAAATCAAGTCCAAACAAATGTCCAAAAAACTGGAGCTCGTCACAGACAGCTCACCGAGCTCATGGCTTCGGATACTGTTGCGAGCGCGGAGGTGCGATCACTTCTGACGGGAGATGTGAGCCCTTGGATCACTACGCCACTTAGGGAGGAGCCCCGAGAGCGCAGCGAGAGGTGAGCCGATACAAGCACAGGCAGACAAGGAACAGAACAAGGCTGCAGCGAAGACAAGAAGACTGAAGGTCTGACCCTCTACCGGACCTGCACGCCCCAAGAAGACCAGCAACGCAATGTTGGTCAATGAACAGTCCTCCGACCGTTCCAAGCCCTTTCGGACCTGCCGCTGGGTAACGGCAATAGGCGGCAGGCCGGACCTAGGATGAGGGCAGAAGGAGGCCTTGGAACATGGAAGACTCTTGGACGAAGACATAGGTGAAGACTCTTGAAAGACTTTTGGACAAAGGTTCAGGAGCAAGGTACTACAGGCAAAAGTATACAGGAGCAAGAAGGGCGCCCTACACAGCCCACCTGCAGGGCTGGTCGCGGACCTCGCTGGGCTCGAAGCAGGCTCTAGACGAGGTGTGGAGTAGATGACTGGAACTTGGCGAAGATCCCGAAGAGGCCTGCACCGGGACACGCCCTACACAGATGCCTGAGGCTGGTCGCGGACCACGCTGATGCGGAGCAGGTTCAAACAGAGTCTTAGACATGGACGGCTGCAATGCAAGGAGCTCCGAAGACAAGGACAGGATACAAGCTCAGGATTCAAGATACAGGATTCTCCAACAACTCGGGATTCAAGAGACAGGGGACAAGTAGAAGTCTTCCGGAGGCTAGCACTGCGGAGATGAAGATGGCAATGTGCCATGAGGCGCCCTACACAGCCTATTTGTGGGCTGGTCACGGACCACGACAATGGCACATCGGGAAAGTGGAAATCCAGGAACCAAGGAACTGGAGGCAGAGGCGAAGACAAAAACATCAGGAAGGAACATCGGACATTAGGAGGCACGGACGAAGGACATGAGGAACACGGAGACATCTGGAGGCACGGACGAAGGATATCAAGAACATGAAGACGAAGCTGTCAAAGCAGGAGAAGACCACAGAGGACCTGGACTGAAGAAGAGGACACAGACGACTATGAAACCTGATATGAAGGCAGGCAGGGCCCTTAAATAGGGCTGAAGCAGTCATCAGGTGGAGCCCGGGGCATATCTGGTCGCGGGCCCTTTAAATGTAGTGAAGAGGTGCGAGCCCGCGCCTAGAGCAGGAAGCAGGAAGGAACAGCACCACGGACAGCGGCGGCCTGCCACACAGGAGGGAAACAATGGAGCAGGCCTCTGCGCAGGCCCCGACAGGAGGAGGCAGCTTCCCTGCCGCACAAAGAGGATCCCTGGCGTCGGCAGCAGCGGCACAAGGCCGCAACAAAGATGGCATCTAAGCCGCAAGAAGACGATGAGGCAGAGACAGGCAGAAGCAGGGACGGCTTCCCTGCCATCTAGGACCCCCGACGGTGGCTCCGGCCACGAAGGACGACTCCCGGTGGGCTGAGCAAGGCAGGAAACTGCCGTGGCCTTTGGGCCGCGGAGGATGGCAGCAACGGCAGACTGCCGCAAAGAAAAGCAGGTGGGTGGAGGGGGTTGCCCGCGGCTCACCGCGGATAGAACTGTAACAGAATCATCACCAATAATGAATTGTGACTTAGAAAATTTACTTGAAAAGCATACTGCAGAGCTTTCCAAACTTTTCATGTTGGTGACAAACATAATTTCGGGACACAGTAATTCAGTCTACTAGCAAACCAGAGGTTAAAGGTTAAACGAACGAAATGTATTTCGACAATTTATGTATGTTTCCTTAAATATATACATAATAAAATGTTTCACGACACAACCTATCTTGTGAAAACCTCTCATTTATATTAATATATAATATTCCAAGATTAATGTTATTGTTCTAATTTATGAGTAACAATAATAAAACAAAGTTATTGTATTATTCAATTTACATCTTTAATGAGGTATATGAGCTTGATGGGATGAACACAGTTTTTGAATATTTGGTGTTAATAAAAAAAAGTCCAAAGGGTCTTCTGCGTAATTTTAAAAAGCTGGCCAGTTTCACACTAAATTATTTGATAGCCTCATTCAACTAATTCTATGTGGCTATGAGAGTGAAGTCTGGAATATATAGGAAGGGACAGAATGTCAATATAAATCCTGCATCTCTAGTTCTGTAACTCTGTGCATCCACTGAAATTCCCCCAAACAATGGAGCTTGGATGTTTCCCTTACAGCTCATCATACTAAAAGATATTTTCAAATTCTGGTGTCACCTCACAGTAACAGCAGCACAAACACCTTCCACTGCCAAGCACATTGTGAACTAACACAAAACCTCGCAAAAAAAACACTCAAAATCTATACTGCAATCCCATCGTAACATAACAGTAATAACACCAAGGACTCAAACAACAATACCCCTACCTGTGAAAACACAAAGGTAAATATTACACTGGGTCCTAGAATACCAATACACCACCTACTGAGGAAACAAAACAAACCCGATTGCTAATGATCCCTATGCTAGCAGAATCTCTCATCATGGTCACACACACAGAGCAGAGACAAACTCTCACCAAATACAGAATACAAAATAAAGGAGCACAAATTAGACAAAAACTGAAATGGAAACCCCAAGAAGCCAGACTCTGTGTATTAATAATGGAAAAACAGAACCACCATTCCTCATAAAACAAATACAATCAAGAAACATAAAGCATCAGTTATAATAGTAAAACCATAATAAAAGAATATTTTAAAACTACTGATAAATAGAATTTCTATTAATTAAAATCATATACATTTTTTACAATTTCCCAAACACCAATAAAATATTTCAAAACAGCACATATATCAAATAACACCCAATAATTAAAACTAATAAGGATTTTAAAAAGCCCCTGGTGTCCCCTTCTGTGGGAGCTCTTGATTTCCAGTCAACCTGATATTGTCGAGGATTAGGAGGTTATCCTCTCTCTCACACAGACTCACATGTCCATTCTCTCTCACACATACACTGTCACATACATACACATTCATGCTCTTATACCCACCTTAACCTCTCGCTCTCACAGACACTGACACACTCTCAGGCTCTAAGACACTGTCTCCCCCTCCACCCCCCCCCCCCCCCCCACACACACACACACACAAACTCTTAGTCCCTTGGATTTTCTCATATACACTCTTGCTCTCACTCTCTCTGGCTCCCTCACATACACACAAACACACACAGGCAAGCTCCCAATCACTCTCACACAAACACACACACCCAGGCAGGCTCCCATTCATTTTCACACCACACCCTCACCATCCCCCAGGCATGCACACATTCATTCTCACACAAACAGACCCCCAGGCAGGCACCAATTCATTCTCACACACACACACACACACACCACACACAGGCAGGCACATATTCTCACACATACAAACCCCAGGAAGACACCCATTCATTCTCATACACAGACACACACCCAGGCAGGCACCCATGCATTCACACACATACACCCCCAGGCAGACTCCTATTCATTCTCCCACCGCTCCCTCCCCACCCTCCCAAGAATGCACACATTCATTCTCACACACACACACAGACCCCCAGGCATGCACACATTCATTCTCACACACACAGACACACCCTTAGGCAGACACCCATGCATTCACACACATACACCCCCAGGCAGTCTCCCATTCATACACATGCACACACTAAAGGCAGACCCCCTCTCTTTCTTTTGCCAGCAACCTCGGAGCCTCTCTCATTCCTCTGCTGCCACTGTCACTGCTGCCGCGTGGCTATTGGGGAGGCGCTGATTGCTGCTACTGGCACTGAAGCCCATTCTGCTGCCTCCTCTGTACAGGCCCCGTGGGTTTCCACTTCCTCCATGTTGATCTCGTACATTGTGAGATCCGCATAGAGAAAATGCTACTCTTGCACATTACCAAAGATTACATGTGCCAATCAGTAAAAAGTAATTTTTTTTTTTTTACCTTTGCTGTCTGATCTTAGTTTTCTAATCGGTTGGTCACAGGCTTTTTTGTTCCACCTCCCCTTTCTTATTTTTTTGCCAATTCCTTTCATATTGTCTTTTTTTTCTATTTATTTTCTCTCCATCTATCTTCTTCCCTCAAACATTCAGTCAGGTTCTCATTCTCACATGCTTTTTCTCTCTCTCTCTCACACACACATACAGGATCTCACTCTCACATGCTTTCTCTCATACAATCATTCATTCACAGTCTCTCTCTTGCACATGCTGACTGACTCTCACACACCCAGGCTCTCTCTCACTCCCACATGCTGTCTTGCTCAAGCACAGGCTCTCACTGTCACATGCTCTCTGTCATACAATCATTCATACACAGTCTCTCTCTTGCACATGCTGTCTGATTCTCACACACCCAGGCTCTCTCTCACTTCCACATGCTGTCTTGCTCAAGCACAGGCTCTCACTGTCACATGCTCTCTCTCATACAATCATTCATACACACAGGCTCTCACTGTCACATGCTGTCTCTCTCACACACACACACAGGCTCTCACATGCTGTCTCTGCAAACATTCAGGTCCTCACTCCCATACACAATCTCTCAACTCATCTCATACACGCACACAATCTCTCAACTCATCTCATACACGCTCTCTACGGGCCTTCAGCCTCTCTCTTACTTCTGGGCCTCCTCTTCACGGGTCGCTGCAGGATGGGCTCTGCAGCGGCCCTGATCTTCTCGAGCCGATCCGCGGTGGGAGCCCTGCTACCGGGCCTCCTCCTCTTCTCTCCCCGCTGCAACAACGCTGCTCCTCTTCTGCACGTGGCTGATGCTCCTCCTCCTTCCTGCCCACGCGGCTCCGGCAACATTTTTCTTCCGGGGCCGCGTGGGCAAGAAGGAGGAGGAGCACCTGCACGTTTAGATGTGACGTTTTTCTTCGGGCCGTGGTGACGTGAGCTCCACCACGGCCCTGCCGATCTTCCTGCTGTGTGTCTCCGGCACACAGCCCAGTCCAGCGAAACTTCACTGCTCAGCCGCCAGTGGGATGAGGTCCATCGGCGGCCGCATTGGCTCCCACTTGCCGGTGTGTCACATGCACCGGGTTTGCGTGACACACCGGCACACTGCAGGTGACACACCAAAGTGTCGCGACACACACTTTGGAAAGCTCTGGCGTACTAGTTTGCAATAAACATACTGTCTGGAACAAACCTGTGTAAGTGTCATTTGTAATCCACACAAATCTGACTTGAGGTTGAATATGTTTGCAAGCCACCGATTTTGATCAGTGGTTCGCAATCCAGTCCTCTATGCACACTTAGCCAGTCAGGCTTTCAGGATATCTGTAATGAATATGCTTAAGATAGATCTGCATACAATGGAGGTAGTTCTTGAAATCTATCTCCTGCATATTCATTGTGGATATCCTGAAAACCTGACTGGCTCATTGTGCCTCGAAGACTGGGAGAGAACCACTGCACTGGATGCCTTCTGCCTCCTTTGAAATTTTAGGTGTAAACAACTTTATTTCTCTGAGCAGGGGACATTCTCTGTGGTACAGAAATGAGTGCTTGTAATCCTTATGTTACCAAGCATCAGTTCTGCTGGGTGGGCCATGGTTTCTGGAAGTCACTTGTTAAATTATTTTATGAAAACAATTTTCCCAACTAGAACAGAGCTAGCTGGAGTCTCTTGAAAAGCTCAATACTGCCAAGTATTCAGACTGGCCAGACTGCAGTAGCGTTCATATCCCTAGAATATGTTTAGTGGTAGTTCAACCTGCAAAATTAATTTCCTTTATAAATGTTACAGTAGATAAAAACTAAACAGCTCAGTTCATCTACCCATTTTTCATTACTGCTTCAAATACCACTTGTGCCCTGTAAGGATCCTCTGCGCTGATCCCATAGTTTGTTTTTTTTAAATTCTGTTAGCGCTTTTGCTGTCACTTTGCCCCCCTGGGATACTGTGATATTTCATTGACCACCCTTTCCATGAAGAAATGCTTCCTTAAAGTTACTTCTCAGTCTACCTTCCTCCTGTTTTATATCATAATCCTTTCTTCTTTAAGTATCCTATCATGACTCCTTGTTTTACAACATATATCCCATTCAAAACTTCCCAATTGGTCAAAACTAGCTATCATCTGTGACCTGAAACCTAGCCTGTCTGTGCTGTTCTATTAGCTCGCAGATGCCTCCCACCTAATTACTTTATGCTTGCTTATGTTTGTTTATTAGAAAACAAACCCTGGGGTTTGTTTTCTAATAAAGACTGCCTAACTTAACATTAGCAGCAAGATAAATTAGTAAATTGTTAACAGTAAAGGAAATACCAATCAAAAAATTTACCAAAATTAGGACTATCCAATGTAACTGCTGTGGAGCCTTTATTCTCAGGGAAAGCATCTGGAAACTTAGAGCTTGCCCAATTTGTGCACAACTCTCTTCCTTGAAAAAGGAGCTGACTGAGGTTAAAGCTTAATTAGCATCAATTACAAGAATTACACCCACATTGCATTACTCAGAAAATAATTCCCCAATACCACAGAAAAACCAGGAGTCAAGAAAGAGATACATTAGGCTCAGGTAGGATAACACATGTGACCCACAGTCACCCATTCTTGACAGATGGGCAGCCAACAAGTATATCCCCCCACTCAAACAGGTCATTAAGGAATTCATTAAAAACCAGGATTACAGTGGGCTCTGGTAGAATTAGACCTGTGATGAGGAGACACACACTGTACCAAATGCAAAAAGAACAAAAAGCCTTCTCTATATTGAAAACTGAAGAAGTTCTTGAGAAAAACATTGAAGGGTTACCAGAAAAGAGAAAAAAAACCCCAATGCATGCAGAATTTCAAGATCCATAACCAAAGGAAAAAGCTAATTGAGATGGATAACTCTGTCGTCAGTGGCACAACTGCAAAAGGAAAGAGTGAAGTGAATAACAAATCTCAACTAAAGTCTCATAAGGAGTCCAGGAAAAGCAATAACCTTAAACAATAACCTTAAAGAGAGAACCTGGAAAGCTATGACCACAAATGCTCATAGTTTGGGAAATAAAATCCCAGATCTGCAGGCCCTAATGATGGAGGCAAAATTGGACATTGTTGCTATCACAGAGACATGGTTCACAGAATCTCATGATTGGGATACAGCAATACCAGGCTATAACTTGTTAAGGAAGGACAGAGTGGATAGAAAAGGGGGAGGTGTGGCTCTTTATGTCAGAAACAATATCCAAGCATCTGAGCTGCAAGGAAGTTGGGGCAAGGAAGAAGCACTATGGGTCGACCTAAAAAAAGATGACGGAGCGTCCATTTATATTGGAGTGGTTTACAGGCCTCCAAACCAAAAGGAAGAGCTGGACAGAGATCTGGTTGAGGACATCCATAAGATAGGTAAGAAGGGAGAAGTGGTGATCATTGGTGACTTTAATATGCCAGATGTAGACTGGAAAATCCCATCTGCAGAATCTAAAAATAGTAGCGCGATAGTGGATGCCATGCAAGTAACTTTGTTCAAACAAATGGTAATGGAACCTACGAGAGAAGGAACTATACTCGACTTAGTGCTTACTAATAGAGATAATGTCTCTGATGTCCAGGTGGGCACCCACCTCAGCACCAGTGATCATCAAACGGTATGGTTTAATATCACTAAAAGAATATGGAAAAGAAGCACAAAGACCCGAGTTTTACAGTTCAAAAACACGGACTTTGAGGAAATGGGGAAATACCTAGAGGAAGAACTAAAAGGATGGGAGAACGAGAGAGATGTGGATCAGCAGTGGACCAATCTAAAAGGAGCAATCACCAAGGCAACTACTCTATATGTTAGAAAAGTAAAGAAAAGCAAAAGAAAATTGAAACCTATCTGGTTCTCAAAGGAGGTAGCTGACAAAATTAAAGCTAAAAGAACAGCATTCAAGAAATATAAAAGATCCCAAAGGGAGGAGCACAAAGAAGAATATTTGATTCAACTGAGGGAGACAAAGAAATTAATCAAGTCGGCAAAAAGTCAAGCAGAAGAGAGGATTGCCAAGGAGATAAAAAATGGTGACAAAACATTTTTCAGATACATCAGCAAAAAGAGAAAAGTCCAAAGTGGTATAGTGAAATTGAAAGGTGGAAATTATCAATGTGTGGAGAGAGACGAAGAAATGGCAGAAATATTAAACGAATACTTCAGCTCTGTGTTCACTAAAGAAGACCCTGGAGAAGGACCATCTCTACACAACAAGAAACTGGAGGGAAGTGGAATAGATGAAAATCCTTTTACAGTAGAAAATGTATGGGAAGAGCTAAAGAATCTGAAAGTGGACAAAGCCATGGGGCCTGATGAGATTCATCCAAGGATACTGAGGGAGCTCAGAGATGTGCTGGCGGGTCCGCTGTGTGACCTGTTCAATAGATCCCTAGAAACGGGAGTGGTGCTGAGTGATTGGAGAAGAGTGGTGGTGGTCCTGCTTCACAAGAGTGGGAACAGAGAGGAGGCTGGTAACTACAGACCGGTTAGCCTCACTTCGGTGGTGGGAAAAGTAATGGAGTCACTGTTGAAAGAGAGAATAGTGAACTATCTACAGTCCGGAGAATTGCTGGACCAGAGGCAGCATGGATTCACCAGGGGAAGATCCTGTCAGACAAATCTGATTGACTTTTTTGACTGGGTAACCAAGGAATTGGATCAAGGAAGAGCGCTCAATGTCATCTACTTGGATTTCAGCAAAGCTTTTGATACGGTTCCGCACAGGAGACTGGTGAATAAAACGAGAAGCTTAGGAGTGAGCGCCGAGGTGGTGACCTGGATTGCAAACTGGTTGATGGACAGAAGACAATGTGTGATGGTAAATGGAACTTTCTCTGAAGAGAGAGCGGTTTTAAGTGGTGTACTGCAAGGATCTGTCTTGGGACCGGTCCTGTTCAATATCTTTGTGAGCGACATTGCGGATGGGATAGAAGGTAAGGTTTGTCTTTTTGCGGATGACACTAAGATCTGCAACAGAGTGGACACGCCGGAAGGAGTGGAGAGAATGAGACGGGATTTAAGGAAACTGGAAGAGTGGTTGAAGATATGGCAGCTGAGATTCAATGCAAAGTCATGCATATGGGGAGTGGAAATCCAAATGAACTGTATTCTATGGGGGGAGGGGTGGGGGGGGGGAAGGCTGATGTGCACGGAGCAAGAGAGAGACCTTGGGGTGATAGTGTCTAATGATATGAAATCTGCAAAACAATGCGACAAGGCGATAGCAAAAGCCAGAAGAATGCTGGCTGCATAGAGAGAGGAATATTGAGTAAGAAAAGGGAAGTGATTATCCCCTTCTTCAGGTCCTTGGTGAGGCCTCACCTGGAGTACTGTGTTCAGTTCTGGAGACTGTATCTACAAAGAGACAAAGACAAGATGGAAGCGGTACAGAGAAGGGCGACCAGGAAGGTGGAGGGTCTTCATCGGATGACATACGAGGAGAGATTGAAGAATCTAAATATGTACTCCCTGGAGGAAAGGAGGAGCAGGGGTGATATGATTCAGACTTTCAGATACTTGAAAAACTTTAATGATCCAAAGACAACGACAAACCTTTTCCGTCAGAAAAAAATCAGCAGAACCAGAGGTCACGAGCTGAGGCTCCAGGGAGGAAGAATAAGAACCAATGTCAGGAAGTATTTCTTCACGGAAAGGGTGATGGATGCCTGGAATGCCCTTCCGGAGGAAGTGGTGAAGTCTAAAACTGTGAATGACTGTGGATCCATCAAGTCTAGAGGACGTGAATAAAGAGGAGGCAGCAAAACACTGCACGGAGCGGCAGTAGCCACAGAGGCATTCACGGAGCAGGATGCCTGTGGCCAGTGGTTGGTGTTCCAACTTCACGGAGCGGAAGGATGGAGGGCTGCCATCTCCAAAAAAAACCAGGGGTGGGTAAGAGTATGGGGCAGGGGTGTGGCCTGCTTGTTGCAGCGGTTGCTACCCCTAATTGAGCTGGATGTTCACTTGGATGCAGATCCAGCGCTGCTCTCTACATTGGTGGTGGGGTGGAGGGGAATTAGGGCTGGAGGGTACTGGAAGCCAATAGTAACAGGTGGGAGAGAGAAAAGAAAAAAAAAAAAAAGGATAAAGTGCGTAGCTTGCTGGGCAGACTGGATGGGCCGTTTGGTCTTCTTCTGCCGTCATTTCTATGTTTCTATGTTTAGGTTGTAAAACTCAGCATTTTCCTTCACTTTTTTATTGAGGTCAAGGAATATATTATTGCAGCAATGTTTGTTTTTATAGTTATTTTTATTTTTTTTTACAGGAAATTTAATCTTCCATCTTTGGCCTTGGTTGTAACAGGGGAATAGCTGGGAGTCGGGGGTTCTCGGGAGGGAGGGGCTGATTTCTCTCACATTTGGCCCAGGCCCCTTCCCCTAGCAGCAGGATCATGTCACATCTAAGTCAAAACTTAAAGATGCAGCAGTTAAAGTGCCTGGAGGTGCTGGAATAGCTGCCAGTACATGATCCCCTAAAAAGGCTAACTTGAACAGGGAAGCACTGCCCTTGTGCTACTTCTGAGACCTGCAAAGTCTTTCAGGCTGATGCAGTAAACTGGGCATTAAGAAACTGTGTTCTAGTTTTCAGCTCACATTTTTAATGCCCAGATTAATTTTTTTTAACTTCCGATGCAGTAAACTAATGTTATGCTAATGCATCGGGAGTTTTAAAAAAAAAAAAAGTGCATTCTGTGTAAAATATGCTTTCAGTACAGGCCAAATGCACATTTTAACTCGAGAAGGTGGGGAGGAGGCATCCCTGACAGGCTGCCACCACTTACCCGGATAGATACCGACTTATCTGGCTATCTGGTAGCAGTGAGCACACTTCTGATAGTTAGCTGGATAAATACTTATCCAGGTAACTAGTAGTGAACAGTACCAAATAGCCAGATAAGCTATAAGCGAGTTGCTGCTGCCAGATAGTCGAATAAATCAGTACTTATCCTGCTCCAGACTTTTTTTTTTTACTTTTTTCTTTTTTTTTTTTCTTGGTTTTAAGTGCTAGCGAGGTAGTGCTGGAAACTCCAGCTCTGACTCAGGACTTAGGTTTCCAGTGCTAAGAAAGGTGTGCTGGCCAAAAGCAGTCTCTCTGCATAGGGAGAACTGCTTAATGCCCTTATTTGCATGAGATTTCCATGCAAGAGTGCAAAGCAGTACTCATGTTTAGGAATGCACATTTTCCGTGTGCAGAAAACTCCTTGCTGCATTGGCAGTAAGTTTTACTCACAGAAAATGTGCAGTGAACTGCACGCAGAAAGATGCGTTCACCTGAATGCACCTTTCTGCATGGGCCTGTTTCTGTCTACTTTTGCTGGTTAATTATCCCTTCTTTCCACCCTCCCTCAGCACCTTAAAAGTCCAGCAGTGCCTGGAGTGGTTGGAAGCCTGTTTTTATAATTGCTCTGTAGCAGCCTAAGAAATTAATACTTGCATATAGTAGCTGCCATCGCCAGAGAGGAAGAGACAGCCAAGGCGTGGAGAGAGTGGAAAAACAGGAGGTACAATGTTGCCAGAAATTAAAGGGTTTTGTAGCCACTGCTGTGACTAGCACCTGTGTGCTAGCCTCCCACTCACCCCAAGGGATGGGGATGGGGTGGGAGGCTAACCCAGTGCCTGACCATGTTAACCTCGAGCCCTTCACCCTCTTACTGTTTTGCCCCTGTTAACAGTATTAACCCGCACGCCCCCCAGAGAGTACAGGTTTTAATCTTATTCAGATAGCTACGAAGGGCTCTAGCGATGTGACTGCAAGGCTTGTGATGCACAGTGCAATCATATTTGATTTTTCATTTAAGGGAAAAGAAGTATGGGAATGAGGTTGCATTATTATTTTATGGTGTAATAATACCCTTAAAGTCCCTGCAGTTGAGTAAGTTTTTCCACATGTGCAACTGTTACCAAATTGTTTTCTCTAAGGACTGCGATCATTAGATGAAGATACACCCTCATAGCTCTCTTCAAACCTGCCTTCAAAATATGATGATTATTCTGTGAATTTCCTCATTGTTTACCCTATATGAGCAGAGTCTCTTTATCACCTCTGTCCAGGTGGGGAATCCTTTTTTCTCATCCTGGGGACTACACGCCAGTGTGTACAACGGAGCTCGCCCGAGCGGCGCAGCTGTACCCGGAATTTGCAAGGCGTGGCATTCGCATGATCTCTTTGTCCGTCAACAGCATGGAAGACCATCGTGGCTGGATAAAGGTACTACGGAGAAGGGGAGGAGGGGCAGCCCCACTAGTGGCATGGCAATTTGACATGTGTTGCCAAAGTAATAAACAGAATGATTAAAATAAAAGGGTCAGAAAAAAAGGAGAAAATATTACAAAATAGTAATGTCAATTATAGGTTCTCATAAGCTGCAGTGAGCAACCTCTGTGAGTCTGTGCAGTGTGGTATTTTTGGGAGGAGTGGATCTCTCTTTTGAACATTAACCATGGTTGTTGCTGACATACAAGGAAGTTGAGGTATCTGAGGTTAAATGGTGCCTGGATAAAGATGGGAAAATAGTAACTATAAATGGACAGAGATGGTAAAAACAGAACAGAGAATGAAACTGTTACTTTTCCATCCTGGGTGAAATATTGGTTGATTGCCCTTTCAGGTTTTATCTTCACTGAATCTCTTCGCCTAAGAAGATGCTATCAGGCTCTGCTTCTGCCAATAGGAATATCCCGCTGGAAACTAGTTTGTCCTTGTGACACATAGGATGTCATGTGGGATATATGAATCAGTCAGACTGTATTCTGTCACTGTACAGGCGTAGTTCCAGGAAGTAAGGGGACCTACTGCGAGAATTAAAGCAATTTGTAGCCTTATATAGGGTGAGTACAGTGAAGCAGTTTATTATGCTGTAAACCTTGGCTGCTTTTGTTGGTGACTCTCTGCAATATAATTGTCTACAGCTAATTAAAGTTCAGTTTAATGAGTGGAATTAAGACCAGTCTGACAATTTATTTAGTGCCTCATTTATTCTCCATTCTATATAATTCTCTTTTTCAGCCTCTGAGTATTCACTTACCTTGTTATGCTATTCTTACAAAATCATCCATATTGAATTCTGGTAAAAACCCTCACCTGTTCTCATCTTTGCTAAGTAAGATTAGGGTTAATTAGCACTGACTAATAACCTTTAAGGAGGAGTAGGTACTGCACAAAATGATGCTGACAGATCAGTAGGGAGCATTGCATTTTTTAGTCAGCTTGGCATAAAGGGGAATAGTCCCTAGCGATATTAGCCATAACGCAGGTTGTACAGATGGGCATTTATTGCCCATATAAAATTTAACTGAAGCCATTTATCCACGTAAAGTGAACTTAACGCGGGTAAATCCTATGGACCATTCAATAGCATATATTGAAACAATTTTCAAAAGTCCACTTACACGGGTAAAGTGCATTTACACATGTAAAAGCCATTTTTAAGCATATAAATGCTTTTAAAAATCAGGCCCTAAATGCATAAATATTTAGGGAATTGAAAGCTTGAGTGTGTGAGCATTCATTCCATTTTCATTGCTTAGTTGGGTTTTTTACTGTTATATCAAGAGCAAGTCAAGAAGCAAAATCTACATGGAATTGTTTGCAGTGGAGCAGGATTCAATTACATCTGTGAAATGTTGCCAAGGTTTTCTCTTGAGCTTTCTTCTTGGTGCCTTTTCCAGCAGCTCCTCATTACATTTTCAGCTCTGCAACAAAGCCTACTCACCTGGGGCCTGATGTAATAAGGTGCAGTAGGCACATTTTTACCCATGAATGTGCTTACATTTTTTGTGTACAGACTTTACTTTCCATGCAGCAGGGAGTGTTGTATGCAAAAAAAATATGTGCTCACAAGCCGTTGTAAAACTGGGCATGTTAACAAAGGTATTAGTTATTACTCCTAGATTCAGAAGAGGAGCACAAACCTAACTCATGGTTTCTTAATGCTTGCAATTTAACTTGTGGTCAGAGCTGTAGTAAACCTTCTCTGGTTAATGTTAGTCTATGTGTTAGGATTTGTGCATGTGTGGGCCCCTGGGCCGAGGTGAGAGATGGTACCGCCCACAGGGAGGAGCCCCGTGAGCCTCACCGTCGGGAGGCGAGGTCTCAGCTGTAAGGTGCGTAGCACAGCAGATGCTAGAGAGGATGACCCCAGGGGTTGGAGCCACGGAGCGTCAGCGTAGGAGACTGACGTCAGATACAGCTCGGGAGTCCTTGAGTCTCTGTAGAGAAGTAGTGCAGCACTGGAACGAGGATGTAGCAGAAAGGTCACACAGACCTAGAGGTGCCTTGAGGTCTGTGAAATAGGGTAAACCGATGAGGGATCCTTAGTAGATGGTACGGCAATGGTCCACGAAGCGGAGTACTCACTGGAGAATTGCATTGGTTCCAGAGGAAGCCCCGGGGAATGGGGCAGGTAGCAGTCCTAGGCGCAGGGCCTTCTGAGGAGCGGATAGCCAGAGATGAGGTAAGGGCCCCCGAGGAGCGGGTACCCGAGGCGTCGCATGCCGAGGAAGCAGGAACTGGAACTGACATCCTTAGCGAGCAAAGCGGATTCAGAAATGAGGGAACTTGTTGCCAAGTCATAGGCAGACAGGGCCAGCTGGCTTAAATGTCCCAGATGAATGACGTCATCCGATGGGGAGACCCCCGAGGTTCCTGACATGACGTGCATAAGACTGGCCCGAGAGCGTGTGTGCGCGCCTAAGCAACTCCGAAGGCAAGATGGTGGTTGGTAGCATCCAGGGAGGCCCGGGAACAGGGGCAGGCAGGCCGGTGATAGCTGCCGGAGGCCGCGAGTCTACCAAACGCAGTTGGTGCCGTGAGGCATGAGGTGAGCAAGAGCAGTCGCCACCATCTGCGAATGACGGGCGTAACACTATGAGGTTGATAGTGGAGTTCGTGGTGCAAGGGTCCTGTACTTTGAGTTTCTGCACATGGAATAACTCCCCTGGGCTTCATTACCAACATGGCCCAAGTTTAACATTCTTGGCTAGGAGCAGTACAAGTTGGTAATGAGGGGGGGCAGCATTCATTACAGCCCCTCCCTTTCAGAGTGCTAGGATGGCCATCCCCTTGCCAGGTAATAAAAGCCGCTCTTTTCCTGTGAGCTTGGGGCAGTGCAGCATGATTTTGGAAATCAAAAGGAAGTGTTGGAGCTTTTCCTGATTTAGATTTTTGGGCCTACCCTTGGAGCTCAGGCACTCCAATCTGGTGTCCTTGCGAGCGGTTGGGGATCTGCTCTTCCAGTCCACTCACTGGCTCGTAGGGTTTTCATCCTGGGTTGTTTTGGGCTTTTGCTCTATTTTCCTTTGTAAGAAGCCTACGAGACTCCTAGGTATTGCCCGGAGAGAGGTCACAGGGGAAACCTTTCCCTGGGGGGGGGGCAGGGATAGGGAAGACCTGTCTCTCTGCACCCTCCTGGGAGGTATCCTGGTGACTTACCCCAGAGAACTTCTGGGGTTTTGGACTCAGTTTTTGGGAAGAGACTTTTGGTTGAAAGGAGGAAGAGTTTTGCTGCTCCCTTCCTTGAAACATTTGACAGCTGCATGTTCCTGACTGGATCCTTTTTTCATCGAGGGATTCAAAAGACTAGACATCTGGAGAACTGTGAGTAAGACCAAAATTGAAATAATACTGAGGACCCCCCACTTGGAGTTGTCACCCTGGGAGAGAGAACGTCGGGACTCTGTGCAGAGACTGTTATCCTTTTTTCAGGCCAGCTTGGAGGGGGTGTTACCCCCGTCCACTCGAGGAAACTCATTTGCCCAAATCCTGGAGGAAAGAGACCCTCGCACAGATAGAGAAAGGACTATGAACAGTAAAGACCAGCTGTGAGGATAAGAATTATTTTGAACTGTGCCATTCACTTAACCAAGTTATCTTTAGTAAAGTTTATTCCATTAGTCTCCCGCATGTTGTTGGCACCTACAGCATTCATAGTGGTAAAGGATTTACACCTCTCCCAGGTGCAAGAGTTACAAAGTCACCCCTGCCGCTTAAGGTCTTGAGGGAGGAAGAACCCAGGCCTGGGAAAAAGAGGCTTTTGAGAGAGCTAGTGTAAGTGGATCCAGCCCCAAAAGCTATAAATTATTTTAAGGCCCCCATCAGTCGCACTCAGAGATGGGGTTACACACACAAAACACAACTGGTGCAAATGTCAAGATTTCTGCGCAAAGAAAATATCTAATGCATACAGGTTTTATGTGCACATTGTTTTGTGCTCATAAGTCATGCTTCTTGCACAGAAGATACTCTTGCATACAAAATGTATTCTTTATAGAAAATGTTTTATGTGCAAAAATTATATTTTATATATGCTAAGCATGTCTTCTGCTCATATTTTCAGGTTATTGTGCTTTTTTAAACTCTTGAAGGTGAATTTTAAGACCTGCGGGCGGGCATCCATGTGTGCGCGGTTCCCGGTCTGTGCACATGGATGCACCGATTTTATATCATGCGCATGCCAACACACGTATGTTATAAAATTCACTACCCATGTGCACCCGATTTTCTATCGGTGCATGCGAGTGCTGGGTAAATTTTTGTAAGAATTGTACGGCGATAAAGGAGCAGACTGGGAGGGAACTTCCTAAACCCCCTCTAACTAGGTTTTTTTCTTGTTTCAAAACTTACCTGCTCTCCGGAGCCGTAGTAGTTTGTGTAGGCCGGCCAGCTGCGGCGCTTGCTTCACTGGGACAGTGCCTCAAGGTGCTGTCCCAGCCAGCCCCTTTTTTTTAAAACCATCTCTTCCATGCATACTGGGAGATATGTGCGTGGCCACACACATCTCCTGTTTTTTACGCGTGCTGGCCTTTCAAAATTTGGACTTTACTCCATTAGCATACCATTAGCTTACTGCATCAGGCGATAATTTTTTTTTTTTTTTGCGCTCTGAATTTCAGCACACAATATAAATGCACAGATTACATCGGCCCCCTGATGATCTGTGTGTCCCAGTGGGGATTTGCATGCACACAATTTATTTATTTATTTATCTATTTATTTATTTTTACTTTTTCTATACTGACATTCCTGTAAAAGTACAAATCATATCGGTTTACAATAAAACTTCAATTTCGCTCTAAGGCGATACATGGAACAATGAGGCCAGTTAACAGTAGAAACACTAAACGTAACCTAACACTCTAGAGACTCATTTTAACATAATCTAAAACTCATGAAACTCGTATTAACAGAAAATACAGTAAATAATATAAATAAATCAATATAATTGATGTGCATAAATAAGCTCAGGGGACGGAGGTACAGAGGAGAAGGTAGAAGGGGGGAAAGAGAAGGCAAGGAAGAGGAATGCAGTGTCTAGCCGGAGAGAGGGATTGGGAGAGTTAGGAGAAAGGTGAGGGGGGAGAGTGACTAGTTGTAGGATTCGCTTGGGAGAGATCGGTTGAAGGCGGGGGGAGATTAGGTGTCTTGAACCTCAGGTTTAAGGTATACAACTAAATATTTTCTCTTTCCATAAAATCTGATATGAGGTGGAAATTTACAATCCCTAAAATTGAATTTAGAGTTAAGCCCAGTAAAATGACTCCTTGCTGCGTAGGACAAAGGGATGAGTTGATGAGTCATTTTTTTGCTGTTTGGTACCCCTTTCCATACTGCACTACACAGAAGATAGCAACATGTATAGTAACATAGTAGATGTCAGCAGATTAGGAGCAGTTGGCTCTCCCAGCCTGCCAGGTTGTCCTTGCCCAAACTGCTCTTTTTAGGATATCTCCCACCTGTCAGCTGTATAAGCTTCACCGTCTGCAGAAGATCACTCTTTCTCCAAGTCAGTTTGCCAGCTGCCCTTTGTGACCCTCAGGCCATGCTTCCCTCTGCTGCACTTCCTCTCTTCTTACTTTTCTGGATAGAAAGCTGATTCTCAGAATTGGAGCACCCACTTCAAGCCAAAAGTTTTCTCTTACTAGCCTCCCAGTTCTGATTTAAAAACTAAATACTATATGTACAATTTTCCATAGCCCATTTTATAAAAATTGCTTATGTATATTTTCAGCTAAGTTTGCTGCTATTTCTGAACAGGGCACTAAAATGTCACGGCTCTAGCACATCTATGGAAACCATCAGAGTGAGCATGCAACATTGTAGAGAGAATTCGTTTTTATCAGAGACTGTACGGATATATTAAGCATGTTTCTGAATATAAATTGGGCAGAACCCCATAGTGCATCAGACTGTAGATGAAAATGACTGATTTACAGTCATAACTTGACGTGCAGGTGCAGTACAGACTTCCCCAGCACAGCTCTGTCAGTGCTGCTCAGTCCCGACCCGTCCCTGATCCCACATCCCAACTTTTTCGAACGGTTTCCTGGTGTGATCATTTGATGTCCTGATCTCGCAGGCTTACATTTTCTGAAAGTAGATGACATGAGGGTTTCAGAAATAGCAAAGTGGAGTAGTATTGCTGAAAAGCACTATAATTTCACATTTTCCAGTTAGAGAAAGGTTATGGCTAAGAGTGCTTTGGAAATATTTCTAGAATCTACATTTTGAGTAGTTTCAGACTGAGTAAGTTATACTTGGATAGCTTTATTTTTTAGATCTTGAATTCACCCAGAGAAGAGAAAGTTGGTAATAGGCTTCATACAGGCTTCTGTCCAACCCACTGGCTCTTCCTCCTATAAAAACTGGGTGTGCGTAATAAGGCATCCTGCAACAAATCATTTGGTATTTCCAAAACTAAATGAAATAAGGGCTTCAGAGATGAACAGTGAAGTTAAAAACTGCAGAAGAGAGAATTATCTGTAATGAACCGGAACATTATTACTGAAGAATTGTAGTTCACACGTGTGCTCCTATTAGAGAGACTATGACTAAAGCTGAAAAAAAACAAAACCCTAAGGCACCATTTACCAGAATACACAGGAAGAGAGAGCAAATTATTGTGGCTTTACATTTTTATTATAAATGCTCCTTGGTCATAAGTGTGGGAAGCAACTTGGAAGTGAATGGTTTGGAGCCAGTGCTTCCTGACCCAGTCCTGGAATCACCTCTAAAGAGTCTGCTTTTCTGCAAAGTCATAGTGAACGAGACATATTTGCATTCATTAGGTTATAGTAACAGAATAAAGAAAGGGAGCAAACAATTGAACAACTTTATTACAAATCTTAATTTTGCTTAATCACCACCTGTCAGCATAGTGGTATGTGCTAATTCTGAGAAGCTTAAGAACAAATGAGATGTCTCTGGCTGCTGACTGCAGTGGCATAGCCAGAACTGATTTTTTTGGGTGGGCACAAGGTTAACATGGATGGGCTGTTGGCATGCAGGTCCCACAATGGCTTTCTAAGTAGTTTGCAACAGCCATTATGCATCATGCATGAAACTTTAAAACATTTTACCTCGGTTATTTCAAACACCAGCATTAAAAATGTATTATTAATCTGTATTAATTTGTTATATTTATTGCAGTTTATAAATGCACAAGTATATCAATTTAAAAGCAAAGAAAACAAACAGAATCCAATCAATCATGTAATAAATAAAAATCAGTGTATTCTTTCATGAATCCTCTTTGCAGAAAGCCAGCAATCACCATAACAACAATAAAATAGCATTAATCATCAGAACAGATGCAGAGCTAGGACAATTCACATTAAAACAAACATGAAAAAAAAAATTCAAATTCTGGTGTCACCTCAGCAAAAAAATATCCCCCCATTGTTTGTGAAGTAACACAAACTTCTGCAAAAATTAGACATCTAGAACCTTGCCATACCTTACAGTGTCAGCACTGAAGTTCAGGACTCAAATTTATTTGTTTATCGAGTTTTATTTATACTGTCGTTCGGTTTTGCCATCACAATGGTTTACAAAGTTTACAAATAACAGTAACCTTATGAAAAAGCAGCAATGCAAATACTACACCAGACCCTGTTTTTAAATCTTTCCTTACCCTCACTGGTATTTATTGGTTTGCACGTTTTGAGTTCCAAGTTCGTATACATTTAATATACCAATTGTTTCTAGTTTTTACCGCTTTTCTTTTTTTCACCGGACTACTCACTATAAAGGTGGACTATCATGTAACGTCCTTGATGACTGCATTCCTCGTCTGTTCCATGCACCCATTCTTGACTTTGCGGTTCTTCTATACGCACTTCCCCCCCCTGGTTTTTCATAACCACCCCCACTGGTTTTGGCAATCACAAGTTTTATCCCTTTTTATTCCTTATAAACATTTTTTTATTCCTTGTACAATTTTCCTTTAGTTTCAAATCCCATATCTGCCTTGGTATAATGGTCCTGTACATATTATTTCCTCTGTGGTTTCTTGGTTCATGTTGCCCTCTTATCCGTGAATACCCAAGTGGTTTACCCTTCTTCCTTTTCCTCACGTAAGTGTTTTACTGTTGGATTCTTTTTGCATTAATTATTGTCGTATGGTCCCTTCTATACACAGACTCAGTTTTTCTGCTCTTCTGGTATTTAAGCGATTTTTAATCCATGATCCTTTCTATTTCGCTAATTACAAGGCAACATGGTTTGAGGTGGTCACATTATCTTACCCTTGAAAACCCTCCTATACTTCTTTTTTTGTAGGTAACTTAATGTTAGCTATGACAGCTTGGATTTTTATACGCTGATTTGATTGAATGGGGTAGGTACTCTTGTTCTCTTCTCTGCTAATTTTCCCACGTTATTATGGTCCCTATATGATTGATATTTTCTCTTGGTTTTTGTAGAGATTCCTTTCAACAATTTATCATCAACCATATTATATCATGTGTGACTCGTCCCTCCCAATGCAGCCCTAGTGAAACATGGTTCCATGTCGGGGGACTGATTTTCTAATAAATGTTTTGATAACTTGGAATTATATATATTTTCTGTTGTCAATTTGTCTTAAGCTCTAATTTTTATATGGACCATTTACACAAATTTTTGCAACACACCTGCTGCATTAATTTGTTTTATAGTGTGTTTGCTCATCATTCCACATCCTTTTGAGTCTTTTTAAGTAATTACATTTTAAATTAATACACAAAAAAAGTTATTTTCTTAAAGATGCAGAATTTTAAATATTTTGAGCAGAATTTCCCTAGAAATTCACTGTAAGAGTGTCCCTTCCACTCACTCTCCCTACTCCCCTGACCACTTTGCCCTCTCAGGCCCCAACTCCTCCACCTGCCAGTATCTCTCTCCTCCATCTCTAGGCTCAACCTCTTCCACTCTTATCGCCAGTCCCAGAGTTTGACCCCGTTCTCAGTACTGCCCCTCACACAGGCTCCCTCTGTCCTGCCCTCTGTCCTTTTTTTCTTGGGTTTTTTTTCTGTAGAATTGTTTCAGTTTGAGTTTCTGACAATGTCATTTAACTTGAATTGTGATGTCATCAAGTACTCTGCATTGCTTATTTGTTTAGCCACAATATCTATATCTTATCTCAGGCTAGAGCTATGTGATCATGCAAATGAGTTCCTGTAGGGGCAGTGGATGGATGAGGTATTTAACCATAATACAATGGTTCATTTTTGCCTCAGTCTCACCTATTAACAATCAAGAGTGGACAAAAGCAATCTTTCAATGTTACAAAGTAAATGTATATTTTTTATTTTGGTTTTTTGGGAGGAATTAGGGACCTTTTTATTGTATTAGGGTACACAGCAAACTCCAGAGCTTTTCACATTGTTACAATGTCTCTACTTACAAGTGAAGTTTTGAGAACAGGATGGGTATGATGTCAGTCAAGTCGAAGGCAGATCATAATATTAATTTCAGCACACAAACAAGGAGGTTTATTTTAAATATATATTAATTATCTGGTCTCCTTGCCCTTAAATAAGTTTTTCAACTACTATTAATATATCTTAGCAGTTTTTCCAGTAGATCAGACAAAGTCTTGGACTCAGAACATCTGGCAATTATCTTGCAGGATCTCAATAAATTTCACAAGATAACCTCAGTCTTTGCCTGTAACCAGAGGGGCGGATTTTAAAAAGCATTTACATGCGTAAATCTGGGTTTTACGCATGTGAATGCACTTTACTCGAGTAAGTGGGCTTTTGAAAATTGCTACAATATATGCCATTGAATCGTCCATAGGATTTATTCGCATAAGTGCACTTTACATGAGTAAATGGCTTTTGAAAATTGCTACAATAGTAGTTACATTTATGCGCGTAACTCCTTTGAAAATTACCCCCAGAGTGTTGATATACCGGTTAGGTGTACCTTTAGGACAGGGCTGGGTTTCACTGGGTGAGAATCAATTAATTCTGAACTTAAAGCTTTTACTGCTTTAAGTCAAGGCATCCTTTCCAGAATCATGATGTATTATCACCTCAGTAACCAGAAAAAGTTCAAATATATCTTGGGCCACAGCTAATCTGCTGCTGCTGTAGTCTAAATGTGTCTTTCCCCAAACTTAAAAATCTTGAAGGTGAATTTTAAAAGGCCAGCGCGTGCCTCAGTTAGGGGATGCACAGATATGCTGGGGCTCACTCACACTGAGCAGATTTTAAAAGCTGCCGAGATACGCACAGATCTCCCGGAGCACGCATACCTCTGAGGTTTTCAGAAAGGGGAGTGGGCGGGGCATGGGCCTTTTGGGGTGTGTACCTGAGATGTGCGTGGGAATCCTTGCGTGCCGAGGTCCCCTGCCGTGTAACTTCTGCTATGGCTGACGAGCGAGTGATAAAATAAAGAAAACTAGGCAGATCAGCAGGGTTTTAAAGGTCGGGGCTAACTGGGGGGAAGGAAGGCTATTAAATTAAGGGGTTTTGGAATACCTTTCTCAACTGGGAATGAACTGGTTTTAGTGGCAATGGTGCTGGTGCTCAGTCCTTTTAAAATCTCTCCACTTAGGTGGTAGGAACGGCATTTGCGCTCATAAGCGGGTGCCCATTTGTATGCGGCCAGCCTATTTTATAACACGCGCACATCTTACATAAAATGGCTGCGGTGGCACTGGGCACGGGCTGACACGTGCGCCCGTGCGCAAGCTTTTAAAATTCACCCTTCAGTTTCTAAGGACCGCTTCAGAACGCGGGCTGTTTTTATAGTACCTTGGTCACGGATATATGGCAGCTGTTTGTGGGGCTATAGGATTGTGAAACATATGCTTCTAAAGCTCTGTCCCAGTTTAGGAGAATGATAAATCCTAGTCAGAACAGTTAGAATATTCCTCTCTGGGGCTGGTTCATTGCACGGTCTGCAGTACCGCTCTTGCTGGAAGCTTTTAAACCTCATTGTTTTCTGCGGGTCTATCCACCCCGTCACAAAGGGTAAGTGACATGCTCAAGATCGCATATTGAATGATAGCTAGAGGAATGGTGCCAGGGTCTCCAGGTTTTTAACTGTGCTAAACCCTCCTGTCTGTCTCTTCTTCCTGTCTGCTCTGTGCAGGACATCAACGCCTATAATGGGGATAAGATCAGTGGTGCTATGCCTTTCCCGATGATTGCGGATGAAAAGCGGGATGTGTCAATTAAGCTGGGCATGCTGAATGCTGAAACGGATTACATTGACCTGCCCCTAACTGTTCGTTCTGTGAGTCCTCATATTAGCTTTTTTGAGCAGGTTTTGCAGGCATTTCATATCCATTTACCATGCTAAGTAACATCTGTTACAGCTAACACCTTGAGTAAATCAGGGGACAAGATTTATCACATAATCAGAGAGTGAATTTTACATGGAGCAAGTTATAATTCTGCAGAAACATTTACAATCACCTTTGGTATAACAATTTTTATTCTCATTTGGACAGCAGGAGAGTTTTTTTTATCAGGACATTCGAGAGATTATTATTAGTAGTACCCCTATATACTATATGGGGATTATATTAAACCTGCTGGAACACATCTAGTTGTAGTACTAATTTTATTTTATTTGATGTGCCATATAATTTTGCTGCTATGTTATTTTTTTTTATAGAAACAGATTAAAAAAAAAAATCATAAAACTTCCCAACCTGAGTATTCACCTATAGGTGAGAGTTTATCTAATTGCAATAAGAATTTTGGAAGCAAGGCATTTGTGATTTGGAATGTCGTGATTGAGTTCCAAGGTTCTCTCATACAGACACTCACCCTCTCATAAAGACATCCATCCACACGCACCCTCCCTCTCATACACACACCCTCTCATAATGTCTCTCTCACACACAGGCACTCATTCTCACAGGGCAAGTCTTTCACACACACATTTTGGACCTTTTCTCTGGCTACATAGCAAGGCCTCGTCTGCCGCCTGCTCCAGGGGAAACACTGGCGCACCGTAGGCCCTTTCCTACCGCTGGCTGTGGGGAAAACTCTTTGGCTGCTAAGACCTTCCTTTTGCTGGCAGGGAGTGGAAACCCTACCAGCACGTCACTTCTCCACGCCTCCAGCACTGCAGGTTTTCCTGCCGCCAGAGTTTGCCTGAATGAAGGGTGAGGCAGCTGTGGCAGGAAGGTTTCAGGGGCAATTTTTCCGCCTCAAAATTTTGCCGCCTGAAGCGACTGCCTCACCCTGCCTCATTATAGAACCTCCCCTGCTCTGGAGATTGAAGTTACAAACTGCTCAATAGCGGTTTATCCCTGGGAAACCATTTTATCATTCAGAAATAAAGTTAATTGATTAGGTTCATAAAATTTATAGGAAACAATATTACATTTTACCAAGCATTTACTGGAAAATTTTAGAAAAAAATAAGTCCCCAAATTGAAGAACTCTGTGCCTTATCAGCAAAAATTGTCATTTTTCCATCTGAATTTTTGCAACATCAGAAAAAACCCTTACATCAGAAAAATCCTCCACCTACCTCTGGGCCGGCCCGGGCCACTGGAACCTCTCTTCGGCCGGCAAGGCCCGGCCTAGCCTCTGCCGCAGCGTTTCCTCCTCGAGGGAGACGCCGTTGATCCTCCGTGCTTGGCCCCGCCCCCTAGATACGAGCGCGTGCAAGGGCTCTAGATTTAAAGGGCCCAGCGCGGGAAGACAGAGGACAGCCCAGAGATGACGTCAGACGCTGCAGGGATATTTAAACCCTGCTTCCACTTCTGTGCCTTGCCTTGCAACGATGTTCACTCTTTACCTAGAGTCACTAGTTGCTGCTTCTGACTTCGGCTTCCGACTACTGGCTTCTGATTCCGGCTTTCGTCCACTGGTTCCTGACTCCGGCTCTCACCCAGGAGGCCTCTCCTAAGTCCAAGCGGCTCGGGTCCTCATGAGCTCCTCTCGGGGGGCCTGCGGGCTTCCTGTGGTGAAGTTCCAGTTGGCCTCCTGGCTTCAGCTCTACTCTTCTCCATCCTCGGGAACTCCTCTTCAGACACCGACCCACAAGAGATTGCACGTAAGTCCAAACGGCTCGGGTCCTCACAGGCTCCTCCTGCGGGGACCTCGGGCTTCCAGTGGTGAAGATCCCTCCGGTCTTCTGCCCTGTGCTGCCTCCTGGCTTCGACTTCCATTGTGGGCCTTCCCACGGTGTGTCTTCATCTGTCCCAGCCGGCTTAAGGGTCCACGAATCCAACAATCTGTGCTTGAAAAATAATTTCAGGAGCCAATCTCTGTCCAAGTCTAAGAACAAAGTCGCAATTGAGGTCAAAGGTTTGACCAAATGCTTCTCTGATATCTCTAAGAAGGCTATCTTTTGAGATGTAGATAAATTATTCCAAAGAGCCTCATCCTCTTGTTTCTTAAAACAGTGGGAGATAAAAAGCATTTGCAACTGGAGGGGGGCATGACTGCTCCGGAATTTTTAAAACTTCCCTTAAATAAGTTTAAACATTTCAACAGGTGGAATCAAAGGTAGTGGGGGAAAATTAATAAAATGCAGATTTTGATGTCTTACAGCGTGTTTCAAATTCTCCAACTGCATTATCCTTGACAATAACCTGGATCCCCATCAATATGTTTAACTTTAGCAGTTCTCCACTCTTCCATATTTTGCTTCAAGGTTTCAAGAACAGATTTATTCCCTAAAAGAATACATTTTTCCATCACTGAAGCAGTCTGAGCAATTACTGCCTTCCCGAGGCCCTCCATTGCTTTCCCAATCTCCAGTGAAAAAAAAACTGTGGGCCTTTCCATTGCTAAACGCTCCACTTCTTTCCTGCAAGGTGTTTAGGACAGGAATCTGAGTTCTGGTAGGGCCTGCTTCACACCATCCTCGCTGGCCCCCTGTTGTCCAACCAATCCGGTGGGTTCCCACGGCATTAGAAACATCAACAAATGCTATTCCAATTGCCGCTTACACAAACTCGGCGCTCACACAATCTCTCCACTGACGTTACTGTGTTGCGTAAGGCTTAGGCGGTTCGAGCAGTAGCAAGATCCCCCAGAGGAGTCCTCTGATCTGGACTGAGCAAAATGCTCAGGCTAGGAGGAGATGAGAGCCCAGCTTCCACTCCCCTCCCCCCCCCCCCCCCCCCCAGAGCTCTTCAGCGGACCTCTTCCTGATTAGAATTGCCTTGCGTATCACAAAGGTATCAATCGGACCAAAAGAGAGTGCCTTCATTCAGGGTAAGCCCTAGGCTTTCCTTTCCTACTCAGAACCATCTTACAAAGCAAAATCTTAACAAAAATGTAACAAACTCAGGAATTCTGGCAGGTATGAACTCTAGAACAACGCCTAAACCTCTTTTTCCTCTGTTGCAGAGCTTGCAGCATAAGTTGACCGGCTAAGAAAAGCTACACGCACAAGCAAGTTGGGGAAAAAAAGGGCTCAGATGGAAATCAGCAAGGGCACACACACACACACACTGCCTTTCTGACACCTATACCCACCAATACAGACATCTTGTAATTCAGGGCACCCAGTCAAGTTACATTACTTAGAGGGTTTTTTTTAGTCCGTATCATGTCATTGCTTTTGATTTTCTTTAAGTTTTATTTATTCATTTTCTTGTATTAAGGTCATGATATATAGCTTGATCCTGTTCACTTTGGGCAGGATTTTCTTTCTTGAAACAGTGGATCATAAGTTTTAAGATACATTTTAATAATGAATCTATTTCACCCCTACACAAGACAGTATCTCTGTCACCAGCACATGCAAACAGTTTCAAACTATCTCCCAAATATACACATACACAGCTTCAATTTCACTTATGTGAACACATAAAGCCTCCCTCTCACACAAACCCTCTTTTTTTTTTTTTTTTCTTTTTGTCTCACAGGCACACACAATTGACTTTTTTCTCCTACACAAATACACAGACACAAAAAGCAAAGTCTAATTCTCACTCATATGCATAAACTCAGATACATACTTTGGAAATTTGAACTCAATGTTAACAATGCCTTTGGAAATTTTGTATACTCTATAATCTTGTTAGAAGTATTCTGAAAATCCTGTAAGCATGTATGATGCCTGAAAGCAAAAATTGTTGTGGTATAAAAGTATTCAATTTTGAGCATTAAAATTTTGCACACAAACCCATCAATATTCATACGTCTTGAGCGACAGAGGGCACTTTGCTTTATCTTTTCTATTCAAACACCCAAGTATAAATTTGTGTACAACTGCTTATAGTTTGTCTAACGGGTGAGAATTTGGGAGTGGGGTGTCACACCTTTGCCCCCAGTAATGCTTTCTTGATTCTCCAGGTGTTCATCATTGACCCAGACAAGAAGCTGAAGTTATCTTTACTGTATCCAGCCAGTACAGGCAGGAACTTTGATGAGATCTTGAGAGTGGTAGATTCTCTCCAGCTGACTGCAAAGCATAAAATTGCAACTCCAGTGGACTGGCAGGTAAGGAGCTTGTTCAGCAGATAGCCAAACTGAAAAACTATGTGGTGTTGATTCCCAAATTTAAATTTCATTTTGTCCTTGTGTAGTTTCAGTGTAACATTGTTGTGATTACCTCTCTGTTTTGGTTCAGCATTCCAAGACACTAAGGGGTAGATTTTAAAACCTACGCGCAGGCATACATGTGCGCACACTACCCGGTGCTCGCACATGGACGCCCGATTTTATAACATGCACGCGCATGTTATAAAATCGGGGGTCGGCGTGCGCAAGGGGGTGCACGTTAGTGCAACTTGCGCTCGCCGGCACCTGCGGCCTTCCTCCGTTCCCTACCTCCTAATCTAACCTTCCTAACCCTTCCCCCCCCAAAAAATGTTCTTACCTTTTGCGCCCGCCCCCTCCCCGCCCCTTTCCCCAAAGCCCAGGGACTTAGACGCGACCCAGGGCTTTTCGCGCGTCGCCGGGCCTTTTTAAAATAGGCCCGGCGTGCGTAACCCCGCCCACGTGTGTAAATCCTCTGGAAATCTGGCCCTAAATGTAGGAAAAGTCTGAAATACGATCACATCTCTTGTCACTTATGTACAGTGAGCTTAATCCAAATCCTCACGGAGCCTCTTCTCTTCTGCTTTTTTATATCCTGGGTCATGCTTGGTCCCTTCCATTTGTGGGGCACACTCTTCTGAGCCAAGCATGACCGTCTCAATTGCACCAGGATAGCATGCGACATTTAGGATGGAACAAAGAAAACAAGCTGGCAGCAAAAGAAAAGGGTGCATTAGTATTTTTCATACTTTTTCTAAATAATTCTTCAATGTACTCAAACACCTGCTGGTTAATTATAAATAAATGTGGTGTTGGTAATATAAAGACATGTATAAACCCCCTCTGCTTTTCAACTCCAGGCAAGAAGAGCACAGAATGTAAAGGCTTTCTCGAAGGGAATATGAAAGATTTTTATAAAATCATGAGTGGTGTGGAACAAGTTAATAAGGAACAGTTATTTACCCTTTCAAATCATGAGAGGTCTAGAACGGGTAGATGTGAATCGGTTATTTACTCTTTCGGATAGTAGAAAGACTAGGGGGCACTCCATGAAGTTAGCATGCGGCACATTTAAAACTAATCGGAGAAAGTTCTTTATTACTCAACGCACAATTAAACTCTGGAATTTGTTGCCAGAGGATGTGGTTAGTGCAGTTAGTATAGCTGTGTTTAAAAAAAGGATTGGATAAGTTCTTGGAGGAGGAGTCCATTACCTGCTATTAATTAAGTTGACTTAGAAAATAGCCACTGCTATTACTAGCAATGGTAACATGGAATAGACTTAGTTTTTGAGTACTTGCCAGGTTCTTGTGGCCTGGATTGGCCACTGTTGGAAACAGGATGCTGGGCTTGATGGACCCTTGGTCTGACCCAGTATGGCATGCTCTTACGTTCTTAAATAGGACTAGGGGACACTCCATGAAACAAACTAATGACAGATTTTGAACAAATTTGTAAGACTTTTTTGTCTGGTTTTTTTTAAAGTCCAAGCACAATTAAGTTGTGAAATTTGTTATCAGATGTGTTCAAGGCTAATAGCGTAGCCAGGTTTAGAAAAAGGTTTGGACAAGTTTCTTGAGGAAAGGTCTAAAACAACTATTAGACAGTGAAGCTTGGGGGTCACCACCTTTCAGTTCTGGAAGTGAGTAACAGGGAGTGGATCTCCCCATTAGGATCTGCTGGGTAGTTTCAAAAGACCTGAGTTGGCCATTGTCGCATATAGGATGGTGGGCTTGATGAACCACTGGTGAGATCCAGCAGGGCACATGTAAATTCATTTTACCCATGTCATTTTACTTTGGAAAATTGCTATAATATATGCCATTGAATTGTCCACAGGATTACCCGCATAAATGCATTTTATGGGGGTAAATGGCTTTTGAAAATTGCTACAATAGTAATTACATTTACACGTGTAACTCCTTTTGAAAATTACCCCTTATGTTTTAAAGATTTTTGATTTGTTTTTTTAATACCTTAAGTAGACATTCTCCTTACGTTTCTAAATATTGACACTTGACTAAACAGCCTTTGAGAATTATGTATAATTGCCAAGATGACTGGATCTTTTGATTTCTGAGCTGGCTCTGCAGTGTCTCTTCCTCCTGACAAACTGAGAGTTAACATTTTTTTTTCTTGTTTTAAAGTGCAGACAGGGAACTTGACGTGGAAAGAGAAGGGCTGAAAGGCCCCCGATGCTGGGGGGGGAGAAGGATCATTATTTTTTGCTGTGGCCAATTATAAGGAGGGGCCAGCAGGACTTCAACCAGCAGTGAGGCAACAGCGTGGGGAATCTGCTGGTTGCGTCCCGCTACCACAGGAGGCGATAGAGGTAGAGGTGGGAGAGGAAGGCATAAGAGTGCCTCCTGTTGCTGCGGTGCTTCAGGGAGAGGGCTGCCTGAGGAGCCAGCCCATGCCACTGTGGTGCTACGTTGGGAGGACCTTGGGAAGCCGGCCCATACTGCCACAGCTGTTACCTCTATCGTAAAAATTACACCGTAGACCACGGAGAACCTCGGGGGAAGCTCCAGCTCTGCGGGGCTGGTGTTGGTCACAGCTGCTCCACGAGCATAGGGCCGCTGTGACCAACATAAACCAACCCACGTGATTGGCCGGACCGGCCCACCGGGGCATGCCCGAAGCCCCGAAAGGCCAATTCACCCCTGTACAGATTTGTTTCATGCATATTACAAATATCCTTAAAAAAAAAAAAAACAAACAAGCTGGTTTCCTGAGCCTCCAGGACAGGGTTGGGAAGCATTGTTTCAAGCATCTCTTTAAAGTAGGAATTTAAAAAAAACATAAGCATTTTTATTGATAGTTTCAAACAAAAGCTTCAAAGAAGCAGATGATGTATCATTTTACACATGATTTTCTTAAGTTCCCTCTTCAATCCTGTGACCTTCGATATCTCACATGGAAAGTGATTTTCCTTTTGGCAATCACTTCCGCTCGCAGAGTTAGTGAATTACAGGCTCTAGTTACCTTTCCGCCTTACACTAAACTTCTGCAAGACCGAGCAGTACTCCACACTCACCCTAAATTCTTACCTAAGGTAGTTTCGGAGTTTCATCTCAATCAATCCATTATACTGCCTACCTTTTTTCCCAGGCCCCATTCCAGTCCAGGAGAGCAGGCTCTGCATACCCTTGACTGCAAACGGGCTCTAGCGTTCTACCTAGAGCGTACAGCTGCCCACAGGAAAAGCACTCAACTGTTTGTCTCTTTCCATCCTCTCAAATTGGGGCAGCCTGTGGGTAAGCAGACTCTCTCCTCCGGGTTGGCGGACTGCATATCCTTTTGCTATCAGCAAGCGGGCATTCCACTTCAAGACCATGTTAAAGCACACTCTGTGAGGGCCATGGTAACTTCAGTAGCACACCTATGTTTGGTGCCGCTTCCTGACATTTGTAGGGCTGCTACCTGGAGTTCTCTCCATACCTTTACAGCCCATTATTGCTTAGATAAAGCCGGAAGACAAGATTCCATCTTCGGCCAGTCTGTCTTGCGCAACCTATTTACAACGTGACGTACCTACACCCTTCCGCCTGCCCGGTGGGGTTCAGGATGCCCTCGCCCAAATTTCATCCCAGCCTAATGCCTTGCATGCCTGGGTACATTTGGTGCATACTCGGACATCCTCAGCTCGGTACTCACCCATTTGTAAGGACTACCATCCTGCTTGTCCTGTGAGAAAGCAAATGTTGCTTACCTGTAACAGGTGTTCTCACAGGACAGCAGGATGTTAGTCCTCACGAAACCCGCCTGCTGCCCCCCAGTGTTGGGTTCGTAATGTTTTCTTATTTTATTTTCAGCACTACCTGTAGCTTTTTAACAAGACTGAAGGGGGACCCCTGCTGGCTGCAGGGTTAGTGCCATGCTGGGCATGCCCAGTAGAGGCCAGTCAAAGTTCTAAAATTTGACAAAAGTGTTTCGTGATTGGACTCCATCCTGTGATGTCACCCATATGTGAGGACTAATATCCTGCTGTCCTGTGAGAACACCTGCTACAGGTAAGCAATATTTGCTTATTCTGAACCTTTCCCGAGGGACAAGACAGGGATGCCCTCTCTCACCACTACTATTTGCGTTATTTCTAGAGCCTCTAGCTTCATATATCCGAAGTAATGACAAAATCGGGGGTATCACAATTGGGGAGAGGGATTACAAAATATCATTTTTCGCCGACGACATCTTATTCACTCTCATGAACCCATCATCTACATTACAAGAAATGTTGGCTGCTTTACAAAAATTTAGTGGGGTATCGGAATTTAAGCTAAACATAGAAAAATCTGAACTTTTGAATATAACTTTTCCACCAAGAGTTAGCAGACCTATAGACTTCATTTCAATTTAAATGGGCCTCCAAGAAAATTAAATATCTGGGGGTGAATATTAGTAAAGATCCTAATGAGCTATACCAATTGAATTACCCTCCACTGATAAGTAAGTTCTTCAGGGATCTTGATAGGTAGTCAGAACTATATCTTTCCTGGTTTGGTCGGATCTCTGTAAAAATGAATGTATTGCCCGGATGGGGTATTTATTTCAAGCTTTACCAATCATTATTCCAGTGGTGATTATTAAGTGGTGGCAACAGAGGATCTTCTCCTACATTTGGAGGCGAAGACCCCTGAGGGTATCACAACATGTTATGTTTCGACCCAAGCTATGAGGGGAGTTGGGTGTTCCAAATATAAGTTGGTATTATATGGCAGCACAGATAAGGGCAATGATAGACTGACACCTTAAAGGAGAACACGAACAGTGGGGGGATATTGAACAATCAATGGTGGGAAAAATGCCTCTTAAGGTGGCAACCAAAAGATTCTTGGATTCCACTAAAATTTATCCCTATGCCAGTTTGCACTACTCTCGTCATATGGACAAAATGGAGGGCATCATTGGGAGGGGAGAGAAAATACTTTTTCAATTCAGGGATTTTTACCCATAAAGCCCTTCACACCTTGGGACATCCGAGGGCTGCCCAAATTTGGGAAGAGAAAGGTATTAAATATTTGGGACATCTATGGGCACATAGAGCAATGATCACCTTCCATACTTTACAGGAGCTGTACCAGTTACCTTCTGAGGATATATTCACTTATATCCAGATTTGACATTTTTTACAGACAAATCATATTAGTGGAGAACTGGAAAAGGGTAAGACTCAACTGGAAAAATGGTGTGACCAAACTGATACACTAAAGAGAGCGATTTCTCAGGTTTATAATTATATCAAGATCCAATTTCAAAACCAGCATACATGAAGGCTTAGGAGGTAGATTTGGGCACATCCTTATCTGAAACAACCTGGGATTCCATTTTGCTGGCCACCAAGAAGGGTTCACCCTACACTCCATTGGCAGAAAATAGTTACAAGATCTTGTTCAGATGGTACTATACTCCAGAGCGCCTGCATAAATTTGACTCCAGCTATGACTCAAGATGTTGGAGGGATGGCATTAATTGGAACCTTTTTTCATATGTGGTGGAAATGCCCTAAAATATTGCCATTTTGGGAGAACATTAGTCAACTCATACAGGATGTATTGGGGGTGAGGTTTTTGTTAACCCCAGAGAATGCTTTCCTAAATATACCTTTTGATGGTACACCAGAGCAATAGAAAATAGCTCATCTTATTATCATGACAGCTCGATGCGAAATGGCTCTGCTATGGAAAACAGCACATATCCCTACAGAGGAGAGCCTTCGATCTAGATTATCTAGAATCTGGACATATCAAAAGGGGATAGCTATCTCCCTGTTTTGGTTTTGAGGTGTTGGAGTGGATTCTTGGGTACTGTGGTGATGGCCACTCCCACGGGGAGGAGCCCCGTGAGGAACCGCAGTACTAGGCTAGACTCTATACACGCAGACACAGAGAATTCATATTTATTATACAGCTTGGTGGTACTGCCCAGGGGTGGCAGGAGTGAGGTAACCCAGTAGAATAATCCAGGGTTTCTCAGGAGAGGAGACCAGTCCCACATTCATGTAGATGGTAGGCAGCGCAGGCTAGTGGAGGAAGTCCCGGATGCAGACTCCCAGCACTGAAACTGAAGATGAGACAGACTGACAATGTTAGTTACTCACTGAAGTAGATAGCTGTATTGATGAAAATCCTGGCAGGCAGAAGTAGTTGAACTGTAGGCACCAAGGTAGGGAGAGCAGGCCCTTGAGGAGCGAGTACCCGTTATCCCAGATAGGTATCTGAAAGAAAGCATAGGGCCCCCGAGGAGCAGGTACCCAGGTTAAAGATGAAAGGCCTCAGAGGGCAGAGAGAGCTTCCAGCGGCAGCAAGGAAGCGGCAGAGCAGTTTAGACCGGAGGCATTCCAGTCCATTCAAGATCCTTGCTAACTCGGTTTGTTAGCAAACGAAGGGCAGGCTAAATACCTGGATGGCTTGACGTCACTCGGAGGGGACGCCCCCGAGGTTCCCGCCATGACGTGGATAAAGATGTGGGTTGTATGCGCGCGTGCACCCTAGGAGGCCCTCAGGAGAAACATGGCGAACACCATCACCGTTGCCGTTCCGGGGACACCAGAGAGAGCAGAAGATGCGGCAGCAGCCATCTTCCCAAGGCTTGAGGAGAGAGAAGGAAGAAAGGTGAGGCACAGAGGTTGAAGCAGTCTGAGACTGACGGACGCAACACTCCCACAGAAATGGTAACAGATACATGCAGAAATGGCACCCTTTAGGGAAATGGTTGTTTCAATGATAGGGTGAGCTAAGAGAGGATAGGGTGAAAGTGAAATTTACTTTGAGTTCATGCCTAGATCTTATCTGCCTACAACCTCTTTCCTTTTTATATCTTAAGCTTCTCTTATCTTTACACTTAGAGACCACCTCAGTTTAAAATAGATATTATATAGAGATGATCCTATACTATACTATGTTTGATATCAGAAGGGAGGGGGGGAGGGTCCTTGGAGATGTAATTCTGGTTTAAGACTACCTGTTATGAATATTGTATTTGTACTTTATCTTCATGTTATGTATTGTTACATACGGGTTTCATGATGTATAATGTTGATGTTTTGCATATTCTGACTATGTATAAAAATGCAATAAACAATTAAACAAACAAACTATAACATATGTAATTTACAGATATACGTGCAGTATCTCATGCATATTCATTGTGGCTATCCTGAAAAACCACCCAGTCAGGTGTGCCTCCAGGACTGGATTGGAAAATGCTTGTTTAGATTGAAGAAGCTTGCTTACCAGTGCTTGGCTAGTAATAGAAATGGGATGGTCTGGTATAATCCTCTGTGAGAGAGAGTATCAGGGTTTGTGTGAGGGAAGAGATAATGAAGGCTAAAAGTCTCTTTAAAAAATAGCAGTAAAAAGTACTGTAGTACAATTGTGAAAGTAAAATGGTTTGTTCAAGTGTATTACTCACACGCTCATGCTCTTTTTCACTAGCCTGGAGACAAGGTAATAGTTAGCAGCTCAGTTTCCGAAGACGAGGCCAGAAAGCTGTTCCCTTGTGGAGTTTGCACTAAAGACCTTCCTTCTGGCAAGAAATATCTCCGGTTCACCCCTCAGCCGAGGGATTGAGAGGAAAGGAATGGAAGCAGGACGGGCAGGGAAAGCAACATTCCCAACAGCATGTCCATCCTCCTTAATGTGAATCACTTTATGTATTGTCTGATTTAATGCTGGGGAGGGGAATTATGAATTGCCTTTACTGGAAAGATTTGTGCTGGTCAGCCACTACAGGTGGCTTATGAGATTTCCTTTATTATCATGGAATAAATCAGAAATTACAAACCTAAATTTCAACCATCTTATGTTCCTTTTTGGCTGCTCTGGTAGGCTCTTAGTCTTCTAATTAGAGAGGAGACAAATGTAATCTCCATCCTTGACTGCTTGTGGATTTTCCTATAGGTGCAATATGTTGGATGACCTTTACCTTGGAAAAAGATGGAGGAGGGGGAGATAATGCTTTTTAATAAAAGAAAGCCATCACAGTAAGAGACCAGGGAAGATGAAAATCCTTTGGAGTGATTGAAACACTGACATCAAGATGAGAATGTACTAAAGTGCGATACTGCATTTATCACTCAGTAAATGCCTTGCCCTGTATACTAATGGAGGATTGGAATCCTTTAAACTTTGAGTTCATAAAAATATAATGATAGAGGCAATAATCAAACTTTCCAGGAAGAATTGTGTGAAATCTTGATAGGCATTTCTCACCTCCCACCAGCAGGGGCTGCTGTGGGCTATGGGGACTATTTGGTCAAGCCTCCCAACTCCTTGGCCCACACTTCCTGCTGGCAGCAGCCTTGTTTTCTGTGTGAACATATATAATTCCAGGCTTCTAGTCAGCAAGCTGCCAGTTTGGTTCTCATTCTCCAGCCCCCTCCTTTAGAGTTCTGCTTGCAGAGTTCATTTTGCTGCATTGACTCCAGCATTTTCCTCACTTCTCTGGATTTGCTGATAAATCTCATCAGGTTTTCCTGTTTCTTGTGTTCACTTGTTCTTCATACTGCCTTCCTGCTTAGTCCTGGTTTGGGATCTAAGCCCTGCTGGCCACAAGTACCCGAAGAGGGAAGGAAGCCGTCTCTGGCAGAAGCTGCCCTGCTGCTGTTCCAATTAGAACCAATCTGACTCATCTTGCCAGTGTCTCGGGGTCACACCTCCAGCAGACTACACTATCACAGTTTGTAATTGCAAACTGGCAAGCTTATTTTCAAAGGGGGAAAATAAGCTTGCCGGTTTGCAATATTTAAATCACATATTTACATAGGTAAGATGCGTTTAGCCATATAAAAACATTTGAATATTGCTCTTTATAAATATTGTTTTGGTTTTATAAGCTTCTTTAGCTAAAAACTTTGCTTTCTATTTGTATCATCCCATAAGCTTTGAGAGTTAAATCATTTGGCCATAAAATAAGCCTGTAAGATACATGAGTTATTAAAGATTGATTATCGCTCTTCTGAACAATCACAGGGGTGAGGGGGTAAATGTCTTTTAGAGACTGGGGGAAAAGTTTGGACTGGTGTCCTCTATCTTGTCTTTCTCCTTGGTTGTTTGGACAGAGTAGGGAGTTTGTTCATTGCAGCAGTGTTAACCTGTCTGGCAGGTGCTATACTCGCTTTGGAGGAGGAGGCGTGCACCCTGGCATATTAACAAAAAAATGTGTGGCACACCAGCCTTCCCAGGGCAGGCAGCGCAGACATGGAGAGGACGCCTTTGATAGAAAAGAAGAACTAGGAAGGCACTGAAAGCCCCACAAGTCTCGCTTCTAAATTTTAAATCAAAGGGAAAGAGGGGGCAGAGACACACATTAACTCATGACAATGGGCCATTGCCCTCTATTTACCAAGTGCAGGAGATGGTAGAAGTCAGTATGATGTGATCAGCCAGCTCAGGTTAATTGCCTTTGCAGTTGCATGTGGCTGCCAGGGCTTCTCCACTGCTGCTGCTCCCAACGCTCGGAATGAGTCACATCCAGTGCTCCGTGCCCGCTCTCCCTGTCGCACTCAGCCTGGGGATAAGAGAGCTTGGGAGGGACTCAAAGGAGAAAGATTAGAAAGGGGGAAGATGAGGTGCTGCGTGTGCCACATAAAGTGGGGGCCTGCCTAGGCACACCCTGGATGCTCCCCATTATTACAACACCCCAGGCACATGATGGCCGACATTCTCAGGAAGGAGCTCCTGCTCTTCTGGGCTCTGCTGTCGGCACACCTCTCTTGTTGCTGTGAGGTGTGCTGACCGCAGAGCCCAGGTGCTGGTCTGGATCTGAACAGCAGGCAGTGGCAACCTTTCTGTGGCACACACCTGATGGGAGGAGACACTGGGTTAAAGCAACTGATGCAAGTACTCTGCTTTCTGAAGTCCCTGCTAGCACACATGGGCAAAACCACGACTGGCTAATCCCGTTCCTCGCGACCTAGAACCATTTGGTAGCCCTACCATACCCTCTCCTACCCATATTTACGGTTGTCATCTAAGCAGATGTAAAGCAATGTGAGGCCAGAGCCATCTATACAGCACGTCATAAAAGGGAGTGGGGGACTGTATCTCAAGTAGACAGCCATTGTTAGTTTAACTGACCATGCGCTCTACCGCACCAAAAAAAATGGTTCTGAAATCTTCACCGACAGGAGGGTGACAGTTTTACGTCTTCTGGCAGTGACACTGTTAACAGTGTTTTGCACACCCCTGTGATTTGTGTTTCAGAGGTAGGGGTGGAGGCTTGAGGGGTTGAAGACTCATACTGGACCTGGGGGGCCTTGAGGGCACAGAGGTCCATTTTCTATTTATGAGGAGGGGCAGGGTGGGGGGAGAAATGGACTTGAGGGTGTCGAGGCTCAAATTAACTATTGGAGGGGAGGAGGAGTCGTTCCTGTGCTAATTGGCATCTTTCACTTTGGGCAGGTTAGTGCAAGAAAACCTGTGCCAGTGGCTGCACCGCCTGTCACTATCTAAGCACACAGACTTTAAGATTCTGTGCTCACATTTTTTTTTGTATTAAACATCACCTGGCCCCCTCCCCAATATTTGTGTGACCCTTGAGATCCCTGTTTTCAAGATAGATGAAACTTAGGGGGGGGGGGGGGAGGAAGCAACTTTTCTATGCGCAGGCCCCAATCTCTAATTCATTATCACTGATAATTATCTCTATGGGAAACTTTATATGTCCTTCCAGAAAAAAATGTAAAAGCCTGGCTTTCTGAAAAATGCTTTGACCGAATTCAATTATGGTAGTGGAGTTCACATTTGCTGCTGTACCCCAAGTGATAAATGTCAGCCGGCACCATTTCACTAACCTGCACTGGTCTTCCCACTTCTGCCAGGGCAACCGTACCACGTTGCTTTTGTTATGTTTAAGTGTAGGACAGCCGCGTCCGAGAAAGCTGAAGCTGCTCGCTAAGACACAGACTGCTAGTGAGGCCTTGAAAACCTTGCGCCTCTTGAAAAATAATTACCGTATGAAAGTAGCAATAATGAGAGAGCTCGCTGTAAAGCATCAGCCTTCTTTCTAGCACGTAGAGAAACAAAGGCTGCTTGTGATGCTGCAGAGCTTCGTGACAGATTCTGAAAGCAGTGCTTTAGAATCATAGTTCCTGTTGTGACTGTGCCCGGCATTCTCTTGGAAACTTTTAATACAAATTTCCTACCCCCATTCCTTCCTCTGCTTTCTTGCAAATTAAAAACAAAGTTGCTTCAACTTTGGTAAACGGTAATAATACTCTGGCTTTTATATCTTAGAAAATGTTGCAGAATCCCATGGCCAGTTCCCAGGTTCATCAAGGTCCCATTCTCTCTCTTTTTTTTTTTATTTCCAGTCTGGATATTTTTCCTCTTGCTTCCTTGGGCTTTCAGCACAGCTAAAACTGGCCTCTGCTGGGCTTCGTTGCCAAATACTCTTGAGATTATTCCCCCTATTTCATATCCCCTCCCAGTTATTGCAGCAATGGTCTTCACCTGCAGACTCCTCTCCTCTCCCCTCTTATCTCTCCCTACATCTCTCCCCATAAACTCCGTTCATCAGGCAAGTCCCTCCTATCTAACCTCTCTTACCAATTCTGGACTCTGTGCTTTCCACCTGGCTGCACCATATGCTTCTAATAGACTTCCTGAGATGGCACGTCATGCTCCTCCTCTTGCCGCATTCAAATACAGTCTAAAATCCCACTTTTTTGATAACCTCTGATTATCCCACTTTACAGGCTTATTGATTTTAACGATTTTATTAATAAATGAAATTCCCAAAGTCTCTATTGTCCTGTATGTTTGTCTTGATTGTTCTCACAGGACAAGCAGGATGGTAGTCCTCACATATGGGTGACATCATCAAGATGGATCCCAATCACGGAAAACTTCTGTCAAAGTTTCCAGAACTTTGACTGGCCCCTACTGGGCATGCCCAGCATGGCAATAACCCTGCAGCCAGCAGGGGTCCCCCTTCAGTCTTCTTTTTTCCGCACAGCAGTAGCCTCGCGGTTAAAGAGCTCTGAAGAGATTCCTGACAGGAATTTTCCTCACGGAATTATTTAAAGTTAAATTGCCCTACAGGCGTCCCTCCTCTAACTTTTCTCTGACCGCGGTACTCCGGTAAGTTTTTACCTGTTTTCCGTCGATTACCGTCGAGTTTGGCCCTTGCAGCCTACTGGCCGTCGACCGTACCGCGGCTCAATTTTTTTCAATGGCCATGGCGTCGGGGTTCCGTCGGTGCCCGGACTGTACTCGCACCATGTCTATCACAGACCCCCATGGAGTCTGTGTAATGTGTTTAGGCCGTGAACATGATGTCCTGACTTCCACCAAATGTGCCCTCATGACACCAAAAGGTCACAAAGCCATGAATGGAGAAGATGGAACTCCTTTTCCGTGCTCAAATACCGACTCCATCCATTGCATCGACGTCGTCAGAACCGGCACCAGTTGCAGTCTCAGAATATTGCAACAGCTCGCCAATTCCTTGTCCTTCTCGGACACATGGCATCCTCAGTCCATGTCACACCAATGGCCCGCTTGGCCATAAGACTCATGCATTGGACTCTGAGGTCACAATGGACCATTGTCCACATCTCTGACTCACTCCGTTTGTCTCTCGCCTGGTGGAAAAATCAGACCAATGTCCTCCAGGGATTGCCCTTTCAAATGCCAGATCCTCAAGTCATTCTCTCCACCGACGCTTCCAACCTCGGGTGGGGAGCACATGTGGCCGATCTGCAGACACAAGGATCTTGGTCTCCAGAGGAAGCCAAACACCAGATAAATTTCCTGGAGCTTCGAGCAATGCAATATGCTCTCAGGGCTTTTCAGGATTGCCTCAGGTGGGTAGCACACGTGGCTGATCTGCAGACACAAGGATCTTGGTCTCCAGAGGAAGCCAAACACCAGATAAATTTCCTGGAGCTTCAAGCAATGCGATATGCTCTCAGGGCTTTTCAGGATTGCCTTTCCAATCAAGTCATCCTGATTCAGACGGACAACCAGGTGGCCATGTGGTAATTCAACAAGCAGGGAGGCACAGGCTCCTTCCTTCTGTGTCAGGAAGCTGCGCAGATCTGGGCGAAAGCTCTCTCCCACTTGATGTACCTCAGGGCCACCTACTTACCGGGAGTGGACAATGTGCTGGCAGACAAGCTGAGTCGCATCTTCCAACCGCACAAGTGGTCTCTCAACCCCTCGGTAGCGAACTCAATCGTTCGACAATGGGGATATCCTCAGATAGACCTCTTTGCATCCCCTCAGAACCACAAAGTGGACAATTACTGCTCCCTCATTCACAGCAAACACTCTCAGCCCAGAGATGCTTTCTCCCTCTTATGGGCAACTGGTCTGCTTTACGCATTCCCCCCACTTCCTCTTCTCTCGAAGACACTCGTGAAGCTACGTCTGGACAAGGGAACCATGATCCTGATAGCACCTCACTGACCACGCCAAGTGTGGTTTCCAATACTACAGGATCTCTCCATCCGCAGGCACATTCCCTTGGGAAAGGACCCGCTGCTGATCACTCAAAACAATGGGAGCCTACGCCATCCCAATCTTCAGGCCTTGTCCCTGACGGCATGGATGTTGAAAGGTTAATCCTTCAACCACTTAACCTTTCAGATCCAGTTTCCCGTGTCTTGATTGCTTCACGGAAGCCTTCCATGAGAAAATCTTACTCCTATAAATGGAAAAGGTTCACATCACGGTGCGCTTCTCAGTCCCTTGATCCCTTTTCCTGTCCAATCCCAAAGTTTTTGGACTATCTCTGGCATCTGTCAGAGTCGGGACTCAAGACATCGTCCATCAGAATGCATGTCAGTGCGGTAGCCGCCTTCCATAAAGGTGTCGGGGATGTCCCTATATCAGTACAACCCCTTGTAACACGCTTTCTGAAGGGCTTGCTCCACATCAAGCCACCTTTATGTCCTCCAGCCCCTTCTTGGGACCTTAATCTAGTTCTTGGTCGGCTCATGAAACCACCATTCAAGCCTCTTCACTCCTGTGACCTAAAATATCTCACATGGAAAGTGATTTTCCTTTTGACTCTCACTTCAGCTCGCAGGGTTAGTGAGTTACAGGCCCTAGTTACCTATCCGCCTTACACTAAACTCCTGCAGGACCGGGCGGAACTCTGCACTCACCCTAAGTTTTTGCCTAAGGTAGTTTCGGAGTTTCACATTAATCAATCCATCATACTACCTACCTTTTTTCCCAGGCCCCATTCCAATCCAGGGGAACAGGCTCTGCATACCCTTGACTGCAAACGGGCTCTAGCTTTTTATCTAGACCGTACAGTTGCCCACAGGATGAGCACTCAATTATTCGTCTCGTTCCACCCCAACAAATTAGGGCAACCTGTGGGTAAACAGACTCTCTCTTCCTGGTTAGCGGACTGCATATCTTTTTGCTATCAGCAAGCAGGCATTCCTTTTCAAGACCGTGTTAAAGCACCCTCTGTGAGGGTCATGGCGACTTCAGTAGCACACCTACGATCGGTGCCGCTTCCTGATATTTGCAGGGCTGCCACCTGGAGTTCTCTCCATACTTTGACAGCCCACTATTGCTTGGACAAAGCCGGGAGACAAGATTCCATCTTCGACCAGTCTGTCCTACGTAACCTGTTTCCAACGTAACAAACCAACACCCTTCCGCCTGCCCGGTGGGTTCAGGATGTCCTCTACCAAATTCCACCCCAGTTGTTGTGCCTGTTGCACGCCATTGGGTACATTTGGTGCATGTCCGGACATCCTCAGCTCGGTACTCGCCCATATGTGAGGACTACCATCCTGCTTGTCCTGTGAGAAAGCAAATGTTGCTTACCTGTAACAGGTGTTCTCACAGGACAGCAGGATGTTAGTCCTCATGAAACCCACCCATCGCCCCGCGGTGTTGGGTTCGTAACTTTTTGTTAGTTTATTTTTCGGCACTGCCTATAGCTTTCAAATAAGACTGAAGGGGGACCCCTGCTGGCTGCAGGGTTAGTGCCATGCTGGGCATGCCCAGTAGGGGCCAGTCAAAGTTCTGGAAACTTTGATAGAGGCTTTCCGTGATTGGGCTCCATCCTGATGATGTCACCCATATGTGAGGACTAACATCCTGCTGTCCTGTGAGAACACCTGTTACAGGTAAGCAACATTTGCTAATTGTAAGTTCTACCGAGAAGGGCCTGTCTTGTATATGTTTTTGTACATCAAATAGCATTATAGAAGTAACAAGTAGTAGTAGTAGTAGCAGCCAGGCCCCTGCAGCACAGTTCCTGCTGGCGCCCTGCACTCATTTGCCTTATATCTGGCTATCAGGTGTGACCTTTATACTATGACTGGGACTTCCTCTGCCATAGGACTATGAATGCTACCCTCCACAATGACTTGGGGAGCAGAATACTTGAGATGGAAACTGAACCTAAATTCTCCTCATGGTAGTGTGCTACACTGCTCCTGAGCCAACATACAGCCCAGGTCATTCATTTTAATGTACTGTCCAGCTGCAGGAATGTGCAACTTCTTACCCATCAGCACTGTACTAATTACATGCTGAATAAAGATTTGAAAGAGACATGGAAGATGGATTCAGAACAAGGTATTCTTTCTTTCTCTCTTATAGCAGGTCAACATAAAGTCTATGGTGTATCAGGGCTGGAGGAGTAGCAATGTGTTTACAGCAGAAATCTACTTCCCAGAAGACTAATCTGATTTCCCCAACCTCTTCTCACTGTGTTTGGCCTGGAGCAAATCACTTGTCTTTCCTGTGCTCAGACTCAGACTGGAAGCTCTCATGGGCCTTGAAGCCAGGTGAATTATTTGCGTATTGTGCACTAATGGCCTGATTTTCAAAAGCATTTATATGCTTAAATTTGGGTTTCACATGTGTGAATGCACTTCACCAGGGCCGGTGCAAGAGTATTAGGTGCCCTAGGTACCTTCTGCCTTGCGCTGCCCCCCCCCCCCTCACCTGCAGGCTGTCCATTGCCCCTACCATGTGACTGGGGCCGGCCAATGGCACTGGTAGCCCCTGTCATATGGTAGGGACTAAAGGCCACCAGTGCCATTTTGGTTAGTGGCAGCTGATGGCCCAGGCACGGCAGATCACTCCCGGGCCCCCCACTGGACCACCAAGGGTTTTCGTGAGTCTTGGGGGGGGGGGGGGGGTCGGAGGGTGGCACGACGGGGGGAAGGCAGGGTGAGGCAGGGGCTAGGCAGAATTTTGAAGGGGCACTGTGTTTCCTGCAGCCGAGCGCCATGAACAGGAGTCGCTAACAAACACTTGTCAGCAGAGCGCAAATTGTGCGTTGAGATATACTGGTGCAACAGATCAGCTAAGTAAGAAAGACCATTTACTTTCAGGACCTTCAAAACAAATACTAAAACTTTAAACTCCAACCAAAAATTTAGAGGCAACCAGTGAAGTTCCCTAAGCAAAGGGGTAACATGATCCTGTCGCTTTCCCCAAAATATCAGCCACGTTACAGAGTTTTGTAGAACCTATACTGCTCTCAACAATGCAGCAGGCAGACCATTAAAGAAGGAACTGCAGTCATCTACAATAGACAATACAAAGGTCTAAACAATAGTTCAAAAATCATCCTTCTCAAGTACATATTTTAGGTGTCGCAGCAATCTCAGTTAAAAATAGCCCACCTTTAAAACAATCTGGAAATGATTCCTAAAAGTAAGCCAACTATCAAACATTACTCCCAAGTTACATACTGAGTTTTGAACTGAACTGAGTCAATAGTATATGTTTTGCTAGATATTCCGGATCACGAGAGAAGCATATTGCTTCATGTTTTCAAGCATTCAGCATTAGATGGTTCTTTTTCATCCAGTCATTAATAAGTTGAGACATAGAGTCTCATATAAAAAAATTCACAATGAATCACCTCAATGAAACACCCCATTACGTGAAAAAAAATCTAAAAATTAAAGTCCCACTCTCTCAAGCCCGACACCAGCTGGTGTTTCGTGCCACGACTGCTTCAGGGGAATAAATGTAAATCAACTTATCTGAAATGGAGTGGTCGGCACCAGGTCACAGACCTTCCTCATTGTCAGCTGACAAGTTCTTTGATGTTTAGATCCTTGTCTCTCTTTCTGTAGGAGAGGGTCATTTTTCAGTTTGGATGCTTTAGAGGCCACACAAATCTCTTCTTCAGAAATAGTAATATATACAATACTGCATGCAATTTAATACAAATTATAGGAAAGTGATGGTACCCGGTTTTCGGAGGGAGCCTTTTGGTCAGTCATAGCTTTTTGATATCCTCCAGATGCATTGTTGCACTTATGGTAATTGTTATTTAGCTTCTTCCGTTTGCAAATATACACAATGTATAGGGATGAAGGTAAAAAAACAAACCAAAATTGGTCCAAAGCCTTCCTCCAGAAACTGGGTAATATTCTATCCCTGTAGTAGTTGTATTGCTCGTTGAAACAGCTAGATCCTTTAGAAGTTGTGATACCTTTTACTGGGTCAACATTCAAATGATCCCTTCTTCAGATGTCATGATATCTAAGGAAGAGACGTATGTAGTCCCAAAAGTACATGTATACCATCTGTGGATAATGCATAGTTTGAAGCCAATAAAAGCTACTACAGCCTTCAAATAATAAAGATTATCATTATGCTGCAGATACTACATTTTGCCACTAGGTGGTACTAGCCACTCAAATTTCTATTCTTGGTTTTAGCTGTATACAAGTTGCCACTTACTAAATATATAACTTACTTCCTCCCACATAAATGTAATAGAAAAACAGCAAATTACATTTGTTGTAATTGAAATCATCACACAAAGTAGGAAGTGAAATTAGGGGCCCGAAGACAGATATTGCATAAACTGATTTGTGTGGTCCAGATCTTTTTGAGAGAGAGGGCTTACCCTTCTTATTTGTCTGTTTTCTGGGTTTGTTTGGGTTTTTTGCAAAAAAAAGAGACGGGTATTTTGTAACCAAAATATGAGGCTCTCCTTACAAAAGCAGATAGCCAACAAAAGAATGACTATGGTTTAGGCCATTATGTTTAGTAGTTTCCACTTATACCATAATTCCTTATTTTGTATTTATTCATTTATTTATTTATCGAGTTTTATATACTGTCGTTCGGTTTTGCCATCACAACAGTTTACAAAGTTTCGATGTTTAACAGAGTGTTCAAAAATTCATACGCTTGTTAACATAGTTATCTTATCAGCTAAATAATATTAGATGGAGCATCGCAGTGCCGTTTTGCCTGATGTCTCTTGTAAGTTGAAAGGTAAGTATTAAACGCATGCCCCCTGTTCAAATTCTGCTAGAACAGGAACTACCTTAGACCATTAATTAATGACACTTCCACATGAGATGCAAGCACTACCTGGCATACAGGCACTCCCTGAACATTTTCCCATTTGCTTTTCCCCAACGTCTCTGATATCGGTCTGATTACAACTTTCTTACTTCCTAGCTGTTTCACAGACCTGATAGCTTCATTCTGAGATAACATTCTACACTGAGTTTCTAACCTGGGCCCTTTTCTAAACACAACCTTTTCCCTCCATGTTCCTCAGAAAGCAGGGACTCCCAAACATTTCTCTAAATATCTGAGCACATTTATACCAGGAATACTGAGCATGTCCTCCAAACTCCATGGATCATTTCTAACTATAAAGATAAACTCAGGGGTAGATTTTATAAAGTTGCATGTGCGCGCGTTACTTGGCGCATGCACATGGACGCCCGATTTTATAACAGGCGCGCAGGTGAGCGGATGTTATAAAATCAGGGGTTGGCGCGCCCAAGGGGGTGCACAATTGTGCAACTTGCGTGCACCGACACTCATGGCCTTACCCCGTTCCCAACCCCCTAACCTAATCCTCCCGCCCTCTAGCCCTTACCTAGACCCCTCCCCAACCTTTATCTTACCTGTTGTGCGTGCTGGCAGCCTGCCAGCACGCAATCCCCTGGCACAGCAGCAAGTGGCCACTGTGCCGGGAGCCTCTGACCTCACCCCGCCCCGCCCCTTTTTCAAAGCCCTGGGACATACGCGCATCCCGGAGCCTTACGCACGTTGCCTGGGCTTTCTAAAATAGGCCAGGCGCACATAACCCCACCTATGCGCGTAAATCCATTGGATTTACGCGCGTAGGCTTTTTAAAATCTACCTCTTATTTGGCAGTATTTTACCTACATGCCTGCTTCCAAACACCCTATATCTGGTATATGCAGTATATTTGCTGATGTAACTTTGACCCATTTGTATTACTCAGTTCATGAGATTTCTCAGAATTTTGGTCAAAATAACTATTAGTCATAGTTGTTATTTCTGAACCTCTGCTTTTGGACACCCTATTAATCTCACCAGTAGGCATTTAATGAACAAGACTGATTCTGAAGGCCCTCACCTTTTAGACATACAAACATAAATAAGACATACAAACATAAATATGATAGTATCAGTATCATAAGGCCCTTCTAGTCTTCCCAATTTCTTTCCTTCTGTAATGTTGTAGACCAGTGTTTCCCGAACTGTGTGTCTTCAGAAAAGTCACCATTGCCTGACGTTCAGCTCCAGGCAATCATTTAGGCTCTGCTCTTAGCACCAGCAGCGGTGCTTGAACTTGTATGAGCTCCTTTCTGAGAACATGTGTAATCATGTATGCCTTCTCTGCCTAGCTACATGCATGCAGGGACTTGAATCTTTATCTTTATTAAAATTTGTGAATCACTTATATACCATGGACTAATCAATGTACACTGTTAACAATCATAAAAATAATAACCAAAAATAAGACAAACATAAATAGAAAACCATTACCAGCAGCATAAAACTCAAATTACAAAATGAAAAGACAAATATCAAAGAGAATATGCCTGCTTAAAAAGAAAAGCTTTGAATATAGACTTAAATGTTTTTACACAGTCACTCTGCCACAGTGCTTTGGAAAGAGCTTTTCAAAATGGCGGTGCTGCCACTGAGAATGCACATTCTCTTGTCTCTGCCAGCCTGGCTTGCCTAGCTGATGGCATGTCAGATAAATCTCGCTGCTGTGATCTCAAGGATCCTGGGGTTGGACAGTAAAGCCTAACCAAGGTATTAGATTAGACCAAGGGCAATCAGTTGATGTAATCAGTTTATGGTCAATTACCTCAGTTTTACCCATCGCTCCTTGAACAAGTGGGAGCCAGTGCAGTTTGGATTTCCCTATTGCAGTTCCTAAGAAAACTAAGACTACAAGTCTTCACATGCAATGGAGTAAACCCAGGATTGGATCAACTTTTCCCTTTTCCTGGTTATCTATATATAAAAAGCTGGTCCATTGTGATGGTTTCATGTGTATCTCTGTTCTCTCTTCCTTCCTTTGTTTTAAAATTTGGAAGAGAGACTGATGGGGCCGTCAGTGCTTACCTAGCTCTTCTTTTGGCGATATGAGTTCTGTCCACTGCCTGCTCATTAGAGTGTGCTGCGTCCATTTTTGTTAATTTAGGTGCCTCTAATGTCCAGAATCTGCTGATTTATCAAGCACAGTTTCCAGTAGTGATCAGATTTCTCTCTGCCCATCACATGCAATTTTGTAAAGCTTTCACTTGTTCTCCAAATTTTTGCTCTTATTGATTTGGTTTCAGCTGTGGAGAACATAAGAACGTAAGAAATTGCCATTCTGGGTCAGACCAAGGGTCCATCACGCCCAGCATCCTGTTTCCAACAGAGGCCAAACCAGGCTACAAGAACCTGACAAGTACCCAAAAACTAAGCCTGTCCCATGCTACTGATGCCAGTAGTAGCAGAGGCCATTCCCTAAGTCAACTTGATTAATAGCAGTTAATGGACTTCTCCTCCAAGAACTTATCTAAATCTTTTTTAAACCCAGCTACACTAACAGGCCGATACAGTACAGTGCGCTCCAGCGGAGCGCACTGTTAACCCGCGGTTGGACGCGCGTTTTCGATGCGCTGGCTTTACCCCTTATTCAGTAAGGGGTAATAGCGCGTCGAAAATGCGCGTCCAACCCCCCCGAAACTAATAGCGCCCGCAACATGCAAATGCATGTTGATGGCCCTATTAGTTATTCCCGCGCAATTCACTAAGTAAAATGTGCAGCCAAGCCGCACATTTTACTTTCAGAAATTAGCGCCTACCCAAAGGTAGGCGCTAATTTCTCTCGGCACTGGGAATGTGTACAGAAAAGCAGTAAAAACTACGATATTAAGTCGGAGGTCCCAAAAGTAAAAAATAATTTAAAAAAATAAAAAAATGTAAAATCAGCCCGCAGCTCGCGGGTTGAAAACTGGATGCTCAATTTTGCCGGCGATCGGTTTCCGAACCCGTGGCTGTCAGCGGGTCTGAGAACCGAAGCCGGCAAAATTGAGCGTCGGCTGTCAAACCCGCTGACAGCTGCCGCTCCTGTCAAAAAGGAGGCGCTAGGGACACGCTAATGTCCCTAGCGTCTCCTTTTACAGCGGGCCCTAATTAGCATATTTTTATTTACTGGATCACACGCACAGGACAGTGGCCTGTGCACTCTCCCGCATTTCTTTCTGTATCGGCCTGTTTCTGCACTAACCACATCCTCTGGCAACAAATTCCAGAGCTTTATTGTGCATTGAAAGAAAAAGGATTTTCTCTGATTAGTTTTAAATGTGCTACTTGCTAACTTCATGGATGGCCCCCTAGTCCTTCCAATATCCGAAAGTGTAAATAACTGATTCACATCTACTCGTTCAAGACCTCTCATAATCTTAAAAACCTCTATCATATCCCCCCCTCAGCCGTCTCTTCTCCAAGCTGAACAGCCCTAACCTCTTTAGCCTTTCCTCATAGGGGAGCTGATCCATCCCCTTTATCATTTTGGTCACCCTTCTCTGTACCTTCTCTAGTGCAACTATATCTTTTTTAAGATGCAGTGACCAGAGCTGTACACAGTACTCAAGGTGCGGTCTCACCATGGAGCGATACAGATGCATTCTGACATTTTCTGTTTTATTCACCATTCTCTTCCTAATAATTCCTGACATTCTGTTTGCTTTTTTGACTGCTGCAGCACACTGAGCCAATGATTTCAATGTATTATCCACTATGACGCCTAGATCTTTTTCCTGGGTGGTAGCTCCTAATAGCTTCGTTGAGCAGTTTCTGCCATTTCAGAAAGCATTTTCTCAGGTTGCCTCAGCCACTCAGAATATAGTTACTTTTATAGAGCAAGAGACATCCCAGGTGAATTACCAAAGCAATATCAAGCTCAGCAGTCACAGATAAAATGTTGTAATTATACTAGTCATGCGAGGACAGTATGGATCCTACTTGTTGCACCAGACTGTAATGCTACCATTTTTAATTGTGCTGCTCATTTCAGTGATTAATAATTCCTAATGATAATGGTAAGTGTAAAATTAAAAAAAAAAATCCCAAGTATTTAAAATCACCAGTGAGTAAACGGAAATATACTTAAACCTTGAACTTTTTATGTATGTGTGACCTCATATTTTGTCCAGACATGATAAACACTGGTGATGAGATTCAACAGCAATGAAGTAATGACGAAAGTGATGACATGCAGAAGTGATAAGGGAATGCTGATGTTGTAGTGATGGAATGGGCTAATGAAGAGTGTTTGATTACTGGCATGTCTTCCAAGCTTGAATTCGAACCTTGTTATGTTTCTTTTTTTTTTTTGTAAACTTTATGGTTTTAATTTTTAATATGTTTATTTATATATTTATTTATTTATTTCTATAAAATTTATATACCACAGATCAAAATTTCTATGCAGTTTACAATAAACATTCATAAAAATCCATAAAATATGACATTTTAAAAACTAAAAACAAAGCAAAATCTTACATAAAACAATACAAAAACAATATAATAAAAACAGCACATTTATCCTGCATATAAATGAAATGTCTTCTTTCTCCACAGAATTATATCAGTCCTTACGCACCTATTATTGCTTTGTGATCTCATAGCCCTCATATAATACCCCACTGTTGTAACTAATAAAAGTACTTGAGTTTAAATTTGCCCACTAATATGTATTTACATCATTTCCCTCCTCCTTTACCTTTAACTCTCAATGCCCTAATCAAATCAGAATAATATACATTACTGCAACATGATACCTTAAAATAAATGTTATTGGAACCAATTTGTTTCTAAGTCTCTAACAAAACTTATAGAAGACCTCAGACACCACAGCATCTTGTTCTACCATATCTATGTCAGCTAGCTACACCTCTTATAGAAGAAGCTAAAGGGATGTGGAAGCTCCATCACACTTACAAATGCCCGCTGGCCTGTTCTATCCTCAATGCGAGCAGAGACACCACCTGGGAGACTCGTCCTTTTGCACCAAGGATGAATTTCCCAGGGCTACAGCCCCAGAGGGAAGGGTTAGGTCATTATAATAGTTGGTGATTTGATTATTAGGAATGTAGACAGCTGGGTGGCTGGTGGATGTGAGGATCACTTGGAAATTTGCCTGCCTGGTGCGATGGTGGTGGATCTCACACGTCACCTAGATAGGATTTTAGATAGTGCTGGGGAGGAGCCAGCTGTGATGGTACATGTGCGCACCAACAACATAGGTAAGTGTGGGAGGGAGGCTCTGAAAATCAAGTGTAGGCTTTTAGGTAGAAAACTGAAATCCAGAACCTCCAGGGTAGCATTCTCTTAAATATTCCCTGTTACACACACAGGTCCCCAAAGGAAGGCAGAGCTCTGGAGTCTCAATGCATGGATGAGATGTAGGTACAGGGAAAAGAGGTTCTGTTTTGTAAGGAACTGGCCCTTTTGTGGAAGGGGGAATATTTTCCAAAAGGAAGGGCTCCACCTTAACCAGGATGGACCCAGGCAGCTGGCACTAACTTTTAAAAAGGTGATAGAGTAGCTTTTGAACCAGAGCAAGGGGAAAAGCTGACAGTCACTCAGCAGTGCATGGTTCAGAGGGAGATATCTTCTGTTGTGATGAGAGACGCACGGAAAGAAGAGTTGCCAGACAGGATTCTAAGGAAATCAGGAAGCCATCCCGAAGTCACTTCAGGCAGGCCTTTTTATTGTCCTGCGTTACATATCATATGTGTATACAATCACATTGTTCATAACAACAATACTCTCAGAGACATAGCTGCTACGGATTATTATGATTAACTCATGTTACTATCTTTGTGAAAGAAAGCAAGCATTCTGTGTTTCTGTGCTAAGAGCAAGGTCTGTCTGTAAAAAGCAAGAGCTTGAGGAATGCAGACACAAACAGGCTCAGTGTATGCTTAATGCAGATAAGCAAATACTGAGAAGTGTTGATGCAGACAGATTCAGTTTTTGTGGTTTGCCAGCCAAAGAGAAAAAGCCTACATCTCCACATCTCATCCTTTCCTTTATATTTTACAGGAAATCCTTACGTTGCGATTTAGGTAAAAGTATGTTAGCAAGGTTGGGCAAGCACTGAATACAGCAGCAGCAACATATTAAAATAACAATACAAAGTAATACAATGAGAATTGTCTTTCTGAGACCTGCCAAGTCAGGGAGCCAGGACCATAGCCACTAGCCAGTCCCAAAGGGACTGGGGTTCGTTATTGGATAGAGGGCGATCGGCTATTAGAGTCTCCATCTGCTCAATACTGTGTGTGAGGTTAGCTTTAAAATCAGATATGTATACACAGCAATGAGAACCAATCAATGCACATACACCTCCTTTAGAGGCCAGGATCATGTCTAATGCATAGCGATTCTGCAATACTACTTCTCTCAATTGTGAGACCTCTTCTGTGAGGAGTTTTATGGATTTAATCGTACGGTTGAATAGGGTTGTGGTCCAGTTGGCAAGGGTGCGTAAATCTCGGTAGTTTAGTGCTGCCCCTATTGGGGGAAACAGGCCCCTGTAGACCATGGTGCCTGTGCCTTGCTCAATTGGGTTTTGAACTGACTCTCTCCTGTTTCTGATTCTACCCTTAGGCAATTTGGTAGTAGCATTAAAGGATGGCATGATGTAGCCTAGAGTACATCTACCTGTCCATCTTGCAGGGATTCTCATATAAGCCCTGCGTCCATACAAAATCCAGATGCTTCCCAACAAATTGGTGGATGTGTTTTGCTTGTTTTGGGTTTTGTCTTACCATTTCTGCTATAGTGTTACACAGATTGAATCCTTCTGTGGTTGTGGGAGTGGGACAACCCTGTCCAACTGAACACCCTGTGAGCTGATAGTTACACATACATTTTGTGAAATTGTGCATCTAATAAAGGAAAATACTGATTGCAATCTTTGAGCAAAGGGGTAATACATTCTCATCTAAGCAAGGGAAACACATCTAGAGCAAAACAAACGCAAAGAGAAAATCAGGCAAAAAGTAGCAACAGTTCAGTTCATAATGATGGCTGCAGGATGTCCTCTATGGCAAAGGCATGACTTCTGTGGTAAAGGCATGGAAAAGGCTTGATGGGATGATTTCTGAAAATCAATGGTGTATTCAGTTCTTTCAGTATTTCTTGGATATCGAAGCATAGCCTCTTAACTTCTTAACTCTTTATTAAGTGAGATATGTGTGTTTTGTGGATCAAAAACCTAATATGAAAGATTCAAATTCAAATGAATTAATGAGAAGATTTCATCATGGCTATAACTCTACTATTACTAATCTATATAATGTTTTCCCACTTTATTATTAAATAACAATGAAGAAACAACTTAACGGGTGGATTTTCAAAGCCCTGCTCTCGTAAATCCGCCCGGATTTACGCGAGCAGGGCCTTGCGCGCCGGCGCGCCTATTTTCCATAGGCCGCCAGCACGCGCAGAACCCCGGGACGCGCGTAGGTCCCGGGGTTTTCGGAAGGGGGCGTGTCGGGGGCGTGTCGGGGGCGGGACCCGATGATGCGGCGTTTCGGGGGCGGGACTGGCGGCGTGGTCCAGGCCTTCGGACCAGCCCCTGGGTCGGAGCACGGCGCGCCAGCACTCTGCTGGCGCGCGTAGTTTTACGTCTGCTTCTCGCAGGCGTAAATCTATGGACAAAGGTAAGGGGGGGTTTAGATAGGGCCGGGGGGGTGGGTTAGGTAGAGGAAGGGAAGGGAAGGTGAGGAGAGGGCAAAAGAGAGTTCCCTCCGAGGCCGCTCCGATTTCGGAACGGCCTCGGAGGGAACGGAGACAGGCTGCACAGCTCGGCACGTGCCGGCTGCCCAAAATCGGCAGCCTTGCATGCGCCAATCCAGGATTTTAGAAGATACGTGTGGCTACGCGCGTATCTTATAAAATCCAGCGTACTTTTGTTTGTGCCTGGTGCGCAAACAAAAGTACGCGAACGCGCTTTTTAAAAAAAATCTACCCCTAAGTGTACAGACAATTACATAAAAACATATATTTCACTCACAGCATTCTTCAGGTGTCAGGACATACACATAGCACAAAAGACAGAAGACAAACAATGAGCACATATTTTTGAGCTAAAAAAAATTAAACCAAAAAGTGGTTGGAAAATGTTTGGCAAAAAGTGTGGAAAATGTTTGAAAAATGTTTGGAAGATGTTAAAAAAAAATTTTAGGATCGATCCAGTAGAAAACAAAAATCAGAATTCTGTTTAAAAATGAAAAAAATAATGTGCAAAGTGTTCATCTTCACATCTCTCATGGTGGGAAGGCTGTCAATCTGGAAAATATTAAAATCCAGCACACAGCAAAAAATTAAGGTAATGATTAAAGTGAAATTTTTACTTTTTAACCTTGGAGAATCAATTCTACTAAACAATTTAATAAAATCAATTTGGATTTGCAAGAAAAAGGCTTTGGGGGGGGGGGGGGTTGCTTTAGATGTACCAACCCCTATCAGTAATTGCTTGTCAAAGAATAGGAATCGTAAATTTTTCAATGTCTCTCTGTACTTTCAAAACAATCTCAATTCTTTGTCTTAAAAAAACTTTTTCAACTCCGCACTTCCTGTACTGGCAAGACACAGAAGTTTTATTCACTGTAAACGAAATTAAGCTTTCTTGCTAAATTATAGTATAGTATTAGGAGTATACTACCGTTCACCCGCCAAAATGATAAGATGGACGATGAAATACTAGAGAAATAAGGAAAGCTAACAAATTTGACAATGCAGTAATAATGAGAGATTTCCCCAATATTGACTGGGTAAATGTAACATCAGGACATGTTAGAGAGGTAAAGTTCCTGAATGGAATAAACAATTCTGTTTCATGGAGCAACTAGTTCAGGAACCAACAAGAGAGGAAGCTATTTTAGATCTAATTTTTAGTGGAACACAGGATTTGGTGAGAGAGGTAACAGTGATGGGGCAACTTGGTAATAGTGATCATAACATGATCAAATTTGAATTAATGATTGATAGGGTAACAATAAGTAAATCTACAACTCTAGCACTAAACTTTCAAAAGGGAGACTGATAAAATGGGAAACATAGAAATAACTGAAATGTGTAGCTACAAAGGTTAAAAATGTACAATTGGCATGGACATGGTTTAAAAAGTGTATTTCAGATATATTCCACACGTTAAAAAAGGTGGAAGGCAGACCAAAGAATTGCCAGCTTGGTTAAAAGGTAAAGTAAAAGAAGCTATTTTAGGCAAAAAATCTTCCTTCAGAAATTGGAAGAAGGATCCATCTGAAAAAAATAAGAAAAAGCATAAGCATTGGCAAGTTAAATGTAAAAAGTTGATGAGAGAATTTGAAAAGAAGCTGACCATAGAGGCAAAAACTCATAATACAAACTTTTAAAAATATTTCCAAAGCAGGCAGCCTGCGAGGGAGTCAGTTGGACCGTTAGATGATCAAGGGGTTAAGGAGCACTTAGGGAAGATAAGGCCATTATGGAAAGGCTACATTAATTCTTGCTTACAAATGAAGATGCTGGAGAGGTATCCATTCCAGAGATGATTTTCAGGGGTGATAATTCAGATGAATTGAACCAAATCATGGTAAACCTGGAAGATGTAGTAGGCCAGGTTGACAAACTGAAGAGTATCAAATCACCAGGACCAGATGTTATACACCTCAGAATTCTAAAAGAAATATAAAGTGAAATTTCAGATCTATTTCTAGTGATCTGTAACCTATTATTAAAATTGTCCTTTGTACCTGAAGACTGGAAGGTGGCCAATGTAATCCCAATATTTAAAAAGGGCTCCAGGGGTTCCAGGAAACTATAGATCAGTGAGCCTGACTTTAATGCTGGGAAAAATTATGGAAACTGTTCTAAAGAACAAAATCACAGAACATATATATATAGATATGGTTTAAAGGGACACAGCTAGCATGGATTTACCCAAGGAAAGTCTTACATCACAAATCTGCTACTTTTTTTTTAAGGAGTAAATAAACATGTGAATAAAGGTGAGCCGACAGATGTAGTGTATTTGGATTTTCAGAATACATTTGACAAAGACCCTCTTGAGAGGCTTCTAAGAAAATTAAAGTGTCATGGGATAGGAGGCGATGTCCTTTTGTGGGTTGCAAAGTGGTTAAAAGACAGGAAACAGATAGTAGGATTAAATGGTCAGTTTTCTCACTGGAGAGAGGTAAATAGTGGAGTGCCTCAGGGATTTGACTTGAACCGGTGCTTTTTAATATACTTATAAATGATCTGGAAAGAGGAATGATGGGTGAGGTGATCAGATTTGCAGATGACACAACATTATTCAGAGTAGTTAAATCACAAGCAGATTGTGATAAATTGCAGGAGGACCTTCCGAGACTGCAGGATTGGGCATCAAAATGGCAGATGAAATTTAATGTGGACAAGTGCAAGGTGATGCATATAGGGAAAAATAACTCGTGCTATAATTACACAATGTTAGGTTTCATGTTAGGAATTACCACCCAGGAAAAACATCTAGGTATCATAGTGGATAATACTTTTAAATCATTGGTTCAATGTGCTGCAGCAGACAAAAATGCAAACAGAATATTAGGAATTATTAGGAAGGGAATGGTTAATAAAATGGAGAATGTCATAATGCCTCTGTATCACTCCATGGTGAGACCACACCTTGAGTACCGTTCAGTTCTGGTCACTCCAAAAAGATATAGATGTACTGGAGAAGGTATAGAGAAGAGCGAACAAAATTATAAAGGGGATGGAACAGCTCCCCTATGAGGAAAGGCTAAAGTGGTTAGGGCTGTTCAGCTTGGAGGAGAGATGGCTGAGGGGGGGATATGAAGGAGATCTACAAAATCATTAGGGGACTAGAATGGGTAAATGTGAAATGAATGTTTACTTTTTCAGATAATAGAAGGACTTTTAGCAAGTAGCACATTTAAAACAAATCAGATAATATTCTTTTTCATTCAACACACATTTAAGCTCTGGAATTTGTTGGCAGGGGATGTGGTTAAGGCAGTCAGTTTAGCTGGGTTTAAAAAATTTTGGCTAAGTTCCTGGAGAGGATAAATCCATAAACTGCTATTAGTCAAGTTGACTTATGGCTGAATTTTCAAAAGCCGGCATGCACAAATCCTGGCAGATATGTGCATGGCCAGGCAGAGTGTGCACTGAGCGCATTTTCTAAACGGCCTGGCCACACACGTATCTGCTGGTACGCGTGGAAGAGCCAGGTTTTAGAAAAGTCATTTTGTGCATGGCAGCTGGCTGGCGCATGGAACTTACTTCATCTCTTCAGATGAAGTAAGTTCAAAAACAAAAAAAAAAAGGTAAGAAGAGGGATTTTAGGGGTCAGGGAGGAGAGGGGAAAAGGGAGACAAGAGTAGGCAGGGGGATAGGGAAGTTCTCTCCCAGTCCGCTCTAATTATACACGTTGTAGGCTACTTGGGAATAGGCCGATCATATTGCTGTGTGTAAGTTCCCTTCCAGTCCGCTCCAATTATCCACATTGTAGGCTACTTGGGAATAGGCCGATCATATTGCTGTGCGTATTTTTTTTTTAAATCTCCCCCCTTGTGCACGCGAGTCACAACCCGCCCACATATGCGCACGGCGATATAAAACCGGGTATCGTATTTTATAACATGCGCGCGGCAATGCATGCATGTTATAAAATCGTCGCGTCCTTGTGCGTGCACTGGGAACTGCGTGCACATGGGCGCAAGGGTGCGGGTTTTAAAATCCACCTTTTAGGGAATAGCCACTGTCTATAACTGGCATTAGTAGCATGGGATCTATTTAATGTTTGGGTACTTGCCAGGTACTTGTAGCCTGGATTGGCCACTGTTGGAAACAGGATGCTGGGTTTGATGGACCGTCAGTCTGACTCAGTATGGCATGTTCTTATGTTCTTATGAATTGAGACTACTGGAACAACTTGCCTCTGAGCCTGGTGATTACCATCTTGTTCCCCCACATCTCTGTTAGCAAGCTCCACCTCCCAGTGACATCATAAAGAGTCCAGTAAAAGAGGCATGCACATAACAAAGAAGCATGCTGCTTTATATGCATCTTCGTGCATTGTTGAAGTGCTCTGAAATTAGTCAACAAGGTCAATATTTAAAGTGCATGCAGCGCTCGATAGCCAGATAAATAGGACTTATCTGGCTATCTATCGATCCACTGAAAATCAGCAGTCATTAGATAGCTGGATAAGCCACTTATCCAGCTATTTTTTAGCTGGCCAATTTGTGGGCATGCAATGAGCAGATCTGGGAGGTACTACATATTCAGTTAACCGGATAAGTAGTGAGATTCATTCCAGTTAAATTAATCAGATAAGTTAAATCAGCCATAGAGCTGATTAAGTTAGCCGGCTTTAACTTATCCGGCTAAGTCTAGCCATGCTGCTGAACATCCCTGTAACTTAGCCAGCTAAGTGTTATCCAGCTAAGTTTCTTAGCTGCGCAGGGATTGAATATCTACTTCAATGTTTTTTAATCCTGGAGAAATATGAACCTGTCTCGATTCCAGTGGTTCTTTGAAGAGGCCTTTATAATGACCTTCACCAGAGTAGATATTGAATGATTCGACAGCCTAATAATCTTTTAATTTCATTTGGTAAATAAGACTCTATGAGAAGTTTTATCCTTCCAATCTACCTATATATCTGATAAACGCAAGATCTATAAGTGGTAGAAGTCCCTTGTTTTATGATATCTTCTAGGAAGTAGGTCCTGAAATTCTCTGTATAAATGAAACCTGGCTCTATGACTCTGATGCAATAATTTTAAATCAGCTATGTCCCCCATCATATCCAGTTTTTCTAAACCATGATGCTATAAATGAAGTGGTAGAATGCTGATTGCTGCTAGAGGTACCCTAGGTCTTACAAAGGTTCATCTTGAGGTAGAAATGCTGGTGATTCTTCTAAAACCTGGAAAATATGCTTGTGCTACTGCCCTCAGGTTTACTTTCATTTAACTACTCTCTGCTGATTGAAGCTGTAGTAGGTATTCCTTTTAATCTAGCTAATATTATTGTAGTGGGAGATTTCAACTGCATGTTGATCAGTTTCCATTGCCTTTATATGGCGGCTGTTGGCTGGGAGCAGCTAGCACATTAATCGACCCATGAACTGGACCTTATATTAGACCTGATATTTGTGAACACTGCTTCCGGACCCCATCGGTTACCTACTACCTCTTGCTCCCAACTACTGTGATCTGACCATTTTAAATTGCTCTTAAATAGATCAGCGGTAACAGAAATAATGAAATCAATGGTCACTCACTATTATAAAAGGAATCATATCGATAGTGGTTTATTTTGGGAAAATGGGCTCCTTCACTGGTACAAATACAATATACTAATTCTGAGCACACGGTCACTGTTTGGCTTCACTCACTTTCTCATGCTGCTGATGAAATAGCTCCACTGAAAATGAGACCCTCTGCCGTATTGAATGCCATTGGCGTAATTTGTAGTCTCTGTGCAATCACGAGCTTTATGATGCTCAGGAAGTATAAATGCTTGCTAACCCAAATCAAAAGATCTTTTATTACTAATAAATTCAATCAGCTGCTGCTAACAGTGGTAGAGAACTCTTCCCTATTGTTCTTGGTTATCAGACATTGGGTCAGATAGTAATTATGATGCAGAGCTTACTTTTTGAGCCACTGCTTACCAAGACCCCCCTAGCCTCCTTTGGACTCCATCCTTGTCCCTATTTGGAAGGAAGCCCCCCCTCCCCCACATACACACAACGCCTGACACGTGGGTGCTTGTAACCTATCCACATTGTAGGCTACTTGGGCTATTCCTCTTTAAAAACTAGCAAATGCAAAGGCCGCGTGCATGAAAGGTGCACATTGCATCAACTGTTTGTGCAAGTGGCAAAGTAGTGAGCTTGCGTGCGAGGGAGGGCCAATGTTCAAAACTATGTGGATAGTTGTGAAGTCTGCGGGTACCTCTACACCAATTTTCAAAGGGAAAGTCTGAGCACACTTTGGGGGTCATTTATCAAAATGAGCTAAGGGCTTATCGCATGCAAAAATGTCTTTAACGCATGCGATTGCACCATATGCAAATCCAAAACAGAGGAGGAGTTAGGGTTTGCCAGTCTATGAAGTGCTATTGCACAGACTTAATGCTGATTGCAACTACACCATTTTCAGTAGTGTTAAGCTGTTAGTGCATTTTGTGATGGAGAGAGAGAGAGAGAGAGAGAGTTGGATCAAGGGAATTGCCTACAGTCCTCACATTGTAATCTTGCTTGCTTTTTGGCTCTATTCTTTCCACTCTTCAGGATCTCCTTTCTGTCTTCTCCATAGATATGTTTTTTTATATGTATACTAGCATGTTTTAGGAATAAGGGAACATACACATTTTAGGGCCATATCCTCTGATTTTTAGAAATTCACTCGTCCTCAGTAGATAATGTGTGTATTCTTTAGACATATCGGGTGGTGCTAGCCAAGGCCAGGATTAGAAACAGTGGGGATCAGGGCAGAAGCTAAGAAGTGGGCCCAGCCAGTCCTAGATCCCTGAAGTCTGCCTCAATGACATCACTCAGCATCACCAAGGGGGGGTGGAGCTCCAAACATTTGCCCTGCTTGCCCCATCTAGAACCGGGCCTGGTGATAGCACACGTTCAGGAGGATGATCAGCAACATGACACCTCAATACATTTCAGTCTGTAAGTGCTAGGACTGGATAAGCAGGCAGAGGTTTCCAATCACCCCAAACGCTAATTTCTCTTCAGGAAGGCAATACTAACCTGAAAAAAAACAACCAAAAAAACAAGGAAACACCTAATGATTTTGTGTGCTCCAACTGAATTATTTTGAAGAAAAAGCAAAGGTTTATTAGCTGCAAATAGAAAAATAATGATTTTGCTTTGCCCTTTTAGATAATTACAAGGAGGAAGCTTCAGAGGAATGCACACGTGAACTCCAGGTTCCTGCATTCCATTCTCTCCCTTACTGCCCTCTGACACTCGACGATTAACATGACAGAGCATGCTGACAGCGAGCTGGTAATACGCTGAAATCAGGAGCGTAAATACAAGCCTTACCCTGAGATATCCGATGAGTTGTTTCCAAGCAAGGCAGGCGTAATTGCCCAGGCTTGTGTGGTATGTGTGTCTCCAGGTTTTTGAGTATTTCTCATCCGTTGTCACTGTCTGTGAAACATGGAAACCCAAGATGACTGCAAATGTAGGAAAATGGTTGCAAGCCAGGATTAGTTTCGTGGTTTACATGTTCTGAGGGTAATTTTTAAGACTGGCCGTAGGAGCGCCAAACGCAGACTTTGCACTTATTTTCAAAGGGAAAGTACACGCATGCTTTCCCTTTGAAAATTGCCCTGGGAAAAGTGCACGCACATTTCTGCCTGCTAATTTATGCAGCTTGGCGTTTTCTAGAACAATTACAGGCATACGTTTGGACATTCACAAGTTTGCCCATACGTGCAAAGCCCTCCCCAACCCTGCCCCTCACAAGTGCATGCATACAGGTCCGACACAGGGACTTTTACCCACATAGAGGGCGGGCAGATCTCTAAAAGCCCATTTCTGCAGGTAAAGTGCTGTTTTGCCTGTGAACATGGCTTTGAAACCTACCCTCTTTGGGCTGATTTTAGGCATGTCAAAGGCTGTATGAAAATAACCCGGGGCGCCATGTGTGTACGACTGTGTGCGCAACCTGATCAGGTATTGAGCAGAGGCATTCCAGGGAGCAGAGTTCGCCTTTACGCTCATATTTTTATTTTTACTTTAAAACGTCTGCATGCAAATTCTGCCCTCTGAAGAGGAGATGAGGCATTGTATGAGGTAATGTGTGCATATACTCATCCAATCACCCAAGTATTTTCAAAAACTTATGTCTGTAAATTGAGTTAGAAAACACTTGGTAAGGGCTCCATGCATAGTGCACATGTAGCCCCCACCACTGTGCAGGCTCCCCATGTCCAACATCTTCCACATAAGGGGGGAACTCATTAAACCTCCATCTTATGATGAAATTCTGTATTCTGGAGGAAGGAGTGGTTGCTTTTTTTTTAGTTGCATGACTACCAGCATATTGGTATCACTCAGTGTCTTCCTTTGGGAATCCACTGAACTGGTGAAAAATATTTTGTGTGCCAAGTTAATTATGAGGAAATTTGAGATATACCATGGGCAGAACTATCCTGATACTTAGTAGCTTGTTAAATCTATTTTAATGTGCATTGCTTGGATACATTTTTTTTTTACATGTGGTATATCAAGTCCAAGCAATAATAATAATTATAACAAGAATGTGTGTTTCATGCAGGAGGGCTACAAAAAGACTTACTTATTAAATATCTTTGATATTCTGCCTTTTTCCAAAGGTAGACCCAAGGCAAATTACATAAATAATAGATATGTATAGATATGATCTGGAATGCAAGCAAACAGATAAGAAGTAGGGGCCAAGGAAGTGAATGCATTGGGTATAAACTGAATATACATAGTTAAGAAGTAAATAAAACACCAGCAACATGAGAGAGATTAAAATCCATTTAGAGGTCGCCTAGAAGTGGATAAAACTTGTGAAATTCACAGCCAGGAAGACTTCCAGTGGGCAGGTACTAGAAGATGAGTCTGATGTGAAATCTAGGGGACTCTGCTGTCATAATCATTAAGATTCTCTTTTTTTTTCTTATTCTGATTTCTACATCACTTCTGAAGAGATAAATTAGTGTTAAATTTTTTTGAAAGTTCCTCCATTTTAGCTATTCCCACCACTGTGAACAAATAAAAGGGGTCACTGTGCTGATCTTTAGATGGTATTCTAAAGGCAGCCTAAAACATAAGAAATAAAAAGCAGCCAAGAAATACGACCCTAAAAGGACATTCTGAGACTTTCTGCTTGTATGGGCTGCAGACTGGTAATGCTGTACAAAATAGTGCAGACACCTTAAAGGTGTTTTATTTGCTTGCTAAGGCATAGAATTGGACTTGATGGAGTTTGTGAGTCTGAATAGTGTCTGATACGTGTAATGCAGAATCCATGTTCAGTGTAACAATTTTTTTTAAAACTGTGGATTTAATAGAAATATCCTATTTTATGGGTCAGGTCATCAGAGGTCAGAGAGATTCCTCTCAAGTCTCTGTTTCTGACAGGCGAGTTGAAGAGTCAGGGATTACAGCCTGAAGGATACGGTTACATTTTAACAAGTAAAAGATCAAATGTTTGGTTACTAAGGAGCTGAGGTGAATAGATGATGATAAGGATGAAACGTCTTGATGGTGATATGTTGTTTACTCCGATTTACAGCAGGTGATATGGGAATAGGATTAGATTCATCCCTAAAAGGTGCTGACACACAGATTATAAACAGCAGAGCAAGACATGCCACCAAAAACAAATCAAAGCAAAAACATAACCTGTGATTCATTTTTATGGCATCCAAACTTAATACTGACCCATAATTGCATTGGAAAGAAAGAGAAATGAAAAAAACTGGAATTATGAGTGCAATGCAATGATGTATGTGTAATTGTATGACTAAAATAAATTAAATAATAGATCTGCAAAACAAGAATGCATGCACAATCAATGTCTTTATTAACTGTAAAATGAATCTTAGAAAGCAATTTCCCATCTGTCTGTGGGGTTAGCACCAAGTCGGACGATTCATATCAAATCTGAATGTGAGATTATTGGAGCTATTGCAGAAAATGAAGAACTATCCACCTATCCTTTACTGGTAACTCGCATGATTTAACATCTCTGTGCAATGACTTTGTCGCATGCACATACAACCCAAGGAATAGAGACTGGCAGACCAGTATATGTTAAGGAAGGAATCATGTCACAGCACATAAACAATAAGGGACAGATTTAAAGTCTACACATGGAGTGTTTATTTGACCAACTGCACTGTGGGATGTGTGCGGTGCTGCTAGATCAGGGATAGTAAACTCTGGCCTTGAATACTACAAACAAGTCTGACTTTCAGGATTTCCAGTGATATATGCGCATACATCCAAGAAACAGGTTACTTTGCAGGGCCTGGTTATGCAAAATAACCAGACCTGTTGGCAGCACTTGAGGACTGCAGTGTTGGATGTTTCCTCACCCAAGCAATGAAATCAGGGAACGTGTCTTCTTGACAGCTGGACCTGTGCTATGGAACTCATTCCTGCCGGAGATAAGATCCATTGCGAGTACAAAGTTCTTCAAGAAAGCCCTTAAGGTTTTCCTACTTCAGAAGGCATGCAGTGCAACTGTCCGAGACCTCTTAATGCAATATTGTTGGTTGTTTAAGGTTTATTTGTATATTGTTTGTATTACTTTTGTCTTAAAGTTGCTATGGATGTTTTTATTGTATCCAGCCCTGAACTTTGGAAGGGTGGGTAAGAAAATGTTAAAACAAATAAACAAATAAATAACAGTGTACCACCGCTGTACTAGATTAACGTTCTGTGCATTTCCCAACTAAGACACATTACAAACCTGCTGATCAGCATGGCATGCATGAATGTATCTGATTATTATTAATTTGTATAGTTCATACCACATGTACACAGCACTGTAGAGAGACAAATGGCAGTAATTTTGTAACACCCTGTATAAATTATATGGCAAATATGTGCATAAGTTACACCAATTTTCAAAGCAAAGTTACATGCGTAAGTTCACTTTGAAAATTATCCCACCAAATCTATCTGCACACAATTACACCTGCTATTGCAGGTGCTAAAAGTTTTAATTAAATTTTCTGTGTACACTATCCCTCAATCCTGTACCCAGGAATGCCTCCTCTCAGTCTGGGTAATTAGTCTTAGATATATTTATATTCCACTTTTTCAGGCACTGTAGGGATCTCCCATGTCCCCGGAGGGCTCACACCCTTACATGCATATATGAAATGTATACAAAAGTTTATTTGTATACTAGGCAGACAATTTTATAAAAGGCTATTTTCAAGGGTAAAGCACTGCTTTTTTCTTTTTTTTTTTTACTTGTGGAAATCCCTTTGAAAATTATTCTCCCTACAGAGAGCTTACAGTTTAGTCAAGACAGACAAGACACACAACAATAAAGAAATAAGAGGCTTTGAGTTAAGGTGGTAAGGCCATGATTGAGGATTAAAGTAGGTGGCTATAGATGGATTACACTGAGTATATTGAGTATCATCAGATATGAATTAGGGGTCAATTGCCACCAGGTTCTTTCACTTTCTGCTCTCTGGACCTGAGAAGGGGAAAGTGAGCACAAGTTTCGGAGTAAAATCTGATAATCTGTACTGGCAAGACCAAAGCACTTCTGAAGCCCACCGAAGAACAAGAACGATCACATTTTCTCAATACAAGCTGAAACTTTGAGTGGACAGGGTGACTAACAAATAAGTATGGGTCAGAAGAATAGAATATGGCAAATTTTAAAAAAAATGCTCTTGTGATGGGTATATATTACTGTGGATGACTTGAAGAAAATCTGATGCTGTCTATCACCTGGAACCATGCCCTTACAGGTCAAGATAGAAAGGAAAGGGAAAATATCAAGGATTTGTGCAGATGGGTTCAGAGGAAGAGCATGTGGCACTTTGAATCTGAATGCTCTTGAAAACATCTGGATGCTCCAGCTCCTGAGGCAAGGGAACAGTGCAGAACCAGCATGCAAAGCCCCTGAGACTGAGCGGGCCCAGCCATTGGTCACCAGTAAATACTACCGGCTGCCTTAAAGGTGAACTTGTGTTAGATTCTGGAGCGAACTGCAGACCTGTGCTCTGATGGCTGAACTAGGCAGGAAAAGAATTAAACCTGGGGCATAGACTTGGATAAACACAAAAATCAATTTGCAAAAGCTTTTGAACATATCCTGCTTGTTCTAAAAAAAAAAAAAATGGTTTCCTAGAAGGCTTGATCCAGCATAGTATAAATACACACAACTAAAAGGGTCTGTATATAATTATACTAAAAAAACCAGAATAATTTGCAATCACATACAAAACAGAAAATAAATTACTCACACAGGTTAAGGGGCATTACATTTTACGTTATCAGATTCATCCAACATATCTGTACATAATTGATTGCATATTTCAATGATTTTAAATAACTATACTTTATTGCAGATGGAATACAAATGCCAATGTTTAATCTTTCTTCCCTGTGAACTTAAGAACATAAGAAGTTGCCATACTGGGTCAGATCAAGAGTCCATCAAGCCCAACATGCTGTTTGCAACAGTGGCCAATCCAGATACTTGGATACAAGTACCTGTCTGTTAGGAGTTAGCAATCTATTTAGGAGAGTTGTGGGTGGATCCTTGGACCAGTGGCAGATGATCATGCCCCTGGGGGAAGATCCCGAGAGGGACCGGTCAGGCTCAGAGTTAGGAGACAGACACACACTAGTTCTTTTATTAGACAGTATACTGAACCACCACAGGTGGCAGTAGTGAGCTGGAATGCCCGGCTGGGCTGTAGTCCCTCAGATACTGGAACAGCGATCCCTGGAGGCTGAGCTGTAGAGAAACTGAAATATAGTGCGTAGGCAGGGTATGCAGAGTTCATGTACCGAACCTGATGGTAACACTCACACAATGTCTCATAGAAGCCCAGGAGCTGGAATGTATAGGCCCTCGAGGAGCGAGTACCTGGTTCCAGGGAAAGCTCTGAGAGAGCGATGGTAACTCACTGGTGTTGTAGGCAGTGATGTATTCCAGGCAGAAGAGAATACAAAGCAAGTCTGGGAATGAGGGCCCTCGAGGAGCGAGTACTGGTTCCAGACTGTCACCTGAAAAACAAAGGAGAGAGCGAGGCCCCCGAGGAGCGGATACCCCTGGTAAGTCCGAGGAGGCAGAATAGCTTAGGTAGAGTAACCCGAACCCTTGCTAACTCAATCTGTTAGCAAATTCTAAGACCTTATATATCCGTCGTGGGTGACATCATCTCAGGGGGACGCCCCTGAGGTTTCACTCCATTGCCGGTACTTCAGTCGGGGCCGCGCCGCACGCTCGCCCCTAGGCCTCCAGGAAACATGGCTGGTTGCAGCGTCTAGCCGGTCCGGAGGCCTGCCAGAGGACTTCGGCAGAAGGACGCCGCGGCAACCAATCTTCCCGCGGGCGAAGAGGGAGTTGCCAAAAAGGTAAGGAGGGTGGCGAGAGGGCGTCGGGAACCGACGGACACAACACTGTCAAGTACCCAAACCAGCTGGAAGCAGGCGTAACTTTGCGCGTGCCACGCCCCCAGGCCGAAACCACGCCCGCGGTGCCGCCCCTGAAACGCCGCGTCACTCGCAACACGCCCCCGAAACGCAGCGTCACTACCAGCACGCCCCCGACACGCCCCTCCATGCAAGCCCCGGGACTTACATGCGTCCCGGGGCTTGTGCGCGCCGCCGAGCCACATGTGATTTAACTATTCTGAATAATTTTGTATTGTCTGCAAATTTGATGACCTCACTTGTCGTATCCCTTTCCAAATCATTTATAAACATATTGAAAAGCACCAGTCCAACTACAGATCTCTGAGGCACTACTCCACTGTTTACTTTTCACTGAGAAAATTGACCATTTAATCCTACTCTTTGTTTCCTGTTTTTTTACCAGTTTGCAATTCACAAAAAGACATCGCCTCCTATCCCATGACTTTTTAGTTTTCTTAGCAGCCTTTTATGAGGGACTTTGTCAAACGTCTTGTGAAAATCTAAATACACTACGTCTACCAACTCATCTTTAACCATATGTTTATTAAGCCCTTCAAAAAAAACGTAGCAGATTTGTGAGACAATAATTCCCTTGGGTAAATCCATGCTGGCTATGTTGCATTAAACCATGTCTTTCTGTATGCTTTGTGATTTTGATCTTTAGAATAGTTTCCACTATTTTTCCCAACCCTGAATTCAGGCTCACCGGTCTATAGTTTCCCGGATTATCCCTGGAGCCCTTTTTAAATATTGGGGTTTGTGGGAACGAGCGATGATTCCCACAGGCCTGGAGACATGAACTAGTCTGACTCCAGCCTTTCTTAAAACGTAATATGTATTCATAGCTTCAATCATATGCACAACAGTAGACTGCCTTTACCTCCAGACAGTGTACACTCTCCCTACTCAGAGTTTGTACTGCTTCGTTTCAGCTCAGTGTTTGGACAATGTAACATTACAGGAGCTGCCTTCCTCCTGGAATCCTGGGTCTGATCTGGTTATCCCCACCTGGATCCCAGCTCTTATTCCCTAGTTATGCCCTGAGCTTCACATGCCCCACAGGATCCCACCCACAAAGCATTCTCTCCTTAGTGGATTTAAGGTGGGCCAGGCATTTAGCCTGATAATGTTTCCCTATTTTCCTGTGCAGTAAGAGCACTATCTCACAAGGTTACATTGGCCACCCTCCAGGTACAATGGATGATTTTAATGATAGGTTACAAATTTTTACTAATAGATCTGAAATTGAATTATTGAGTTCTTTCAGAACCCTGGGATGCATACCATCTGATCCAAGTGATTTACTACTCTTTAGTTTGTTAATCTGGCCTACTACATCTTCCAGGTTCACCATGATTTAGTTAAGTTCAACTGAATCATCACCCTTGAAAACCATCTCCGAAACTGGCATCTCCCCAATATCCTTAGTAGTAAACACAGAAGCAAAGAATTTGTTTCGTCCTTCCAAGATGTCCTTATTTTTCCTAAGAGCTCCTTTAACCCCTCTGTCATCTAATGGTCCAACCGACTCCCTCGCAGGTTTTCTGCTTTGGATATATATTTTTTTTGTGTATAATCTGTTTTTTATTGTCAAACCATAGACAACAATAAGGCAAACATTACACAGTCTAACACATAGCAACATTAGAAGTGCCAATGCAACGACATAGTGGTTTAACAGAGACAGAACAAATAACAGTATACTAACAATAGCATAATAACTGTGTAATATGTCATCCCATTCCCCCACCCACCCTCCACTACCGGAGGATTAGTCATGGTATATATATTAAATAGGGAACTATCAAAAATAGCAGAGACTAGCAGAAAGATAAGTTAAGTTGGAATGGCAGCAGTGATTGTACAGAAATAGAATATCAATCAATACTGAGACGTTCTAGAGGATTAAGCAGGAGAAACATTCTGGACTGGCATCATGGATCATAAATGCAAATGATACACTCATAATAATCAGTGCTGAGTTTGTGCATCCAACCAAGATTTATAGGGCTCCCATGTGCTCTGGAATGTCTCCAGACGATTCTGATGAATAGCAGTGAGCCTGCCCGGATATATTTTTTTAAAGCTTTTATTATGAGTTTTTGCCTCTACGGCCAACTTCATTTCAAATTCTCTCTTAGCCTGTCTTATCAATGCTTTACATTTAACTTGACAATGCTTATGTTTGTTCCTATTTTCTTCAGAGGGATCCTTCTTCAATTTTTGAAGGATTTTTTTTGGCTAAAAAAGCTTCTTTCAGCTCACCTTTTAACCATGCTGGTAATCGTTTGGCCTTGCTTCCACCTTCCTTAATGCATGGAATACATCTGGGCTGTGCTTCTAGGATGGTATTTTTAAACAATGTTTAGGACTGTTGTACACTTTTAACCTTTGCAGCTGCACCTTTTAGTTTTTTTCTATTTTCCTAATTTTATCAGTGTTTCCCTTTTGAAAATTTAATGTTAGAGCTGTAGATTTACAAATTGTCCTCTTTCCAATCATTAGTTCAAATTCATCATTTTGGCCAGGTGGACCAGGTTGCTCTTTTTTAGAAAATGTTTGAACTATAATTTTGTCTGTACTTGGGGAATAATATGTCTGATATTTATCTAGACTGCCATATAAAACCAAAACAAAGGGGCATCTTTTTTTCTAAGATATCTGTGTAAATGCTTGGTTAAGCTGAGGGGAGACAATTTCATTTTTACTGCCCCGGGACAGCTAAAAAAGTTTATTGAATCAAGGAAGCTGGTAACACCTGTCGGGATTAATGTTTTGACGTAAATTAGTATATGTAGCCATGTTATGCTATGCAATTTCTAGAATTTGTTTCTTGTATTCTCCTAATTTTGTTACCTCCCCCTCTAAATTGGGGTCTAATGGATACATAAGATGTATTGTGAGAATATTTCTCTTTTTCTTTATTATTTTCTTTTAAATATTGCCTATGGGATGTATCATGTTTCTGTAGCAAAGGTTATTCTTTGTGATATATTTTGAAATTAATAAATAATAACATTTTAAAAAAGCAAACCCAAAGTATGGTAATCTCCCTTTGTTAATCTCACATACCTAAAGGGGTCTGCCAAAGAATGGTTCTGCCCACAGTCAGATCCTTGCTAGTCCAACCTTGATATCTCTAAATGGTTTCTTCTTTCACAAATCAAAAGATGGAGAGAGTGCACCTATTTGAAACTCTATTTTCAAAATGACCCATTATAAATATTACCTATATTTATTATATATCTCCAGCTGCTAACAGATTTAATAGAAATTTTCCACATCCCATGTTGTACATATGCAGATGATGTACAACTGTGTGCGCTGGTTGGACCAAACCAGTTAGCTGCAATTACCAGTCTGAATGCATGCCTTCAAAAGAGCTACTGCCATTAGAGGCAAATTAAATTCGTCCACGTCAGAAGGAAGAACCTGTTGAGAATTTTCCAAATATATCTGGGGCTGACCTGAACCCCCAAAGAGAAAGTATGTTCACTAGGAGTTATTTCAGATTCCACACTGTCATTTGACTCTCACATCTCAATGGTGGTCAAATGTTGTTTTATGCAGTTGCGCTTAATTCAGCATTTACGCTATCTCTTGGATAGGAGGAACTGACCACAACAGTTTATTCACTGGTGCTCAACTATATTGCCTATTTCAATTCTCTGTATCTTGATATCTGCAGAAAAACCATGAGGCATCTTCAGCTCCTTCAGAATATGGCAGCAAGTTTAATAAAGGGAGGGACACCAAATAACCACATCTGAAGGAACTGCATTGGCTTCTGGTAGAGAACAGAGAAATGTTTAAGGTTTTATCTATTATTTTTAAATCTCTGCAGCAAATGGGTCTAAACATTTGTAGGAATTGCTTATATGGTATCAGCCCATAAGAACCTTACAGCCTCTCAGTAGACATAACCCTCAGTGCCATCAAATTCCAATTGCAAGCTGATGGAAACCAAGTGGAGAACGTTTTATTGTTTAGAACGCTATTCCATTAGAGCTTGGTTCAGAAACAAGCTACACCCACCTTCAGGAACAAAATTAAAACCTGGATTTTTCAACAGGTTAATATTAAATTCATTTTAACAGTGTTGGGTTTATTTTTTAGATTTTATTGCTATTATGAATTGGGATTTCAATAATGTGTACTGTTTTTTATTTATTGTCTGATATTTATTATGCAATCCACTTTGGGATTTTTGTCAGAAGGGTGGAATGTTAAGTACGATTAAATAAAATTAATATAAGTAATTTTTGATATTCAATAAACTTGAAGATAATCTATTCTAAAACTGCACATTCACAGAACTGGTGTGTATTATTTTACTTTCTGAAGCTTATAACATTTGAATGTAAGGATATCTCTTCCATTTGTTTCCAGATAATTTATGTTTATCAAACATAAATTACTATTTAGTATTATATTGTTTTCAGGTAATTGCCAAATATGTTAATGAGGCTTAATCAGTTTCATTGGGAACCACACCTTTTGGAAGGATTCCAAGATGAGAGGGATGACCAAGTGCAGCTAAAATGCACTTCATTGCTTCTGCTTGCCTCATAACATAAGAACATAGGAATTGCCATACTGGGTCAGACCAAAAATCCATCAAGCCCAGTATCCTCTTTCCAACAGGTGTCAATCTAGCTCACAGGTACTTGGCAGGATCCCATGCTACTTATGCCCAGGGATAAGAAGTGGCTTTTCCCAAGTCTACCTGGTTAATAAGACTTTATCAACTTTTTCTCCAGGAACTTGTCCAAACCTTTTTTAAACCCAGCTATACTAAATGCCTTTTTTCCACATCCTCTGGCAATGAATTCCAGAGCTTAATTTTGGTCTGAGTGAAAAATATTTTCTCCAATTTATTTTAAATGTGCTACTTAATAAGTTGATGGCACGTTCCCTAATCTTTTTATTTTTTGAAAGAGTAGACAACCAATTTGCATTTACCCATTCCACTCCACTCATTATTTTATAGACCTCTATCATATCTCCCTTTAGCAGTCTTTTCTCCAAGCTGAAGAGCCCTAACCTCTTTAGCATCTTGTACTTTTTGCTTCTTTTGTTGT